>NC_071989.2:94350000-94975000 GCF_028885655.2 Pongo abelii | reverse complement strand
CAATGATAAAAGCATTATGTTACTATGACTATTTTTGTAAGCTTGTTGTAATAAAAGCTCATTATTTTTGATTCCTTAATTTTTAAAAATAAAACAAAAACACAGAAACTTAAAACTTATGGAAAGAATTACTTTTAGTTTTCTTCTAAAACCAACCTATTTATTTAGAGCCCTATGCATAAGGCTGAAAATAATGAACTTATTTATAGCGTTCCATTACAACTTAACAAACAAAATATAATTGTAACCTGTTAGTATTAGAGGAAGAAGGGAAAGAACGATCAATACTGCGTTCCTCTAAAATCCTAATCTTAGTTCAGCCATTATCTTTGAGACAAACGACAAGTAAATTTAACTTTCAAGAGCTCAGGGACTTTTTAAATCTGAAATGGAAAGTTTACACCAGAGATCATAAACGAATCCTGAGGAACTATAATTTAATGACATAAAATTTTGAAATTTCAGGCTATGAGTTTATTTAGTTGTGAAAATATATGGGATATCCTTAGGTTATCCTTAGAATATGAAACTAGTGCATTCCTCATTACTTAAAGCAGTAGAACTATCCCAGAGAGCAGATTTATATACCCAACAAAGATAAAATTATGGACAATTTTAAGAAAATCTCTATTTTTGTATACTTGTTATTTGTTAATTATCTGTTACGTCTTAGGTAGTAGTGTCAAGATGAAAAAGGTTTTTATTTAATCTCCTTCATCTTTTGAACTTACCATGAAATGATATACAGAGATACATGAGGCATTACACAATTACTACTTTATAAGAAATATCCAACTTACGATTTTAAGTGATATATATGTTTATTTGTGGTTTTTAGTTGTTTTTGTTTTGTTTTGTTTTAAGACGGGAGTCTCACTCTGTCACCCAGGCTGGAGTGCACTGGTACGATCTCAGCTCATTGCAACCCCCCACCTCCCAGGCTCAACCCCTCAACCCATCTTCCCACCACAGCCTCCCAAGTAGGTGAGACTGCAGACACATGCTACCACATCCAGCTTTTTTTTTTTTTTTTTTGGAGAGACAGAGTTTTGCCATGTCACCCAGGCTGGTCTCAAATTCCTGGACTCAAGTGATCTGCTCACCTCAGCCTTCCAAAGTGCTAGGATTACAGGTATGAGCCACCACACCGAGTTGATTTTTTACATCTATGTACTTTCTAAGATCTGAGCATTAAAATGGATAAGTCAGTTCAGGAGAAAGACATTAATCTAAATAAGTAACTATTTCCTACATGTTAGCAATTTCCTTTCATGTCGAAAGGTCATAAGCTTCAAACACATAAAGCAAAACATGTCAATTCTTGATTATGACTATAAACTGCAATTAAATTATCCAGCCATCAGCTTGTAAACATTTATGTAGTGGATTTGATCCTTAAATGTTTTATAAATAAATCACAACAAATCCAATGTTATAAGATTTGATTCAGACACCTTACAGATTTCTAGAACCTAAGTAAAATACTATATAACCTTTAAACACCAGTCCTTGGGTTTACTCAAAAACAGTATTTCTCAACCTTTTTTTAACCCACAATCTTTTATATAAATATGAAAATTTTACCCTACTGAGAGATTCAGAGTCCCTAAGGTGGCTGTCCTGCATAGAGAATCATATATTCTAATTAGCCCCAGTAGCCAAGAAAATGCTGTCTACCTTAACTTTCTGAAGTCTGTAATTCTTTTTATTTCAGGTGGGATATGGCTTTACAAAACATACTCTCAATAACAAAGATATAACATTTCCCAAGAGTGAACACTTTGGGAGAGGTTATTTGTCTAAAATACTCAATTTTTAAAAATGCTACACTTTCTGCCTCTAGAAATAGTCACAGCAATAGAATTACTAAGAAATACAAGAAAACATATTTAATCAACCCCACTATTACTCTTAAGTCTTCACAGTCAAAGCCTTATTATATCTCTTTAAAAGTAGATTTGCTGGTGACCATTTTCAAATAAGTTTTAAAAAAAATTCAGCTGGAATCTAGAATACCTCAAAGAAACATAAGCATAAGAGTCATACTGGTGGTATGAGAATACTCTGAGTATAACATGAGATTACTAAATAATAGCTCATCACCAAAGTTAAAGTTTATAAATCTGCTCACATTTGTGGCAATTATAACACAGCATATACCTGGCACATAGCAATAATAAGTTTTAAAAGTATTTGTCCAATGAAAGAAGTGTTGACTCATAAAACAATGTTGAAAAATACTTTATAAGTCATCGAGTTGAACCATCATGCCAACGTAAAAAACAAAACAAAAACCTCTTTTTTAACGTCCACATAGGAAGTTCTCTCCCTTTTTTTTTTTTTTTTTTTTTTGGAAACAGAGTCTTGCTCTGTTAGCCAGGTTGGGGTGCAGTGCCATGCTCTTATGGCTCACTGCAACCTCCGCCTCCTGGGTTCAAGTGATTCTCCTGTCTCTGCCTCCCAAGTAGCTGGGATTACAGGTGTATGCCACCACATCTGGCTAATTTTTGTATTTTTAGTAGAGACGGGGTTTCACCATGTTGGCCAGGCTGGTCCCGAGCTCCTGACCTCAGGTGATCTGCCTGCCTCGGCCTCCCAAAGTGCTGAGATTACAGGTGTGAGCCACTGCACCCAGCCAAAAATTCTGACATGTGAAAAGAATGTGAAAACAGTTTAGGCTGATAGAACTCAAAGAAGGATGATTATGCTGACACTCCCTGAGCTTGTTCAAAAGAGACAATGCATACTAACAGAAGACCAAGACTTAACAGAAACACAAGAAACCTCCAATCTATGGCGATGCCACCCTAAAGATACCAAACCTCGTCAGAAACTGTCTCCACAGTTATGGCCAAGTCTTTACATTTTCTATGTTGTTACCATCACTTGTAAATTAGGGAAATTAATTTCTATCTCAACCTCAGAATAAAATTAATGACTTGTCCTAAATTCCTTTAAAGAAAAATACAAAAATGAAAAATACTACATAGGCTTTATAGTAGAACGGTTAAAAGACTCTAGAGTCACTGTCTTTGAATCCCAGCTCTGCCACCTAGCTGCACAAATGTAGGCAGATTACTTTATCTCTGAGCCTCAGTTTCCTCATCTATAAAAGGAATATAATAGTGTCTACCTCAGAGAATGTTGGCTTAATATTATTATTAAATGAGCTAACACATATAAAGTTGCTTAGAAGAATATCTAATGAGTACCAAGAATCCAGTAAATATTAGCTTAATTAATATCAAACCAGTATCACAGGGGAGTAGAGGATACTCAAAGGATATGTGACTGATTAATAAACTTCTTCAAAAAAACTAACAAATTTTATTACTGTTGCATAATGGGTGATCAATCTGTGAATCATCTTAGTCTCAATTACCTATTTTCCAGTCTTGTTTACTTTCCATCTAATTTGGGGAAAAGAACAAGAGAAACCAATCTTTTTTTCTACTAAGGCATTAATTTTAGGAGAAAATGTTCTCAAAACTTTTTGAAGATTATAGAGTATTCAAATTAATTGGGGCTGCAAGTGCCATACTATTAATAAACTAGAAATTCTATTTCACCTGGCAATTCTAGATGGAAATCCCCAAAGAGCCCCCATTCTTTTCCCAATGTGTGTATATTTTGGGTGTTGGGGGGCAATATAAAGGATACTATGTACTTGAGATACTATGACTTAAAACTGCTTAATATAACACGTTAATAATAAAGCATTTAATGTTCTCCTATTTTAAAAGTAAATTTCCCTCTCTCCTCTTCTTTGCCTCTCTAAGGAAGATGGGGAAAAGGAACAGCAGGAGGAAATTCAAGAAGTACATATGTGTCTTCCCAGCTAGCTTTGTAAATTTTTGTTGAGAAATCTTACAGGTAGATATGGAGTCCCTTAATTTCATATTTTTAGAAATACAATACAATATCATACATCTAAGATGAAACTGCATGTTAAAAAGGGAACAATTTTTAAAAAGT
This sequence comes from Pongo abelii, assembly GCF_028885655.2. Taxonomy (NCBI): domain Eukaryota; kingdom Metazoa; phylum Chordata; class Mammalia; order Primates; family Hominidae; genus Pongo; species Pongo abelii. The sequence continues at coordinate 94,971,025 of NC_071989.2, read as the reverse complement.
CACAGAAATCACTCTATTTTAAATTTGGAATCACATGAACATTTTTTATAAATGTGTGCTGTGGCCAGGCGCAGTGGCTCACACCTTTATAGACCAGCAATTTGGGAGGCTGAGGAGGGGACTGCTTGAACCCAGGAGTTCATGACCAACTTGGGCAATATGGCAAAACACCACCTCTACAAAAAATACAAAAATTAGCCAGGCATGGTGGCACATGCCTATGATCCCAGCTACTCGAGAGGCTGAGATGGGAGGATAGCTTGAGCCCGGGAAGTCAAGGCTGCAGTGAGACAAGATCGTGCCACTGCACTCCAGACTGGGTAACAGAGAGAGACCCTGTCACAGGGGAAATAAAAAAGGGGGTGGGGGGCTGCTGCATATTGCTGGAACACATTTGAAGGGCCTTAGAGGGGCCTTTGTGTTTTATAATCTCACTTGATCAGAGAAAAATACGGAAATTTGTGCAATGAGAAAATATCCTAGTGTGAATACAGAAAGGCATTTCATTGAAACTATACAATTATTTACAACTAACTTGACAATCCCAAATGAAAACTGTCTACTACACAACAGAAAACCATTAAAACAGTGCTAACATCAATAGACTTCCTTTTATAAAAAGAAAACTAAATTGAAGTTACCAGCAGATCACTTTTACTTTCCACTTTGTTTTTCCTTTTCCACTTTGTTTTTCCTTTTGGTTATATTACTGACAGGCACCAAAGTAGCTACAGAGAAACATACATGCAGAAATCCAATTGCCAAGAAATGTTTTGCATCTGAATCACTTGGGACTCTGTGTGCCTGATCATACTACAAACTTCTGAAGTTATTCTACAAGTCTCAAAATGCTAATCAGACTTTGTTACACATGCTTGTGTCTTCTAAAACTAAATTGGTGATTTTAAGTTGGTATGCATTTGCTAAAACATAAAAATCTTCTTAAGCTCCCATATTTGTTTGTAACAAATACATTCTTACTGTCTGTGATATGGTTTGGCTGTGTCTCTACCCAAATCTCATCTTGAATTGTAGTTTCCATAATCCCCACATGTTGTGGGTGGGACCCGGTGGGAAGTAACTGAATTATGGGGGCAGTTACCCCCATGCTGCTGTTATTGTGATAGTGAGTTCTCACGAGATCTAATGGTTTTATAAGGGGCTTTTCCCCCTTTTGCTCAGTACTTCTCCTTGATGACACCATGTGAAGAAGGACATGTTTGCTTCCCCTTCCGCCATGATTGTAAGTTTCCTGAGGCCTCCCCAGCCCTGTGGAACTATGAGTCAATTAAGCCTCTTTCCTTTATAAATGACCCCATCTCGGGTTTGTCTTTGTTAGCATCATGAGAATGGACTAATACAGTCTGCTAAAGGTTAAAAAAAAAAAAAAAATTAAAAAAGCAACTGATTTCTTAAAGTGAAGAGGAAAGTAAAGAAAATTTATCTCATACTAAGTGACTTTACTTGGCCTTTTTTTTCAAATCACTATGATAGAGACTAAAATTGGGTCACTGGTAAATTCACTTGAACAACCACTAGGCTAAGCAAAACAGGTGTAGTACCCCTTAGACCAACTACACATCACTTAAACTTGAGGAAGGGGAGAAGAGAGCGTGTTTATGTTAGCTATTCTTGGGTATATTTGCATATATCCAGATAACTAGAGTGTGTATGTATGTGTGTGTGCATATGCGTGCATGTGTGTATGCATTTATCTCAGATCAAGTTAGTTCAAAGTAAGGGCAGAAATGCTGTTTCCTTTTTCAACAGGTAACATATTTACAGAATCCAAGAGATTTTAGTTTTGAGAGAGCATTTCTAAAGAAACAGCACTATCATACATTCTGTCCACCCAAAATTCACTAAAAGACTAATATACAAAAGGTGAAAATACAAAAGTTTACACTGAAATGCACTCAACCATGATTGTGAAGTTTTTACTAACCTTTAACTCCCATCACCCTAGTAAACAGATAACAAAGGGAAGAAAAAAAACCACACCTCTCCAAGAAATGTTATGCACTAATCAAATGTTGAAAGAGAGGAGGAAAAGGGAGGGAAGGCTAGCACAATACCTACTAGCAGGAGGCTAGTATCAGTTCCTACAGCACATTTTCCATTTCTTGTATCTGTGTTCTTTAAATCCTCAAAACAGCATCAATTCTTATAGTTGGGTTTTTCTTAGAACTTCAACAATTATAGTATCATACCATTCAGCACATGAAGATAAGAAATCACTATGTCTGAAGGTTAAAAGTAAACTTTAGTCTAACATTGTCTCTTATTTAGTTCATCTCCAACAAACTATATGCCAAGCATTGTGCTACATGGTAGAATATAACAGTAAATACGACAGAACACCATGACAAGAAAGTTTAGGATCTAGTAGAGAAGACAGACAAATCAAGCAACTGTAATCTGGTATAGTAAGTAGGAAGATACACAAGGATACAAAAAAATACCTGTCTCAGTCTTAGAATTTTAGCATACATTTCCTGAAAGAACTGATGGCTAAACTGAGACCTAAAAGATGAATGACAACTGATTTGGAAAAAGTGAGGGACTGAGAAGGAAAGTGAGAAAAATAACAGGCAATGGGAAAAAGCACAGGCAAAAAAAAAAAAAAAAAGAATTGACTTACCAAAAGATATATAGCCATAACAATACCCTAAACATTCTTTACAATATACTTTACAAATCTAATTCCCACCAAATAAAATAGAAAGAATATAAGCTTATATGCAGACGTGTTACCTTACTTGCTGAATACAGACATACTACCTTACTTATGGAATTTCTTTCAGTTCCTCAAACTGAAATATGCCTCAAAGAACATTTTAGAAGTTCAAAATATTCTCAGATCTGTCCTTTCATCTGGTATCAGCAATAATCCTATGAGCACAGGGCAGGGGAATAGGCATTATCCACTCTATCCCTCAAAAGTTCTCCACAATATGCCCATTTTTCTACTATACATAGGCTTATATCCCAAACAAGTTACAATTATTCATTCAACAAAGATTTTTTTTAAGCTCTTATTATGCGTTAGGCAATGTTTTAAGGCATTAGTTTTCTCCCTCTGTGCTTTCTCAAAGTGTTTCTCCTATTTAACTTTTTTTAAAAAATAAGGGTGAAATATTACACAATTTACTCAAAAGTCATCCTAAAACTAAGGCATTTTCTACATGCCTTTTCCTCAGAATTTTCCATTTCTGTATTTATTCACAGTCATGGAAATATCAGTTATCCAACAGCTCAAATTATAACCTCTATGAGAGTGATCCCCAAATTTCCCTCTCTAAATCTAACTTCCTTCCTAAACGCCAGGCTTAAATTAACAAAGCCCTCCCAAGAATCTTCAACTTAAGGTGACTATATCAACATCTTAAAAAACTGGCAAATTTCTCCACAAACACACAGACACAGACACACACACACTCTCACACTTCTCTTCCTCTTTATTAATAACACCAGCATCCTTCCTAGTGTCCAGACCTGGAATTTCAAAAGCAACTTTGATTCCTTCTTGTGGTGTTATTTATGTATGTGGTTGTGTTTATATATCTATATTTTTAAAAATAGGTTTTCATCCACAGTTCCTGGCTTATAACTCCCATAAGCCCTTTGTGTTAGTCTGTCTTGAGACTGGGTAATTGGTAAAGAAAAGTGGTTTATTGTGGCTCATGGTTCTGCAGGACTATAGAGGAAGCATGGTGCTGGAATCTGCTTTCAGTGAGGCCTCAGGAAGCTTTTACTCATGGCAGAAGGCAAAGGGAGAGCTAGCGCATCACATGACCAGAGAGAGCAAGAGAAGGGGGGAGGAGCCAGGCTCCTTTAAACCAGTAGTCCCCTACCTCTGGCACCAGGGACTGACTGATTTAGTGGAAGACAATTTTTCCACAGACGAGGGGTCAGGGGAGATGATTTCAGAATGAAACTGTTTCAGCTCAGATCATCAACCATTATTTTCATAAGGAGCACACAACCTATATCCCTCACATGAGGAGTTCACAATAGGGTTTGCGCTCCTGTGAAAATCTAATGCTGCTGCTGATCTAAGTTCTGCTGATCAGAAGGTGGAGCTCAGGTAGTAATGCTCACTTGCCTGTGGCTCACACCTCCTGCTGTGTGGCCCAGCTCCAAACAGGCCATAGACAGGTACCGGTCCATGGAGTAGGGGTTGAGGACCCCTGCTTTAAACAACCAGCTCTCACCTGAACTCATTACCACAGGGGAGGGTAGCAACCCATTCATGAGGGATCCACCTTTATGATCCAAACACCCACCAGACCCCACTTCCAACAATGGAGGTCTCATTAAATACGAGATTTGGAGGGGACACACATTCAAGCTATATCACCCTTGTTATAGACTTTTATTACAATGTTTGGTGTGTTAGGCCTCAGGAAACAATATCCCTGACCTTTTCCTGTCCTCCTTTCATCTGCACCAAGGCAGGACTCTAATTTTCCTCCACTTTTCTCACTGTGGGTCATAATGCCTTCATTTCAGAGAGGGTCCTATGGGGGGCCTTCCCATTGGGGAAAGTGCTGATGTCATGAAAATTCCATAAAAAACCAAAAGGACTGGCTTCACAGCTGAACATGTGAAGGTGGGCAAGAAGGTGAGCAAGAACTCATCCACTTGCTGGGAGAGTGGCATACCCTAACTCCACGGAAACAGAGGCTCCTACATTTGGGACCCTTCCAGACCTTGCCCTATGGCATCCAGACCTTGCCATATGGCTGTTTACTTGTATCCTTTAACATATCCTTCATAATAAACCAGTAAACATGTTTCCCTGAGTTCTGTGAGTACCTCTAGCAAATTAATCCAACCCAAAGAGGGGGTTGTGGAAACCCCAACTCGAAGCCATCTGGTAGAAGTTCCAGAGATCCAGACTTACAACCAGTGGGAAGGAGGGCCCAGACCCCAAGACTGAGCCCTCAGCCGTTGGGATCTGACACTATCTCTAGGTAGTGCCAGAAATGAATTGAAGGCCATTTAGCTGGTGTTCACTGTAGAACAGATTGCTTATTTGGCAGGGAGAAATACCGTGCATTTGGACACAGAAGTCCTCTGTGTTGATTGTTGTGGTGTAAGGGCAGAAGAAAAACAATTTGAGAGTTTTTCCTAAACACTTCTTATCTTCCTAGCCATAAAACTACTGCCAACTTGTATACTGCACCTCCAGTATCATCAAAATTATTCTCCAGTTTTCCATTCCTTCATTCATTACTACCCTCTCCATATCATACTGTTCCAACCCTTCCTACAACTAGGGAAAGATTTATCTCCCTAATAGGCTCTTTCTTCCTAAACCACAGGCTTAATCATTTCACTCTAATAGCTCAGAAGTGTACAAATTGCTATTCAATAACAAATAAAGCACAAACTATTCACCAAGGCATTCAAAAGCCACCATGAAAGGCTCCAGCCTCTCTTCTAGCCAAATCAGACTATGTTTAACTCTACAAATACTACCTTGTTTCACCATGTCTTTTCACAATGCAGTCATCATCCGATTTCTGCTTGTCAAAACACTACGTTGAGTTACAGGGAAAAGTATACTTGCATAAAGCCATTTTTAATCCCCTTTAACTGAATACATTACCTCCCTCTGATATGGTTGCTCTGTATCCCTACCCAAATCTCATGTTGAACTGTCACTCCCAGTGTTGGGGGAGGGACCTAGTGGTAGGTGATTGAATCATGAAGGCAAATTTCCCCTTGCTGTTCTCATGATAGTAAATTCCCACAAGCTCTGATGGTTTAAAAGTGTGTGGTACTTCCCCCCTTTACTCTCTCTCTCTCCTGTCACCATGTGAAGACATTCTTGCTTCCCCTTTGCCTTCTGCCATGATTGCAAGTCTTCTGAGCCCTCTCCAGCCATGACTCCTGTACAGCCTACAGAACTGAGTCAATTAAACCTTTCCTTCATAAATTACCTAGTCTCAGTTCTTTGTAGCAGTATGAGAACAAAGTAATACAGAAAACTGGTACCAGAGAAGTGTGGCACTGCTATAAAGATACCTCAAAATGTGGAAGCAACTTTTGAACTGGGTGATAGGCAGAGGCTGGAACAGTTTGGAGGGATCAGAAGAAGACAGGAAGATGTGGGAAAGTTTCAGACTTCCTAGAGACTTGCTCAATAATTGTAACCAAAATGCTGATAGTGATATGGACAGTGAAATCCAGGCTGATGTGGTCTCAGACGGAGATGAGGAACTTATTGGGAACCAGAGTAATGGTCACTCTTGCTATGATTTAGCAGAGACTGGCAGCATTGTACCCCTGCCCTAGAGATGTGTGGAACTTTGAACTTGAGAGATGATTTAGGGTATCTGGCAGAAGAAATTTCTAAGCAGCAAAGCATTCAAGATGTGACCTGGTTTTTTTCTAAAAGTATATGCTCATATGTACGAAGAAAGAGATGGTGTGAAATTGGAACTTATGTTTAAAAGGGAAGCAGAACATAAAAGTTTGGAAATTTTGGAGCCTCACCATGCTATAGAAAAGACAAACCCATTTTGGGGGGAGAAATTCAAGCCAGTGGCAGAAATTTACATAAATAACAAGAAGCCAAATGCTAATAGCCAAGACAATGGGGAAAATGTCTCCCAGGGCATGTCAGAGATCTTCATGGCTGCCCCTCCAGTACAGGCCTGGAGGTCTGAGAGGGAAAAATGGTTTCATGGGCCAGTCCCAGAGCCCTGCTGCTAAGTACATCCTTGGGACTTGGTGCCCTGCATCCCAGCCACTCCAGCTCCAGCTGTGGCTGTGGCTAAAAGGGGCCAATGTACAACTCGGGCCATGGCTTCAGAGGGTGCAAGCCACAGCCTTGTTGGATTCCACATGGTGTTGGGTCTGTGGGTGCACAAAAGGCAAGAGAAGAGGTTTGGGAGCCTCCACCTTGATTTCAGAGGATGTATGGAAATGCCTGGATGTCCAGGCAGGACTCCGCTACAGAGACAGAGTCCTCATGGAGAACCTCTACAAGGGCAGTGCAGAGGGGGAAATGTGGGATTGGAACCCTCACAAAGAGTGCCCACTAGGGCACTGCCTAATGGAGCTGCAGGAAGAGGGCCATCATCCTCCAGACCCCACAAGGGTAGATCCACTGACAGCTTGCACTGTGTGACTGCAAAAGTCACAGGCACTCAATGCCAGCCCATTAAAGCAGCTGTGGGGGCTGTATCCTGCAGAGCCATGGGGCAGAGCTGCCAAAGGCCTTAGGAGGCCACCCTTGCATCAGTGTGCCCTGGATGTGAGACATGGAATCAAAGGATATGGGAGCTTGAAGATTTCATGACTTCCCTGCTGGGTTTCAGACTTGCATGGGGCCTGTAGCCCATTTGTTTTGGCTATTTCTCCCATTTGCAACAGGAACATTTACCCAATGCCTGTACTCTCATTGTACCTTGGAAGAAACTAACTTGTTTTTTTATTTTACAGGCTCATAGGTGGAAGGGACTTGACTTGTCTCAGATAAGACTTTGGACTTTTCAGTTAATGCTGGAATTAGTTAAGACTTCGGGGGACTGTTGGGAAGGCATGATTGTGTCTTGACATGTGAGAATAATATGAGATTTGGGAGAGGCTGGGGAGAATGATACGGTTTGGCTCTGTGCCCCTACCCAAATCTCATGTTGAATTGTAATTCCCAGTGTTGGGGAGGGGACCTGGTAGGAGGTGATTGGATCATGGGAGCAAATTTCCCCTTGCTGCTCTCGTGATAGTGAGTTCTCACAAGATCTGATGATTTAAAAGTGTGTGGCACATTCCCCTTCACATGCTGTCTCTCCTGTCACTATGTGAAGATGTGCTTGCTTCCCCTTTGCCTTCTACCACGACTGTAAGATTCATGAGGCCTCCCCAGCCATGCTTCCTGTACAGCCTGCAGAATTGTGAGTCAATTAAACATCGCTTCTTTATAAACTACCCAGTCTCAGGTAGTTATTTATAGCAGTGTGAAGACAAACTAATACACCCTCCTTTACGATCCTCTGCATTTAGATATCAATCTTCCTCTATCTTATTGTACTTTTTTACATGTTCCCCTATACTTGCCATAAACTCCTCCTCTAACAGGCCAAATTTTGCTGATTTTTATATCCCCTATAGCTTCTTAGTACAGTGCTTTGCATACAGTAGGGAATCCACAAATATTTGTGGGGGTTATAATAGAAACTCAGGTAGAACTGTTCTCTGGATTTCTATATGATATATGAAAGCACGCTTCAAAATGCCAAGAACATCTTAGCCCAGCAATGAATCTCAACCTAATGGTAGTACCATTACTCTAAATATCCTTTAGAAAACTGTTTCATTACAACTATCTATTATAAAGGGGGGATATTTGAAAAAGCAAAGCTCTAAAAGAAATGGGAAAAAATGAGCTTAAGAGTGTGAGAAAAACGGCCGGGCACGGTGGCTCAAGCCTGTAATTATAGAAATTTAGGAGGCTGAGGTGGGCGGATTGCTTGAGCTCATGAGTTCAAGACCAGCCTGGGCAACATGGCAAAACCCTGTCTCTACAAAATGTACAAAAATTAGATGAGTGTGGTGGTATGCGCCTGTAATCACAGCTACTCAGGAGGCTGAGGCATGAGAATTAATTGAACCCAGGTGGCAGAGGCTGCAGTGAGCTGAGATCGTGTCACTGTACTACAGCCTGGGCAACAGAGCAAGATTCTGTCTCAAAAGAAAAAAAAGAGCATGAGAAAAACAGTCTTATTAGGGAAGAAGGTCATCTTTTCCTTAAAAACAGAAGAGACAAAAGATAGGTGGAAACATAATGTCTACAATCATGGAATAGCAAAAGAACAAATACACAGTTGCCTCACAGTAAAAAGTAGAGAAAATTATTTTAAGATGAAATATCTGGGATGGAAAAAGCTTTCAGATATCTAGTCTAATTCCTTAAGGTCACAAAATAAGCAAAGTGATGAGTGAACTTGAAAATATGTAATTTTGATTCTCCCTATAAAGTAGTAATCGAGGCCATCTAATGAGGAAGAAGATAGGCCTTAAGCAGTGTGGTAAAATGGCATAGCAGAGCAGCTAAGGGGAATTTATTAAAAGTCTGGAAGGCACAAACAAAAGGACTGCAATAAGAGCACCATGTAATAAAAGTACAGATGAAGTTAGCACAAATTTGTGGTATCCGCCAGGCGCAGTGGCTTACACCTGTCATCCCAGCACTTTGGGAGGTTAAGGCGGGCAGATCACATGAGGCCGGGAACTTAAGAACAGCCTGACCAACAAGGTGAAACCCCAACTCTACTAAAAATACAAAAATTAACTGGGTGTAGTGGCACACGCCTGTAATCCCAGCTATGCGAGAGTCTGAGGCATGAGAACTGCTTGAATCCAGGAGGTAGAGGTTGCAGTAAGCCGAGATTTCGCCACTGCGCTCTGGCCTGGGCAACAGAGCGAGACTCTTTCTCCAAAAAAAAAAAAAAAAAAATGTGGTATCCAAGTAGCAGAGTCAGGTGACTTTTCCCATAAACTCAGATTCTTGGCACTTTAGAGCCGCTTTAATTTCCAAAGCTCTTTTTCTCACATGGAAGAAGAAATCACTGAGTCCACAAGTTACCAGAAAACAGCTTTGTATCTATAATTGTGAGAGGCTTTGACAGTTTATGTGCAGGAAGTTCCCCAAAACAGGGATGCTGAGGCACAGGGTATTAAAAACAGATACAGGAAGGACCATGCAACTTCCTTACTCCCACTCTCCATGTTCTCAATTCTCAAGTCTCTGTGGGACAGGTCTAGAAATTTCAGAGAAGAAAGATATTTAGATAGTGGCAATCCTGACACATGAAATAAAATGCCATGAAATTTGAGGGAAAGAGGTAGAAAATTTAAGGATGAGAAAAATGAAGAAGAACCTTTGCTTTTGAAGTATTTTTGTGATTGTCCATTTAACTGTTTATCTACTGATAACCTGGGAATCGGAATAAGCTATCCATTACCGTCTTTTGAAAAGCTAATTATTTTTTCCACAACTATTTTTCCCATTTTCTAAAATGCATTCTGAAACCAACTGGCCCTCAATAAGATAACTATAGTAACCAGGCAAAGAAGGAATTATCTTCCAGGTACCATAGCAAGAACATCTTAGAGGGCACATCTATTACAGGCAACAGAAGCCAAGGCACAAGTTAATCATTCGTCATATTTGCTTTAAATTTATACTCGTAATTTGCCTTTTCAAACAAACAGATCTGGTCTCAGAGCATTCTAGCACAAAAAAGTTAAACATTAATAGTTCTGAAAATTATCCAAAAATGTCAGTTTAAAATGTATCACTTGGTATACAGATTTTAACATAGTGTCCATAATCTTTTTAATTTTAATGAAATTACTAATAAATTGAATTACAAATTACTGAAGAAACCACAGAAAAATTTGTATTGCAATTCCAAATGACTTTCAATAATTAAAAAAAAGAATCAGCCTATATATCCATTTTTTGAAATTAAACTTTTTTAACCTGCAGTGTACTTTAAATCAACATTGTTTTTGAAGTAAAACAAATAACCATAATTCCTAGGAAGTATTTAATCTGCTTGATTACTAATATACAAAAATAATGGAAGCAGACTATTATTTGCAAGGTGCTACTTATTTAATAGCACATAAAATAATCTTGACAGCAGTTGTTCAACCCTCTCCCATATTAAACATTCTAATATGAGATTATTAAATAGTATTCTATATTTACTCTAGGTTGAGAGGGTCTCTGAAAATCCCAAAAGATAGCACACTTCTTTAAAAACACAAGATTTTTTACAAGGAAACTGCTATGATTTGAATGTGCCCCCAAATTTCCTGTGTTAGAAACTTAATCCCCAAATTCATACATTGATAGTAGTTGGTGGTAGGGCCTTGGTGAGGTAATTAGGATTAGATAAGGTCATCAGGGTGGGGCAGGCCCCCATGATGGGAATGGTGGTTTTTATAAGAGAAGGAAAGACCTGAGCTGGCATTCTCCTGCCCTCTTACCATGTGACTACCTGCACTTTGTTATTATGTAGCTAGAAGGCCCGCGCTAGATGCCAACCCCCCTCCCCAGTCTTGGACTTCCCAGCATCCAAAATTGTAAGAAATAGTTTTTTAAAATAAATTACCAGTTTCAGGTATTCTGCTGCAGTAACAGAAAATGGACTAACACTGAAGTTTTTGCCTGCTAGCCATTAATAGAAGCTGTGTTGTAATTCTGTACTTCTTTATGAACATAGTGAATATGACAATCAGAATAATATATCCATTTTAATATAAAACTCGTTATACTTTATATAACTTGGAAACCACATTCTGCCTAGCTCCCAAATATAATGCCCTCAAAAAGGTGTAATATTAAAAAATGTTTTATTTAGGATCTCTGAAACAAACTTAAAGATGGGGTTGTTACTCATATAATAATCTAGGTCACATATCTGTCATACTCATCCAGTATCACAATAAAGAACATTTAACAATGTAAATAATTCCTAACTCTCCCATCAACCTTAAAGACAGAATTGCATTTCCACCAGCGAATGGATCTTTCAATCTGGATATCTCAACTAACAACTAAAACTCAACACTTTTTTTTTTTAAATGACCATCATCAGTCTTCCCACAGCCTTTCTCTTTACCTCTCCTCTCTCCTGTTTCTCATCTTTACTTGCCATTAACATCAATCCAGATATCCAAGCTATGAGCTGAACCATCTGTTGCTGGTTTTTTTAAGACCAAAAAATTAAATACAATTCAACCTGATGGTCCATGCAGTATCAGTCTGACCTCTGGAGTCAAATAGATGGAGTTACTAAAGTCAGCAACGTGGGCACTTTAGACCTTCATGAAAGATACCCAAAAAATCCCTGGACACCAAGACTCAGGTGAGTTCTCCTGGTTGGCAATACTTGACACGTGTTGTCACATACTGCTGCTGTGAGCAGCAGTTAAGCACTGTCCCTATGACTCCCCTGGGAGAGGGCAACTGGAAGCTTGCATCTAATCTCTGCTGGACTCTGCCCTATGCACCTTTTTCAATTGCTGATTTTAAACTGTAGCCTTTTGCTATAATAAACTATTATTACTGTGAGTATAACAGTTTTGCCATGTTCTGTTAGTCCTTCTAGGAAATCACTGAACCTGAGGGTAGTCTCAGAGACTTCTGACAACCATCAATCTCATCAGAAAAGTCATTAAGTATTTGGGAAACCCTCAAAGTCACAGTTGTAGATACAAAGCCTCCAAAATTCTAATTTTTGCTTGAAAATTTAAATATCGCCTGAAAGCACCAGAAACTGCCAGTTTTTTTCCTTGAAGTGACAGGCTCACTTAGTTCTTTTTCAAGAAAATGTCTGCCATATACTGAAATCTAAATAACCATAGTTTGCCAGTTATTTTTTAAAGTAAAACTAATGTGTCATAAAAGAAGTGGCTAGTTCAGGTATCGACTCAATAATCGCATAACTATTTTTTCTCAAGACATTGCACGTCAGAATATAGTATTATGTGTTCTTTCCATTTCAACCCACAAAATACTAAAAGGACATATACTCAAGGACTGCAACATAATAAAATAAATAATTTTTACTGTTCTATCAAAGACATTCTTAACTGGAACTGGCTTTATTTTTTTCTGCAGCTATGTGGCAGCAAAGAATACAATAATTACTAGTATAGTTTGATGCATAAATCACTTGATAATGAATTATTTGGTACATTAATGCAATTACTACATTAATTTATACTAAGGCATCAGAAGTTTTTGCTTTGTACCATAGTGCAAATGTCAAGAAACTGAAAATGGCAAATAATGCATTAGTATTATGAAAATTATTTGACTTTACAGACTTCTTGAAAGGGCCTCAGGGAACCCGATGGTTTGGAACTCTAGTGAAAGCAGACTAGAAGAGACTATCAATACTAGGAAAGCCATTCCAACCACTTTCTTGAACAATCTTAACTAAGTCTGTCAGCGCTTACATGAAAAACAAGACCATCACGAATATTGTAACCAAAATTTTAATTCCTTCCTACTTCTTTATGCAAAGCCTACTCAGACTCCATTGGTTGTAAATTTTTGGTGGCCATTGTTTTTAAATAAGGTCAACTCTATCACAAAAAATAACTCAGGAAATAAGTTATTTGTAAATAATTTCTTAATTTAACTCTCACATTCTATTGACATATTTCAGATTTAACTTACTAGCTTTGCATCTTTCCTTTGCTTACAAATATTTTGATAAATTCTAGTCTCTTTTGATTAGTAATTTTTCTTTAGATGAATCACACATCTATGGAATTCTTTTTTAAAATTCCTTATTTTCTTCTTGATAGTTTGCTATGATCCTCATCTTTAACACAATTTCAGAAATTTAGGAATGTCTTACATATAACTTAAAGTTATTCACAAAGAAATCAACCTCAAAGCAGTCAATTGATCTTCAAAAGCAACAACAAACTGCTTGACATTACTTGCCCCAACCAACAACAGAAGTCTTTCCTGTAATCAAAACATTACATTACCTCTCTTTCTTCTTTTTCCTGGTAAAGCCCTGCCTCCAAGTCACCCAACAAGTAGAAGAGCTTTCAACTAGCACATACACATAAATCCTAAAAAAGGATCTTATCACATATAAAAATTTAATGTATAATAGAGAGCATATCACAAAAAATATTCAACAAATATTGATACAACATTCAGTTAGATGCTTGGAAAGTTATCAACTTAGAATCCCAAACCATGCCAAATTAAATGTTAAACAAGTTAAAGTATTTTTTTAATACTATAAAAACTATAGGTTTATATATAAAATACTGATATATGATAATCTTTGCTTAAAAGCCCAAACAAAAACCAAAAATCAAAGAAATATACAAAGACTGAGATTTGACAGTACAAAATGTATGAAAGCAGGCAAAATACAAGATGTGCAGGTGCTCACATAACACAAGAAAGGATCATCACTGTGGCTGTTTACAGTATCATAAGACTAGATAAAACTTAATCACCAGAGATAAAGAGTAAATAAATTATGTACATCCAATAGAAAATTATGTGGTTACTTAAAAGAGTAAGGCAGTTTAAACATTCAGAAGTACACAAACACACTGTGTGTATTACCATATACTTATCTTCAAGTCTTTGCACAAAAATGTCACTCAGTGAGTCCTATACTGACTACCCTATTTAAAATGGCAACTTCTCCTCTCCAGTGCCCTACTATCCTGTCTGATCGCTTTTTTCTTTTTGCCATAGCACTTACTACCTTCTAGAATTCTATACTATTTATGTACGTATCATATTTATTGTATGTCTCCTCTCTGCAAAATATAACCTACAGAGCAACAGTCATCTTAATCTGTTTATTCATGTATCCTAACCACTTAAAATAGTGCCTGGGATAAGACAGGTTCTAAAAATTTCATCCCTTAAATAAACCAATATACACAGAATTGGTATTGACCTTAGAAAGTCTAACTGGGAAACTGAGAGCCAGTGGCAGAAAGGGATCTTTTTAATTAAAGAGTACCTTTTTTAATATGTTGTATTTTTTCCCTCTGTGAAAATATACATTGCCTATCAGAAAACTTAATCTTATGCATTGCTTAACGACAGGGATACATTCTAAGAAATTTATCTTCAGGCAATTTCATCGTTGTGTAGACATCATAAAGTATACATACACAAATCTAACTGCCATGGCCTACTACACATGGTATAGCATATTGTTTCTATGCTACCAACCTGCACAGCATATTACTATACTGAATACTATAGGCAATTTTCACACAGTGGTATTTGTGTATCTAAACATATCTAAATATAGAAAAGATACAATAAAAATATGGCATTATAATCCTATAGGACTGACCAAAATGTCATTATGCTAACATTACTGTATGTTACACACAGGTAAACGTATACTTATGTGTTATACAAATGCATGTACATTATACATATACATACACAACAGCAATGGTTACTACCAAGAACAGTGAGATTAGGGAGGTATGAGTAAAGACTTTTTCCTATATTGTTCATTATTTTGTTTTTTAATGATAGTTATACTTGTCACATTACTTGCAGCAGAATAATCTCCAATCGAGAACTTCTAGAAAACACAAATAAAACACAAAAAATAAAAAATAAAAAGATCAGTCTGTTTAAATCATCCAAGAGCTCAATATGGAGGCAATCAGAACTTAAGGAACGAACATTTCAAAAAAAGTAGAATCCTAAAGAAGGTGCCATTCAGCAGCCACTCTGCCACTTTTTCTCTCAAACTACTTATTTGCATATTGTGGTCACAAAGCAAGAGGCTGAGAATTCATGCAAAAGACCCAGGTCTTCTGTCTGGGTCTTTTGCATGAATTCTCAGGAGGAAAACAATCCAGCAGAACTTTCAACAGTCTCACAAAGCTGGTGAGACAAATATTAAGAGACTTGAAGGACCAGGATTCTGGTCATAAAAAAGAAACAGAGAACTGAACCACAGGCTTAACTGTTTTCCTCCAGCGATATCTACTGAATTGTGAAGCTACACAGATAAGAAGCTAAGTAAAGACTGCATAGCAAACTGCAGTATTCAAAAGTTTTGTGATTAAGGTGATCTAACTGCATTCTATCTGCCTAACACAGGAGTGGCTAAGCCATCCATCCTCTACAGCAAATGATCATTCAGATAACCTATAAAATTGTCAAACACAATGTCTGGCATTTAATTAAAATGTAACGCACGCCGAAAGAGTATACAAGAAGACAAACAAGTAAATAAATGAAACAAAGATATAAAACTTCAGAAAAAAACAAAAGTTGGTTCTTGGAGAGACTATTAAAGTCAACATTTTGTTAAGACTGATCAAAGAAGAAAAAGTCACAAATTATCAATTTCAGACCCAAAAGGGAATAAATTTTAAAATTACAGACAGAAGGCTGTAACAGTTATTCGAGAAAATATAGGAAAAGACAAAATAACGATAAAATTTGAATATTTAAAAAGTAATCAAATTTGTAAAATTAAGAGCTAAATATAATATTAACAGCAGATTAGGCAGTTTTTTGTTGTTGTTGTTGTTTTTTTTTTGAGATGGAGTTTCGCTGTGTTGCCCAGGCTGGAGTGCAGTGACGCGATCTCGGCTCACTGCAAGCTCCGCCTCCCGGGTTCACACCATTCTCCTGCCTCAGATTAGGCATATTTTTAAGAAGCTAATAATTTGAAAAGTTTCACAGAAAATACACTTACTAGAGCGTAAAAAGAAAACAAGGACAGAAAATACAGAAAAGTTATACCTGTCAAACGGTAATGCAGAAAAAAAGAAAATACAGAGAAGAATACAAAAGATGAATGGGACATCATTTTTTAAAAAGTGACTAACAGGCTGGGCAAAGTGGCTCACACCTGTTATCCCAACACTTCCGGAGGCTGACGAGGGAGGATCCTTGAAGCCAGGAGTTCAAGACCAGCCTGGACAACAAAGCAAGACCCCCAACTCTACAAAAAAGATTTTCTAAAACAAATATGCTGCGCACACTGGCGCACACCTATAGTCCCCAGCTACTCAGGAGGCTGAGGCAAGAGAACTGCTTGAGCCCAGGAGTTCAAGTATGCAGTAAGCTATGATCGTACCACTGCACTCCAGCCTGGGTGACAGAGTGAGACCCTGTCTCAAAAAAAGGGGAGGTGGTGGGGGGACGTAGACATACATGTACAGTACCAGAAAGGAGGCAATAGAGAATAGAACAAAAGCAAAGTATGAAGAAAAAATGGTCAAGAATCTTCCAAACTCAATGAAAAATGTTAAGGCAAAGATTCAAGCATTCTATATACCCCAGCAAGTTTTTTCTTTTTTTCTTTAAAAAAAGGCCACATCTAGGCATATCATAGTAAAGATGCTAAACATCAAAGGCAAGACTGAATTTCTTTTTTCACCTTTTAAGTTCAGGGGTACATGTGCAGGATTGTTACATAAGTAAATGTGTGTCATGGGAGTCTGTTGTACAGATCATTTCATCACCCAGCTATTAAGCCTGGTACCTATTAGTCATTTTTCCTGATCCTCTCCCTCCTCCCACCCTCCACCCTCCACCCTCAATTAGGCCCCAGTGTGTTTTGTTCCCCTCTATGTGTTCATGTGTTCTCATTATTCAGCTCCCACTTATAAATGAGAGCATGCAGTATTTGACTTTTCTCTTCCTGCATTAGTTTGCTGAGGATAATGGCTTCCAGCTTCATCCATGTCCCTGCAAAGGACATAATCTTGTTCTTTTTAATGGCTGCATTGTATTCCATGGTATATATGTACCACATTTTCTTTATCCAGTCTATTATTGACAGGCATTTAGGCTGATTCCATGTCTTTGCTACCGTGAACAGTGCTGCAATGAACATACATGTGCATGTGTCTTTATAATAGAGTGATTTATATTCCTTTGGTTATATACCCACTAATGAGATTCATGGGTTGAATGGTATTTCTATCTTTAGGTCTTTGAGGAATTTCCACACAGTCTTCCACAACAGTTAAACTAATTTACACTCCCACCAACCGCATATAAGCATTCCTTTTTCTCCACAACCTCGCCAGCATCTGTGATTTTCTGACTTCTTAATAACACCCATGCTGACTGGTGTCATTGTGGCTTTGATTTACATTTCTCTAATGATCAGTGATGTTGAGCTTTATTTCATCTGATTCTTGCCTGCATGTATGTCTTCTTTTGAAACATGTCTCTTCATGTCCTTTGCCCACATTTTAATGGATTCTTTTCCTCGTAAATGTGTTTAAGTTCTTCTAGATGCTGGATATTAAACCTCTGTCAGATACGTAGTTTGCAAAAATTTTCTCCCATTCTGTGGGTTGTCTGTTTACTCTGTTGATAGTTACTTTTGCTGTGCAGAAGCTCTTTCATTTAATTGGATCCCATTTGCCAATTTTTGCTTTTGTTGCAATTGCTTTTGGCATCTTCCTCATGAAACTTTGCCCAGGCCTATGTCCTGAATGGTACTGCCTATGTTGTCTTCCAGGGTTTTTATAGTATGGGGTGTTACATTTTAGTTTTATTTCATCTTAATTTTTGCATATGGTGTAAGGAAAGGGTCTAGTTTCAATCGACCTGCATATGGCTAGCCAGTTATCCCAGCACCATTTATTGAATGGTCCTTTCCCCATTGCTTGTTTTTGTCAAGTTTGTCAAAAATCAGATAGTTGTAGGTGTGAGGTCTTATTTCTAGGTTCTCTATTCCGTTCCATCGGTGTGTGTCTCTGCTGTTGTACCAGTACCATGTTATTTTAGTTACAGGAGCTCTGTGGTATAGCTGAAGTTGGGTAGCATGATGCCTCCAGTTTCGTTTTTTGGCAAGACTAAATCTTAAAAGTAGTCAAAACAGAAAGACATTATATTCAAAGAAACAGATAAAAAATGTTTGCTAACTTTGCAACAAAAATACTGGAAAGCAGAGAGAATTGAGTATCTTCAAATTTCTGAAAGAAAGTAACTGTGAATCTAGAATCTAATGCACAGAAATGACATCCTTCAAAAACAAAAACAAGTACGTTTTCAGATAAATACGAAGTATAATTTGACAACTGACGTTTACCAAAGGAAAAAAAAAAAAAAAAAAAAGGACTAAAAGAAGTTCCATAGGCCAAAAAAAAAGTTAAGAAGTTCCTAACCTACAGGAAAGAATGGAAATGCAGCATAAAGTGAAGAGCATCATAAAGAGTAAATACATGTGTAAACAAACGCTGACTGTACAAAGCAGTAATAGCTAATGAATATTAAAACGTGTATAATAGGCCGGCACGATGGCTAATGCCTACAATCCCAGCACTTTGAGAGGCAGATGCAGGTGGATCACTTGAGGTCAGGAATTCAAGACCAGCCTCCCCAACATGGTGAAACCTCATCTCTACTAAAAACATAAAAATTAGCTGGGTATGGGGGCACACACCTGTAATCCCAGCCACTTGGGAGGCTGAGGCAGGAGAACTTCACGAACCCAGGAGTCAGAGGTTGCAGTGAGCCGAGATTGTGGCACTGCACTCCAGCCTGGGCAACAGAGTGAGACTCCATGTCAAAAAAAAAAAAAAAAGTGTATAATAAACATGCAGAGCAATAATGTAAAAAGCAGAAGGATAAGTGAAGTTCAGATATTCTAAATTCCTAGCATTGTTAGGGAAATAGTAAAAGTAAATATTTTCAGTAGACTGTAATAAGTCAATGATACATGTTGTAATCTTTAGGACAACCACTAAAAGACTAAGATGTCAGGCTATATGAAACAATAAAACCCACTTATAAGAGATGTATCTTAAATATAAGAATACAGAAATGTTGAAAGTAGAATACAAAATGCTTTACCGTACTAGCACTAATCAAAAGAAAACTGATGTCAGACAAACTAGATTTTAAGACAAGAAGTATCAGCTGGGTGCAGTGGCTCACGCCTGTAATCCCAACACTTTGGGAGGCTAAGGCAGGAGGATCACCTGAGGTCAGGAGTTTGACACCAGCTATGGTCAACATGGTGAAACTCTGTCTCTACTAAAAATACCAAAATTAGCCAGGTGTGGTGGTGGGCGCCTGTGGTCCCAGCTACTCGGGAGGCTGAGGCAGGAGAATCACTTGAACCCAGGAGGTGCGGTTTGCAGTGAGCCGAGATCACGCCTCCAGCTTGGGTGACAAGAGCAAAACTCTGCCTCAAAAAAAAAAAAGAAAAGACAAGAAGTTTCAAAGATAAGAGACATTTCATAATAATACAGTAATCAATTCATTAGGAATTGGTGTATGCATATCTAGAATTATGAATTATATATATACACCTTTCAAGTGAACATACAACATTCATCCAAAACCATATGCTGAATCAAAAAGCAAGCCTCATTTCAAATGACTGAATTCATTCAGAGTATGTTCTCTCAAGGGAACTAAATCAAAAAATTACTAACCCCTAAAAAACTGTAAAAGTTGACATCTATTTGGAAATATGTCTTTACAATATGCTAGTGAAGAAATCAAATGCAGACAGGTCATATAACAATTTGTGACACGTAGCTGAAGTTATGCTTGGAGGGAACTCTGTAACCTTAAATGATTATATTAAAAAAGAAGAGTGAGAAGAATTATTTAAGTATCTACCTCAAGAAATTAGAAAAGACAAAAAGGTAACCTGAAAAGACAGAAAGAAAAATAGGACACAATTAATGAAATCAAAAGCAAAGGTACAACATAAGACTTCAGGAAAAAAAAGGAAAAATTAGTTCTTGGAAAGATTAACAAAATTGGTAGACTGGAGGAAGACTGAACAAATGAAAAAGGTCACAAAGTATCAATTTCACTAGTGAAAGAGAGACAGGTCCTACTGAAGAACAATTAGTCATGCTATTATACATTGAGAATTAATGTAAAGATAGACAAGTAGACTAATGGGACAGAAGTGAGATGTAACAAATTCACACATGTATTGCCACTGATTCATGACAATGATGTGTCTGAAAAATATGAGCTTTTTACTTGATGGAAATGGGTCAACTAGATATCGACATTGTTTTTAAATGAATCTTGACCTCTTCCTTGCTCCATTCACAAAAATCAATTCCATATGTACGTCTAAAAGAATAAGATAATAAAGTATCTAGAAAAAAACACAGGCAAATATGTTCATCTCCTTGGAGCATGCAAAGATTTCTTAAACATGACTCAAAAAATCTCAACCTGTTTATGATTCAATGTTATTATATAAAGCTGAAAAAGTCAGAAATAATCTGGGATGTGAGAAGTTAGAATTCTGTTTATTCGGGAAGAGGTAGTGTGCGTATTAGGCAGAAAGCAGGCCCAAAAAGATATCTAGGATGCTGATAACATTCTGGGGTTCTTTAGGTATGTACTACATAGGTACATCCACTTGTTAAAACTCATTGCGCTGAACACTTAGAATACTATGCTTTAGTATAGTATACTAAATATACTATATAGTATAGTATACTATAGTATAGAATACTATGCTTTATGTGTGTTACACTTCGACCACAAAGAGGAAAAAAACTGATAAAATTAACTTCTGTTAAAAAAACAACAGTGCGAAATTGAAGATTTCTATAAGATATATACTCATCAAAAGACTCATAGCCAAGACAGAGAATAACCAGAAATAAATACAAAAAAAGAAAAACCAATAGAAAACTGGACAAAAGACTTGAAGACTTGAACTATAACCTCTGCATGGAAGAGGTTATAGAAATGACCAATAAACACATGAAAAGATACACACTTCCGTTAGTCATCACATCAAGAAAATAAAAATTAAAACCACAAGAGCTATTACACCACCAACCCACCTCCATCACTACAATGAAACGGGTAAACAATAGTAAATGTTCACAAGAATTTAGAGCAACTGAAATTCTCACATGTGGCTACTCAGAATTTAAATGGGTACAAACACTTTGCAAAACTATTCAGCAATCCCTACCAAGCTTATTATATGAACATCCTATGACCCAGCAATTCTAATCCTAGGTGTATAACATAAATGTCTATACATGTTCATCAAAAGTCATTATCAGAAAATTCATAGCAACGCTATCTGTAATAGTCAAACTAGACACACCCTAAATGTCATGTCCATCACTAGTAGAAAAGGATAATATACTGTTGGTATAGTCACAATGTAACACAAGCAATGGAGATGAGTGAAATAGTGTCACATGCAACAACATGAATAAATCTCATAAACATAACAAAGTAAACACAAAAGAATAGATATTAAAGGTTGAGTATCTCTAATCTGAAAATTGAAATCCAAAATGCTCCAAAATCTGAATCTTTGAGGACCACCATGACACACAAAGGAAATGCTCATTGGAGTATTTGGATTTCAGATTAAGGACGCTCAACTGGTATAATGCAAATAAAGCCCCCCAAAAATACGAAATCTGAAACACTTCTGGTCCTAAGCATTAAGGGAAACTCAACCTGTATATGATTCAATTTTATAATATAAAACTCAAAAAGTCAGAAATAATCTAGGATACAAGAAGCTAGAATTTTGTTTTTCAGGAAGAGGTGGTTGTGTGTATTAGGCAGAAAGTAGGCACAAAAAGACATCTAAGATGCTGACAATATTCTGGGGTTCTTTAAGTATGGATTACACAGGTACATCCACTTGTTAAAATTCATTGTGCTTAACACTTAAGATACTATGCTTTATATGTGTTATACTTCAAGAAAAAGTATACCCAAGAAAAAAAATGTAATTCTAAATACAGGAAAACTCTATACTAAAACTTTCATTTCAACACTAAAGGGAGCATGCTTTAAAATTAGTATGTGCATATATATATAATTATGCGTATACATAAATAAAACATTAGACAGTCAAAATTATATCTACACTAAACACCTTATAACAACGCGTTGTCCAGCTGTTACCCTCTCCCTCATCTGTTATATTATCTTGGACTTAATCTCCCTTAACCCTCAATACTGCCAAATGTTTGTAGAGGCCACAACAGTGGTAACTTGAAAATTCACTTATGTCCTGTTCAGCAGCCTAAGACTAAGTGGTTGGTACTAACAGCTGAGTCAATGGGTGACTCAGAGCCAGGACCGAGCCCTGCCTCATCTTTTCTGCCCTTCCATGACTAATGCCTCATGCCCACTAAGGTCAGAGACAGGACAGAAATTCATGCATCTGCCTCTTTGGCATATGTAGTTTTATACCTCTCAGGATTTTGTCACCATTTTTCATTTTCTCTGTTCATTAACTATGTGAATTTTAACCATATAATCATCTTTTAAACTTTTTCAATAACAAAAAAATCTGAATATTTTCTTTTCAAATAAAAAGCTCTTCTATCCCCAACTATTGTATGCATTATTCTAAAACTCATTTTAACATCCTTACAACAAAATAATTAAATTGTAGACATTACCTTATAAATAATTGCGTAAGATTTCATCCAAAACTTTATTCTACCATGTTTCAACTATATTTCTGTCATTAGTAACTAGGATAAACTTACAAGCTAGGGAAGCTTTCTTGCAATCCATCTAACTCTTTTTATTTTAATATTTTTTTGAGACAGGGTCTTGTTAGGTTGTTAAGGGTGGTCTCAAACTCCTGGCCTCAAGCAGTCCTCCCACCTCAGCCTCCCAAGTAGCTGGGATTACACGCAGAGGCCACCCTGCCCAGCTTATGAGACAGATCTCGCTTTGTCATCCAGGTGAGAGTGCAGTGGCAAGATCAGAACTCACTGCAAGCTCAACCACTTGGGCTCAAGTGAACTTCCTACCCCAGCCTCCCAAGTAGCTGGGACCACAAGTGTGCCACCATGCCCTGCTAAACTTTTTATTTTTATTTTTTGTAGAGACAGGGTCTCCCTATGTTGCTCGGTCTGGTCTCTAACTCCTGGGCTCATGCAATCCTCTCTCCT
This sequence comes from Pongo abelii, assembly GCF_028885655.2. Taxonomy (NCBI): domain Eukaryota; kingdom Metazoa; phylum Chordata; class Mammalia; order Primates; family Hominidae; genus Pongo; species Pongo abelii. Next base: position 94,947,583 of record NC_071989.2, on the reverse strand, counting down.
TCGGCCCCTCAAAGTGCTGGGATTACAGGCATGAGCCAACTGCACCCAGCTCCCCGCTTAACTCTTAATAAGCAATACTAAATATCTATTGTTCTTGTTTTATTGGTCATCTCTTCACTACATATTATAGTGTCCAAAGGAAAAAAATTATAAGAAAATAGTATAACTCCTTAGCACTGTTGCCTCTACATAATGTTAACACACCATTCCCTTGCATACTGATTTATTCTTTCAACATCTATATAGGTTTCTGACTCCTGGAACAATTCACATCAACATCACACCTACCACCAGAAAGCAGGTGTCAAACATTCCCCTTCTTTGTAAGAACCATATACAGTACTCACTTCTGCAGCACATATACTAAAAATTGGAATTATAATAGAGAAAAGATCAACATGACCCCTGCTCAAGGATGACATGCAAATTTGTGAAGCATTCCATATTTTTAGGCACTCTTACCACACACACACACACACACACAAACGGTTAACTATGGGAGATGCGGGATATGTTAATTTACTTGACTGTAGTAATTACTTCACTACATATATGCATATCAAAACATTATGTTGTGTACCTTACATATAGACAATACAAAAGAAAAAAGAACCATATACAAACCTTATATGTAAGTACTTTATTATAGCCTTTTTGGTAACTATAAAACATCAGCATCACTGTGAATTAGAAATGGAGAAATGTTACTATATTTTACAAAAGGAAACAATCATGAGGAACTTAAATTAACTTTTCCAATATAGTGATTCACTAAAAGCATTAAAAACCACAAACTCAGGTTTTCCAAAGGCTAAACTTGGGTTCTTCCTCTATACTACTCCCACTGTAAGCACCAGGTAGACAGAAACTTAACTACTTGCTATTACTGTTTCTCAAAACACGCCCTGCAAAGAATGATCACTAAGCACGTAAGTTTAGAAAAAGCAGAGTTAAACAAGAAAGTTTGTTTAGTATATTAATGACTCATAGGCCTCCTGTATTTATGTCTAAGGTTGCAATTTTTTGAGTGTGAAAAATCAGACCTTGGCGATGACTTTGACCAGTAGGATATAAAGAACTCCCAGACGCTTAGTGTTCCATTAATGGAACACTAGGCATAAATAAGTTAATGTACATTCTGGATTTCCAAGAGCACAGGCCCAAAATGCAGAAGTTCTCAAATTATTTAACTGTCAAAAAGTCACAGAACGCCAATTCCTTTAACTGAACAATGCAGTGCACAATTTAGGAAGTGTTATGCCATGCTTATAAAACAGCTGACACTTGTTAACTGGCTAGTAATTCGCTCTCTTTGTTCAAAACTGCTTTCTTCTGATACAATGTCTATCTCAATTCTCTAGGTTTTGATTAAATACATCAGCAAATATTGAAAATAAAGCATGATTTACTTTCAAATACACTAGGGTAAAAACAAAAAATCCAACCTCAATGATTGATTTATAAAATAGCTAAATATTTACTATTAAGAATAAAAAACATTATCAAATATTATCTTTTGCTATTCTGAAAAAACTACTCCCCTTAATTTGCTATCCCCTCTAACTACTCATTCTCTGAAAGGATGTAGCCTCCAAATTCCCACAAACCAATCTCTTTTTAACCCCTTTAAAACTTGTAACCTTTAAGCAGGCTTTAAGCCGCTGTCTGTCAGTTTCCTGTTCCTTCCTGTTTCTTCTTTTTTTTTTTTTGAGACGGAGTCTCGCTCTGTCGCCCAGGCTGGAGTGCAGTGGCATGTATGATCTAGGCTCACTGCAAGCTCCGCCTCCTTGGCTCACACCATTCTCCTGCCTCAGCCTCCCAAGTAGCTGGGACTACAGGCGCCCGCCACCATGCCCGGCTAATTTTTTGTATTTTTAGTAGAGCAGGGTTTCACCATGTCAGCCAGGATGGTCTCGATCTCCTGACCTCGTGATCCGCCCGCCTCGGCCTCCCAAAGTGCTGGGATTACAGGTGTGAGCCACCGTGCCCAGCCTCCTGTTCTTTCTTTACATGTAAGAAGATTAAAAGTCACTACTCCATCCTAACAAGTAAAAACCTGAGCAAACTGAAAAACCAATAGCTGTAGTTAGACCCTTCAGAGAAGTGAGGTCACAGGGCAAACCACCGTTCCCCAAAATTGAGAGACAGGCAGGCAGATAGAGAAAAATCTCAAGTTATCAGAGCAGAAACCCATAAGCAGAAACTTCCTTGGGAACCAGTGCCAGGGTAAGAAAGCTTCAACTATAATGACAAATTGCTGGAGACTCAGTGCAAACAAATGACAATTAAAAACTCCAGGAGGATCCAGTCATGTGAGGCCCTGAAACTCTTGTGAATTTTACCTCCAGGAGCTCTACTAGGCCGTTACAGTAAATATCAGAGAAAAATCCCTTTGTGCTTCTGGTAGGGGGAAGGAAAAAAGAAAAATTTTGAAATATGCCAGAACAATCAGTTCTTAACAAGGCCTGCCTTGAACAGAAACTAATTTACCAGAGCCTAACCTACCTGTGGGTAAAGAAGTACTGTGAACAACTCCAGTTCACTTCAGCCTTTCACAAGAGGGAAGGGAAATACCAAATTCCAGCCCTTTCTAGCCATTCTGTCCCACCTAAAGGTAACAGGGATAAGGGTGGAGGACTGAGAAACAATGGTTATGTTCACAGTCCAGGAGCACAGGTTCACCAAAAAACTGGGACCTAATACTAGGACTACACAATGCCTCCCCTAACTACATCACTAAAGGCCTATTTGCAGCAGTTCCTTTTACCTAGCACATCATGTATACCTTTCAACAAAAAATTACAAGACATAATAAAAGGCAAAAAACAGCTTGAAGAGACAGAGCAAGCATCAAAAACAGACATGACAGGAATTCTGGAGTTACCAGACCGGGAATTTTTTAAAACTATGATTAATATGCTAGGTGCTTTATGAAAAAGGTAGACAATATACAAATACATAGACAATGTAAGCAGAGAAATGGAAATTCTAAGAAAGGATAAAAAGAAATGTTAGAAATCAAAAGCAATGTAACAGAAATGAAGAATGTCTTTAATGGCTTCATTAGTAGACTGAACATAGCTAAGGAAAGCATCTCTGAGCTTAAGGGTCTAACAACAGAAACTACTTCCAAAACTGAAAAGCAAAGAAAAAAAAGAGAGGAAAAAGAAAGAGTAGAACATTCAAGAACTGTAGGAAACTTAAAAAGGTGTAACTTACACACACTGGTAACACAAGGAAACAATAATGACTAAGAATTTCCAAGTTCATATCAGACACCAAACCACAGATCCATAAAACTCAGATAACATTAAGACTGAGGCTCCTAAAAACCTAAAAATAATTTTTAAAAATCTAAGCATATCATATTCAAGCTTCAGAAAATCAAAAGCAAAGAAAAAAATCTTGAAAGAAACCAGAGGCAAAAAACACCCTGCCTACAGAAGACCAGCTTCTCCTTAGAAACAATGCAAACAGGAGAGTCGAATGAAATACTAAAGTGTTGACAGAAAAAAGAACATGAACTTAAAAATTTATACCATGTGAAACTATCCTTCTAGAGTGAAAGAAACAAAGACATTCTCAGACAAACAAAAATTGAAGAGATGTGTTGCCAGTACACCTGCCTTGCAAGACACATTAAAATAATTTCATGAAAGAGAAGGATAATGATATAGGTCAGAAACTCAGAAAGAACATGAGAAAACAAGCGAAGGTAAAATAAAAACTTTTATTTTTCTTATTTTTAATTCAGCTAAAAGGTAACAGTTCAAAATAATAGCAATGATGTATCTGCTTGCGTATGCCTATGTATAAGTGAAATGAATGACAAGATAGAAAAGGATGGAAGCAAGGAAACAGGAATATTTTGTTATTATAAAGTACTTACACAACCCATGAAGCAATACAGTATTATTTGACAATGTGCTTGGAAAAACTGTAAATGTATATTGCAAGCTCCAGGGCAAACACTTAAGTTAGGAAAAAAAAAGAAAAAAAAAAAAAAAGGCCGGGCGCAGTGGCTCACACCTGTAATCCCAACACTTTGGGAGGCCAAGGCAGGCAGATCACTTGAGGTCAGGAATTCAAGACCAGCCTGGCCAACATGGCAAAACCCCGTCTCTACTAAAAACACAAAAATTAGCTGGGCGTGGTGGCGCATGCCTGTAATACCAGCTACCCAGGAGGCTGAGGCAGGAGAACTGCTTGAATATGGAAGGTGGAGGTTGCTGTGAGCCGAGATGGCGACACTGCATTCCAGCCTGGATGACAGAGCAAGACTCCATCTCAAAAAAAAAAAAAAAAAAAAAAAAAAAAGTAGAGGACAGGCGTGGTGGCTCATGCCTATAATCCCAGCACTTTGGGAGGCCAAGGTGAGTGGATTGCTTTAGCCCAGGTATTTGAGACCGGCCTGGGCAACATGGCAAAACCCTATCTCTACAAAAAAAAAGTACAAACAGTAACTAGCCAGGCATGGTGACATGCATCTATCATCCCAGCTACTCAAGAGGCTGAGGTGGGAGGATCACTTGAGCCAGGGAGGTGGAGCAGTGAGACAACATCACGCCACTGTACTCCAGCCTGGGTGATACAGTGTCTCAAAAAAATAAATAAATAAATAAAATAAAATAAATATATATATATATAAAACTGATGTGCTCAAAAATGAGAGAAAAAATGAAATCATATAAAATACTCAATTAAATCACAAAAGACAGAAAAAGTACGTAACAAAAAGTTACAAAGAAATAGGGCAACAAACAGAAAATCGTAAGAAATATGGTGAATATAAATTTAACTATATCAATAACCACTTTAAACATCAAGTCTAATATACCAATTAAAAGACACTGTCAGAGTAGACCAAAAAACAAGATCCTACTATATGAACAAGAAACTCATTTTAAATAAAAAAACACATACAGATTAAAAGCAAAGGGATGGAGAAAGATACACCATGCTAACACTAATCAGAAGAAAGTGGGAGCAACAATTATATTAATTTCAGACAGAGCCAACTTCAGAGCACGGAAAGTTACCAGGGATAAAGAGAGGCATTAAGTAATGATAAAGGGATCAATACCTCAAGAAGACCCAATGATCCTTAATATATATGTACCTAACAATGGAGAGTAACAATAAAAAAAAAATTAAAAAAAAACAAAACAGAACTTCAAGAGGAAATACATAAATGCACTATTAGAGTTGAGATTTCAACATGGCTCTATCAGGAACGGGCAGATCCAGCCAGCAATAAATCAGTAAAGACATAGTTTAACTCAGCAGCACTTTCAATCAACTGGATATGATTGACATCTATAGACTACTTCATCCAACAACAGCAGACTGCACATTCTCTCCAAGCTCGAATGAAATATTTACCAACATAGACCACATTCTGGGTAATAACACACCTTAACAAAGTCATAAGTATAGGAATCACATAATGTCTACTATCAGACCACAGAATTAAACTAGAAATAAATAACAAAACATAGGAAAATTCCAAAGTACTTCTAAATAAACACATTAATCAAAGAGGAAATGTGAAGAGCAATTTTAAAATACTTTAAATTAAAATGAAAATACAATTCAACACTTCTGGGATGCAGCAAAAGTAGTGCTTGGAGGAAAACTTATAGTGTGAATGCACATGTTAAGAAAGATAAAAAATCAGTAATCAGAGCTTCAGCTGGGAGCACCGGCACACACTTGTAGTCCCAGTTACCTGGGAGGTGAAGGCAGAAAAATAGATAGAATCCAGAAGTTCTGGACTGCAGTACATTATGCCCAGTAAACCTCCACGATTAGTTTGGTATCAACACCCCTGGGAACAGGATACCACCAGGTTGCCTAAGGAGGGGTGAACCAGCCCAGGTTGGAAACAGAGCAGGTCAAAACACAGATCAGTAGTGGGATTGCACCTGGGAACAGCCACTGCACTCCAGCTTGAGCCACATAGCGAGACCCTGTCTCTTAAATAAAATTTGTATATAATAATAATAATCTAAACTTCATCATAGAAAGCAAGAAAGAAAAGCAAATTAACTCCAAAGTAAGCAGATAAAGAGAAATATAGAAATTACAGCAAAAATCAATGAAATTGAAAACAGGAAATCAATAGAGTAAATTAACAAACCCAAAAGTAACTTTTCTGTAAAGATCAATAAAACTGATAAGCCTCTAGCCAGACTTACAAAAAAAGACAGAAGACAAATTACTAATATCAGAACTGAAAGAGAAGATCTTTACTAATCGCTACTGACCCCAAAGTCATTAAAAAGATAATAAACTAATATTGTAAATAAATCTATGTCCACAAATTTGCAAAGCTAAATGAAATGGAGCAACTACTTAAAAGACATAATCTGCCAAAACTCACACAAGTAGAAAAAAACAATCTTGAATAGACCTATATCTATTAAAGAAACTGAATCCATAACTAACTTTCAAAAACAGAGGGAACCAAATCCAGATGGGTTCACTGGTGAATTCTAATAAACATATAAAGAAGAAATAATACCAATTCTCTACAATCTCTTTCAGAGACATAGCAGTTACTTCCTAAGTCATTCTGTGAGGGCAATACTAACCTAATACCAAAACCAGACAAAGACATTACAAGAAAAGAAAACTACAGACCAATCTCTTATGAACATAAATGCGAACATCCTCAACGAAATATTAGCAAATTAAATCCAACAATGTACAAAAAGAATTACACACCATGATCAAGCAGTATTTACCAAGACTGGCTCAACGTTTTTAAAAATCAATGTAATCAATCACATCAGGCTGAAGAAAAATCACATGATCATATTAATAGATGCAGAAAATCCATTTGATGGTATCCAATATCCAATCATGATTAAAACGCTGAGCAAATTAGGAATAGAAGGGAATTTCCTCAACTTGATAAAAAAAAAAAAAAATCTACCAAAAAACCTACAGCTAACACCATACTTAATGGTGAGAATGTCGAAGCTTCCCCACCAAGATGGGGAAAACTGCAAGGATGCCTCCTCTTACCACTGTTTTTCAAAATCATACTCAAAGTCCTAGCTAATGCAGTAAAACAGGAAAGGGAAAAATGTATACTTATTGGAAAAGAAGAAATAATACTGTCTTTGTTCTCAGACGACAGGATTGTCTAGGTAGAAAATTCTAAAGAACTGACAAAAAACCTCATGGAACAAGCAAGGTTGCAGAATACAAGGAAAGCCACTGGCTTTCCTGTTTGTACAAAAGAAATTTAAAACACATTACCATTTACATTAGCAACCAAAAAATGAAATACTTAGGTATAATTCTAACAAAATATGTACAGGATCTATAAGAGAAAAACTACAAAACTATGATGGAAGATAACAAAGAACTAAATAAATGGAGAGATACTGCAAGTTCATGAATAAGACTCAATATTAACATGTCTGTTCTTCCCAACTTGATGTACAGATTTGGCACAATTCCAATCAATATCCCAGCAATTATTTTGTGGATATCAACAAACTGATTCTAAAGTTTTTATGAAGAGGTAAAAGACCTAGAATAGCCAACATAACAATGAAAGAAAAAGTCGGAGGGATTGACACTACTAGACTTATTATAATGCTATAGTAACCAAGATAGTGTGGTATTTCGGAAAAGGACAAATAAATGAATGGAACAGAACAGGAAACCCAGAAACAGACCCAAATAAATATAACCAATTGATCTTTGAAAAAAGAGCAAAGGTAAGATAACGGAGCAAAGACAGACTTTTTAACAAACAGTGCTGGCACAACTGGACCTCCACATGACAAAAAAAAAAAAAAAAAAAAAAAAAAGGAATGTAAACACTCACCTTACAGCCTTCACAAAATTTAACTCAAAATGGATCACAGACCGAAATTAAAATGCAAAACTATAAAACTCCTAGACGATAACAAAAAAGAAAATCTAATGACCTTGGCTATGGTGATGACTTCTCAGACACAAAAGTCACAATCCATGAAAGAAAAAATGAATAACCTGGATTTCATTAAAATTAAAAACTGCTCTGCAAAAAGCAACTGTCAAGAAAATGAAAAGACAAACCACAGACTGGGAGAAAAATATTCTCAAAAGACACATCTGGTAAAGGACTGTTATCCAAAAACATACAAAGAACTCTTCACAACAGTAAGAAAACAAACCTGATTTTAAAATGGGCAAAAGACCTGAACAGACATCTCACCAAAGAAGATATAAAGATGGCAAATAAACACATGAAAAGATGTTCAATATCATATGCATTAGACCATTCTTGCATGGCTATAAAGAAATACCTGAGCCTGGGTAATTTATAAGTGGTTTAACTGGCTCATGGTTCTGCAGGCTGTGTAGGAAGCATGGTGTCAGCATCTGCTCAGCTTCTGGGTAGGCTCAGGAAGCTTTTACTCATGGTGGAAGGCAAAGCGGGAACAAAATATTACATGATGTTTTGTGAAAGCAGAGCAAGAGTGAGTAGCGGGCAAGGTGCCACACTTTACAACAACCAGACCTCGTGAAAACAAACTCACTATCAGGAGGATGGCAGCAAGCCATGAGGGATCCTCCCCCACGACCCAAACCCTCTCAACAGGTCCCACCTCCAACATTAGGAATTACATTTCAACATGAGATTTACTTATTTATTTATTTATTTATTTAGGAGACAGGGTCTCACCCTGTTGCCCAAGTTGGAGTGCCGTGGCACAATCATAGCTTACTGCAGCCTTGACCTCTCAGGCTTAAGTGATCCTCCCCACTCGGTCTCCTGAGTAGCTGGAACCACAGGTGTGCTGACCACCACCTGGCTAATTTTTTCTTTTTTGTAGAGACAGAGTCTCAGTCTCATGTTGGCCACGCTGGTCTCAAACTCCTGGCCTCAAGCAATCCTCCCACCTCAGCCTCCCAAAGTGCTGGGATTATAGGTATGAGTCACCACCCGGGCCATAACAAGAGATCTAGAGGAGTCACATATCCAAACCATTATATATCACCATATGTGATTAGAAAACGGCATATTCAAACAGGATATCACTATACACCTTTTACAATGGCCAAAATCCAAAAATCTGGCAATATCAAATGCTGGCAAGAATGTAGAGCAACAGGAACTGTCACTCACTACAGGTAGGAATGCAAAATGGTGCACCCACTATGGAAGACAGTTTGGCAGTTTCTTCCAAAACATACTTTTACTATACTATCCAGCAATCAGGCTTCTTGTTATTTATCCCAATAAACTGAAAACTTCTGGCCACAAAAAAACCTGCACACAAATGCTTATAAGCACCTTTATTCATAATTGCCAAAATCCACAAACAACCACTAGCTGACTTGATAAATTATGGTGCATTCAGACAAAAAGAGAAATTAGCTATCAAACCATGGAAAGAAAGAATGAATCCTAAATGCATGTTATTAAGTGAAAGAAGCCAATGTGAAAAGGCTACATACTGTACAATTCCATCTATACAACATCCTGGAGAAGGTAAAACTATGGAGACAGTAAAAAGATTAGTGACCGACAGAGGCTAAGGGGGAAGGAAGAATGAACAGACAAAATATACAGGATTTTTAGGCAATGAAACTATTTTGTATGATACCACAATGTGGGATACACGTCATAAAACATTTGTGAAAACCTAGAGAATGTACAATGCCAAGAATAAACCCTAATGTAAACTATGAACACTGGTGACAATAATATGCTAATGTAAGTTCATCACTGGAAACAAATGTGCCAGTGCGCTGGATGTCAATAGTGGGAAAAAGAGGGGTTGGAATATGGCAACTCTACTTTCCCCTCAATTTTGCTATAAAGCTAAAAGTGCTCTAAAAAATAAAATTTATTAATTTTTAAAAAGTGAACTAGGGGAAATAAAATTTTTGTGCCTATCTAGAAGTATTCACCATTTTACTCAAACTGCATTCCTGTCCCTTATACACCACCTTTAACCATTAAATCCAATGCCTTTTTTGATTTTGCATCCTCCTTGTCCTCATTGCCTTGAAATAAATCACTGTAAAAATGGAATACAAATGGGTAAAAATGCAAGGCAGAACGGTTTCACCCAGAACAAGCTATGTAACTTGCTAACTGTCACGAAACATCATTAAATAGCAAAAGTCAAGACGACTGCTCCAGGATATACAACTTAAACTCAAGTGAGTCAACTATTAAGAGTTGATGGGATATAAGGTTGTTGATCCATTCTAACAAAGCTCAAAAGTGACTAATATAGAAACCACAAGGACAATTTATCTATTAACAACAACGACAAAATTAAGCCAGGCACGGTGGCTCATGCCTGTAATCCCAGCACTTTGGGAGGACAAGGAGGGAGGATCACTCAAGTCCAAGAGTTCAAGACAAGCCTGGGAAATTGGTGAGACAATACAAAAAATTTGTATAGACAATACAAAAAATAAAGCATTAGATGGGCATGGTGGCATGCACCTGTAGTCCTAGTTAATAGGAAGGCTGAGGTGGGAAGACCGCTTGAACCTGGGAGGTTGAGGCTGCAGTGAACAGTGATTACATCACTGCACTCCAACCTGAGCAACAAAGCAAGACCTTGACTCAAAAAATAATAATAATAAAATAAAATACATGCATGCCTGCATGTATCTCTACCCAGCCTAATCTCCCCTACAAGCCTACTAAGTGGGGAGCCAAACTGTAATCCTAAGATTCTCTAATGAAGATTGCTAACTAATAAATTTCAACGAAATTACAAATAGAGGGAAAAACCACCATTTTACAGTATCATTACAAGAAAATAAATGATTCAGGTAAAAATAATCAATGGTTATTAAAACCAATGGGTACTTATTATTTATTAATTATAAAGGGAAAGGTATCTTTCATAATAGCAAAATCTGGTGGAACCCACCTTAACCAAGGTCAAACTTAGGTACATCATCAATAGTATAATTGACATCATGTGCCCCTATGTACTGAGAACTCATGACCTATGGCATATCTCTGCCAGTAATGGTTAATCTAACTATGAGAAAACAATCAAATACAAATTGAGACACATTCTGCAGAACTATCCTAAACACTTCAAAAATGCTAAAGTTACAAAAGAAATAAAAAGCAAAAAGGACTGTTCTAGATTAAAGGAGACAAAAAAGACATAACAATTAAATGCAGTTCATTAAAACAGACAAATATAAACGACACTATAGGAACAACTGACGATATATGAATAATATATTAATGTTAAATTCATTATATTTGGCTTTGTAGGCTATTGTCCTTATTCTTGGGAAACACATGATAATATTTCAGTGGAAAAGAACAAGATCTCTGCAACTTTTAAACAGTTCAGCAAAAATAATATATACGTGTGTATAAAGAGAAAGGGACAAACTAAGAAAGGGACAAACTAAAATGTGACAAAATGTAAAGTTACTCAGTATTCTTGCAACTTTTCTGCAAATTTCAAATTTTCCAACACAAATACTTGGGGTAAAGTTGAGCATGCAATCTGGACCCAAAAAAAAAGCATATATCTAATAAAAACATTTACATAATTACAAGAATAACTCCACCAGAAACAGGTTCCATCCTTGGGCTAAAAAAAGCCCACTCACTTGAAATTAGATGACACCTGACAAGCTAACCCTTAATAAGGCTCCATTTTACATGAGTCCATTATGACCACATCGTTTGCTACAATCCCTATTATTTAAATAAGCCAGTATTACCAAGCAGGTACTGTCAGGTCTTTCTAACCAGAAAACTTGTGTAATTCATTGCACATTGATTTAATTGATTTCGTGTGGTTTAATTCTCTGAGAAAACAATTCTTTCCAAGTTGGTTTGATGACATAGTTGCTGCCACTGTTTGCAAAGGAATCTTTTTTTTGTCATATTACATCAACTTCAAGAATGTCCCAGCTGTATTCAGAAGAATAAATGAAAGTCTGTCATGTAATCAAGGTAGGGAGAAACGTGTCCCAACAGAAGAAATAGTAAACAGAGAGGCATAAAATTGCTTCTGGTATATATATATATATATATATATATATATATATATATGGTGTGTGTATATATATATATGGTGTGTGTATATATATATGGTGTGTGTGTATATATATACACGGTGTGTATATATATACACGGTGTGTATATATATAGTGTATATCTATGTGGTGTATATGTATGTGGTGTATATGTATGTGGTGTATATATATATGGTGTATATATATGGTGTATATATATATGGTGTGTATATATATGGTGTATGTATATATATAGTATATATATATGGTGTATATATATATGGTGTGTGTATATATATGGTGTATATATATGGTATATATATACATGGTGTATATATATGGTGTATATACATATGGTGTGTGTGTGTGTGTGTGTATACGTTTATGCATATGTGTATGCTGGGTCACAGGTGTAAAATCTATTTCTTTCAGTGAGTCATGATCAAAATTATATCTGAAGGCCACTACTCTGTAAACAATAGATCCACAAAAGGGTTTTAAGAAAGTATAAAATTTGTCTTTACAAGATTACACTGAAAGTAAAATAAAGCAATTTTTCAAACTGCTGGGAGTTTCAAATTCAACTTAGTTGCTTTCTACCAGTAATTTTTAAGTAGAGTATAACAGAATTAAAATGAAAATAGAATTGTATCACAAGTAGTAATTTAAAAGGTTATTTTTCATTAAACCTTTGCGGGGGCGGGAGTTTTTTAAATTTAAATATACACATAAGCTCTGTGTCACAATGTATCAGGAATTTCTTAATTTTTACTTGGGTTGAAGTTAAACATTTTGAAAGCCAATAATAAAGAGTTATCAATTGGCTGAGGAAGAGATCAGTAAAAGGGAAAAAAGTAACAGACCATTCTAATAGGAGAAGAAAGAGAAAACGAGGGTGTGAATCAAAGTAAAGGAAATAAAAAAGAAATGTTAGATCCTTTTGGGAGACCAAATGCGAGTGGATCACTTGAGGTCAGGCATTCGAGACCAGCCTTGCCAACATGGTGAAACCCTGACTCTACTAAAAAAATACAAAAATTAGCCAGGGGTGGTGGCACGCGCCTGTAATCCCAGCTACTCGGGAGGCTGAGGCATGAGAATTGCTTGAAGCGGGAGGCAGAGGTTTCAGTGAGCCAAGATCATGCCACTGCACTCCAGCCTGGGCTACAGAGTGAAACTCCAACACAAAAAAATAATAATAATAATAATAAAAGAAAGATGTTAGATCTATTTCGGAGGTAGAATAGAACAATCTAGATAACTGGTTAGAGTGGGAAAGGAGAAAAAGAGACCGACTGGCCGGGCATGGTGGCTCAGACCTGTAATCCCAGCACTCTGGGAGGCTGACGCAGGCAGATTACCTAGGGTCAGGAGTTCGAGACCAGCCTGGCCAACATGGCGAAATCCCATCTCTATTAAAAATACAAAAATTAGCTGGACGTGGTGGTGTGCACCTATGATCCCAGCTACTCAGAAGGCTGAGACAGAAGAATCGCTTGAACCTGGGAGGTGAAGGGTTGCAGTGAGCCAAGATCGAGCCACTGCACTCCAGCCTAGGCGACAGAGCGAGACTTTGTCTCAAAAAAATAAAAAAATAAAAAAGAGACTGACTGAAATCTTAAAAAAATTGTTTTTAAAAGTTAAGAAGAGAATTGCATTACGATTCCACATATCTACACTACAATGCTATGCACAAGCCATTACCATAGCATTCAAAGCATAACACAATTTGTCTCCTATTATATTTAAACTTTTATTCCACTGTACTCTCTCAAGGGCCCTGTGCACTAGGAAGATAATACCATTTCCACAAAAATTAATTAAAAGGTACCATTGCTAGGCGCGGTGGCTCACGCCTGTAATCCCAGCACTTTGGGAGGCCGAGGAGGAAGGATCACGAGGTCAAGAAATCAAGACCATCCTGGCCAACATAGTGAAACCCCATCTCTACTAAAAAATATAAAAATTAGCTGGGCGTGGTGGCACTCGCCTGTAGTCCTAGCTACTCGGGAAGCTGAGGCAGAAGAATCGCTTGAACCCAGGAAGCAGAGGTTGCAGTGAACCGAGATCACACCACTGCACTACAGCCTGGCGACAGAACAAGACTCCATCTCAAAATAAATAAATAAATAAATAAATGGTACCATTATCTCCGCAGCACTTTAAAAGTTTTATGATTTCTGACACTAACTTTAATGTTAAATGTTATTTTATAACATAGATAAGGTTCTTAAAAAACAATGTCAAAACAAAAGTATTAGGTTATTTCCTATTCACTTCTGTTATAATTTCAAAAACAGTTTCATGATAAAAAGATTTTGATCCCAATGATCATACAAAAGGAAGATATTCAGGAATCCTAATATTAACTAGAGGATATGATTTCCTGTTAGTGTGAGGTTTGTGTTCCTTTTTTCCAAATTTCATGAGAAATTAATCAGATTTATGTGCTAACCAAACACAAACAAATACAAACAAACAATAGTTATATTCTTTTTAATTACCAATGATGACAAATGTGGAGAATTACGACATGATTCCAAAGAACTACTAAATCTAACTGAAATTTTATTTCTTCTACCACCAGCATTAAAGCATTGCAGTGTCCCCTAAGTCTAAGTAGAGAATAGTTCCACTCCAGATACCTGGATTAGCTTTCTTCATCAACGAGGAACTAAAAGACAGTAAAATATTCCTAAGTTTTCATATGGTCACTACTTAATGCAGTGATTAATAATTTCTTCTAAATCCATGCTTTGGCAGCCACCCTAAAACCCAACTGATGTGAGTGAACAACTAAGCTTACCATCTGCCTACCCACCTGTCTGTCTATATAGAGAGAGAAAGCAACCTATAGTCACTTAAGTGACATAATGTATGAAAGAATTCCTATACAGTGGCTGTTCAATAAATAAGAAAGTTAACAATGGTTCAATTAAAACACTACAATTACATCCTCACTTTATCACTGATAGGTTCTTAGAAACTGCAGCCTTAAGAAAACAACATATAAAAGGTCCTCAAATAACATAATTTCATTTTAACACTGATAAGAAAAAAATTGGGTTTCGTAATATGTTGTTTCATATTTCTGCATTTGTCTTGAAAAAAGATTTAAAAATCTGTCAAAAAGAAAAGGCCTTCAACCTTAAGGGGGTATTTGTTGATACAAATATCTCTAAATAAATGCATATACAGAAGTATCAAAGCTCATTTCTCTATTGCCTGAGATAACCTCCAGAATGCATGCAAGTACATGAATATCCATAAATACTGAACTACCCAAAATAAACACTGTATTAAGTCCCTTAAGATGGCTATAACACCCTAATTCCTCCTCAAAGAACTTCATTCTCCTACTGAAACAATTTTTCTGAAGCATTAAGGAGGAAAAACAGAAGCAGGAATGTAGCATAGTAGTTAAATAGACTTAGGGGTCAAAAGCTTGGGTTTGTATCACTTGGTAGGCTCTGTGACTTGGGAAAGTTACCTAAAACCCTCCACATCTCAATGTCCTCATATGTGAAAATGTTAGCTATAATCATATTTAGGGGGATAGGGATATATACAGATGTATTTTAGATATATATAATATACCAAAACTTAACAGTGATTATTACCTTTGGTAGTAAAAGTAAGGATTGGTTTTTCTTCATATTTTCTAATCTCCAAATTTTCTATAGTAAACATACATTAATCATATTTAGGGGAAAAGTGATTATTTAAAAATTATCTAGAAGCCAAAATGTCCAACATACAATCAAAACTCACCCATCATACCAAGAACCAAGAAAATCACAACTTGGATGAGAAAAAGAAAATAAACATGTTAATGTTGATGTGTATTAGATGTTGGAAAGGTTTTTAATTTTCAATCAGCTATCATTAAAAACACTTCAACAATCAATTACAAATTCTTTTAAAACAGATTTAAAAAACAGAAAATTTCAGCAAAGAAAAAAGTTGTAAAACCAACCGAATGATGATAAAACAAGCTATAATAACAACCAAAAAAAAAAACACACACACACACACAAAACAAAACTTACTAGACAGGTGAGGAAATGTTGATCAAAGGAGATAAATTTCAGTTAAGAGGAATAAGTTCAAGAGATCTATGGTACAAACATGGTGTCCATAGTTTATAATAATAATTTACTGCATACTTTAAATTCCTACGATTGTGTTTTCAGCACAAAAAAAAAAATGCTCAGTACATAAGGTAACGCAGGTTAATTAGCTCAGTTTAGCCATTCCACAATGCATACATATATCAAAATATCTGTTGTACACAACACACATACACAATTTTTGTCAATTTAAAAATTATTTTTTTCAACTTAATGGGCTCAATAGTAGATGACAGAAGACAGAATCTGTGAACTTGAGGACCAACAGATCAACAGAATTTACCCAATCTGAACAACAGGAAGAAAAATGACTAAAAAGAAGTTAAAAGTCTTGAGGATCTGTAAGACAGTAATGTAAGATCTAACTCCGTATCACTGGAGTCCCAAAGAAAAGAGGATGGAATTGAAAGGGTATTCAAAAATAATGGCTGAAAACATCCATATTTGGAAAAAAACATAAACCTACAGATCCAGGAAGTGATCAAATCTCAAATAGGTAAACCCACAGAAACCCTGACATATCACTAAACTTCTGAAAACAAAGATAAGGATTTTGAAAGCAATTACAGAGAAAAGACACATTACTTTATAGGGGAACACCAATTCAAGTGGCAAGAGATTTATCATCTGAAACTACAAAGGACAGAAGAAAAGTGGCACAAAATTTTTCAACTTCTGAAAGAAAAGAATTGTCAACTGTAAACTTTATTTGTGGTGAAACTATCTTTCAGGAATAATGGTGAAATAATGACATTCACAGGCAAAAGGAAAACGAATAAATTGTTACTAGCAGACATACCTTTAAAGAATAAGGAAATTCTTCAATAAAAGAAGGAATCTTGAAACACCAAGAAAGAAGAAAAAACAATGAGAAAAGCAGAAATGTAGATAAAAACAATAGACTATCCTTCTACTCCAGAGGTTTTCAAATCATAGTTGATGACTGAAATAAAACTTATAGGCAACAAAAGAAAAAAAACAAGCTGGAATTCATCAAAATTAAATTAAATGCATCAAAAGACACTATCAACAAAACTAAAAAGTAGCCTGTGGAATGGGCAAAAATATTTGCTAATCATATAGCTGATGGGGGATTAATACCAAGAACATATAAAGAACTCCTACGAAAACAAAAAAACTCAACTCAAAAATAGGCAATAGGCTGGGGGCGGTGGCTCACACCTGTAATCCCAGCACTTTGGGAGGCTGAGACTGGTGGATCACTTGAGGTCAGGAGTTCAAGACCATCCTGGCCAACATGGTGAAACCCCATCTCTGCTAAAAACACAAAAATTAGCCAGGCATGGTGGCATGCGCCTGTAATCCCAGCTAGCTGGGAGGCTGAAACAGGAGAATCGCTTAAACCCAGGAGGCAGAGGTTGCAGTGAGCCGAGATCGTGTCACTGCACTCCAGCCTGGGCAACAGAGCAAGCCTCTGTCTCAAAAAAACAAAAACAAAAATGGGCAATAGACATTTCTCCAAAAAAAAGATATATATACAAATGGCCAATAAGCACATGAAAAGATGCTCAACAACACTAATCTTAGGAAAATGCAAATCAAAACCAGTTACTACTTCACACCTACTAGGATAGCTATTATTAAGAAAATAGAAAATAAAAAGTGTTGGCACTCGGGAAGCTGAGGCAGGAGAATCACTTGAACTCAAGAGGTGGAGACTGCAGTGAGACGAGATTGCAGTGAGACGAGACTGCAGTGAGACGAGACGCGCCATTGCACTTCAGCCTGGGCAACAAGAGCGAAACTCCGTCTCAAAAAAAAAAAAAAAAAAAAAGTGTTGGCAAGGATGCAGAGAAATTCTAACCCTTGTGCATTGCTGCTGGGACTATAAAATGGTGTGGTCACTGTGGAAAACAGTATGATGATTCCTTAAAAAATTAAAAACAGAATTACCATATGATTCAGCAATTCCACGCCTGGGTATATACCCAAAATGAAAGCAGGCACTGGAACAGATATTTATATACCATGTACACACTGGGAACCATAGCCAAAAGGTGCAAGCAGCCCAAAACTTCAATGGATAACTGGGTAAACAAAAGGTGATATATACATGCAATGGACTATTATTCAGCCTTAAAAAAAAAAAAAGAGAAATTAGCCTGGCATGGTGGCAGGCACCTAGAGTCCAGCTACTCAGGATGCTGAGGCAGGAGAATGGCATGAACCGGGGAGGTGGAGTTTGCAGTGAGCCGAGATTGCACCACCGCACTCCAGCCTGGGCAACAGAGCGAGACTCTGTCTCAAAAAAAAGAAAGAAAGAAAATTCTGACACATGTTACAATATGGGTTGAACCTCTTGAAACTCAACAATTTTAAAAAGTCCAATTTGAAAATGGGCCAAAAACACAGACATTTCACCAAAGAAGGTATACAGACGGAAAAAGCACATGAAAAGATTTTTCAGCTGAGCGAGGTGGCTCATGCTTGTAATCCCAGCATTTTGGGAGGCTGAGGCAGGTGGATCACTTGAGGTCAGGAGTTCAGGACCGGTCTGGCCAACATGGTGAAACCCTGTCTCTACTAAAAATACAAGAATTAGCCAGGCGTGGCGGCAGGTGTCTGTAATTCTAGCTACTCGGGAGGCTGAGGCAGGAAAATCACTTGAACCTGGAAGGTGGAAGTTGTAATGAGCCATTATCGTGCCACTGCATTCCAGCCTGGGCAACAGAGCAAGACACTGTCAAAAAAAAAAAGAAATAAATAAAAAGATTTTCCAACATCATTACTGTGGTGGTTAATATTAGGCGTCAGCTTTACTGGACTGAGGGATGCATTGATGGCTGGTGAAGCATTGTTTCTGGGTGTGTCTGTGAGGGTGTTTACAGAAGAGACTGGCATGTGAGTCAGTGAATGAGGAGAGTAAGACCCACTCTGGGTGGGCACCATCCAATCCAATCGGCTGCCAGAACAAAGTAGGCAGAAAGAGAAACAGAGCCAGCTTGCTGAGTTCCCCACCCCCTTCTAGTGAGGGATACTTTGCTTTTGCCCTCAGGCATCAAACTCCAGGTTCTTTGGTCTCTGGACTCCAGGACTCAGGCTAGCAGCCTCCCTGGGGGTATCAGGCCTTTGGCCTCAGACTGCCAGCTTTCCTGGTTTTGAGGCTTTCCAACTTGGACGTGGTACCAGCTTTTCTCATTGGCTAGCTTGCAGATGGCCTATTGTGGGATTTTGACTTTGTAATGGCATAAGCCAATTCTCCCTAATAAACACCCTTTTATATATGCATGTATCTTATTGATTCTCTCTGGAGAACCCTGACTAATATAATTAGACATTAGAAAAATGTTAATCAAAACCACAATGAGATATCAGTAAAAACAGAAAGGCTAAAATAAAAAATGATGATATCATCAAATGCTGGTTAAGACACAGAGAAACCGGATCTCTCATACGTTGCTGGTGAGAATGTAAAAATGTATAGTCATTATAGAAAATGCTGGCAATTTCTTATAAAAGTGAACATGCAACTATCATACAATCCAGTAATTGTACTCTCGGGGACTTAAATGACAGAAATGAAAACTTATGTTCACACAAAAACATATATACAAATGTTTATAGCAGTTTTTTTTATAATACCCAAAACTAGAAATGACCCAAATGTTCCCCAATGGCTGAATGGTTAAACAAACTGTGGCACATCCATACCATGGACTACTATTCAGCAATGAAAAAAAGGCAAAATATTGATACTTCAACTTACACGAACTTGACAAATTATGCTGAGTGACAAATGCCAATCCCAAAAGGTTACATACTATTTGATTCCATTTTGAGGCAGGGTCTCATTCTGTCACCCAGGCTGGAGTGCAGTGGCACAATCATAACTCACTGCAGCCTCAACCTCATAGGCTCAGGTGATCCTCCCACCTCAGCCTCCTGAGTAGCTGGGACTACAGGTGTGCAACACCACGAACAGCTAACTTTTGTTTTTTTTGTAGAGACAAGGTTTCGCCATGTTGCCCAGGCTGGTCTTGAACTCCTGGGCTCAAGCGATCCAACTGCCTCAGCCTCACAAAGTGCTGAGATTACAGGAGTGAGCCATTGCACCCAGCCCACATAATCTTCTTTAAATGACCCAAAAAAAACAAATTAGCAGTTACCAGGGAATAAGGAAAGAGGAAGGAGACTCTGGTTATAAAAACACAGCACGAGAGATCCTAGTGGTGAAGAAACTCTTCTGTATCTCTAGTATGGTAATGATTATACAAATTTACATGTTATAATACTGCATATAACTAAATACTAAATATATCACACACCCATGCATGCACACACACAAATGAGTATATGTAAAACTGGTGAAATGTGAACAAAATAGGTGGATTACAGCAATGTCAATGTCCTGGTTTTGATACTGCACTATAGTTATGCAAGATGTTACCACTGAGGTAAAATGGATGAACAAGTACATCTCATTTTTTTTTTTTTTTTTTTGAGACGGAGTCTCGTTCTGTCGCCCAGGCTGGAGTGCAGTGGCATGATCTCGGCTCACTGCAAGCTCCGCCTCCCGGGTTCATGCCATTCTCCTGCCTCAGCCTCCCGAGTAGCAGGCGCCCACCACCACGCCCAGCTAATTTTTTTTTTTTTTTTTGTATTTTTAGTAGAGACGGGGTTTCACCGTGTTAGCCAGGATGGTCTCGATCTCCTGACCCTGTGATCCACCCGCCTCGGCCTCCCAAAGTGCTGGGATTACAGGCGTGAGCCACCGCACCCAGCCCATCTGTCTTATTTCTTAAAACTGCATATGAATCTACAATTATCTCAAAATAAAAAGATTTAAAAATTAGAGAAATGAATCAATATTTAGATAGAAAAGAATATAGGTGAGATATGGTCTATCGTTACACAAATGTCTAATATGAACCCAGTTTAGCAAGTTATTCCTACAAAAAACACTTAAAAGAGGTGAGGGAGATCTCTAAGTCTTTCCCTAAGTCTTTTCCCATCTGAGACAGATGTATTAGAGAAAGGAAATTTTTAAAGTAAAATGTTACAACAATGAATACACATTGAATACAGAAAATTTGCTGGAGTAACAGCTTATCCATAGGATATTCCATGGCTACCATGGTCATGTGTAGGATCTTTCCACACTATAATAATCAGACATGCATTTAAATATGCTTTCTATCTTTCAACAGAAGTACGGCCAAAAAAGATAAAGGTCACTGACTAACAAAGAAAGAGGTATAAGTAAGGCAAGATTTTCTCTCCCACAGTGAAAGAAATTAAAAGAACGAGGACCTTATTTCTCAAGCAGCAGACATGAATTTAATCTGCTCCAAAATAATCCAAATCCATTTTTAAAGATGTAGAGTTACCCATGTATTAGTCAGTTTGGGCTGCTATAATGAAATACCAGAGTCTGGGTGGCTTAAAGAACAGAAATTATTTTTTCACAGTTCTGCATGCTGGAAATTGAACTATCAAAGTGCTGGCAAGCTTGGTTTCTGGTCAGGCCTCTCTCCTTAGCTGACACATGAAGGCCTCCTCACCATGTCCTCACATGACCTTTTCTCGATGCACTCATACTCCTGGTACCTCTTCTTATAAAGGTACCCGTCCTATAGGATTCACGAGTCACCCTTATGACCTCATTTAACCTTAATTACCTCTTTTAAAGGCTGCATATCCAAATACAGTTACATTGGTGGTTAAGGCCTCAACCTATGACTATGGGGGACAGGGGGGAACTATTAAGTCCAAAATGCCAGTTACTGCCAGCCCTGAAGTACGTTAAGTTTTATGTGGGTGCATATATGTGTGTACATTCTATGTAATGGAAGGGGGCAAGACAAAATAAAAAGCATAGTATTTACATTAAAATTCCAGCTCTATCACTCAGTTTTCTCAACATGAGGATGATGCCCATTCTCACTATATCATTGTAAGAATTCAATAAGATAATCTATATAAAGTACCTGACATATAGCAAATGATTAGCAAATACTGAGCCTTTGCTTCTAGTCCCCTGTAAAATTAAAACAAATGAATTATAAATATTACCCAAATCTAAATATATGTGAAACATTATGAGAATTGGATTCTGTCCCAGTTCTACCACTACCTAGTTATATGAACTTAGCTAGGGTGTAGGGTAGAGAGAAGCAAGTCACTCTTCCTAAGGCTACTTCTGTATCTAAGCAGAGAAGCTTCCCTCTGTAACTAAAACTCTACGTTACACATAACAACTTGACTACAATTTGAAACACAAACACTACAAAAGTTAATCACACTTTCTCACTGTAATAATCCTAAACGAAAGAATGACACTGAAATTTCCTTCAAGAGAATTATGGTATGAAATTTCAATATCATTCTTTCATTTACTTTCATTCTTTCACTCTTTGGCAACTATCCTCTCAATTTGAAAAATTTACCTGTACAACGTATCTGTAGACTACTTTTATCATCTTATTTCCCTATCAGTAATGCCTCATCTTCCAACGACTGTAGAATTGTATATTTCTTTTTGTCCCCCATACTGTTCATTATTTTACTCACTAAATCACATAACCTCTAAAACACCTAAAATCATCATACTCTAAATCCTGTAGAGATGTGACAAGACATACATAGTTATCAATAAGTTGTATCTAATAACAACAATTTTTAACGTAGCACAAAACTGAAATGTACTGCCAGTGATTTCAAGGTAACACAGAAATACCTGCATATTCAAACAATAACCAACATCCGTATTCAGTATTTTTGGTTTAAAATTAAGGTAATGGTACCCAAAAAGCAACATCTATTGTGGAGAAATTTGACTCATTTAATGAAAGACAACTAAGCTTGCTGGGCCTGAAGGAAGAACTCATAAGTATTTGCCCTATCTCCCACCCTGTCCCTCACTACTAGTATTCTATTATCTGGTATTACATGAAAATAAGTAATACATATGGTACTGTTACTTTGGTGCCCCGAGGAAAGCTCAACTTGCTGTATTCATGCCATTTTATAGTCCCCTCCCATATTTAATGCACACTGGGTTATGTGACCAGCACTCACCATTGGAACATTAGCAAGGATGAGGAACACAGAAGCTTGATAAATACCAGCACACTAGGGCTTGGAAAGGTCTTTCACGGAACTGCCATAGCTGCCATGCTGTGAAGAAGGCCAAGCTGGCTGGGCACAGTGGCTCATGCCTGTAATCGCAGCACTTTGGGAGGCCGAGGTGGCAGATCACGAGGTCAGGAGTTCGAGACCAGCCTGGCCAACATGGTGAAACCCCATCTCCATGAAAAATACAAAAATTAGCTGGATGTGGTGACACACACCTGTAATGCCAGCTACTTGGGAGGCTGAGACAGGAGAAACGCTTGAACCCGGAAGGCAGAGGTTGCAGTGAGCCATACCACTGCACTTCAGCCTGGGTGACAGGGCAAGACTCCATCTCAGGGGAAAAAAAAAAAAAAAAAACAGAAGGCCAATCTTCTTCAAGTGGAGAGGCAACATGGGTAGGAAGAGAGAGGGAAATGCCCAGCTATCTACCAGCTGCTCCAGCCGTCCCAGTTGAGGCACTAGATTTATGAGTTAAGAAGCCACAGTGGACAGTATAGCCAACAGATCACATGTGGAGAAGTCACCATAAAGCCATACACAAATTTTAGAATCAAGGGCAAATACACAATTGTTTTAGCCACTATGTTTTGGAGTGCTTTATTATGCAGCAATAGATAATCGAAACAATACAAATAAACCAATTAGAACTGTTCTTGTTTGGCAGTAAGCAACAACAACAACAAAAAATGTCAGTGGTAACCATTGTTATAGTTAATAATCACCATAAAAAATCTTCTCCCCAAAAGGTACTTTTTTGGGTATTTAAGCGTTCTTAAAGGGACTCTGTTCATTTCACCAATGGCCAGTAAAGAGAGAGAAGTAAAGCAACCAGAAAGTCTACCCTTCATTTTTCCTTTTCCCTTCCTAATTTATGGCTGTCCTTTTTAGCTTTTCCAGTAATGTCTGCCTGTTTTCCCCAAAGTGGCTAATCAATGATCCATACCGATTCCAGCATTCAACTGTGCTCTGTACCTCAGTCACTACAGACATCACTGTCAACTTCCCTCCAGACTACAGGTAACTAAAAGTTCTGTAGACCAGACTCTTCACTAAGGGTGAAAAGTTTAAACTCATCTAATTCATAATTATGTTTTCCTGATAGAATCATTAAGCGAAGAGCATCAGAACCAATAACCTCTTGCTCAGAAAATAAATTAAGTAGCAGGAAAAACATACCTACTATTTTTCCTCAAAGAATTTACTGATCCTAATTACATAAATTTCTTTTTCTTTTAACCCTCATGACCTTTGCTCATACTTCACTCGTGATATTTATCTTAACCTAGCCTGAATCACAGTAATTGGTTTACTTAATTTCCTACTAGATCTAATACTCCCTTTTCTCCCATTGAGAAAAGGGGCATTTCACTCTTGTAACCCTTGAAGCACCTACTATACTTCTCTGCTACTTATACAAACACAGTAAAAAATATGAGTTCTGGTCATCAATCATTGTCCGTAACTAATCTTAGCAAGTCTCACCCCCATTTTTATTAAGAAACAATGGCTCACCCATATGTATAATGCAATCAGTGACAAAGTTAATGAATGCTACATGTTCTAACATTAACCTTCACCAATTATTTGACTTAATAAGAATGATTTTATTTTTGTAGAGACAGTAAAATGATTTTTTAAAAAAAGAGAGGTACTATTTACATTTCTTATTTTCTTTTCCTTAAAGTTTCAGACTTGAGAAGTCTGAATATTAGGTTCAGCATAAGATCCAGGCCAGATGCCAGGCAAATACTGCAATAGCAAAGGCAAAGCAGACCTGGTGGAGACCGCAAATGGAGACCTCAGTACCCACCTAAAAGGGTCAACCGCTACTCAGCTCCGGCAATCTAGTCTCAAGCAGGAATGGCCACCAGGTATAGCCAAGTCCAGTGGGTTTTCTAGAGATGCTAGAAGTTGAGACTTCTTAAATATGAAATCTTCCTATTGGCCGCGAGGTGGCTCACACCTGTAATCCCAGCATTTTGGGAGGCCAAGGCAGGCGGATCACCTGAGGTTAGGAGTTCGAGACCAGCCTGGCCAACAGAGTGAAACCCCGTCTCTACTAAAAATACAAAATTAGCTGGGCATGGTGGTGTGTACCTGTAACCCCAGCTACTGGGGAGGCAGAGGCAGGAGAATCGCCTGAATCCGGGAGGTGGAGGTTGCAGCGAGCCAAGATCACACCACTGCACACCACCCTGGGTAACAGAGCAAGACTCCATCTCAAATAAAAAAAAATAATAATAATAAACAAAATAAATCTCTATTCTTAAATGGTGACAATTGCCAAATATTCCAAATACCCTAAGAGCAAGCAGTATATATCTGTGGGTTGGAGTCTCACCAATGGCCACTTGCTACTGCAGACTCACAGTTAAAAATCTCTACATATAATTGATGGTGCACTACACAAACAATATACCTTTACCACCACTGCCCCTAACCCCGCAGAAGAAAAAAATGAGAACCATGAAAAGAAACTCCAAAAAATTATGTAGTGACAAACTTCTTTAATTTAACCTTTTCGCTCTCGAAAAAGAAATCTGTTAGCAGTTTTAGATATAGAAACTTTTATAGTAGAAAAACAGAGAGGAAGAATTTTTTTTATTTTTATAATTTTTTTCTCAAAACTTTGAAAAAAGAAAATATTCAAATAAATAGTACAAATTACATAAACATTTCCAGCCTCAACCAAACTAATGAAAATGCTCAGTAATAAAAATGAGACTAATGATTCACCACGTACACAAAAAAACAAGGTACAAAATACTAATTAATAGTGTTAATTTATTTGCACTGGTGTATCTACATATTGTCATTTGACTCTTTTGTGATCAATAGCACAAAACTAACTGGGAACAAAGTTGAACTAACTTCCTGACCATGGAACACTCGAGTAACAAGCCACTTGTGGACTCAATCCTGTGACCTAAACTCCCTTAATACCATGCTATCCATAACTAAGGGGACCAGTTACTCATAGTCAGTATTTAGTCCAACAACATTTCTTCAATACTTTTACAAAAGATAAATATTATTTGAAAATGTCTTTAAGGCTTTTCCTTCCACTTAAAAATATGAATATCTACATTCAGGAATAGGAATTTATAGAGAACACTTGAATTTCACCTCTAAAATTGCTTAACCTACTGCTAGAAGCCCTTATAAAGTTAAAATAAAATTCTTAATATAATTAATCATGGTAGGCTTGGAGTTCAAAACATTCTCTAAAATAGTCATTTAACAAGGGAGACTCTAACCAAAAGAATTAGTAGACAATTTAGTGACAGTAAAATATTACAGTTATGGGCACAGGGGACTATGTATTTATCGAACACTTACTATGCCCAAGTTTTGTGCTGAATACATCAAGGTATTCATTAAATCTTAAAAAAAAAAAAATCATATGAGGAAGGTACCATTCCTATCCCCATTTTACGGATGGGGAAACTGACCTTTCCAAGAATACCCAGCTAGTAAGTGGCAGAGTCAGGATTCCAACCCAAATCTTGTCTAACTTCAGAATCTGCATGCTTAACCACTACACTGCATTGCCTCCAGTGACTCTGGGTTGATAACTAAGATGAAATAAGAAGGAAATTTGTACTTCTCAGTGGCAAATTTTAAAAACATATTAGAAATGGAGGGTATTTTTTAGAACATGAACAAGTTTCATATACACAGTCATACAATTTTTATTTCCAAATAAATGTAGTAATGATGAAAATCCCACACAATGAATTTCTCACAATTTTTCATAAGTACTCAATCATGGTGTTTTTTTTTTTTTTTAGACAGGGTTTCGCTCTTGCTGCCCAGGCTAGAGTGCAACGGCAGATCTTGGCTCACTGCAACCGCCCCCTCCCTGGTTCAAGCAATTCTGCCTCAATCTCCCAAGCAGCTGGGATTACAGGCGCCCGCCAACATGACCGGCTAATTTTTTTTTTTTTTTAGTAGAGACGGGGTTTCACCGTGTTGGCCAAGCTGGTCTCGAACTCTGACCTCAGGTGATCCACTCGCCTTAGCCTCCCAAATTGCTGGGATTACAGGCGTGAGGCACCACCCCCAGCCCAATCATGTTTATTATTAAAAATTTAATGGGAACACCTGTATTTTCCCCTCAATTTTGCTGTGAAGCTAAAACTACTCTAAAAAACAGTCTATTGGGCCAGGCGTAGTGGCTCACACCTGTAATCCCAGCACTTCGGGAGGCAGGTGGATCACCTGAGGTCAGAGTTCGAGACCAGCCTGGCCAACATGGCAAAACCCTGTCTCTACCAAAAATATGAAAATTAGCCAGGCCTGGTGGCGGGCACCTGTAATCCTAGGTACTCGGGAGGCTGAGGCAGGAGAATCGCTTGAACCTGAAGGTGGGGAGGGGCGGGCCGGAGGTTGCAGTGAG
Organism: Pongo abelii; assembly: GCF_028885655.2. NCBI lineage: Eukaryota > Metazoa > Chordata > Mammalia > Primates > Hominidae > Pongo > Pongo abelii. The sequence goes on along the minus strand of NC_071989.2, from coordinate 94,919,941 downwards.
CCAAAAACACGCCACTTCACTCCAGCCTGGGCGAAACAGCGAAACTCCATCTCAAAAAAAAAAAAAAAAAAAGAAGTCTATTAAAAAAAGTTTTCTCCAACTACAATATCCTAAATATACCTAATTTTTAAATTATAAACTAGCATAAGACTAGATTCTTTCAGTATGAAAAGTTGCACTGTTTTTCATAACCATTGTACCAAGTATGCTGTTAGCATTTAATAAAAATTGAACTATTTTTTCAAAAACAGTGCTGTAACATTGTTTTTTTGTTTGTTTGAGACAGAGTTAAGCTCTTATTGCCCAGGCTGGAGTGCAATGGCGGGATCTCGGCTCACTGCAACCTCCGCCTCCCGGGTTCAAGCGATTCTCCCGCCTCAGCCTCCTGAGAAGCTGGGATTACAGGCACCGGCCACCACGCCAGGCTAATTTCGTATTTTTAGTAGAGAGGGGGTTTCTCCATCTTGGTCAGGCTGGTCTCAAACTCCGGACTTCACGTGATCCACCGGCCTCGGCCTCCCGAAGTGCTGGGATTACAGGCGTGAGCCACCGCGCCCAGCAAAATTGGAATTAACACTCCCAGAATACTCCCAGGGACTCTGTATTACAAAGACATTAAAATATGAAAAAAAACTCTGACGAAAGACTTGAACCCTTTATTGAGGAATATAAAAAGTTGAATACTACATCCCGTTGGTTGGCATAAATATGACTAACTTTACTTTTCCACTTTAAGTATCAAAAGATGTAGCCTTAAGTCAAAAATGGATTAGGGTAACAGAATCTTTTCCTAATTAGTTTCAGAACTTTCTAAATGCGCCAAAGAAGCTTATCCAAAAAAAAAAAAAAAAAAAAAAAAGGCCGGGCACCGTGGCTTACGCCTGTAATCCCAGCACTTTGGGAGGCTGAGGCCCTGAGGCCAGCGGATCACCTGAGGTCAGGAGTTCGACACCAGTTTGGCCATATGGCGAAATTTCGTCTCTATTAAAAATACAAAAATTAGCCAGACATGGTGGCACGCGCCTGTAATCCCAGCTACTAGGGAGGCTGAAGCAGGAGAATCTCTTGAAACCGGGAGGCAGAGGTTGCAGTGAGCCGAGATCACGCCACTGCACTCCAGCCTGGGCAACAGGGCGAGACTCCATCTCTGGGGTGGTGGGGAGGAGAAAAAAAAAAAAAAGAAACCTCTGAATTGTCCAGAGTGACTGTCAACATATGAACCAAATCTTTTTTTCTTGATATTCAACAAAGTTGTCAAAATTCTTTTTTTTTGAGACAGAGTCTCGCTCTGTCACCCAGGCTGGAGTGCAGTGGCACCATCTCGGCTCACTGCAACCTCCGCCTCCCGGGTTCAAGCGATTCTTCTGCCTCAGCCTCCTGAGTAGCTAGGATTATAGGCGTGTGCCACCGCGTCCGGCTAATTTTTGTATTTTTAGTAGAGACAGGGTTTCACCAGGTTGGCCAGGCTGGTCTCGAACTCCTGACCTCAGGTGATCCGCCCACCTCAGGCTCTCAAATTGCTGGGATTACAGGCCTGAGCCACTGCGCCCGGCCGGTTGTTAAAATTCTAAGGGTCAATTAAGAGTTATATGAGAAATCTGTAACAAGTTTTACCTAATACCACTTCCCATCTCAACATTTTCATCAAGGTCCACCTTTATGAATAAACACCTAAGTTCAATTAAGACAAGTGAGGAGGAGGTATTAACTCACATTTTAAAAAAGTCATTATCCTCTATATTCTACAGACTGTAAAACTTAATTTTTAAATAGAATACTATACTGGCCACCAACAAAAAATGTTTAAGGGAAGCTCTATTAATTTTGTTTTGCCTCACTGTTGTACTTCCAAAGTCTCGACTATAAAAGCAGTGCGTTAATATTAAGTGGCAAGCCTATGGAAGAAGATACATTGTTGGAATATAGGCTCTCAATCACACCTATAATTCACAGAATTCCTTTTCTTTCTCTCTGACCCAAGTTCTCATTAAGTGACCCAGACTCTTCTGCATCACTATACTTTCTCTAATCAGAAGCTGGGATGTGCACTGAAACAAAAACATTGTAACCAATACATTTTTCAAATTATTAATATAGTACTCGTTTAAACACTTGTATTCAAAGCTTCTCACTAATCATCGAGCTTTATCAAGTAACACACACAGGTTAATATACACTATGACTGCCTTGGTAGCCGCAGTTTGACTAAATCCTGGGACACCACCTCAACTTGGAAGGGACAGAACCATATCCGGTTCTCATTAGATACACATTTTCTCATGCTTTCCATCTTAAAGACTTTACACTTTCCCAGAGAAGCAATAAATGTAGGAAGACGCCAGGTAGCATGCCTGTAAGGAAGATAAGTGATCAAATTAAATTCCTACGCAAGAAACCTGAAACTTCAAAAACTTTTCCTAACAAACCACAGATGAAAAGGACAAAGTATGATTTACCCCTTCATTTCCACTTCTTTTCTGGAGCCAGCTTCCCAAATTCCTGAACAGCAGTCTTAACTTACTGGTTAGTTGGAGGAGCGGTCAACGGTATGGCCACCTCTTCCTCCTCGTATTCTGGTCCATCCAGAGAGTCACCTTCGTCCACTGTCCCCAGGCCCGCCCCCAAAGGGGGCAGGTAAGGGGGAGGGGGCAGAGGGGGAAAACCGCCGCCCGGCCCGAGAGTCTCAGCAGGCAACGAAGTGGGCAGTTTGGTGAGAGCCATGTCTCCACTAGGTCCAGCGACAGCAGCACCGGCCACGCCAGCAGCAGCACCAGCTACGCCAGCAGCAGTACCTCCCCCTGTCAGTCCGGCTCCCCCCAGTGCCCCTGCCACAGACCCGGCTCCTAGGAACCCTGACCCCAAAGCGGCTCCGCCACCCAGAGTTCCAGCGACTCCGGTCTCCACCAGCCCAGGATAGGGGGCGGCTGCCACAGGCAGGGCCGCGGGTATCTTCACCCGACACACTGCGGGATAGGCACTGGAGCCCGCTGCCGCGCCGCCTCCTCCAGCTCCGGCTGTTACCGGGCCGCCCTCCTCACTGCCGGCCTCGGCCGCCATCATGTTGAAGCCCGCTCTACTCTGCCCTACCCTGCCCGCCCGGGAGCCCCAGGGGCCACCAGGCCCGGGCTCCGAGCCGCCCCACCCAGACGCGTCTCCCCTTCAGCTCCCCAGGCTGAGGAAACAACAACAAAAGGAGAGAGCCCGCCGCCGCGCCCCCTCCTAGGGCCACAGCCCAGGCTCCGGAGCTGCCTGGGTTACGGGAAGCCAAGTGGGCAAAAAACCCAACGCCTGCACAAACGCCACCCAAACCTCACCGCACACACCCACACTCACGCACACAAACACATGTACAGAAGCGAAAACTTCCTCGCTGCACTAAAGAGGAAAAGAAGCACAGGGAAAGAGGCTGAGGCTGCTACCGCTCCTTCAGCCGCCACCACCGCTTCTTCACCACCCCAGTTCCGGCCACCCACACCGCAGCCACCGCCGGTGCCGCTGCTGAGGCTGGGGCCACTGCAGCCGCTTCATCCTCCACCAGGCAGATGAGAGGGGTGGGGGCAAGAGAAAGGGGGGCGGGGTAACGAGGAAATCGACTGAACTGCTCACTACCTGGAGCTCTCAGTGAGTGAAACGGGAGAGAGAGAAAGGAAGGCGGGGCAAGGGAGGAGGGACGGAGGGAAGGAAGGGCGGAGAAGGGAGAGGGCAGCTTGTGCGCAGGCGCGTTCCCGGAGCGGGGGTGGGGGGCCGGGCCGGGAGGAAAAGGAAGAGTCCAGAGGGAAGGAAGCGGCGGGGACGCGCGGTGCGTGGTCGCGCTTGCTGTCCTCCTCCGGTTCCAAGTGTGTGGCGGCGCGGCCGCATCTCCTGTTGGCGTGGCCGGCGGCGCGCGCCTGTCTCCCGGGGCTTTGTTTGATGGGCGGGAGAAGAGGGAAGGGTACCTGAGCACGCGGGTGCTTGGCGCTGTGAAAGCCGGAGAGACCAGAGGGGGACCAGGAGGCGATGGAGAGGAAGGAGGGGGAAAGGGAAAGGAAAATGCCTAGAAACTAGTTCCGTACGTCCTAACCGGTGGAAAAAACAGCCTTAACCAGCAGCGCAGAAACCAGGCAGGGGTCAGGTAGCTTTGAAGATCGGGGCGGTACTATTAATGTTTTCTTTTTCGTTGCATGCTATAAATCACTATGACTGTCTCACACACACACACAGATAAAATAGATTCTGAAACTCCAAAACGAAATAAAGGGCACCATATGAGAAGGGTGGAGAATTTGGGTAGAAATACTGGTTATGAAGTAAGATTTCTACCAGTATATGCATACGTTTTTCTTTATCAACTGTCTCATATACTTACCTATGCCATTATAAGTCTGTTGGATACTGATGAGGAGGAGGGGGTGCCACAGAAAACACTAATCAATGCACTTTTGTCCTCGTTTGTGTGCAAAAGACTCCAGGACGTGATCCACAATGCAAGCACCTTCAACAAGTCAAATGACAAGAATGTCCCAGAATGCTAGTTATAATTATATATCGTTTCAAAAAGTAGCAATAAACTGAAAACTCATTTCTAATACAATTAAGGAGAAGGGTGTTATTTTGTCTTTTACACTAAAATGTATACAAACTGTGCATTCATGTAGAGGGAGCTTCTCATGGTTTGAAATTAACAGTATTGTTAAATTCTCCCAGGAGTGATCCCACATTGAATACCATTGGATATTGATCTTTGAGATCAATATTTTCTGTGCTAAGGATGATCAAACCAACACTCAGGATGGCAAGTGGCTGTGATAGAAACCCAGGAACAAGAGAAAAGACCACTAAAAGAGGTGACAAGATACAGGCAATGCATTGTCTTTGTAAGTTTGCATAGGCCTATTTACCTAGGCAATGACAACAATCCAACTTGATTAGGTGTAGTCCTGGGGCCTCCATTACGCTTATCTCTTAGGCAGTGTGCTACCTGGGAGAAGGAAGATGGACCAGTCACAGGAGCTAGAGTTCTCAGAGTGAATTCAGCCCAGCAACATCCTTGGAATTCAGAAATGCCACCTCAGACCTTCTGAATCAGAAAATGTGCAGCAATCCATTTTAACAAACCCTCCAAGTGATTGTTTGCACACTTAAGTTTGAGAACCACTATATTAATGTATAGTATACTAATCAAGAAGGAGGTATGCAATACCTAAAAACGGTTCTGAAAGAAATATTAGATGTCATTCATTAGATGGGTAGGTAAAATAGGTGGGTTTTGAGTTGCTAAGCTCTGTGCTGTTCTAGAAATGAGAATGAAGTAGTTCCATAATACTTAATAATGAAGTACTACCTATGGTGGCCTCCCTGAGAACAGTTTTCTTTTAAACTTAGACCCTCAGTTAGACAAGACTATCAGAATACCTACTCTACTTACTGTCTGCTGTGTGAACACCAAGTGCAACAATCCCAACAAATCTTAATATAGCCTGTGCTTGAAAACCTCCAGTGTGTTAGCATCCCAATCCTCCAACATTCCTGTCCCAATCACCACTGTCAGCCCTTGAATGCAGGACATTGGACTGGCAGGTTATCACCGGCTCTTGGTTATCACTGATCTCTAAATGTTCACACACCCTCTGTATGTTGCCTGGGAGTCCAGGTGAGGCTCACTATTCTTACTGCAGAATTACCTCCTCCTTTTTTGACAATTCTTTAGCACTTTTAAAGGTCAATATTTAATGCAGTCTAACACCTATCAAACGCTCAATTAAATGTTTTCTAGATTTTTGGTGTATGTACCTACAAAACTGTACTGCAAATACAACCTGTGGTCTATTCTACTGCCTAGCCCAGTCCTACGCAACCTCAGTATGCTACTTTGAACAGATCTTCATCGTTTAACAAATACCAAATTTGATCAGCTCCTATCTTTGGAAATCAATTTCTTAACCAGTAGGAAATAACTAGTATGTCTATTTGTAAATCAGCCTTATACCAATATCTTACCTAGTTTATGTTTAGCCTTAGAGTTAGCCCTGTTCTTTTCCTCCAAAGAAATTGCCACATATTTTTATGAGGTGTTTTCGGATATTTAATATATTTCTATTATTGGATAGATCTAGGCTGTAATCTTTACTATTGCTTGTGTACTTTCTGAATCTCAAATACGTTCTCTATCTTTAATTTATTTGCATTTTTTCCAAAAGGATTTAATGTTTCTACTTCCTTTATTTTTGTCCATTGCCTTTCTTTTCTACCCACCTTAACTTTCTGCCCAGTTAACAAAGGAAGTAAACTATCTTAATTAAATTCACAGATATTAAACAGGGAGGTATTGAAAAACAGAATAGTACACAAAAGAAAGACAATTCAAAATACATTTTACCTTTAGTAAAATAAGCTATTATATCTGTGGTTTTAGAAAAGTTACTCTAGATTTTGAAACATAGTATTTAATGAAGACTAAATAATAAAAAGTGCTGGACAAAAACTTACGTATGAAAAGAAACTGAAAATTTAAGAAATGAAGTTGGCTCATTCTGGTTTCATTGGCAACTGAAATATGAATGTGGCTGGGCGCGGTGGCTCACGCCTGTAATCCTAGCACTTTGGAAGGCCGAGGCAGGCGGATCACGAGGTCAGGAGATCAAGACAATCCTGGCTAACACTCCAGCCTGGGTGACAGAGCGAGACTCTGTCTCAAAAAAAAAAAAAGAAATATGAATGTACTACGTTCCAAAATATTTTATAGTTTTGATATCTTGAGTATGTGGAAAGGTAATTCTAACTCAGTAACGTAACTGTAATTTTAGAGGACCTTAGAGCATATGTATGAATAGTTTCTGATGGGAGGACTAACCAAGAAGTAATAAAGAGCTTACTGCTGTGTTTGAAGAATGCCAAATTGTGATCCATGCCCTAGTACCTACTGAGTTACACGAATAGCCTTCCAAATTTACCTAAATAGTATCAAAAGGTTTCATTGACCCAATAATTTTGAAAGAAAGCCTTTACTTCTAACCCTAATGTCCCCACTGCATTTATTGACTTTATCTTAAAACCCTCCAGAGCACAAATTTTTTTATTAGAAAGATCTTTTGAGAAAATAACATTGAGGAGATACAGGTTAAAGGAAATACTTTGATGAAAAGGTAAATAACTCTGCAGAGATTACAATATGTGGTATAATAACTAAGATTTATGAAAATTATAAATACCATAGAGAAATTGAAGAACTGTGTGATGATCTCTGAGGCTGTAAAATAAATTCCAAGGTAAATTATCCAGAGCTCTCTCAAAACATTCAAACCAATATATGAGTAAAGATTAGAACAGTTAGATCTAAATATCTCTTCTCTTAAAATATAAAATAATAGAAAAATATATTTATTTTTTGTTATATACTTTATTCCTATTTTGTGTTTATATTGCAGATACTTCATTATTTTTTGTCAGAACCTTTCCTCCTTCATGATTTCTAGTCTCTTTTTCTTTACCTATTATTTTACTCTGACCAAGCACATTTATGTATTTTCCTTTCTTTGCCTGGCTCCTATATATGATAGTACCCCATGGTAGAAGTAAAGGAGAAAAGGGAATGGAATGGTTTCAAGGCAAAGAATGTGGGAGAGTCGGGTGGGTAGGACTTTGCCATATTTCCCTCATTATTACGCTCCCATTTTTCACAGATAATATTTTTTGAATATGCCAGCAACAATTTGAATAGCACCTGAAGCACAGTCATGAAATCCAACTAAGCTTTAGTCTTTTCACCTCAAGAATCCTGCAAAGTCTCTAATTCAAGTTACATTCTTTGGTCTACCTGAGAGTCTTCCAGGAATGCTTTCACTTCCAAATTCAGTTAGTATGACAATACACACTGCTCTTCAAAGTAACTATACAATGAAAGGGCTAAGTGGAGCCTTGAGTCAGATAATTATCATAAATAAGGTGAGAGCTTTAACTACTGCAAATGCACTGTAAGTAGCGTAACTCTACTCAGCTAAAAACAGCTTTCTATTTCTAACTATAATTATTTCTCAATCCACGTGCTCTTTTGAAGACTTTTCAACTTCACTTGTTATCTTACTAGAACTCTTATTTTTCAACTTCCTATTCACTGTTTATCTAATTGTTTTTAAAAAGCAATGAAATATGACATGTAAATATAATGGTATGCATCAGTGATTTTCAGACTTCTGGGTTTTATGGACTACTAAAGTTTCCACAAAAATTGAGAGACTACAGAATTGCCAATTATGAGTTTGCCAATGTTGTGAAGAGAGAAGTATTTTGTTGTTACAACAAAACTGCCATTTCCTGCTGCTTTATTTCATAAAAGGAAAGGACATTTCAAGGCAGGGAGAAAGAGGGAAGGAGGAAAGGGAAAGGATGGAAATAATTTTAGAAAAAAAAAGGAAAAGTCCTTAGAATTACATAAATTTAGCTTCATGAAATATTCATCATATATTATGTTCTTATTTTATCTTTTTCCATGGATGCATTAAAAATTGGCATTGAAGGCCAGGCATGGTGGCTCAAGACTATAATCCCAGTACTTTGGGAGGCCAAGGCAGGAGGATCACTTGAGCCCAGGAGTTCCAGACCAGCCTGGGCAACATAGTGAGACCCTGTCTCTATGAGAAATAGAAAAAATTAGCCAGGCGTGGTGGTACATGCCTGTAGTCCCAGCTAATTGGGAGGCTTAGGTAGGCAGATAGCTTGAGCTCCAGAGGTTGAGGCTGCAGTGAGCTGTGATTGTGCCACTGCACACCAGCCTGGGTGACAGCAAGACCCTGTCTCAAAAACAACAACAACAACAAAAAAAAACAAATAGCATTAGTTTGACAAAATATCTTAGTTTGGATTTCCCCAGAAGCAGACTTTGAGACTAGTACTTGAGTGTTAAATTTTTTACTTAGGAAGTGATTCCAGAATACTTCAGTTCAAGAGCAAGAAAGGGGAGGGGGCCAATACAGGGAATGCTAAAATGAGCAGGTTGCTGCTATGGACAAGTAGGGCACTCCATTCGTGTGAAACTCTGGGACACAGCACAGAATCCACCTGACAGTTGTTACACCTAAGGGACAAAGAAACTGTGTTTTATCCATCAGTTCTCATTTGGCATTGGTTGAGGGCTGCTCCTGAAAGCATCTCCTCTGCAACACCTCCAGACTGCCTTGTGTGCAATTTGAACATCTTCATGGCTAGAGAAAGCCCTCAGGTAGAGAGCTACTGGTGCATGCAGTAAGAGACCATTGGCATGCACAGAACAGGTGACTCCAAGGGGGTGTGGACTTGACACTGACAGTAGCTACTGTACCAGGATTTCAGAACCCCTGGATTGAAGAACTTATTTCTGTTAAGTACAGATGCTCCTTGACTTAGATGGAGTTACATCCTGACAAAACCCCATTGTAAATCAAGGAGCATACTGAATGCCCATCACTTTCATACCATCATAACGTACAAAAATCATTAAGTAGAACCATTGTAAGTTGGAAACTGTCTAGATACTTTGGAATGTCATTGTATTTCAGCCATTTTATATTTATCTTACTCTATAAAGCCTTAGTGTGCTAAGACTATTTAGCACACATGGTTAAGAAGCTTACTCAGCTTGGGTGTGGTGGCTTATGCCTATAATCCCAGCACTTTGGGAGGCTGAGGCAGGAGAATCCCTTGAGCCCAGGAGTTTGATACAAATCTAGGCAACATAGGGAGACCCCATCTCTACAAATATTATTATTTTTTTTGAGACAGAGTCTCACTCTGTCACCCAGACTGGAGTGTAGTAGCACAACCGCGGCTCACTGCAGCCTTTGCCTCCTGGGTTCAAGCAATTCTCCCGCCTCAGTCTCCCAAGTAGCTGGGATTACAGGCACCTGCCATCATGCCTAGCTAATTTTTGTATTTTTTTAGAGATGGGGTTTCACCATGTTGGCCAGGCTGGTCTTGAACTCCTGACCTCAGGTGATCTGCCCGCCTCAGCCTCCCAGAGTGCTGAGATTACATGTGTGAGCCACCACACCCAACCTACAAATTTTTTTTTTATATTAGCCAGGTTACAGTGGCTTCTGCCTGTAGTCCCAGCTACTCAGGAGGCTGAGGTGAGAGAATAGCTTGAGGCCAGGAAGGTCAAGGTTGCAGTGAGCCATGATCATGCCACTGCACTTCTAGCCTAGGTGACAGAGCAAGACCATATCTTAAAAAAAAAAAAAAAAAAAAAAAAATTCAGTGTTAATGGTGTGACTGAGACAGGAGCTCCTAATTTCTCAGTGATGCATTTTGTCACTAGATCAGGGCCTGCCAGAAGTGGTTTTCTAAGACTGTTTAATTATTGCTTGCTTCCAAACATATTCCATGTCTCTTCTTTTTATTTAACATGTTTTTTGAGCTAGAAAATAGAAGCATGGTCCAAAGGTCATGACTTAGTAGAAAATTTTAAAGTTTTCAAAGTGCTTCTTTGTACATTGACTCTTTCACAACTCCAGAAAGTATGACAGTATTATTATCTTCAACTGACAGATCTGAAAGGCTTTTAAGTTCCAAAGGTGTGGCCAGTTCACCTCAAGTGACGAAGGTTTATTATAAGGATTCCTGGGGGAGTAAGGCAGGACATGAAAACTGTTCCACAACAAAATGTCTAGTGTCATAGGGAACCATAATAGTATTTATTGTTCAGGATTCAGAAGCTGCTGCAGAGAATGAACAGGCGTGCCTGTGTCATGTCTGAAAAATAAGGACCATGTTATTATCTCCTTCGGGTGCTGCACCATTCCCATGACTCAGGTGCTCTGACACTGCTTCACTCACTGCTCTCCCAACACAGTCACTGCTTCTACTGATTCTGAATCTGTCCCCAATACCAGCCATCCCTCTCTCCACACCTCTCTAACTCATGATTTTTGCTTACTCGTGGCTCCCACCACTTCTCTGCTTCCACTTACAAATATTTTTGAAGTGCCAGGGAAACAATAGTATGCCAAAATAGGTACGGTCTTTGCTCTCATGGTGCATACAGTTTAGAGAGAAGAGAGGCAGACATTTAATCAAGTAACCACATAAATAAATGCAGCATTTAACACTAAGATAGATTATGTTAAGGAAAGAAAAACTAAACTAACTTGAAATCTTTATGGATTTTGTAGTCACTTGACAGTCTTTGTTGGGTGTTCACAGAGTGTTACAGTGTAATAATATAGACATAGTAAGTTAGCCCCAAACCTAGAATCCTGCCAGAGATAGACTATGTTTGATTGGCACCTCTGCCGCTACTAGCTCCATAACTTGGCCAAGTTAATTAACCTGTCTGAGTCTCAGTTTTCACATTTGTTATATGCATGGAAAGCAACACCTATTGGCTTAGGTTGGGTTCCCCCAGAAGGAACTTGAAACTAGAATTGGGTTGTAAATTATGTATTTGAGAGGTGATTCCATGAAGCTCCATTGCAGAGAGGAGAAATGAGATGGGAAAGTGAAGGAAGCCAATAAAGGGTGTATCATCAAACAATAACTTGGGGCAATAAGTTAGGGGCGCAGGGGGGTCAGTCCCATGGGGGAATTATGGGAGACCATGTAAACATGTCTCAGAGTTAGCCCACATGAGGAGTGAGGTAGCTGGAGGTATTTAACCTCCAACACCCTTCCATCTTTGGTGAAGGCTGCTTTGTAATTCATTAACTCCCTGTATTCCCAAGATGTCTCATGCTCACAGTGGAGAGAAAGATGGGTAGTCACCAGTTAGACAGATTCTGTAGCCATGCACTAGAATGGTGAGTGACAAGGGAATATGAGTGGGGCACTAATAGTTGCTACACCTACTGTATTAGGGTTCTCTTAGAGGGACAGAACATATATATGAAGGGCAGTTTATTAAGTATCAACTTACACGATCACAAGGTCCCACAATAGATTGTCTGCAAGCTGAGGAGCAAGGAGAGCCAGTATGAGTCCCAAAACTGAAGAACTTGGAGTCTGATGTTTGAGGGCAGGAAGCATCCAGCACAAGAGAAAGATATAGGCTGGGAGGCTAGGCCTGTCTTGCCTTTTCACGTTTTTCTGCCTGCTTTATATTTGCTGGCAGCTGATTAGACTGTGGCCACCAGTTTAAGAGTGGACCTGCTTTCCCCAGCCCACTGATTCAAATGTTAATCCCTTTTGGCAACATCCTCACATACACATGCATGATCAATACTTTGTATCCTTCAATCCAATGAAGTTGACACTCAGTATTAACTATCATACCTACCTTTAGGAGATTTTTATGAGGATTTGAAATTAGGAAATAGTGGAACAAAGTAAGAGCTAAATGAATCGTATCTATTATTATATCTATCTATCTATCTATCTATATATTACCATTGATAAAAGTCGTATTGAAATGAACTATGCACTCATGAAATAGTAACATCATATACTATAATGTAAAATTCAATATATAATTGTTAACATGAGCAGTATAGATTACTGCAAGTGACAGTTTAGAAAGTCAGATAATTTGTGTCCTGGAGTAAAAGGGAAACATTTTCCTTTGGCTTCTATTAACTTTCACTGTTGACTCCTTCAATAGTGAAAGAAGGACTGATCTCCCAGGCAAAGACGTAAAGAAAGGTGAGGAGACAAGATGAACATTCTTTTGTGGTAGAGAGTGAAGAAGCCAGCCTTACAAGAACAGAGAACTTTAATCAGAAAAAAAATACAGAAGTGTAAGTTAGGACAAGGTTATGGAAGTTTATTAAAGCTAGTCAGAGGCATTAGGATTTTATCTTGAGGCAAATATGCAGCAGCTGAAGATTGTTGAATAAGGAAGACTGTCATGAAAATGAAAATCTAAAGATCAGCATCAAGTCTTAGATCTTGAAAAGGAGACCTAGCATAAGTCCTACCCATACAAAATACTCTTCCAGAAAGTCTGTAACTTGGTGACAATTTGAACATTTTCAGTGATTCAGTGTTCATAAGAAATGTCAGAATGTTAGAAAGTGGTTTCCTTTATTGATTAGAAGTGTGGTTTTGGTGACTTCCTCACATTGGTCCCAGTGCATATTTCTAAATCTATAGTAAATATAGAGCCCGTAAAATACTCGAAGCTAACTAGTAAGTCCTCCAAAAAACTCCTCACATGAAAAATTCTGGTTCCTTTTCTCATATTTCAAGGGACCAGCTATAGACCCCTCACCATCTTGCTCCCGATTCTCTTGACATGCTCCTATTGTCACTGTCATTTGATCATGATACCCTACACAACAGTAAAGATATATTTTGACCAACCTAGTAAGGAACAGAAATTATGTCCCTCATCATAAGCTTTCACTAATAAAGCCTAAGGTTGCATATATCGTTATCATAACCTTCAGCAGCATCTAAAAGTTCGTCCCTTCTCGCTTCTAAATAGAAACTTTTCTAAATTGGCTTCCAAAAATATCACATTCTCTTAAGTCACTCTCTCTCTCACAGTTAATTTGTCAGCATGTTCTGTCATCTCTCTCTCTCTCTCTCTCTCCAGGGTCTTACTATGTTGCCCAGGCTGGATTTCAACTCTTGGGCTAAGTGATCTTTCCAGCTAAGCCTCCTAAGTCTTCACATTGTGTAAGGGATGAGCTATCTCTCTGGGCCCTCTTTTTTAAGGACACTAATCCCATTAGGTCTTCACTCTCATGATCTAATCAACTCTCAATGGACCCATCTCCTAATACCATCACCTTGGAGGTTAGAATTTCAACATATGAATTTCGGCATTCGAGGACAAACATTCAAACCATAGCACTGTATTTGATCACATTTCAATCTTGATTGCTACCACTTCCGTCTAAGCCACCATCCTCTCTTACCTGAACTTCTATAATAAAATCTAGCAGTCTTCCTGCTCCCACTTTTACTCCCACTGTCTATTCCACACACATTAGCCCGAGTGATCTTTTAAAAATGTAAATCAAATCACCTCCCATCCCTTTTATGAATTCTCCCACGACATATAATAAAATGCAAACTTCTTCCTATGATCTAGAAGGCCCTCCATGACATGGCTACTGTCTTTGTCTTAAACCTCAGCTTCTACCACTCATCTCCACTTTTCAGTTGCCTTTGATACCTCCTGAGTGTGACACTTCCTGTCACACTAATATCTATTTACTGAATGTTCCAAGAATCCTACTACCTCATAGCCTTTAGACTTGCTATACCCTCTAAGCAACATAATCTTCAACAGAGCTTTGCCTGGCTAACTTCTTCTCAAATGTTATATTCAATGTTATATTCTCATTAAGTTCTTCACTGACCACTCAAACCACAAAAAGACCTCCATCTACACCATTTGGTTTTTCTTCGTAGTGCTTTTCAGTGCCTGAAGTTATGCCATGTATTTGCTTACATATTTATTTGTCTTAATTTAATTAGAGTGCTATAACAAAAATACAATAGGGTGGCTTTTAACAACAAACATTTATTTCTCACTGTTAGGGAGGCTGGGAAGAATAAGATCAAGACACTGGCAGATTTGGTGTCTGGAGAAACTCGATTCTGGTTTATAGATTATTGTTTTCTGTATCCTCACATGGTGGAAGGGGTGAAGGCACTAATCCCATTCATGAGGGCTCCATCCTTATGACCTAATCACCTCCCAAAGGCCTTACTTCCAAATACCATCACATTGGGGATTAGGTTTCAATATATAAATCTGGGGAGAACCCACACTTTCAGTCTACAGCAATCATCTACCTCAACAAATAGTGTGAAAGTTTCATGAGTGCAGGGATTTATGCCTTCATTATTAACTACTATATTCCTCTTGCCCAGGGCAATGCCCACCACAGAGTAAGTGCCCTATAAATCTCTATGGAAGGAAGGAAGATGGAAGAGGGAATGAGGAAGAGAAGGAAGAAAGGAAGGAATTGGAATTCTTGGCAATTCATATCCCACTGTTGAAAAACATTGAGTTTACAGCAATTACTATTGAAACATTTTCCCTGTGAATGTGCATCAAGTCACATTTTTCCAGTGCTGTGTTTGTGTAATGCATAATATTTCATGTGGTGCATTCTTTTGGTTTGTATTTAACATTTCAAGCTTCTAAGTTTTAAATACTATCTAGGTGTTTCTGTGAAAGTATTTTGACGATGCAGTTAATATCTATAATCAGTCAACTTTAAGTAAACATTACCCTTGATAAAGTGGGTGGGCCTCATCCAATCAGTTTGCCTTAAGGGCAAAAACTGAGGTTCCTTGGAGAAGAAAATTGTGCCTCATGACAGCAGTGTCAACTCCTGCCTGTTTAAGCCTGCCATTCTGCCTTGCATATTTTGAATTTGCCAGCCACACAATTGTGTAAGTGAATTCCTAAAAATAAAAAAACTCTTATAATATATATCTAAATATATTTACTTATATATATTTATATATACTTATATTTATATATATTTATATATAAATATATAAGTATGTATTTATATATAATTATATATATTTACTTATATACCCAAATATATATGGATATATACTTATATATGGATATATGATATATATTATATATTACCTATGTATATATATTTATATATTTATTTATATATTATATATTATAAATAATATATATTATATATCCAAATATATATCTTTTATATATATGTTTGGATATATATGTGTGTAATATTTATTTTGGTACATTCTTTTGGTTCATATTTAACATTTCAGGCTTGTAAAATTTAAATACTGTATATAGTATATATATAATCATAAAGTGATCATCACATCTGTAAGTTCTTTCAGTAGCCTAAGGTGTCATTTTTATTAATCAGATTATTGGAGTTCATACTACACATCTTGCTTGAGATATATATATATATACACGTGTGTGTGTGTGTGTAATCTCCTGTTGGTTCTGTTTCCTCTGGAGATTTCTGACTGATACAGTGCTCAATTATGTGAAAAGCAAATCATCAATATTATCACTTAAATTCAAGACTTCAGGCTGAGCACAGTGACTCACTCCTATAATCTAAGCACTTTGGGAGGCAAGACAGGAGGATCACTTGAGCCCAAGAGTTGGAGACAAACCTGGGCAACATAAGGAGACCCCTGTCTCTACAAAAAAATTAAAAAGGTAGCTAGCAGTGGTGGCACATGACTGTGATCCCAGCTACTCAGGAGGCTGAGGTGGGAGGCTCACTTGAGCCCAAGAGGTCAAGGCTGCAGGGAGTCGTGATTGTGCCACTGTACTCCAGTCTAGGTGACAGAGTGAAACTCTGTCTTAAAAAAAAAAAAAAAATTCAAGGCTTTAGTAATACAGTAAACAGAATAAATACAAAGTTAGCAACCTGTCCATGTGGATGTACATCCACTATCCATTATCCAATATTACTTAGGTATATTTGATCAATAAGCAATAATTCTATTAGCCTACCTTTATTTTATTCCCATGTATAAGTGATTTTGAAAAGCACCTTGCTAATTCCAAAAATAATGTTTATAGCATTTTTATCAATTTATTATCCTTATCAAAAAACCAAAACAAAATTAAGCAGTGCTTGGTATGTCTTGTATCAACTTCTAACTAATCATTTTTTCCATTCTACCCTCAGAATAAATTGGCTAATAATCTTTTCTAAAGTTTTGTTAGACATTGGCATATGTTATGCATTTTGGGAAATATTTTTAACAGAGGAAAGAAATAATATTTTAAAATTCTACTGTTGTCATATGTCATCTCATTTAATCCTATCAATGACCTTAAGGAATAGATAATAATGTTCTCATTCAGTAAATGGGAAAACATGCTCCCAAGTTTAAACTACATATTTGCCAAAGTCATGTTATACCACAGTATTCTTCTAGTCAGAACATGTGTCCAATATCTATCTTTTGATTTCTCATGTGATTATTACCACTTATAAAATTTACCAGCCAATCCATTGTCACATCTGTAAATCTTTCAGTTTCAATTAAACCTAAGATATAATTTTTATGAATCTAGTTTTTGTAGCCCACTCAACACAGCCATCTTCCCTCCTAGGATTCTCTTACCTGCTTTGGGTCACAGATCTTTTTTAGGTTGTTCTCCAACCCAGCAATACTCAGAGGAAAAATTGTAGGAAATTGTGACTGACTAGATGTAAGAAGCAAAGAAAGACTTTTTTTTTTTTTTTTTAAGATGGAGTCTCGCTCTGTCATCCAGGCTGGAGTGCAATGGTGCAATCTCAGCTCACTGCAACCTTGGCCTCCCGGGTTTAAGTGATTCTCCTGCCTCAGCCTCCTGAGTAGCTGGGATTACAGGCACCCACCACTGCGCCTGGCTAATTTTTGTATTTCTTTTTTAGTAGAGACAGGGTTTCACCATGCTGGTCAGGTTGGTCTCGAACTCCTGACCTTGTGATCCGCCCACCATTTTTTTTTTTTAACGACTCCAATATACTAAGCCTATGAGGATACAACCAATAGGTCCTGTATTCACAATCAGCTTGTTCCATGTTGATTTGTAAGAGTATTATATATCCCTACCCACTGCCATGTAACTTGCAGTGCCACCCCATCAGTGGAGTATACTTTTCTACCACATTGTTCAATGATATGTATACAGAAAGTAATATGTCATCATGTCATCACATCTTTCTTTTTTTTAAGTGGGGGGCAAATTATTATTATTTTAAAATTTGATTACAACGAATTTTGTTGGCATTAAAATTAGAGGCATTAAGCTAGAATGTATATATACCAAAAGCCAGAAACTGAATTTGGCAAAAATGGGAATAGGAGTTTTCCAGTAATTTCAGATTGGAAATCAATTTAGAGAAACAAACCCCATGTTTCTTTCTTTCTCTTTCCTTCTTTTCTTCTCTATCTCTGTGTCTCTCTCTCCCCCCTCCTCTCTCTCTCTTTCTCCTTCTCTGTTTGCCCACGCTGGAGGACAGTGGCAGGATCATAGTTCACTGCAACCTCAAACTCTTGGGCTCAAACAATCCTCCCATCTCAGCCTCCTGAGTAGCTGAGATTACAGGCACAGACCACCACACCTGGCTCTCATGGATATTTCTGCCAACAATCTTGCTCTTATCCATTGCCATAACAATAGCATATTCCAAACAGAGACTATTCCTTTAGTTAGGTTCCCATAATTAGAAGATACATGGAGCAAGTCACAGGCAAACTTGGCAGCCAACATGTAACATGAGAAAGGAATAAGCCATTGCTATTTTAGGTAACAGAATTCCAGGATCATTTGTTACTGAAGCAGAGTTGACTAATAAAGGCAATGGGTCTATAACAAATAGAATCAAATATACTGAAAAATATGATAATTTATGATTGTGCTAATGGAATGGATAATATAGACTAAAATCTGAATTATCAAAAAGCTTTTGCTACCATTTGGAAATAAACAAAAATATCTTCCATAAGATATGAAGAATTATTGAAGAAAGAAAAAGCTTTTGTTATGGTTGAGTGTATGTATCCCTCCAAAATCCCTATATTGAAACATTACCCCACAATGTGACAGTACTAGGAGGTAGCATCTTTGGGAGGTAATTGGGATTAGATGAGCTCAGGAGGATGGATGCCTCATGGATGTGCTTAGTAGCCTTATAAGAGCTTTGCTGTCCACTATGTAAGGATATGATAAGAAGTAGACAGCCTGCTACCTGGAAAAAGGCCCTCACCAGAACTTAACCATGCTGGCACCTTGATAGATATCCAACCTCCAGAAAAGTGAGAAATACATTTTTATTGCTTGTAAGCCACCCAATCTGTGGTAATTTGTTGCAGCAGCCTGAACTAAGACAGTTTTAGAATCTGCATTATTTGGATAACTGTTTACATAGACACAGTTAAGTAAAAAATCTTTGACTTATCTACAGATTTTGAGCTACAGTGATAGCATAGATAATGAGGTTTTTGTTTGGGGATGAGGATTCTTTATTCTTTTGGACTGAGATATTAGAATTGATTTTATATTTTCATTTTTACCATTTCTCCATTTGCTTTGTTTATTGATAAACCCTAAGGATGATGAGAGTTTCGAATTTGTACTTTATTTGGTATAAATATTTTTTATATCTTAGTTAATAAAAAGGATATCTATTAAGTTTCTATGCTTTACGGAGATGCTTGAATCAACTAGAAAAGCGTGTTAAGAATTTTTGGTTTGAAAATCAAAACAAATATAGTAGGTTAAAAAATACAGCAACAAATTATTTTTCTAGTCACCTAAAAATGTATGACTTATGCACATAGCCTGACTGGTTTACAATTGTACTTTCCTCAAATAAAATAATCAGTCTTTTAAGACTTGGTATTAATCAAAGCATGAGATTATTTTGGCCTGAAGTTTCTTAAATGAATTATGTATTGATGTTCTTATTTCCTGAGCCTTCCAACAGAGGTCATGTATGATATGCTGCTTATATAATCTTGGTTCTTAGGCAATATAAGCCTGTTTAGCTCTTTTGTTCCACAAAACCAATCATCATAGCATCACAGGAATAAATTCATCTAATTAAATAATTATTGAAAGATTAAGTGGTTATACTTATTATTTCTTTCCTTTTTTTTTTGCTTTTGAGATGGAGTTTCACTCTCATTGCCCAGGCTGGAGTGCAATGGCACAATCTTGGCTCACTGCAAACTCCGCCTCCCAGGTTCAAGCGATTCTCCTGCCTCAGCCTCCCGAGTAGCTGGGATAACAGGTGTGCACCACCATGCCCGGCTAATTTTGTATTTTTAGTAGAGATGGGGTTTCTCCATGTTGGTCAGGCTGGTCTTGAACTCCTGACCTCAGGTGATCCGCCCGCCTCGGCCTCCCAAAGTATTGGGATTACAGGCGTGACCCACCGTGCCTAGCCTATACTTATTACTTCTTTATATTTTGCAGCTATAAAGTCTTTATATTATATCATTGATTCATTTGATATAAATAAAGATATAAGTAAAAGTTTTATTAAAGGAATAAAACTCTGTGATTCATTTTCATCTGAAACAATTTTCTGTCCCTTATGGAAAATATTTTTATTTTTAAATTGAATTTTTCTTTTTTAATAAGTTAATATATATTAACATTTTCTTTCATTTTACATGGACTACACAAACATGTATTCTATAACTGTTTAATATGAATTCATTGTTCCATAACAACAGTACATATAATTTTTTGTCATATTCTATAGTAGCAAATATTTTATATCTTATATTTTCTGATTGTTTTGATATATTAGCATTCATTTTTACTGAAGTAATCAAAACATTGAAAGATAAAATCAGGCAATGCACTTATAAGAGTAGTCCCAGCTACTCAGGAGGTTGAGTCAGGAGAATCACTTGAATCCAAGATGCAGGGGTTGCAGTGAGCTGAGATGGTGCCACACTGCACTCCAGCCTGGCAACAGAGTGAGACTTTGCCTCAAAAAAAAAAAAAAAAAGAATTCTACAGGGAAATAACACAGTGATTATAGAAGATTCTGTTAGTTGCTTATCCAGAATCCTCTTCTCATCTCCTTTCTTGCTAACTAAACTTTTCCCAGCTAACCTTGCAACTAAACGGCCATGTGATCCAGTTGGGTTCCTTCATGGCTTCTAGACTTGTGTCATAGTTAAAAACACCTCCATTACAAGACTATTTTTAGAAATTCTCTCAAGTTATCTTCTGGTGCTTTTTTAGTTTCAATTTTCATGTTGCTTAAATATTTGATTCACCTGGAATTTATTTTGGTGTATAGTTATCTATCTTTTTCCCCCTTTATATAACTTTATCCTTTCATGCACTTAGTTATTATCTTTGCTTTTTCTCCCATTACCCAGTTATTCAACTTTAAACAAATTTTTCACTCTCAGCAGTGAGATATTATTAAAAGGAGGAAATAACATTAGGACTTTCATATTTTAATTATCTCTAGCATTCAGGAAAAGCTTTTGTTATATTTAAAAGTTTGGGTAATGACAGATCAAGAACAACCTGCTTGAAATTACTCTCTCTTTCTCCACCCCATACAAACATCCACTTTGGAGCGAAAATACCAAGGTGGAAAAGAGAAAACTCCACAAATATATGAGAAATATAATGATCTATATTTGATTAAAATCTTTTTTTCTCATCGAAGAAATTTCTAGCTCTACAACTTTTGAAAAGTTAAATGCAGGCCTTCTGTAGTTAAACTTTATATAATATATATAAATTTATATATATATAAACTTATATATAAATATATTATATATATTTTATATGTATATATATTTTATATGTATATATATATTTTATATGTGTGTGTATATATATATATATATATATATATATATTTTTTTTTTTTTTTTTGAGACAGAGCCTTGCTCTGTTGCCCAGACTGGAGTTCGGTGGTGTGATCTCAGCTCACTACAACCTCCACCTCCCGGGTTCAAGCGATTCTCCTGCCTCAACCTCCCGAGTAGCTGGGATTATAGGTGCCCACCACCATGCCTGGCTAATTTTTGTATTTTTAGTAGAGGTGGGCTTTTGTCACATTGGCCAGGCTGGTCTCAAACTCCTGACCTCAGGTGCCACCCGCCTTAGCCTCCCAAGATGCTGGGATTACAGGCATGAGCTGTCGTGCCCAGCCTAAACACTATATTATTTAAAGAAGGAAGGAATCACTTCTCTGGAGGAGATACACTTCATTTATCTCCTTTTCCTCTGAGTAGATGATGATTCTCTTTATCCGCAGACATAGAACACAACTACTTAAAGGTATGATCCAAGTTAGGAACATGGGGTTATAGGAAGATCTGCTTAAAATAATATGTATCCTTATCAAATACATTTGAGAAGAGATAATTTATTATAAAACTGACAAAATATTGATACTTGTTAAAGCTAGGTGATGGTACACAAGGTATTCATTCTACCTTTTCTGTATGTTTGAAAAAATCCCATAATAAAAAGAGAAATGCTTTAAAATTTTGTTGGTCATTTATACCTGACTTTGTGTAAAGAGCCTTAGACAAATCAGAGAAAAGTTTCCAGCGGGAGGTGAAGACGGCTCACCTCAGAAAGATTCATTCAAATCAACCAACAACTGGTAAAAAAAAAAGTTACCAATTCTCAAGTATTTGGAAATAACTCATGTCCAGCCGAAGAGAAGGAAAAGCATGAAGGATAGTACAAACTGGATCTGAAGACGTCTGCAAAATATTCCAGAAAACAGAATGCCTTTCCGTTAGAAGTCGAATCACAACACCCTATTAGTGTGGATGACTAGTTGTTACGAGTCAATATTACGTCCCAAATTTTGGGACATTATGTCATAGTTTCATAGCTATTTATTATTTCTTTTGTTAACAAAGAGTCTTTCTCTGCACTATAGTTTTGAGCTGTTAAAGCAAATTTAGATTTTAAAAACAGCATGGCATTTAGATTAGTAGGGACCAAAATAAATAAACAAACCTGATTCCCATTTCAACTCTAAGATTCAAATATTCCTTATTTGAAGTGAGCTAAGACTGAAAAAGCTTGATGTTCATTAAAGCCGTAGTTGTATTCAATTCTCACTCAGATTTTTCCAATCATATAGCTTTATTTTCACCAGGATTCACTTCTACAAAAGTATAATTAAATGAACAAGAGCAAAGGTTTCAGAGAATGTGATGTGCTTTGTTCCCAACCAGATCCTTCTTGTTGGTAATTCAAGCCAAAAGTTAAATCATGTTTATTCTTATCCCATTCTACACACACACACACACACACACACACACACACACACACAAATCGAAACTTGTTTTCAAGCACTTTGCAAAGATGTAAATGAAAGAAACTGAATAAGACTGGCTTGCTTTATATAATAAAGAGAGGGCAGCGAAGGAAGAAATAGAAGAAAAAACAAGCTAAAGGTGGAGAGCAGCGTTGTGTCTTTTTATTGTTGTTTTATTTTGGTAGGCAGGAGAGAAAAGAAACTCTGGTAACAAGATTATAAAGATGATTTTTACAAAGTTCTGAAGGGTAATTAGAATATATATGATTAGGTTTTACAGTCATATTTGTATTTATTTGGGATGTGTTTCTAAATTGACACTGATCTGAGGTTGAAATAAAGTAAGCCCAGTTTTATTCAAGTTTATTTCTATATAAACTTTATATAAGTTAACCTAAAGTATGTGTATTAATGCTGTTCCTTAAGGTCACCATTATAAAGATGTTATTTTATTAATGACTCAAATATTAAGGTTAAATGGAATGATTGGCAGGAGACATATATTAAATTCCCTCATTGCTCATTATTTTTTTCACTAAATTCAAGACAAAGTGTAATAAAAAGATCATAGGCATTGTTTTTACCTAGAACAGCTTGTGATTCAGATCTAGCATGCAGAGTGGGGTGATTTTAGGCAAATAAAACTTAATCAACTTTTATTTCTATCTATGTAGTTTTAATGACTATTTTTTAGTTCTAGAAATTCTATTTGGTATTTTCTCAATATTCCCTGGTATCATTTGAAAATATAATGTTCTTTTTTCCATTTTTTATTTCATATCTTGAATCATTTGAAACATACTCACTTCGTAGTTAATATCTAATAATTCTATTTTCTAAAGTTTTTTTGGGGGCTCTAAACATGTTGTTTGTTGTATTTATTGACTTTACCTCACAACGGACTATTTCACATGTTTTGTAACTTTGGATTGTGAGTACATTTTAACCACAGTGTTATCTGTTTGAATCCTGCATGGTGTGTCCTTCTAGAATAGTTTATACTTCCACATCTAAGCAAGATGAAAAAAACAGGGACTGGATTTAGCCTTCTGCCTGAAACAACAAAAAATCTGGACAGAATATATGAAACAACTGTTTTTAAAGACAGCCAACATTGAGCAAAAAAGACAATGATTCCTGAGAGATAGGAACATAAAGAGAGCTCCAAGGAGAGATGGGAAACAAATGAGGATTTCCAAGAAAAGGGTGCACAGAAAGAGACTGCCAGGTTTTCTGAGGTGAGGAGATGGAACTGGAAATATGGAAAGGCCAAGGAACCAGAGTTTATAGATCAGAGTATTAAGAAGGAGAAAGCTATGTAAAAAGAGAATTCAAGAGATCTATAGAAGGTCCCCCTGAAGTCAACACCCTAATGACAAGGCACAGATTAACAGATTGGACAAAAAAGCAAAATCCAACTATATTCTATCTACAAAAAAACCTACTTTAAATAAGGCATAATTAAAAAAGAAAAGGATAGGAAAAGATATACCCTGCCAATACTAATCAAAATAAGGATGGTAAATGAATTTCAAAGCAAAAATATTATCAGGGCAAAAGAGGGTCACTTCTTAGAGTGATTTGGTATTTGCTTCTACAAGGCTCCCTGTGAGTATTATTAGCTTTCATATTCATGGACACAAAGAGAGGAGAGTAAGCCTAAGAATAAGAGGTAGAGACTTGGTACTGAGACTGGAATTTCTTGGCTTAAAGGTCTTCAGGCCCTATAGAGAGTGTAAATTCTAATCTCAAATCTGAATGCTGCTCTGAGGTAAATTCTAAGAGGAGACTGTTTTCGGACCCAGAATGTAGTAAGATGAAAAACTTTCCTGCCCCCGGTGTCATGTGTTTTTTTTTTTTTTCCTTACTTCACACTTTCACTGGATTCCAGTGAGTCCATCTTTTTTTAGAGGGCCTCAGTTCTAAGCCTCTACCTTGCCTCATCCGAGCTTCACCTCCCTGTATATCTATGGGAATGAAAACACATCCTTTGCCCTACCCTAAGACAAGTCCAGCACCAATTCACATTTTGAGATCTAGTTTTTAGTTTTATCTTCACGTTTGACCTCTGAGGATTTCCTTACTCTCTTGCAAGCTCAGCTATGCATTTAAAAGTAGGTTTGTTATTTTTATCCAGCAATGTTTTGTTGTTTCATTGGAAGTTTTTCAGATATAGATTGCACTTTGCTGGTAATGGAAGTCTGTGTTTCTCCAAGTGAAGTAGGAGTAAAAGTGGCTACTGTAACATGAGGGTAAGGTTTGGAGATAATATTCACAAAATACTGAGCAGAGTGCCTGGGCCAAAGTTAATGCTCAGTACGGATAATTATTATGGGGTGACTACAGTGTCAAAGGCATAGTGCTTTGGAGATACAAAACAGGAGAGAATGCACTTTGGAGAAAACAAAAATACACCGGATGGAGGTCTTGTTATTTTTGTAGACTTTCTGTATAACTTTCATCAAGACATCTTTTTTTAAAAACTTGCTATTTTGGGTATTAAGTAATAGCAAATGTAAATTTTTTACGAGTTTTCACTTTTCAAAAGAAAATTTGTATAGAAAATGGTTTAACTATATGATAATGACTTGTCTACAGGGATTAGTTATTAGACAGGAAACTGATTCTGAAAGAAGGAAAATTCATTCATGTATGTTAAAGTCAGGGTTGTGGGTAATGAGACACAAAATAAACAGTTTTTGCTCCTAAAAGAGCTGGGGATCTGGTCAAGATATTATTCGACACATACGTACTTACAAAAAATCAACTGCCTATATTATCAGATAATATGTGCTTTTTTAAAAAAAAAAAAGTTACAAATAACAAGTACTGTGAAAGGTGAGAAATGGAAAAGCATCTTGGGTTGAAATAGGAAAGACTTCACAGCGGATGTGAGATGATACTGATCCTCCATAGCTGAGTAGTAATTAGGTAGTGGGGAGAAACGTAGCCAAAAGAAGAGACGTAAAAAAGATAGGCACAGGGCTGGACACGGTGGCTCACGCCCGTAATCCCAGCACTTTGGGAGGTCGAGGCGGGCAGATCACGAGGTCAGGAGTTCGAGATAAGCCTGGCCAACATGGTGGAACCCCGTCTCTACCAAAAATACAAAAAAATTAGCCGGGCGTAGTGGCGTGTGCCTGTGATCCCAGCTACTGAAGAGGCTGAGGCAGGAGAATCGCTTGAACCCCGGAGGCGGAGGTTGCAGTGAGCCAAGATCGCGCCACTGCACTCCAGCCTGGGCGGAAGACTCCACCTCAAAAAAAAAAAAAAAAAAAAAAAAGCCAGGCGCGGTGGCTCACACCTGTAATCCCAGCACTTTGGGAGGCCAAGACAGGCGGATGGCGGACCACGAGGTCAGGAAATCGAGACTATCCTGGCTAACACGGTGAAACCCCGTCTCTACTAAAAATAGAAAAAATTAGCCAGGTGTGGTGGCACGCGCATGTAGTCCCAGCTACTCAGGAGGCTGAGACAAGAAAATCGCTTGAACCTGGGAGGCAGAGGTTGCAGTGAGCCGAGATCGCACCACTGCACTACAGCCTGAGCGACAGAGTGAGATTCCGTCTTAAAAAAAAAAGGCACCGGCATGGAAGTGATGGCAGCTGCTGGCCGTCTGATGTGGCTGCTGCCATCACGCTGGGCACGACAAGAGGAGGAGGTGTACAGCCCACCTTCCGCCCTCCCCACTCCCTGCAGCCCGCTACCTTGGGGGCCGTGGTGATAAGGCCCGGCCTGGTTGCGCTGAGCTCACGGGCGGTTCTCCAGCCAGTCCCTGAGCGCTGGGACACAGGGGTAGCTCACAGCAACCTCGCCCCTATACCAGATGGCAGCGCAGGTCAAGGGATGACCTGGAGCCCCCGTCCCTGGCTGCCAGGAGGTGCGGCTGGGTGCCCACTGCGCCAGTGGGAGCTGGGGACAACCGGGAGCCCTGCTCTTTCCAAGTTGGCCAGGCGGGAGCTCCCCAGGTGCAACTGCAGCCACCCAAGCGGGCTGCATTCTGGCCCCGGTGCTCTTGGGAACCCAGAATAGCAGGAGCCCCGCCCAAGAGGCGGGGCATCCCTGAACTCTTAGGAGGTCTGGGAAGGCCCCCCTTGCCCTCGCAGGCTCAGAGGTACCTCCTCCAGCTGCCTGGCCTCTCCCCACTCCCGGCGCCAATCAGATCTCCGACCGGGGTTGGGGCTGAGCTAGGCTGCTGTCACGTCCCCTCCGGGTGTATGCACGGGTCAGCGGTGACACGTCAGCCCCCTGCTGCCTCAGCCCCCTCCAGACTTTGGGCGTGGAGAAGCGGGAGGGGAAGCTGAGGGGGAGCTGAGGGTATCTGGGCACTGCAGGTTCCCCTTGGTGCCAGCCAAGGATGCCAGGGGGAGCAGACATGCTCCTGGGCAGAAGTGGGTGGGTGACCCATGAAGCCCCACCTTCAGGCCGGGTCAGGCCTCAAGCCTGGGGGCGGGTTGGCCAGTCCTGCTGATGGGAGGAGGGAATCATGGTGCTCTTTCCTGGGCCCGCCCCTGGCTGCCCATGGACCAATCAGCATGCACTTCCCCCCTCTGAGGCCTATAAAAGCCCTGGGCTCAGTCAGCGCAGGACAGAGGACCAGATGATCAGCTGCGTAGACCAGCTATGGTCGTCAGGAGTTCGAGACCAGCCTGGCCAATATGGGGAAACCCTGCCTCTACTAAAAATATAAAAATTAGCTGGGCGTGATGGCAGGCACCTATAATCCCAGCTACTCGGGAGGCTCAGGCGTGAGAATTGAGAATCCCTTGAACCCTGGAGGTGGAGGTTGCAGTGAGCCGAGATGGGCCACTGCACTCCAGCATGGGTGAAAGAGCGAGACTCAGTCTCGGAAAAAAAAAAAGAGACGACCTACCCTCTCTGCCGTTAGAGTGGACAAGACGACCAGCTGCAGGGGAACTACCCTCTTCAGGGCCTCCTCTGAGCTGTTTTAACACTCAGTAAAGCTCCTCTTGGTCTTGTTCACCCCACTGACTGCGAACCTCATTCTTCCTGGATGCAGGACAAGAACTCAGGCAAAGGTGCCACCAACCACAGAGGTTTCTGGCAAGAAAAGTGACACCGCAAAGCTCCTGTAACAGAAGTAGTAAAAGTAAGTATTGAAAAGGGGAAGAGCCCACACTGGGGCCTGCGTGGGGGGACGGGGGGTGGCACGGGGGGTGGGGGGGGATGGCAGGAGACCATTAGGATAAATAACTAATGCATATGGGGCTTAATACCTGGGTGATGGGTTCATAGGTGGAGCCAACCGCCATGGCACACATTTACCTATGTAACAAACCTGTATGTCCTGCACATATATCCCGGAACCTAAAATAAAATAAAATTTTAAAAAGAAAATAATAATCTAATGATAATAATAAAAGAAAAGCGGAACTAAAGGGGATAATTTGTAAAAAGAAGTAGTGGAAAGGAGGGAAAAGCAAATTGAGGAAGGCCCTCAATTTGTTAAATTTGTGACAATTTGTTATATAGCAAAAGAAAATTAGCACAGCACCTATAACTTTATTATAATCTGCAATCTTTATCTTATATATTAAATATATAAGAATTTTTAGACACTGATACCCTCAATCAATTTATATATTTTTTGGCCTTAATTATCTAAGTCTTAGGTTTAATGGCCTCTGGTATGGATTCGTTGATAAATTGCATTTGGGTTATCATTTTAATTTTTTAGAATAACTTATTAGAAGATTAATTATCACTGACAGACCATAACCTTTTCCTCAATCTTAGTTAATCATATAATTCAGTTGAGAATGCTTTTGGTTACATGTTGAAAATGCAAATTGATGTTCGGATATTAATTATGAATAATCATCTTTGGTACTGCACATAAAGGTATGAAACCATGGTGTGTGTGGGCATGTGTGTGTATGTGTGTGTGTGTGTGTGTATGTGTGAGACAGAGAGATCTATAAGTTATAATTTGCATGCTTTTAAATTTCAAATGGGTATTTAATACTCTTATTTTTTCCTGAAGTGCAAATTGATGTTTGGATATTAATTATGAATAATCATTTTTGGTACTACACATAAAGGTATGAAACCATGGGGGGGTGTGTGTGTGTGTGTATGTATGTGTGAGACACCTAACTCTATAGGTTATAATTTGCATGCTTTTAAATTTCAAATCAGTATTTAATACTCTTATTTTTTCCTGAAGTTTTAGCAATAGGTTTAACAACCTTTTAAATGTTAATTTTCAGTTAATCAACATTTTAGATAATGACAAATTAATTAAGTGGTTTTTTTTGGTGGTGGGATGCATGGTGCTTTAGTTTTACTTTTGAATACAATTTTGTTGATATATGCACAGAAGTATACAAATCATAATGTACTGCTCAATTGATTTTCATAAAAGAAGTGCTCCCAAGAAATCAGCACCAGGTCAATAAATAAAACAATGACAGAATCTCAGAAACTTCTTTCCAGTTCCTACCTCACTTACCCCAATGGTAATCACTAACCTGACTTCCAACAACAGAGATTAGCTTTGCTTACTTCTGAACTTCATATAAATGGACTCATACCAAATATTCTCCTTTGTGTCTGTATTCTTTATCTCAGTACTATGTTTGTGAAATTGATTTCTGTTGTCGTAGCTCATTCATTTTATTGCTATATTGTAGTTTATTGTATAAATAAACAAGAGTCTCTTCTGCGGTAGATGTTTGGCTTGTTTCCAGTTTCTGGCTATTACAAATACTGCTGCTATAAACATTCTTACCCATGTTCTTTGTGGAACATATATATATGTTTTTGTTGGGTATTTAGTTAGGGTTAACATTTCTTGGTCTGGGTGTGGTGGCTCACACTTGTAATCCGAACACTTTGGGAAGCCAAGGCAGGAGGATTGCTTGAGCCCAAGAATTTGAGATCAGCCTGGGCAACATGACAAGACTCCATCTCTAAAAAAAAAAAAAAAAAAAAAAAAAATCTAGCCAGGTGTGGTAGCATGCACCTGTGGTCTCAGCTACTCAGGAGTCTGAGGTGGGAGAATTGCTTGAGCCCAGCAGGTCAAGGCTGCAGTGAGCCATGTTTGTGTACTGCACTCCACCCAGGGTGACAGAGTGAGACCCTGTCTCAAAAAATTTTTTTAATTAAGAAATTGCTTGAATTTATGTTATACATATTCAGCTTTACTAGATATTGCCAAATAGTTTTCTAAAGTGTTGTTTCAATTTACAGGCTCAGCAACAAACATGAGTTCCAGTTTCTCCACATCTTCTCCAGCACTTGACATTGTCTCATATTTATTTTATTAAATTTTTTTTTAGAGTTGGAGTTTTGCTGTGTTGCTCAGGCTGGTCTCAAACTCCTGGGCTCAAGCAATCCTTTTTTTTTTTTTTTTGTGGAAAATACAAGAGGTCATGAGAGTTGCCAGATCAAAGGGAAATTGTAAGACCATGGATAATTTTTGTTTAATATTCTTTAAATAGTAATCTTCTTACTGACAGCATATGTAGCCCAAGCCCAATTTAATGTTCAATTAAATAACAACTATTTTAGACATTAAAATTAACATTTTGGCTTCTTCTTTTTATCATTTTATTTTTTTATTTGTGTTTATTCAACTTTGTGAATGATTTATGTTAAGTCACCTCAAATCCTTTTTGAAAAGCAATGATGTATAAGTAAATACTGTTAAGACCATCAAGCATCTTCTATACACTACAGAAGCCAAAGTATTTAAAAAGCACGACACATTATTTTTTTTACTGTTCCTTCTGGTTCCTATAACCTTACTTTCTATGTAACATCATGACATCCATGCTGATTTTTCTTCCTAACCATTTAGTCAAACTTTAATTGGTGAATTTCTGAAATCTTATACACTGATTTCTGAGAACACTGATTGTATATTTATTTGAATCTTTTCCAATTTTATACACCATATTTAAAAGGAAGATAGGGTAAAGTTCCGAAGTATTAATTGCAAGTCCAACCATAAATTTAATAGTATAGCTATTCTAAGTGAAGTAAATTATGTTTCATGAACTAAAAATGTAAGTATAAATGATATTCTTCCTACATTCAAAATAAATTTGAGGTGAGTTTGTAGACTAATTTACTCTAAGCTTCTTTCATTTAAATGTAAAATATTGATGCAAATTATATATAATATACATTACACATGCCTTTTTCATGTATTATTAATATTTTTATTTTAGTATTTTTTATTTAAAGATGACATACTAATGTCACATGAATGTATATAAATAATACAAGATATGTGGTTATTAAAACTATCCAGAACTTAATTCTAAAATCACTAGTTTCATATTTTGCCTTACTTATAATTATCTTACCTTTACCATGTAACATATCAAAATTTCATTCATTCATTCATTCATTCCACATATATTTATTAAATGCCTACTATAGGACAGGATATCAGTTTTGTTTTTTTTTGTTTTGTTTTTTTTTGAGACGGAGTCTCACTCTGTCACCCAGGATGGAGTATGGTGGTGCAATCTCGGCTCACTGCAACCTCCGCCTCCTGGGTTCAATTGATTCTCCTGCCTCAGCCTCCCGAGTAGTTGGGATTACAGGTGTGTGCCACCATGCCCGGCTAATTTTTGTATTTTTAGTAGAGATGGGGTTTTGCCATGTTGGCCAGGCTGGTCTCGAACGTCTGACCTTGTGATCTGCCTGCCTCAGCCCCGCAAAGTGCTGGGATTACAGGCATGACCCACCACGCCAGGCACAGGATATCAGTTTTCTATTGCTGCATTGCAAATTATCACAAACTTAGCAACTTAAAACAACACAAATTTACAAACTCACAGTTCTCTAGGTCAGAATTCCAGACGCAACATGACTGGATTCTCTCCTCAGGGTCTCATCAGGCTGAAATCCAGGTGTTGGCTGGGGCTGCATTTCTCACTCTGGGCTCAGGTTTCTGTCCAGGCTCGTCCAGGTTGTTGGCAGAATTCAGTTTCTGGGATAGTAGGACTGAAGTCTCTGATGTCTTGCTGGCTGTCAGCTGGGGGCTGCTCTTAGCTTCTAGAGGCTGCCCACCATTCCCTGCCATGTGACCTTGTCCACAATATGGCAGTTCCTTTCTTCTGAACGTGTCATATGCTTCTCTCTGACTTCTGAAATCAGCAGAGAAAAACTGAGTTTTTAAAGACTCATGGGATTAGGTCAGGCCCACCAGGATGATCTCCCTTCCTTAAGGTCAATGATTTGGAACATTAATTACACCCCTAAAATCTCTTCACAGCAATTCTTAGATTAGTGTTTGAATAAGTAGGAGAATACATCAGAGGCTGGGAATCTTGGAGGGCCATCTTAGAATTCTGCCTAAAACAGCCAGATATTTAACTATGTGTCCTGTTACTTAGGACCCATTAGTGAAAAAACAGATAAAAACTCTAGTCCACGTGGAGCATACATTCTAAGAGAGTTTAAGGGGAAAAGTGTCTATACTGTTTATTTGTATTGTCTTATCACTTCAGGAGTTTTAGGAGATAGCCAGATATAAATAGTCATCAGAATAAGCAAATACACCTGTTTTACATTTTTTATCCTCAGCTAGTATTCAGTTAACTATTTTTAACAGATGGCATTTTTTCTCTGTATGTGCTTATAAATGTGTATATAATGAAAATGTCCGAATTGTGTTGAGCACTTCTTTTTTTTTATTTTGGTCTCATGGAATTTCCAAATGGGGGAAGGGACCTCAAAGATCATGCTATATTTTGTTAGCATTTAAGAGTAAGGCAGTCAAAAAGAGACTTTTCTTGTTTATATTTAACGAAATGCCAAGGTGCTATTAGATGTTTCTTGAATATGTATACTTCTTTTCAAATGATCACAGATGTGACCGTCCCTAATGAGTGCATTTCTTGAAATGGAGCAGAAACTGAAATAACAAGAATGGGCAGAATACCAAGGAAACAGACTAATCAGGCAGATGGTGACTATTTCGTAGGGAAAGTCTGAGTAAGCCAATAGCTCAACAACAGGGATCTGGAAATAAAGGAACATTAGTGAGCATAAAAAAATGTTTTTTTCATATTTTTTCATTACCTTATGAAAATCATTAGATTTACATACATATTTTTACCTATTACCACAGATTATATGATGAAACTTAGTTTTTCTTTCATTATAATGTTTTCTCTTCATATTAGCAAAAGTTTGTCAAAAAACAACTTTTTCATAATTAAGATGCAGTAATGGATTTCCTTTTTTTTGCTATACCTTCTGAGTTCTTGCAATACTTTTTGAAACCTATTGGTCTTTTAAAATTTCTTAATCATTTTGAAATGAATTGATTTTTAAATTTAATAAAATAGATTTATATTTTGTGTAAAATATAAACATCACAATAAACTGAAATACATTTGCCAAAGAACAACGTTTTTTTGTAAAAAACAGAAGTAAAAAAACATCCTAGCAGGAAACCAGGAACGGAATAAAAACACAAAAAGGTATCTCGGGCACAATGCCCTGAAGGTCAACAACCATGGCCAAGAGCATGAGGTAATGTCAGGAATAAGAAAACACCCTGGGTTGGAACCGTGACACTCTGATCCTAAGATCATTAGTGATTGTGCAAAAATGTAATGTGTGAAGTGACTTATAAAGTTGTCAGGTGAAAGTTGCTTCTCATTTCTACTTGACAAAACCCTGGTGAGGCAAAGCAGTTCTTATTCCCATTTTACAGATGAAGATATACATATAGAAAAATTAGTTTGCTGAAATTCGTAGTTGCCAGAGTGGCAGAGCAATAACTAAAACTGAGTCTTCTAATTCTGAATTCAGTGCACCTTGGGATTTAAGAATGGAATGATCAGGAGACAGAGAGGCTGTCAGTTGAAGAAACATTCCACTTAGCATCTTAATATAGATATAGCCTGTATTTGACTTTATTCTTACTATAGCATACTGCATTTAGTGTATAAAGATAATGCTTTGGGGTTAGCATTATATAAAAAAAATCCCTGTCCTTAGTTTCTTTCTAAAATTTGTGAAGGGTTTGAATTGTTTCATGGACATTTCATGGCACAAATTTGTTTCTCTTCATATGAACTGTAAGAAATCAAAAAGAGTGGCTGGATGCAGTGCTCAAGCCTGTAATCCTAGCACTTTTGGAGGCCGAGGAGAGTGTATCACTTGAGGTCAGGAGTTCAAGACCAGCCTGGCCAACATGGTGAGACCCCATCTCTACTAAAAATACAAAAAAAAATAGCTGGGTATGGTGTCGTATGCCTGTAATCCCAGCTACTCGGGTGGCCAAGGTGAGAGGATCGCTTAAACCTGGGAGGCAGAGGTTGCAGTGAGCTGAGATTGCAACACTGCACTCCAGCCTGGGTGACAGAATGAAACTGTCTCAAAAAAAAAAAAGAAAAGAAAGAAAAGAGAAAGAAAAATCAAAAAGAGCAACCACACGCACACAGACAAACACACACACACACAAAGGAAAATCTGATGGGCTGGACAGGGGTGAATCCCTCACACTGATTTCATGATGCTAAAGATACTTTCTACAAACATCCAAGGTCATTGCAGTAGGGTAGGAAAGGTGAATTTAAAAAAAGCAGTGAAGAGGAACCAGGTTTTTAGGGGCCTGCAATCTGATGAAAGCACAAACACTCTCTGGTGATGTGCTCTTCTCTTAAAAGAGAACCACTCTCTTAAGAGGCACAGTTGTTCTATATGAGTCTGCTCCCCTCCCCTATTACAAAGTAAAAATAATACCTTAAGAAGAGTAGGAGTAAATAGACTACTTCCACCTCCTCCCAACATCTATAATCCATAGTAACCTGTAGCCTTCTAGAGAGCAAAGACTGTTGTGTATACTCTTAAATTTTTCCTCGAGTATAGGCAGAAACACTAAAAATATTATTGTTTGCAAGCATGTATATATGGAAGTTTTTGGCACAGGCTAACCACTGTTTACTAGACCCTTTCCCTTTTATTCTTGGATGAACCACTAAACATTACCTTGCAGTTAGGTATGAATTCCTTGCAGTTAGATATACCCGTAAGATGAAATCCAGCCAGTGGAATATTAGAGAAAGTACTGTGTGTCATTTTTAGACCAGGCCCATGGCATCCTACATGCTCCTTCCTTTTTTCGCTTGTTGGATGTTGATGCCCAGTGTG
This sequence comes from Pongo abelii, assembly GCF_028885655.2. Lineage (NCBI taxonomy): Eukaryota > Metazoa > Chordata > Mammalia > Primates > Hominidae > Pongo > Pongo abelii. Next base: position 94,885,130 of record NC_071989.2, on the reverse strand, counting down.
TTCTTGGAAGATGTGTATGCAAGTCAGCAGTCTCCTTTAGTCCTGGTCCCTAGATGACTGTGGTGGACCAAAAAACAAACAAACAAACAAACAATGCTACATGAACACCTTCAGCTGCCTTGGTCTGCTTATGTATAAGAGAAATAATTTTCATTATATTTGAATCATTATTTTGGGTCAACTTCTTATAGCTGTTAGGCAGTTAGCTTACCTTAACTAATTTGTCAAATGCCCTAGACAAAGTGCCCCATGAGAGAATACACTTGTGATTTCCTTCTTTCTTTGTGACTGAGAACAGTTGCCAACTTCCTCCCTGTGGCCTTGTCTTTCGGCCTGAGAGTCTTCACTATTGCCTAACTTCTGAGCTTGTTGTATCATTTCTGGAGAAAACAATGTGTTGCCATATCATTTTGTGTTCAGAATTGCTAGCCACTCTAACCCTAATCTCAAGTGTTTCATGTCTGTTAAGTCGAAGTACCCTAGCCAGTTCAGTTGAAATTTCCATTTATTCAATATAATCCTGGATGATAAGCGGTCAAAATTTGATAATCCTTAAGTGGCACGGTTGGTCCACATTTGAACCTGAGGCACCAGAGAGGCCAGGATATCACCAACTTCCATGCTTTGCTATGACTCACCAGCACTGTGAATGTTACTCTGCTGTAGTCAAAGCAAAGCTGGACTGAAATTCTCTGTCTTTCCCGACACTAATGGATCTAAAGGGAATATTAGAAGCATAACTGGAATTGTTATGAAAGAAGTTAGATTTGTAATCTGGATGCCTGACATAGCAGAAAGTGGGTTAAACATTTACACTCTGAAGTGTATTAGTTACACTCCAAAAAGGGTAGGAGACATCCTAGTTATAAATAAATTCATTCAGATGTGGCTAATATGATACTTTAGGCATAGAACGAAGAACAGGAAGGATAGTGGCACCTATTAAGTGGACTTCACAATCTTTTTTATTTCCGGTAACAGCTTTTCATGTACATGGGAACATAATGGGACTTTATTTGCTTATTCATTTCTTTAAAAAACTTTTCATTTTGAAAAAAGTTCAAGATTAGAAGAAAGTTACTAAGTATGACACAGAATTCCTGTATTTACTTCGTCAAACTAGTCTTAGCATCTTACCACACTGCAAGTATCAAGCAGGAAATATTGAGAAAATATTAACTAATTTATAGATCTTATTCAAATTTCATTATTTATTTCCCTAATGTTTTTATCTGATCCACACATTGCATTTAGGTGTCGTGTCTCCTTGGTCTCTTCCAATCTATGAGAGTTCCTCAGTCTTTCCTTGACTTTCAGTTCCCTGTCTTCCATAACTTTGATACTTTTAAAGATAACTGGCCAGGTTCGTTTTTGTTTTTTCCTGCACTCACTGAAAGCAGATGGTCAGGTGTTTTGAAGAATGTTCCTCAGTATGTGTTTGATGTTTCCACATAATCACATTCGGGTTAGGCATTTTTTGCAAGACTAGGACAGCAGTCTTTCTGTCTTTCTCAGTGTGTCATAGTAGAAGACACATGATTGATACATCTCAGTACTGATTATGTTACCCTTGAGACACATTGATATCATCTGCCCCTTGATATTATTCACTGAGAAAAGGCACAACATGTTCAGACATGCTCTTCTCCTTTTTATTGGCTGAATGTTTTTGTTTAGAGTGACCCTGGAAGTTATCTGTGGTAGATAAAACCTCCTTCAGATTGGGTCCCTGAATGATTGTGTGGAGCAGAATCACCTCCAGCTTCACCCACTAACTTACAGTTATGTTGGTCTGTTTATGTGTAAGAAAAACAAACTTTTATTGTATTTGAGACATTGTACATTTTGGTTCTTTTCACCCGCTTCAGCTTCCCAAAGTGCTGGGATTACAGGCAAGAGCCTGTAGAAGAGTCATTTGCCTACTTCATTACATTACCTAGGATTAGTTAGATTCACTTCCCTGCTGGGGAAAGCACTTCATCCGAAAATATTTCTGTGATTTTCTTCTCCTTTATAGATAGTTGCTAACTCTGTCTCTGTAGCACACATCTCCCATCAATATTTCTATCCAGTTCGTTTCAAACTCAAGTACCCTGAAATATTTTAAGTTTAACATCCCACTCCTATCTTTAATTGTACCATATTTCAAGTCGTCGTTAAGAACCCCCAAATTCATCTTTTTTTACAGTATTTAATCAGATTTATCAACATGTTCACCAAGTATTATTTTTTACAGACATTGCTTTTTGCATTCCGCATACTTCAGCAGTTATTTTAAAGAGGGTCTGCAAGTGGTACATTCTGTCTTATTCTGAGAAATGTTTATTTCACAATACATCTTGAATGATAGTTTTGCTCTTTGAAAATAACTGTTTTCTAGTATCAAACTTGTAAAACTGAAAGTGGATTAAATTCACCTGAAAAATACAGAGATTCTCAGATTGGATTAAAAAAACTAAGTTTAGGCTATATGCTTTTTTAAAGAATCACACCCAAAATATAATAATCTCAAGAGGCTGAGCGCAGTGGCTCTTGCCTGTAATTGCAGCAGTTTGGGAGGCTGAAGCGGGTGAATAGTTTGAGCTCAATAGTTCGAGACCAGCCTGGCTAACATGGTGAAACCACATCTCTACTAAAAATACAAAAATTAGCCAAGCATGGTGGCACACACCTGTAATCCCAGCTACTCTGGAGGCTGAGGCATGAGAATCACTTGAACCCAGAGATGAAAGTTGCCGTGAGCCGAGGTTGCACCACTGCATTCTACCCAGGGCTACAAAGTGAGATTTTGTCTCATAATAATAATAATCTCAAAAGACTGAAATTATATCAGGTACTCAGATAATGTTACTTTGTTATAATGTTGATGGGAAAAATAATTAATTCGTGGTTGAGGCTAATGTCTTTGTGAAATTTGCACCTTTTCCCCATGTCTGTGTGGATTTTCTCCAGGCACTCCAGTTTCTTCCCACATCCTGAAGATGTGTATTTTAGGTGAGTGGGCATGTGTCAGCAATCTCAGTCAAGGTGAGTGTGGGTATATGTATGAGTGTGCCCTGTGATGGGATGGTGTCATGGCCAGGGTTGCTTCCCACCTTGTATCCTGAACTGCTGAATGGGATTTGGCCTCTTGTAACCTGAACTGGAGTAAGTGGGTTGCAAAATGAATGAATAAATGAATACAAATTATTATAAGGTAAAATATAAAGTATTTGATGATCATACAAAAGCAAAATAATAAGCAATGTTGTATGAAAGTGCTTAGAGAGTCTGCCTTATTGAATATTGTTTGTTTTTGAACTGTGTGTTGGTAGGAGGTACCCCTGACAATTTTCACTTAGCAAACATTTATTTCTTGATTTAACCTACCGCAAGGATGACTGCTGTCACTCACTGATTCACCAAAAATTGGGCAAATAGCTTACTTATTTTTGTTGATTTTTCTTAAATGTATGTGTAGCTTACATTTATATCAATATTTAACATTAGAAGTGTTTCAAGTCTTCACTTAGAAATTTGGTGATGTTTTTGTGATACAAATATGCCATAGGAACTAATTCTTGTTTATATTAATTAGCCTATGGTAAAACTGGTTTTGTTACATGGCATCTCAATTGAAGTTGAAGTTTCCAAGACCCTATCAACAACGTTGAGAACTTACTGTCATAGGTTGAAAAAATGTACACCAGAAACCTGACCAAAATAGATCTGACAGTAATATTGATATTAGAAAACAACCTTAAGTCTAATAATGATTTTTCTCTAAAGAGCTTGATTACTTCGTGATGGAAGGATCATGTCACCATGATGACACAGACTGTTAGTGCACATCAATATCCATTTTGTCCTCTTCTTTTTTGGCATACAACCAAAACTTACATAGGCTTTTTATAATTTTATGGTGCCTATGTAACTGAGTTTTAGCCAGTGGAATATGTCCAAGTGACATTTGCCACTTCTAGGTCTGGCACATTAACACTTGATGTATTACATTTCAGACTCTCTTATCATTCTGCAGTGTGTTTGGCAATCTGTTGTTTAAGATCTATATGCACTGGGTACTGTCGCTTGCCTTCCATTCCTACCCTTACTAATCAGATTCCTATTATAGCTACTTCTGTCCTTGATTCATTTTGTATATTAGATGTGTGTGTGTTCATGTGCATGCATGCACCCTCACATGAAGGTGTATATGGGAGTGGTGGTAAAGAAAGATAGGATGTTTCTTCAGTTCATGGGATTTTATTTCAGGAGAATTCAAACATTCATGTATTGGAGAAGATGACACATTTCTTGAATGTCTTTGGCTTTGAGCTGAATGCACTAACTAGAAGGGACTTCAGATTGTCCTCCTTAGGGGGAGGTAACTATATTCTTCATATACAGGTAAGAGTGAAATGATAGAAGAATGTTCCTCCTCTCCTTTTCTTCCTGGACAACAGATCAAATATTTCTCAGATCTTTTACAGTTGAATTGGAGTCACATGGACAGGTATGATCTTAAAATATAAAAAATTATTTTAAAATTACATGCTAAAATTTTATAAAAATAAATGCTAAAACTAACTCAAATGGAAGCATTTGATTAAAAAATTTATCCAAAAAAGTTTGAATTTTATATGAAACAGGATAGAAGATGAAAAAGCTAAAGAAACAAAATACAAAGAAATTATGGCTGGGGACAGTGGCTCACACCTGTAATCCCAGCACTTTGGGAGGCTGAGGTGGGAGGATTGATTGAGGCTACGAGTTTGAGACCTGTTATTTGGAGGCACATGGGAAGGAAAGTTTTCTTTGAGATATTCCACATTTTATAATATTCTTCAAGAGATTTACAGAGTCCCTTGAGTGAATTGTTGGTTTGTTCTTAGTACTGAATTTCCTATTCAAATTTATTTAGAAGTTCATTTCTTACAGTGATCTCATCTCCTATTAAGATATTCTTCAAGGTAGGTTCTTGGCCAGTTTCTCAATGACAGATTTTTAAAAATATTGTTAATCTTTTTATTAATATGAGAACATAATTGTTCCAGATCTGGAGGCCATCCTTTAAGCTTCTTGCAACAGTCTGGGAGCAAAGAGTCTACTCGCCACTGGGTAGTGGGCCATGGACACCCCAGTCTCCACCAGAAGTTCGGGATTGCAAAATGGGACTCTGGCAGCAAATTTCAAACTGTATGCCAGACCTGGCCCTTTGCAGGTGGGCATCGCTAAAAATTTAAATTACCAAAATTGACTCAAGAGTAAACCTATGTCTGAGGAGAAAGCCTTTGGAAAAATTGAATTAGTAAGCAAAAACCTACCCAAAATAAATAACAGTAAGTCTAGACAATTTTACACAGGTATTACCAACAAACATTCAAAGCACAGAAAAATCTCTTTAGCACAAAATGCTACAAAATACAGAAAAAGAAGAAAATTCTGTAGTTTCTCTCATGAAGTTAATATATTCTAGTTAGCTGAACTAGAAAAATAAGAGAAAGAAAAATTATAGGTTAATCTTCCTTATGAGTACATGGCTTATGAGTACATGCAAGTATCATAAGATGTTGACAAATTGAATCAAGCATTTTAAAAAATGCATTATGATCAAATATGATTTATCCTAGAAATAATGTAAGAGAGTTATAAAATTCCCATTAACATTAGGAACAAGCATTAATACTTATTATCTCCGCCAATAATCATCATTGCTCTGGAGTTCCTAACCAATGAAATAAGAAAGAAATAACCAGTTATATGGATTAGGGAAGATCAAATATTGATTATTTGAATATTCTTTTTTATAGAAAATCCAATAATTGTACAGCTGAAAAACTGGAATAGGAGAGTTAAGCAAAGTTTCTACATACAAGAGCAAAGTAGTCAAATCAATAGGTTATCTGTAGGCCAGTGCTAATTACATTGACATGGTGGCCTTAAAATTTTTACATGCAATTCATAAATCAATTTCACTGATATTACTCTACCAGATATTGATATTCTAAAGTTGTAATTATACGACTGTATTATTGTGTCAGAAATAAAATTAATAGACCAATAAAACAAAACTCAGAACAGATTCACATATTTGATAACTTGGTGTATGACAAGTGTGACATTAAATTTCAGGAGTAAAATAAAGAAATAACAAATAATGCTGGGATAATTGGTTAGTCACATGGGAAAAAGTCAGAAAGATCTCTGCCTCACTCTATTTACATGGAATATACTTCAGATGAAAGAAACTTAAATATAAAGAGCAAAACTTTAAGACTTTTAGAAAAAGATAGGAGAATTTATGGCTTCCAGTAAGGAAAGCTTTCTTAAGCTAGATGCAATGGCATAAACGATAAAATGCATTGATTTTTTTTATAACATTAAATAAAACATGTGTTCCATAAAAGACACCAAAATACAATTAAAAGATAAGTTACAGTGCCTTAGTCCATTCTGGCTGTATAAAAAAATACCATAGACTGAGTGGCTTAAACAACATTTATTTCTCATAGTTTCTGAAGGCTGAGCAGTCCTAGTCAAAGTGAGCCCACTTTCTAGTTTATAGACCACCATCTTCTCACTATGTCCTCACATGGCAGAAAAACAAGATGGCTCTCTGGAGTACTTTTAACAAGGGCACTAATCCTATTTATGAGGGATTCACCCTCATGATATAATCACTTTCCAATGGCCTCAGATCCAAATACTATCACATTGGAAGGCAGGACGGAGGTGGGAGGGTTGGATTTCAACATAGGAGTTTTTGGGGGACACAAACATTCAGTCCATAGCACACAGACTGGGAGAAAATGTCTGTAATGCATACATCTTACAAAATAATTCATATCTAGACTATAAAGAGCTCCTCAGGTAGATAAGAAATATCAAAAGAGAACAAAAACACAAACATAGTTCACAGAAGAGGAGACTCAGATGGCCATAAATATATGGAAAAAATGCTTAACCATTTATCATGAAAATGCGAATGTGAACCAGAGTTTACCTATAACATACAACAAACTTCCAAAATGACTGAAAAAAAAAACCCTTATATTAGCAAGTAAAACACATACACACACAAACACACACACTTCCACAGGAGCAGGAATTTATACAACCACTGTGGCAGTCACTATTGGTTGCCCATAACATATCTATCCACCTTTCTTCCTAAAGAGCAGAAGCACAGTTTTATAAGTATGTGATTTCTAGGTTCTCTATGTCTATGCGTCTATTTTTATGCAATATCATGCCATGTAGTTACCATAGCTTTGTTGTATATTTTGAAGTCAGGTAGTGTGATGCTGCCAGCTTTGTTTTTGTTTTTGTTTTGTTTTGTTTTTGTTTTTGCTTAGGATTGCTTTGGCTGTTTGGATTTTAGGTGTTTTTTTTTCTATTTTTGTGAAGAACGTTATTGGTATTTTGATAGGGATTGGATTGAATATGTAGATTACATCGGATGGCATGGTAATTTTAAAAATATTAATTCTTGCAATCCATAAATATAGGATGACTTTTCATTTTTTTGTGTCCTCTTAATTTTTTTTCATCAGTGTTTTGTAGTTTTCATTTTAGAGATATTTCACCCCCTTTATTAAATTTATTCCTAGACTTTTTTGGGTAGGTATAATTATAAATGGAAATGCTACTGATTTTTGTATGCTGATTTTGTATCTTGCAGCTTTACCGAATTTATCACCTCTAAGAGTTTTTTGGTAATCTTTAGCATTATCTATATATAAGATCATGTCATCTACAAACAGGGACAATTTGACTTCTTCCTTTCCAATCTGAATGGCTTTTATTTCTTTCTCTTGCCTAACTGATCTAATTAGGACTTCAATACTGTGTTGAATAAGAGTAGTGAAAGTGGGCATCCTTGTCTTATTCCAGTTTTCAAAGGAAAAGCTCCCATCTTTTCCCCATTCAGTATGTTAGCTGTGGGTTTGTCATATACGGCTTTTATTGTGTTGAGGTGCTTTCCTTCTATGCCTAATTTGTTGAAAGTTTTTATCATTAAGTGATATTGAATATTATGAAATGCTTTTTCTGCATCTATTGAAATGATCATTTTTTTAAATTCTTCGTTCTGTTGATGTGATATATCACGATTATTGACTTGCATGTTTTGAACCATCCTTGCATCCTTGGGATAAATCCCACTTGAACTTGAAGCCAGGCTCAGTGGCACATGCCTGTAGATGCAATATGTTTAGTTGCAACAATCCCCCCACTCCTGAGGTGGGAGGATTGCTTGAGCCCAGGAGTTTGAGACCAACTTAGGGAACATAATAAGAGACCAACTTGGGGAACATATTAAGACCCCATCTAAAAAAAAATGACAATAAAAATCCAACTTGATCATGTATAATCTTTTTGATATGTTGGTAGATTCAGTTTTCTAATATATTGTTGAGATTTTTTGCATCTATGTTCATCAGGGATATTAGCCTGTAGTTTTCTTTTTTGTTGTGTTTTTGTGTAGAATTATAAAAAAAGGTCTACACAATATATCTTCTAATTGGAGATTGTGGTTGAAATGTGATCTTTTTATATACAATTGTTTCAAATTAGACATTGAAGTTTTTAATACACTTATTTATAACTGGCATTTAAATTATAACCTCAAACAACAGTATTTACTTAAACTATGATTTTTGACTATTAGCCAATATGTAGCGGTTAGAATTTTGGCTGTTTCCTCAAAGAAACTTCCCCAAATATCTGTGAAAAGTATTATGAATTAAAGATATATTAATTCTACTGTTTTAAAAATATATTTTATACATACTTAAGGAAATTAAAATTTGTGCAATAACAGTCCTACTTTTTGTAAAATAGAAAACTTCAGTTTAAATGCTAAAATGGAAATGATTTAGGTTGGAGATAACTCATATCTGTTGCAGGAAGTATAATTTTTAAATTTTATCTCAATAGGTTTTGGGGGAACAGGTGGTGTTTGGTTCCATGAACAAGTTCTTTAGTGGTGATTTCTGAGATTTTGGTGCACCCATCACCTGAGCAGTGTACACTGTATCCAATGTGTAGTCTCCTCACTCGCCTGCCACTCTTTCCCCTGAGTCCCCAAATTCCATTGTATCATTCTTACACCTTTGCATAGAGTAAGTAAAATTTAAATAGATCTCTGATAAAAATATGTATAGTGCTAAATATTTTGAATTAAAGCTTATGATTAATAGCTATACTTAAAAGATAAAATTAGTGGTAGATGATACCCAGGTCATTTGATAGAACAATTTATTTCAAAATGAACAATTTATACCTAAATGCTGAATAAGAAATTAACACATACTGTGAGAGAGGGGTCTCTGCTTCAAAAAGCTTTGCACTCTATCTTCCTAGGAGGTGATTAAAATTAGTTCTCTAAATTTATATTATTTTCCCCATCTATTGGGCTATAACTATCTCCTTCGTGTAGGACATTGATGTCTCATGACTTCACCACTACTACGGAGAGAATTGTTGCCATATAGGCATTGACTGTGAAGCTTCTAGAACACTTGTCTCCAAAATGGGGATGTATACTCCCAAGAAGACATGCAAGTCAATTCTAAATATAGTTAGGTAGAGAGACAGAGATATTAAGCTTTACTTGTGTTTAATATATTAATTGATACTGACAAAATCAGGCTTCTTTGTCTGATGGTCCCATTTTATATATAATATGTAAGGTATGCCTAAGAAACGAATCTCACACAGGATTTACACCGGAAGATTTTACACTGGCACCACATTTATGTAAAATTATGTTACCGCATGTTGCAATTAAATGTACTTGGTTAAATGGATCAGATGATTATAGTACGTCCTCACTAACGTCGTCAGCAGGTTCTTGGAAACTGACTTGAACCAAAACAGTGTACAACAAAACCAATTTTATCATAGGATAATTAATATAAACCAAAGTTAAGTTTCTGTAGCATATTTCTGGTCACAAAACCCACCAAACTTTTAAATAAAGACCAAACCACTTCTAATAATAAACACTGAAATAAATGTGAGCTACACATACATTTAAAGATTAATAAAAACAAGTAAGATAATTATTTACCTGCTTATTCCAGTTCAGGGTTGCTGGTAGCTGGAGCCTTTCCTGGCAGCTCAGGGCTCTAGGCAGGAACCAGCCCTGGAGAAGACACCATCCCATTGCAGAGCACATTCACATCCACGCTCACTCAGACCAGGACAATTTAGATGTGCCAATTAACCTAATGTGCACATCACTGGGATGTGGGAAGAAACCAGAGTACCCAGAGAAAACCCACACAGACATGAGGAGAACACGCAGGCAGACTCTACACAGATAGTGACCTCAGCCAGGAATACATTTTTTTTCTCATCAACATTGTAACAAAATGACATTGAATCATATACCAGGAGGACCTGCTGTATATCTCCTATGTTACCCGAAATACTTTGTAATTTGAGGAGGTGTTACCATGAGCATATTTTATACAATAAAGGGTTCATTCTTTACCTCAGGAAAAAGTATTTCTATGAACTTGGGTTTAGAGACTGAGGGGAAGGATTATGTGTTATATCCTCATCTGTAATGCAATCCTTAGGCCCAGGATGAAGCAAAACAAGAATGTGGCAAGAAACGAGAGAGAGAGCCAATACAAAGCTGCATTAACCAGAATGCCGCTACTAGTGTCAAATACCATGGCTCAGTCTCATGTGGCCATCTTCTTAGAGGCTTTATAAATGACTTCATCTTCCCAGGAGAGTCCCTTGGGAGGAGAAATGGGGAAGTAATAATCTTCTGGCCTTCTTCTCTTGGCCAAAGCTTGTGATTATTAATTTTATGTGTCAATCTAACTGGGATACTGGATGTCCAGATATATGGTAAAACATTATTAGAGGTGTCTGTGAAGTTATTTCTAGAAGAGATTAGCATTTAAATCAGTACATCAAGTAAGGCAGATTGTTCTCCCCAATGTGGATGGGCATCATGCAGTCTGTTGAGGGCCTGAATAGAATAAAAAGGTAGAGGAAGGTTGAATTTGCTCTTTGTGTGATTGCTTGAGCTGAGGCATCAATCTTTACCCTGAGTGCTCCTGGTTCTCAGGTCTTCAGACCTACACTGAAATCGGCACCATCAGCTTTCCAGAACTACATTTCTGGCTACAATACATGGGAAAAACAAACCTAAATGTTTTTCAGACTCTCTACTAACATACTCAATACAACACTTCAGAGGCCAGATGTGTGAGGTTATCTCTCCACACACCAAGCAAGCACTCCTCCAGCAGACACAAGCTGGGTGTCCCGTAGTTCAATTCAATCCTAACACTGTCTACCTGGAGATAACATCAGACCCCACAGGTTGAGTCCTCAGTCCCCCAAGAGTGTCCTCCACTTCAGATGCCAACTGCAAGCCCCAGGTTGTGGCCTGTGCTTCCGACAGAGCAGCCATAAATTGGGGTTCCCATGACCCCCCTTCTCAGTTTCTGTTAATTTACTAGAGGTTCTCACATAACTCAGGGAGACACTTACATTTACCCACTTATTATGAAGGACATTATAAAAAATACAGATGAACAACCAGATGGAAAAGTACATAGATTAAAGTATGGAAGAAGGGACATGGAGCTTTCATGCTCTCACTGGCACATTACTTTCCAGAAACTTTCACATGTTCAGCTATCCAGAAGCTGTTCCAAACTCTGTCTTTTTGAGTTTTTATGGTGGCTTCATTGCATAGGCATGATTGATTATATCATTGGCCATTGTTAATGGCCAACTCAATCTTCAGCCCCTCTCCCTTCTCCATAGGTTAGGGCTGAAAGTCTCAACCCTCTAATTACGTCTTGGTCTTTCTGGCAAGCAGCTCCCATCCTGAAGCTATCTAGGGTTCCACACCTACTGGTTATCTCATTAATATACAAAAGATAATCCATCATTTCTGAAATTCTAAGGGTTTTAGTATCTGTATGCCAGGAAACAGGGAAGAAGACCAGATATATATTTCACAATACCACAATGGCTTTCCTGGGTCTCCAGGTAAATGGCAGAACATAGGACATCTTAGCATAATCTCATGAGCTAATTTCTTAATAATTTTTTATAATACATCTCTCTTTATGTGTACACACACACACACACACACACACCCCTATTATAGGTTGGTGCAAAAGTAATTGTGGTTTTACCACTAAAAGTAATGGCAAAAACCGCAATTACTTTTGCACCAACCTAATAGTCCTGTTTCTCTGGAAAACCCTAACTAATACAAAGTTTGACCCCATGGAGCTTTGATTCTCCCACATTTTGGACTTGTACATATGTGACTGCCAAGGAATCATGTGGTGGCATCTTATGCCTTAGCATCAAAAGAGAATCCCAGGATGGGAGGACAGGTGCTGGTAGTTTGTACCTTGTGAAGTCACACAGGTCACACATACCTGTATGCTGCTGCAATGGCTGCTGGAATAAGTACACAGAGTCCCCAAAGACTAGTGAGGCCAGGATGTGTGAGTCATTTTCCATTACACACAAAAAACCCAATTGTTCTAAGTATGTATTTTACCAAGCAGCTTTATAGAAAGAAAAACAAACAAACAAACCAAACAACAACAACAACAAAAAAACCTTGGCCAGGCACAGTGGCTTACACCTGTAATCCCAGCATTTCGGGAGATTCAGGCGGGTGGATCCTTTGAGCTTGGGAGTTTGAGATCAGCCTGGGCAATGTGGCGAAACCTCATCTCTACCAAAAATATAAAAACTAGCCGGGTGTGGTGGTGCACACCTGTAGTCCCAGCTACTTAGGAAACTGAGGTGGGAGGACTGCCTGAGCCCAAGAAGTAGAGGTTTCAGTGAGCCAAGATTGTATCACTGCACAACTGTTGCCTGGGCAACAGAGCCAGATCCTGTCTCAAACAACAAAAACAGTCCTTATATTTAATCTCTTACAGATTAAAAAAAATAGTATTTTAGCAATTATTAAAAAGTATCTTGTTTTTGAAAGAAATTTGTGTTATGAAAAGGGCATTTTGAATATAAACTGAAAAATTTTCCATTTTTAAGTGATACAGCTAAAAATTATTACAGCTTCTATAAAATCCTCTTATCAACATGCCTAACAAGATTTTTCTAATTTATTCTAAATCTTTCACATAAAGAATTCAGTGAGTTTTAAATTCATTTATTACATAAGAATATTATAACTTTTTATTAGTTTATAGAAAAATTTAGTGACATCAGGATAAATTGATATTTATTATATAAAAGTTATGAAAACTTTTGTATAGTTGCTAAGTAGGATTAAAAAATGAGTATCAGAATTTGGTAAACATAGCCAGAGATATATTTCATTTGGACACAAATGTTTTTGTGCGGTTTCTTTTTCAGTTAGGAAGATCATTAAAATCATGTACTGATATAAACTAAACTTAGTACCAGACTTTCAAATCACTTGATTCCAAAGTTTAAATCAAGGTTTTTAAAAATAAAGTATTTTCAATTATAAAATGATTAATAATTTGCTAGTGAGAGTAAAGATGTTTGTATTATTAATAAATAAAATGAAATATTAGGCTTAGTTTAGTTGATGTATATATTTAATCCTATAAAATTTCTTTTGTAATAACTGTGTCTGCAGAGTAGCATATTTATGATTTATAAATATTATATGCTCAGAATCCTTGATTGATAAGAGCATATGATTAAAAAATGAAAACACTTATTGTAGAGTTATTCATAGTTACATACGTATGTAACATATGTATGTAACTATGACTATATATGATATATGTAATATAAATATATATAAAATATATATTTATATATAAATATGTATTATATATAAATATATATAAAATATATATTTATATATAAATATGTATTATATATAAATATATATAAAATATATATTTATATATAAATATGTATTATATATAAATATATATAAAATATATATTTATATATAAATATGTATTATATATAAATATATATAAAATATATATTTATATATAAATATGTATTATATATAAATATATATAAAATATATATTTATATATAAATATGTATTATATATAAATATATATCATATATTATATATAAATATAAACAAATATATATATATATATAAAAAGAACCATGCTACATTGTCTTTAGGACAATGTCCTTCAATCTTAGCTGATCAAGTACTCTGTGTTTTCCTATCCGGTTTTACTACCCATGACTTCTTGGCAGTAATTCCTATCTACCTTCCTAATCATTTCTCTTCATTCACTTAACACTTCAACTACTGACTCACTGCCTTCCTGTACATCTTCATTCCTGTCATTGTTCTTAGTGATTCCAAGAACCACGTAGAAGAAACACTCTGAACTTTAGCTCCTCTATTCCTTGACCTCTCCTCTTTCAATGTTTTCCTCTACCCCACCTTTGCCACCTATCACAAGACCACTGGAACTTATCACCACTAATGAAACCACCTGCTAATTCTTTATTTGAAACATCCTACTTTATGACCATCACCTCCTGTTCTTCTAATTCATTTACCTGAGTCTTCCATTGCTGCAGTTCTTTAGCCCTATTGTAATCTCCAAACTACTGTTTTCCTTGTTTGAACTTCAGTAGCTTAACATTGGTAGAAAACACTAGGGTGACTGATAACACTTGAAATTCATCACAAAAACTTCAACTAGCCATTCAATACTGCCTACCATCCTTGTATGTTTTTCTAGCAAATTTGCTTTTGACTTTCTCAGATGACAGTTGAAAACCTGCACTTCACCCTTCACACACCTTCGCTGCTTAACTGAGAAAATAGAAGGTATCTGCTGGGCACAGTGGCTCAAGCCTGGGTTCCCAGCACTTTGGGAGGCTAAAGTGGGAAGACTGCTTGAGCCTAGGAGTTCCAGACCTGACTGGTCAACACAGCATGATCATGTCCCTATTAAAAAAAAAAAAAATTAGCCAGGCATGGTGAAGCATGCCTGTAGTCCCAGCTACTCTGGAGGCTGAGGCAGGAGGATTGCCTGAACCCAGGAGTTCAAATGACTAGGTTTATGAAGGCTGCAGTGAGCCATGACTGAACCACTGTACTTCAGCCTGTGCAGCAAAGTGATACCTTGTCTCAAAAAAAAAAAAAAAAAAAAAAAAAAGAAGAAGAAGAAGAAAAAAAAGAAAGAAAAGGGAAAAGAAAATAGAAAACATTGAAGGTAAACTCCCTCATCTTCCCACACGAAATCTAACCAAACGGAAACTTTGCCCTCTTTGTTACGGTGAAGGAAATATCCCTGCCATTATCAAATGCAAATCTTCCTACTTTTCTCTGGATTTAATCCCCTCTTGCTTGTCATGGACTAGGAGTATTTGCTCCTCTGCTCCTCTATCTAGCAGCATCACTCTCACCCTTTCTGTTAGATCATACCTATTAACATATCTGACATGCCCCATGTTAAAAAAAAAAAAAGTAAACACACTTCTGTTGATTCCATCTTATTTTCTAGATACTGCCCTGTTACTTTTAATTCTTCTATTTAACATCTTAAACATGTTATCAATGTTCACTATCACCACTTTCTTTCTTGCAATTAATTATTCACCCCATTCTAATCTAGCTTCTGTTTCCACCTCTGCAGTGAAACTGCCTTTGTCAAGGTCTCCCACAGTCTCTGCATTGCCAAACCCAACTCCTCTCTTCTTACCTCATTTGATGCCTTGGCAGCATTAGACCCAGCAAAACACTCTCCTTAAAGCCTTTCTTTCCTTGGCTCTGTGACATCATCGTCCTGGTTTTCCTCTTACCTCACTGTTACTCCTTCTCTCTTTGCCAAGGCTCATAGCTAGTCTCTTTTCAATTCTATCAGAGCTTTCTCTCTAAGTGATCTTATTTAGTCTCATGGATTTAAGTAAGTTGTACTGTATACACTCATGATTTTCAAAATTAATTTCTAGCCCAATGACCCAAACTGAGCTTTTGACTTTCTTCACAAACCTAGTTATTTGCAACTCTCTCTCATCTCAGTATATGGCACCATTATTCATCCATTTTCTAAAATAACACTCAGGTATCAGCTTTAATTTTTCTCTTTCTGCAATTCCCTACATCCAATTCATCATCTAGTTCATTTTTTTCTACCACCAAAAAATATCTCAGGTTTTACCACTTCCCTCTATCTACGTACCACCATTCAAAATTAAGTCACGACAATCTCTTTCTGTACTATGTGAAATAGATTTCTTTGCTTCTTCTCTTGCCCTTCTCCAAAAAAAATTTGTCTTCACATAGCAATCAGTAATCACTTAGAAACATGAATCAGGAATCATTTTTTTCTTAGATTAATTCAGTGGTTTCTCATTGTCCTTAGAATATGTCCATTCTTCTTATAATGGCCTGTCTGGATGATGTGGCTCCTGTATACCTATACAATGTTACCTTCTACCCTTTATATTCTCCCTTAATTATTTTATGGCAATCCAATTGGCCTCTCTTCTGTTTTTCAAATTCCCAAGGTGCTTTCTGATGCCAAGGCATTTGCTCTTCCTGTTCTCTTTGTCTGCAAAGCTCTTACCTCAGCATTTTTGCATAGCTAGCTCATTTTCATCCTTCAGGTCTCAGCCTAAATGCTATCTCCTCAGAGTTCTTAATTGACTGCTCAAGACACACCTGCCCTGAATATAATTATTCTTTATTTCGTCTTCCTTCTTTCGTCTTACTTTATACCACTTCTCATGATCTATATTTGGCTTTTCTATTATTTCTTGTTTGTGACATGCCAAAAATGTAAGTTCTATGCAGGTAGAGATTGTATCATGTTCATTATCCTAACCTTGGGATCTAGTATAATGTCTGGTACAAGATAAATTTTCAATAATATTTATGAACAAACAAAAGGTGGCTTCTTTTTCCTTGTCTTACTTTATGCTCTCACTATTTACATTTTTTCAGTTTACTCTCTGGTAACCATCTGTATTAGGCAGTCAGAATGCAAAAACAAAATACCACAGGCTGGGTGGCTTAAACAACATAAATTAATTTTCTCTCAGTCCGGAGGCTGGAAATTCCAAGATGAAGGTTCTGGCCAATTTGGTGTCTGGGGAGGTCTCCCTTCCTGGCTACATTCTCCATATACCCTCATGGCCTTTTTTCTTGGTGTGTGTACCTTGCAGCGAGGGAAGGGGAAGGAGGGTTTCTGGTGTCTCTTCTTATGAAGACACTAATCTTAGAAGATTATGACTCCATACTCCTTACTTTATCTAACTTTAATTACTTCCTTGGAGGCCCATCTCCAGATACAGCCATATTGGGAATTAAGGCCTCAGCATATGAATTTTGGGGGGACACATCATCATCTTTTCATTACTGATTTCACTCACACAGACAAAGTGTGCATGGAGGAGCCTCTGTCTACTGAACTCTTAGCTAGTTCTTATTTAAGCACACTCACAGTTTTTTGTTATTTTTATATAGACATATGCCTTGATTTGCATTTTAGTATACATTTCCTTTCCTTCCTCCACACAGAGCTCTTTAAGTAGTGGTTCCATATATATTTACTGATTGACTAAATCTACATCCATATTTCCATTTACAAACATTCACCCAACATCCAATTCTTTATCACCAACTGCTGATTATGTTTACACTTGGATTATCCATTTTTGTCTCAAATTTGTTGTGTCCCAAACTTATTTGCTCAACCACCAGCAAGCTTTCTCTTTGTCACTGCATTACATTCTCCTGACAATAGAGGCCTAAAACTTTGGCATAATCTATGACTCATTCATTAGTTTTCATCTGCTTTATCTAATTAATCGCTAACCCAGTTATTATTTCCTTTAACATCTTGCATAAAATGTTTTTTCCTCTAGAATCTTTCTGTCATTTTAAAAATAGACTTTTTTATTTAAGGGATTTATATTTACAGAAAATTGCAAAGAGAATAGAGAAATCTCTTTTATCCTTCATGCAGTTTTTCCTATTATTAGCATCTTAACATTAGTATGGTATATCTGGCAGAACTAATCAAACAACACTGATGCATTATTATTAACTAAAGTTCATACTTCATTCATACCTCCTTGGTTTTTACCTAATTTCTTTTCTATTTCATAATCTTACCCAGGATATTGCATTGCATTTAGTTGTAATGTCTTCTTAAGCTTCTTTTGGCTGTGATATTTTCCCAGATTTTCTTTGTTATAGATGACCTTTAGAGTTTTAAGGAGTACTGGTTAGGTATTTTTTAGAATGTCTCTCAGTGGGTTTGTATGTAGTTTTTCTTATGACTATACTGGGGTTATAAGTTTTGGGGAGAAAGACTACAAAGTGCCATTCTCATCATATATCAGGAGTGCATGCTGTCAACATGATTATTGTTGCTAATGTTAACCTTGATCACCTGACTGAGGTGGTGTTTGTTAGATTTCTTCATTGTAAAGTTATTCTCTTTCTCCCTTTCTGTACTGTATTCTTTGGAAGGAAGCTATTATATGCAGCCCACACTTAAGAAGTGGGTAGTTATGCTCCCCTCTTTGAGAACAGAGTTTCTTTAGGAATTACTTGAATTTCTACACAGAAATTGGTCTATTCTTGCCTATTTATTCAATTATTTATTTATATCAGTGTGAACTCAGGGATATTTATATTATACTTTGAGTTATAATACAATGCTGTTATTTACTTCATTCCTCAAATTGTTCCAGCTCTAGCCATTGGAAGCTCTTTCACTCAGCTCCTATGTTCCTTTGACATACCTCATTTTTTTTTTCTTTTTAACATTTCCTTACATCCTGGCACTATAAGATGCTCTAGGGTCATCTTGTATATTTCTTGTCTGTATTGGTTTCCTATTGTTATTGTAACAAGTTACCATAAACTTAGTAGATTAAAA
This sequence comes from Pongo abelii, assembly GCF_028885655.2. NCBI lineage: Eukaryota > Metazoa > Chordata > Mammalia > Primates > Hominidae > Pongo > Pongo abelii. The sequence continues at coordinate 94,866,282 of NC_071989.2, read as the reverse complement.
CAACACAAATTCATTATCTTGTTATTCTCATGGTAAGAATTCCAAAATGGGTCTCACTGGGCTAAAATTGAGGTGTACGAAGGGCTGCATTCTTTCTGAAGGCTGAAAGGGAAATTTTGTTTTTCACCTTTTCCATCTTCTAGAGCCTTCTAACATCCTTGGATCATGGTCCCATTCCTCCATTTTCCTTTATTTCTCCTTTCCTTTCTTTTTTTTTTTTCCCCCCCCCCAGAGTCTTGCTCTGTCACCCAGGCTGGAGTGCAGTGGTGCAATCTCGGCCCACTGCAGCCGTGACTTCCTGGGCTCAAACTATCCTCCCCCCTCAGCCTCCCGAGTAGCTGGGAATACAGGCGTGTGCCACCATGCCTAGCTAGTTTTTTGTTTTGTTTTGTTTTGTTTTGTTTGATTTCACCATGTTGCCTAGATTGTTCTTGAACTCCTGGGCTCAAGCAATCCTCCCACTTTGGCTTCCCAAAGTGCTGGGATTACAGGTGTGAGCCACCGAACATGGCCTCCATTCTTCCATTTTCAAAGCCAGCAAGATCAAGTTGATTCTTTCTCATGCTGCCATCTCTCTGGTTCTCCTTTTCTGCCTCCCTCTTCTACACTTAAGGACTCTTGTGATTATATGGACCCACCTAAAAAAATCCACAATAATTTCCCTCTATTAGAGCTAGCCGATTAGCAATTTACAATCCATCTGCTAGAGCTGGGTGTGTTGGCTCACACCTGTAATCCTAACACTTTGGGAGGCCAAGGCAGGAGGATTATATGAAGCCAGGAATTTGAGACAAGCCTGAGCATCAAAGTGAGACCCTTTCTCTAAATAAATAAATAAATAAATAAATAAATAATAATAATCTATCTGCTATCTTAATTCCTCTTTGCCATTTAACATGACATATTCAGAGTTTCTGAGGATTAGAATGTGGACCTCTTGAGGAGGAAGGACATTATTCTACCATATTGCCACAGTTTTGACTCAATTATTTCTCCAAGGATTGCTGTTTCCTTTTATTGGAGAACTGTCTCTGCAATCAAGATTTGGGCACTGGGTGTGCCCACTGGTATTGGGGTATAGTTTCTTTTAGGCCCTCTCAACTGAAAAAGGAAATATATATATATGTACACTATTCCATGGATACATACAGAAATCCCTATTTCTACATGTACCCATTTGTATTTATATTAAGCTAAATATGAGTTCATATTGATATCTTCACCTCTAATATAGTATCTGTCATTAAAAAAAAATGTAGGGTGGGTGAAGTGGCTCACGCCTGTAATCCCAGGACTTTGGGAGGCTGAGGCAGGTGGATCACCTGAGGTCAGGAGTTCGACACCAGCCTGGCCAACATGGTGAAACCCTGTCTCTACTAAAAATACAAAAAATTAACCAGGCGTGGTGGCATGTGCCTGTAATCCCAGCTACTCGGGAGGCTGAGAGAGGAGAATCATGTGAGCCTGGGTGGCAGAGGTTGCAGTGAGCTGAGATCATGCCACTGCACTCCAGCCTGGGTGGCAAGCGAGACTCCGTCTAAAAAAAAAAAATCTAGCCCTAGGCACTGTAAGCATAAGTTACCCTAAAGCATCCTGACTAAGTGGTCACCTTAGTTCATTCCTTTATTTATTGTACATAGTACCACAAGATCAATTTTTCTTAAAGACTGCTTTTTTATCAGGTAACCATGTTTAAAAACACCCAACAGTATTCTATTCAATAACAATTTGTCCATAGTTTAAGCAAAAATCTTTGCCTTATAAAGCTTTCTATAATCAGTGTCCATGCTAACCATCTAACTTTACTTTCCAGAATTTCCTAGGATAGCCACTGACTTCTCATAGCTCCTCATGGCCTCTCATGTTAATCAGGTTAGCTTTATGGTCCTTTGAAAATGCACCATTTTAGGTTTTAAATGGTATCTTTGCTTTTGTAAATATTTCTTCGCTAAAATTTCATTTGTGTTCAATTCCACTTACCATTGAAAATCCACTTATTCCAACTATCATTAATGTATTCCAGCCAACATTAATTTTTCGCTCTTTTAGATCCTATAGCACTTGAATAAAGAATCTATATCTTATACTGAAACATTTAATAATCATTGTAAGGAGTGTTCAGTGTTCAGTATACATCACTGAACAAGTTAACTTATTTAACTATTTCTTAACTTTCCCAGCTTTGTAGGTCTTCCAAACAGAAGCCTATCTCATCCCTCTTTTTTTTTTTTTTTTGCCTACATTATAAAGGTAAGAAATTTATCTTTCCTTTAAAATATCTTCAATTTGTTTTTTAAACCCCTCAAGACCAGTTGCTTTCCAATGTTACAGTACAAAAGATTCACCTGGGAAATTGATAAGAAGGCACATTCCTTGATCTTATATTCAGAGACTTTGATTTGCTGCATATTTTTAGTTTCTTATTGCTGTTTTAATGAATTACCACAAACTTAGTGGCTTAAATAACACAAATTTATTACCTTACATTTCTGTAGTTAGAAGTTCGAACGGGTCTCATTGGGTTAAAATCACGCTGTCAGGAATGCTGTGTTCCTTTCTGAAGGCTCTAGAGGAGAACCGCTTTTCTTGCTTCCAGAGGGCACCCACATTCTTTGACTCATGGGTCTCGTTCTCCTTGAAAGCCACCACATGGCATCTCTGTGCCTTTCTTCTGTAGCCACACTTTCCGCTGACTGTTTCTCCTCTTCTGCCTCCTATTCTACTTTAAGGACCCTTCTGATTACATTGGATCCATCTGGATAACCTAGGTGAATCTCCTTAATTTATTTAGTTATTTTTTTAGAGGGGTCTCACAATGTTGCCCATGCTGGTCTCTAACTCCTAGGCTCCAGTGATCTTCCTGCCTCGGCCTCCCAAAGTGTTGGGATTACAGGTGTGAGCCACTGTGCCCAGCTTTAATCTTCCTGTTTTAAGGCCAGCTGATTAGCAACCTTTATTCCATCCACAACTTTAATTCTCCTTTGCCAGGTAACACAACATAGGCTGTGGTTTTGGGGATTAGGATGTGGACATATTTGAGGGTCATTATTCTATTACAGTAGCACTGGGGTGGTGGAGCCCAGGAAATTACCCTTTTAACAGTCATTCCAGCTGATTCTGATGAAAACAATCAGGACAACACAATTTGAGAAACACTCCTTTGGTTATTTATGCATAACAGCTATATTTATTCAACTTTGGAATTCAAACAAACACAGAGGTGATTTAAAACTTAATTTAAACAGAAGATTTAGTGCAAAGAGAAAAGTAAAATCAGACTCTGATAAACATGGTTATCTAGAAAGAGCTGTTTACACAGAAAGAAAAGACACTGGCCGGTTTCTTGATCTTTCCGTGTTTTATTCTGAGGTGTTGCGGAGTGGTAACATAGTTTTACAATGTAAAGAAACATTTTACAGCCTGAAAACCAAATATTAGGAACAACACCTATAATATAACTTAAGTTATGACATTAAATTTTACTTGGTTTTAAGAGTATACTTGGCTAAAGATTCTTTATTGCTTGGTCCATTTTATACACACACACACACACACACACACACACGGTCCATTTTATACACATACACACACACACACTATATATATGTATGTATATAACATTCAAACAACATCCTAATCCTAAAGCACTCCTTTCTTTTTCCTTTTTTTTTTTTTTTTTGAGATGGAGTCTCGCCCTGTCCCAGGCTGTAGTGCAGTGGCTTGATCTCGGCTCACTGCAACCTCCACCTCCTGGGTTCAAGCTATTCTCCTGCCTCAGCCTCCTAAGTGGCTGGGATTACAGGTACCTGCTACCACACCCAGCTAATTTTTGTATTTTTAGTAGAGATGGGGTTTCACCATGTTGGCCAGGCTGGTCTCAAACTCCTGACCTCATGATCCACCCGCGTCAGCCTCCCAAAGTTCTGGGATTACAGGTGTGAGCCACCCTGCCCGGCCTAAAGCACTCTTTTCTATCTCTCCAAACCAGCAACTAAGCTGAACTATGCTAGGAATAGTCTATAGTTCCTTTACTTATCTTATTGAAAAGATTCAGTTTGATGAGATTTATATTATATATAAGAATAAATTCAGCTATTTTATTAAGTACTTTAGTCTAGCTTAATAGTATTTTGAAACATCATCTACTTTTGCATAGCCTTTTTATTGGTTTATTGCTCATAAATCATATTTTCTCAAAGCTCAAGAAAAATTACTTTAAAAAATCTGGATGCTGGGCATGGTGGCTCATGCCTATAATCCCAGCACTTTGGGAGGCCGAGGCTGGCAGATCACTTGAGGTCAGGAGTTCGAGAGCAGCTTGGCCAACATGGTGAAACTTCGTCTCTTCTAAAAATACAACAATTAGGCCAGGCGCGGTGGCTCACACCTATAATCCCAGCACTTTGGGAGGCCGAGGTCGGTGGATCATGAGGTCAGGAGTTTGAGACCAGCCTGGCCAAGATGGTGAAACCCCATCTCTACTAAAAATACAAAAATTATCCAGGCGCGATGGCGGGCACCTGTAACCCCACCTACAGGGAGAATGAGGCAGGAGAATCACTTGAACCCGGGAGGCAGAGGTTGCAGTGAGCCGAGATCATGCCACTGCATTCTAGCCTGAACGACAGAGCAAGACTCTGTCTCAAAAAAACAAAAACAAAAAAACACAAATTTAGCCAGGCATTGTGGTGGGTACCTGTAATCCCAGCTACTCGGGAGGCTGAGGCAAGAGAATCGCTTGAACCCGGGAGGTGAAGGTTGCAGTGAGCCGAGATTGCGCCACTGCACTCCAACCTGGGTGACAGGGCAAGACTCCGTCTCAAAAAAAAAAATTGAAAAATGGGTTTCATCTGTTTAGTTCCTCTTGTTCTTTAAATCATAAAATATTTAAACCTAATTATATGCTTTATTTTTTAAAAGTACTTTTTAGAGCTCAAGTTCAGCAGAGCTGTTTACAGTATTATTGTGAGAGAATAGAGAAGAAAGAACTTTAGAGAATGATTAAAATTTTAATCAACGAACAAGTGAATTAAACCAATATTTAGTCAAATCCAACTAAACTGAAATGTTAACTCAATTGAACTCTCATAACAATGCATAAATAAAGTATAATTATCCCTTATTTCTTAGAGAGGAAACAGGCTATGTTGAGTGATTTCACCCAGCCTTCATAGCTGTTAAACAGTGAAGTAACTATTCAAACTTGAGTCTCTGACTCAAAGGTAAATGCTCTTCATAGTATAATCAGGCTTCTATATGCTTAACTTATTTGGCTTATTATTATTTTTTTCTTGGTAGGGAGACACTCACTAACCCACAAGGGTAGAAGGCAGACATGAGGTGGGGAAAGGTTGGCCAGTGTTGGCCCTGGAGGTAGAAGGCGATGTCTTCCAGGGTTGGCTTGATTACATGTTGAACCAAAGAGCTGATTTCTGGAATTTAGTAATCAGTCAAGGGTTAGTATTAGAGTGTGTCTTTGTTTTGTGTTACTATAACATAATACTGGAAACAATAATTTACAAAGAATAGAGATTTAATTCTCACTGTTCTAGAGGCTAGGAAGTTCATGATTAAGGCACTGGTATCTAGTGAAGGTCTTCTTTCTGTATCTTGACATCGTAGAAGGCTTAAGGGCACAAGAAGGATGAATTTCCACCATCAAACCCCTTTATAATGGCATTCATCCATTCATAACGGTGAAACCCTTATGACATAAATACTTCCCCCAAAGCCCCACCTCCTAATACTGCTAGATCGGGGATTAAGTTTCCAACATGAATTTAGAGGGATATATTCAGACCATAGCAGGGTGTCTAGTCCATAATTTCAAATAATTCAGTATCCTTCAAGTCACTGAAATAAAATGTCCTCTATATGTAGTAATTATTTTTCCATATGAAATTATTTTGGGTTATCAGATATTTCAGTTGTTGAGATAGATTTTTATTCTGTCTCATCACTGAACAGCTTTCACTACTCTCAGCTGTACCGTACAACATGGAGCCAAGCAGAGGCCAGAGCCTGAGAGCACAGAGTGTGAATATTTTTCTCTACCAGATCATAGCCTGGTCAGTAATCATCACCCCACCACAATGAGACCCCTGGACATGGGCCACCCATGCTAGATGCTTTGAAAGACAAAAATCAATTAATATAAGATCTAACTCCTAACAAAAGATATGGATAATCACAAGTCAGATGGCTTTGATTCCTAAATTCATCTCGGGTTGTAATTAAAAGACTTTTAAATTAGCACTAAATTATTCAAATCAAGTAATTAATCTGGTTTTTTAGACTTGAAATGTAATCAGCATTTCCTATGAAATTTAAAATTAAAAACTTTTTTTTTTTGAGGTGGAGTCTCGCTCTGTCACCCAGTTGGAGTGCAGTGGCGTGATCTCGGCTCACTGCATGCTCAGCCTCCTGGGTTCACGCCATTCTCCTGCCTCAGCCTCCCAAGTAGCTGGGACTACAAGGTGCCCGCCACCATGCCCGGCTAATTTTTTTTTTTTGTATTTTTAATAGAGACAGGGTTTCACCGTGTTAGCCAAGATGGTCTTGATCTCCTGACTTCGTGATCCGCCTGCCTGGGCCTCCCAAAGTGCTGGGATTACATGCATGAGCCACTGTGCCCGGCCAAAAACATTTTTAATAGATATTTAAATATAACTACCAGTAAAATGTTGTATGACTCAGTTTACTACTCCATGTGATACCACTGAGCAGTGTTTCCAGAAATGTATCACCACTGGCAATACCTGAGATAACATTAGGAAGCATGAGACATGATTTCATGTTCATGGATATGGCATTAATTAGCATTGAATCACATAACGACAAAGTTATTTCCTCCTAAACAACATTTAATCTTTGTGATTATCTCAAGGAGGACATCTCAGTTTGGTGTTGTCTCTAAATTTCTCTAATTTTTCATTTTGCCAAGGTAGAGCAGACCCCTGTAAAAAGTTTTCATCAGGTAATATACTAGCTAGAATATATTACCATCTTTTATTATTTTTACTCTGTTGTGTTTATATTCACTGTTACTTTCCATTCATGGCAAATAATTTGGTTTTTCTATTTGCGATAGCGATATAAAATTTTTCTTGAGGTGTCTGGAAAGATGGCTGAATAGGAACAGCTCCGCTCTGCAGCTCCCAGCGAGATCAACGCAGAAGGAGATAATTTCTGCATTTCCAACTAAGGTACCCAGCTCATCTCATTGGGACTGGTTAGACAGTGGGTGCAGCCCACAGAAGGCAAGCAGAAGCAGGGTGGGGTGTCACCTCACCCGGGAAGCACAAGGGGTCAGAGAACTCCCTCCCCTAGCCAAGGGAAGCCGTGAGGGACTGTGCCGTGAGGAACGGGGCATTCCGGCACAGATACTATGCTTTCCCCATGGTCTTTGCAACCCACAGACCAGGAGATTCCCTTGGGTGCCTACACCACCAGGGCCCTGGGTTTTAAGCAAAAAACTGGGCTGCCATTTGGGTAGACACTGAGCTAGCAGCAGGAGTTTTTTTCATACCCTAGTAGCCCCTAGAATGCCAGCGAGACAGAACTGTTCACTCCCCTGGAAAGGGGCACTGAAGCCAGGAAGCCAAGTGTTCTAGCTCAGTAGATCCCACCCCTACGGAGCCCAGCAAGCTGAGACCCACTGGGTTGAAATTCTCGCTGCCAGCACAGCAGTCTGATGTCCACCTGGAATGCTTGAGCTTGGTGCAGGGAGGGGCGTCTGCCATTACTGAGGCTTGATTAGGCAGTTTCCCCCTCACAGTGTAAACAAAGCTATTGGGAAGTTTGAACTGGGTGGAGCCCACTGCAGCTCAGCAAAGTTGCTGTAGCAAGAGTGTCTCTCTAGATTCCTCCTCTCTGAGCAGGACATCTCTGAAACAAAGACAGCAGCCCCAGTCAGGGACTTATAGATAAAACTCCCATCTCCCTGGGACAGAGCACCTGAGGGAAGGGGCAGCTGTGGGCACAGCTTCAGGACACTTAAACGTTCCTGCCTGCTGGCTCTGAAGAAAGCAGCAGATCTCCCAGCACAGTGATCGAGTTCTGCTAAGGGACAGACTGCCTCCACAAGTGGGTCCCTGACCCCTGTGCCTCCGGAGTGGGAGAGACCTTCCAGCAGGGGTCGACAGACATCTGGTTGGTGCCCCTCTGAGATGAAGCTTCCAGAGGAAGGAACAGGCAGCAATCTGTGCTGTTCTGTGGCCTGCGCTGGTGATACCCAGGTAAACAGGATCTGGAGTGGATCTCCAGCAAACTCCAGCAGACCTGCAGCAGAGGGGCCTGACTGTTAGAAGGAAAACTAACACACAGAAAGGAATAGCATCAACATCAACAAAAAGGACATCCACACAAAAACCCCATCTGAAGGTCACCAGCATCAAAGACCAAAGGTGGATAAATCCACGAAGATGAGGAAAAACCAGCGCAAAAAGGCTGAAAATTCCAAAAACCAGAACACCTTTTCTCCTGCAAAGGATCACAACTCCTTGCCAGCAGGAGAACAAAACCAGATGGAGAATGAGTTTGACGAATTTACAGAAGGAGGCTTCAGAAGGTGGGTAATAACAAACTCCTCTGAGCTAAAGGAGCATGTTCTAGCCCAATGCAAGGAAGCTAAAAATGAAAAAAGGCTGTAGGAATTGCTAACTAGAATAACCACTTTAGAGAAGAACATAAATGATCTGATGGAGCTGAAAAACACAGCACGAGAACTTCGTGAAGCATACAGAAGTATCAATAGCTGAATCGATCAAGCAGAAGAAAGGATATCAGAGATTGAAGATCAACTTAATGACATAAAGTGTGAAGTCAAGATTAGAGAAAAAAAGAATGAAAAGGAACGAACAAAGCCTCCAAGAAAATGGGACTATGTGAAAAGACCAAACCTATGTTTAATTGGTGTACCTGAAAGTGCTGGGGAGAATAGAACCAAGTTTGAAAACACTCTTAGGATATTACCCAGGAGAACTTCCCCAACCTAGCAAGACAGGCCAATATTCAAATCAGTAAATACAGAGAACACCACAAAGATACTCCTTGAGAAGAGCAACCCCAAGACACATAATCATCAGATTCACCAAGGATGAAATGAAGAAAAAAATGTTAAGAGCAGCCAGAGAGAAAGGTCGGCTTACTCACAAAGGGAAGCCCATCAAACTAATAGCAGATTTCTCTGCTGAAACCCTACAAGCCAGAATAGAGTGGGGGCCAATATTTAACATTCTTAAAGAAAAGAATTTTCAGCCCAGAATTTCATATCCAGCCAAACTAAGCTTCATAAGCAAAGGAGAAATAAAATCCTGAGAGACAAGCAAATGCTGAGCGATTTTGTCACCACCAGGCCTGCCTTGCAAGAGCTCCAGAAGGCAGCACTAAACACATAAAGGAAAAACCAGTACCAGCCACTGCAAAAACATAACAAACTGTAAAGACCACTGACACTATGAAGAAACTGCATCAACTAACAGGCAAAATAACCAACTAGCATCATAATGACAGGATCAGATTAACACATAACAATATTAACCTTAAATGTAAATGGGCTAAATGCCACAATTAAAAGATAGAGACTGGCAAATTGGATAAAGAGTCAAAACCCATCATTGTGCTGTATTCAGGAGACCCATCTCACGCGTAAAGACACACATAGGCTCAAAATAAAGGGATGGAGGAATATTTACCAAGCAAATGGAAAAGAAAGAAAAAAAGCAGGGGTTGCAGTCCCAGTCTCTTATAAAACAGACTTTAAACCAACAAAGATAAAAAAAAGACAAAGAAGGGCATTATATAATGGTAAAGGGATGAATGCAACAAGAAGAGCTAACTATTCTACATATATATGCACCCAATACAGGAGCACCCAGATTCATAAAGCAAGTTCTTAGAGACCTACAAAGAGACTTAGAGTCTCACACAATAATAATGGGAGACTTTGACACTCCACTGTCAATATTAGACAGAACAATGAGACAGAAAATTAACAAGGATATTCAGGACTTAAACTCAGCTCTGGACCAAGCAGACCTACAGAACTCAGAACTTGAACTCAGCTCTGGACCAAGCAGACATCTACACAACTCTCCACCTCAAATCAACAGAATATACATTCTTAGCAGCACCACATCGCACTTATTCTAAAATTGACCACATAACTGGAAGTAAAACACTCCACACCAAATGCAAAAGAACGGAAATCACAACAGTCTCTCAGACTACAGTGCAATCAAATTAGAACTCAGGATTAAGAAACTTACTCAAAACCGCACAACTACATGGGAACTGAACAACCTGCTCCTGAATGACTACTGGGTAAATAACGAAATTAAGGCAGAAATTAATAAGTTCTTTGAAACCAATGAGAACAAAGACACAATGTACCAGAATCTCTGGGACACAGCTAAAGCAATGTTTGGAGAGAAATGTATAGCACTAAATGCCCACAGGAGAAAGCAGGAAAGATCTAAAGTCAATACCCTAACATCACAATTAAAATAACTAGAGAAGCAAGAGCAAACAAATTCAAAAGCTAGCAGAAGACAAGAAATAACTAAGATCAGAGCAGAACTGAAGGAGATAGAGACATGAAAAACCCTTCAAAAAAATCAATGAATCCAGGACCTGGTTTTTTGAAGAAATTAACAAAATAGATAGATCACTAGACAGAATAATAAAAAAGAAAAGAGAGAAGAATCAAATAGACACAATAAAAAACGATAAAGAGGATATCACCATTGATCCCACAGAAAAACAACCTACCATCAGAGAATACTATAAACATCTCTATGCAAATAAACTAGAAAATCTAGAAGAAATGGATAAATTCCTGGACACATACACCCTTCCAAGGCTAAACCAGGAAGAAGTCGAATCCCTGACTAGAACAATAATAAGTTCTGAAATTGAGGCACAAAAAAATAAAATTTCAGGCCAATATCCCTAATGAAGATCAATGCAAAAATTTCATTAAAATACTGGCAAACAGAAGCCAGCAGCACATCAAAAAGCTTATCCACCACGATCAAGTTGACTTCATCCCTGGGATGCAAGGCTGGTTCAACATATGCAAAATAATAAACATAATCCATCACATAAACAGAACCAATGACAAAATCCACATGATTGATTATCTCAAGAGATGCAGAAAAGGCCTTCGATAAAATTCAACACTTCTTCATGCTAAAAACTCTCAATAAACTGGTGTTGATGGAACATATCTCAAAATAATAAGAGCTATTTATGACAAACCCACAGCCAATATCATATGGAATGGGCAAAAACTGGAAGCATTCTCTTTGAAAACCGGCACAAGACAAGGATGCCCTCTCTCACCACTCCTATTCAACATAGTATTGGACGTTCTGGCCAGGGCAATCAGGCAAGAGAAAGAAAGAAAGAGTATTCAAATAGGAAGAGAGGAAGTCCAGTTGTCCCTGTTTGCAGATGACATGATTGTATATTTAGAAAACTCCATTGTCTCAGCCCAAAATCTCCTTAAGCTGATAAGCAACTTCAGCAAAGTCTCAGGATACAAAATCAATGTGCAAAAACCACAAGCATTGCTATACACCAAGAATAGACAAGCAGGGAGCCAAATCATGAGTGAACTCCCATTCACAATTGCTACAAAGATAATAAAATACCCAGGAATACAACTCACAAGGGATGTGAAGAACTACAAACAACTGTTCAAAGAAATAAGAGAGGACACAAACAAATGGAAAAACATTCCATGCTCATGGATAGGAAAAATCAATATCATGAAAATGGCCATACTGCCCAAAGTTATTTATAGATTCAATGCTATCTCCATCAAGCCATGATTGACATTCCTCACAGAATTAGAAAAAACTACTTTAAATTTCATATGGAACCAAAAAAGAGTCCAAATAGCCAAGACAATCCTAAGCAAAAAGAACAAAACTGGAGGCATCACGCTACCTGACTTCAAACTATACTACAAGGCTACAGTAACCAAAACAGCATGGTACTGGTACCAAAACAGATACATAGACCAATGGAACAGAACAGAGGCCTCAGAAATAACGCTGCACATCCACAACCATCTGATCTTTGATAAATCTGATGAAAACAAGAAATGGGGAAAGGATTCCCTATTTAATAAATGGTGTTGGGAAAACTGGCTAGCCATATACAGAAAACTGAAACTGGACCCCTTCCTTACAACTTATACAAAAATTAACTCAAGATGGACTAAAGACTTAAATTTAAGACCTAAAAGTATAAAAACCCTAGAAGAAAACCTAGGCAATGCCATTCAGGACATAGGCATGGGCAAAGACTTCATGTAGTCATGAAGCAATGCCAAAAGCAATGGCAACAAAAGCCAGTATTGACAAATGGGATCTAATTAAACTAAAGAGCTTCTGCACAGCAAAAGAAACTATCATCACAGTGAACAGAAAACCTACAGAATGGAAGAAAATTTTCTATCCAGCTGACAAAGGGCTAATTTCCAGAATCTACAAGGAACTTAAACACATTTACAAGAAGAAAAACAACCCCATCAAAACGTGAGTGAAGGATATGAATAGACACTTCTCAAAAGAAGACATTTATGTGGCCAACAAATATATGAAAAAACACCTTATCAACACTGGTTATTAGAGAAATGCAAATCAAAAACCACAATGAGATACCATCTCACACCAGTTAGATGGCAATCATTAAAAAGTCAGGAAACAACAGATGCTGGAGAGGATGTGGAGAAACAGGAATGCTTTTACTCTGTTGGTGGGAGTGTAAATTAGTTCAACCATTGTGGAAGAAAGTGTGGCGATTCCTCAAAGATCTAGAACCAGAAGTACCATTTGGCCCAGCAATCCCATTACTGGGTACATACCCAAAGGATTGTAAATAATTCTACTATAAAGACACATGCACATGTATGTTTATTGCAGCACTATTTGCAATAACAAAGACTTGAAACCAACCAGTTTATCAATGATAAACTGGATAAAGAAAATGTGGCACATATATACCATGGAATACTATGCAGCCATAAAAAAGGATGAGTTCTTGTCCTTTGCAGGGACATGGATGAAGTTGGAAACCATCACTCTCAGCAAACTAACACAGGAACAGAAAACCAAACACTGCATGTTCTCACTCATAAGTGGGAGTTGAACAATGAGAACACATGGACATAGGGAGGGGAAGATCACACACCAGGGCCTGTTGCTGGGTGGGGGCAAAGGGAGGGATAGCATTCGGAGAAATACCTAATGTAGATGGTTGACAGGTGCAGCAAAACACCATGGCACATGTATACCTATGTAACAAACCTGCATGCGTTCTGCACATGTATCCCAGAACTTCAAGTATAATAAAAATTATTTTTCTTTATGTAAATGTATTAAGTAAAAACTGAATCAATTTCAGAAAAAAATGATAGTATTGGTGATACTAAGATGAGGCAAAAAGTGAAGAGGAGACAGAAATGACTGAGGATTGGCAAACATTGGCATAGAATAATAAGAAACTTGACCTAGTTGTCTGAAGGAGATTCTGGCAACTAACTTATTAGCTAACCTTGGGCCCATCACTAAATGATTCTGGTTTCAGTTTTCATATCCTCTAATTGAACAGTTTGAGCTAGATAATCTCTAAGATATTTTTTAGGAATAAACTCCAGAATATAATTATAATGTTAATAAAGATGAAGGTGAGGGTAAGATTAAGATAAATTTTATTGGCTGGGAATATGTCTTCAGGCCAATTAGATTTTGTGCCTTTGATTTTCGGGTGAGTCTCTCCAGAGGCACAGTGATCAAATCAGCTAAATTTATTATTTGTGTATTCCCTCTCTCTTTTATGACTTTTCCTTCTCCTTGGTCTCTTCTAAGTAGCCAATTTCTGCTTGATTCTCCAGTCTACCAAGAGAACCCTGAGGCCCCAACAGTTAGCCCAATCTGAGGTTTCTAGGGTGGGTCTAACTTCTGTCTTTCTTACTGTTCTTTCTAATCAGAGTGCACCTATATTGGTGAACTAGCACTATTGGGACTATTTCTGCCCCCATACCTCCATGTTTTTTTGTTTAGTTTAGTTTTGTTTTTAAAGGAATCCTCTATGTTCCAAGGCTAATCCTGATGCAGTCCCATCACAGCCTCCAGGTATGGGATGGCAAAATATTTGCCAGAAATTCCGCCTGATACTTTTGGCATTCAGTCAGGCTGTGCCTCTGAAAGACTCACTATACAATATAAAGTAAGCCCATTTTCCATTCACATATTTAACTGTACTTTTCTCTTCTACATTTTTAGTCAAAGATTGATTTTTGGTACAGGTATTCATACAAATTCAGTCCACTTTCGACTGAGATCAGTGTGGGTTTCCAGAACCACATTTTTTTTTTCATCTAGCTATGCTATATGTGATTTTGTTTCTACCACATTAGAGAGTTTTTATTTCTTCTGGGTTGGCTGGCTTCCCAGTAGATCCAGATATTGAAAAACAGGTTAGATTAGTTTAGTCCATGTCTGTCAAGCTCAAGTTCTTTAGGTGGAGGAAATGATTTAAATAAATCTCACTCATTTTGAAACAGCTCTATCAAAGGCTGCTTACAGAATAAGGCCTGCGATTTCAAAATTACTATCATAAATGAATACCATGGCAGTCTGCTGCCAAATTTTAAAATTTCCTTTAGGTGTCTGTTTGCTAAATCTAAATGCCAACCTTTCATCACCATTTAATTAAAAAAATCTAGAATATGAAAATTCAGTGAGAACTATTTCTGCTTATTTGTCTATATGAGTGCTTTTATTTATATTTAAGAAAAATATTGCAAATATAAATCACCCAAAATACACAATTTGTATGAGGATCACCTCCAAAAGGCACTGGCTGTAGAAAAAGTAGTCTCTTTCCCTTTTATATATTATGTGATGCTAACATTAATTGTTCTTCAATTATAGCTGGACTAGCAAAGCAAGTGTACTAAGGTAGGTATGAGGAAAAGTGGAATTTGGGAGACTGTTGCTATACTCAGTTACAGTGGGTTTAAATCTGGTTTATAGTTGTTATTATAATTATTGTCTTTTTTTTAAATTTTAGCCGATTTGTCATAGAAAAGGATTATCTGGGATTGTTTGGCTAACTCAGAGAATTCAAGAAAAGGTTAGGAAGGTTATTTTCCTCCAAGTACATTAATAATAAAATAACAATGACTAAGGGCTTAGTTATGATTATCTGTGCTTTCAGTCTCATTCCTCTTTTGGATGAATGTGAAGCAAAGTTAAAGTAGAAAGCCAAGAAAAGAGCTAACCTCTATCTAGCTCAGATCCTAATCTTTTTTTTAAATTCAAGTCATTTATTTGCTCCAGTTAGCTGAATTATATACTGTGCTACAGACCTTATACTCTGACTTCTGGGCTTGATTCTGTGAGCCTGGGAGACTGAATAGAGATCAGTAAGTTTGGCATTTTTGGGGACAATTGATACAGAGATTCAGAATGCACATCCTAAATACTGTCTTGGTCAGGTCACTTCAACTCCCTTAGTCTCAGTTTTCTCATCAGTAAAATAGGAAAGTAATACTTCCTTGTAGGGTGCTTAGTGTAAAAATTAAAGTTGATTTATATGAAATGCATGATGCTTGGCAATGTCAATGTTTAAAAAATGTTCATTGTAATAATTCATATTAAGTAAGAGTAAGCTATAAGTTTAGCCTGTATTGTTTGTAAATGTTGGCTATAATAATTATCATTGTTCAAATCAAAGCCAATTCCTAGTTCTTAGCCTTATGGTAGGACATTTTTCTCTGCTACTGTAATAGTGTCGGAACCATAAACCTTTCTTTTAATTATATGTTATGCAAGTGGAACAATTAGTAATGGCTTTATAAAGATTACAAATCTACTTATAAAATAAATCAACCACATAGGAATACCTTCATTATCCATTTTCTTACGCTGGGACCTAATTACTTTTAAGGCTCCTAATATAATTTCAGCTCTATGAAAACCAACTAACAACTTCTAATAATGCATGTGATTCACAGTTTTTGATTTGCATTACCATGAATAGTTAATAAATAGAACAGAAAGCTTTCTCTTCTTAGGACTTATTAGTCTCCTTGATTCATAATTATTAACGGTCCATAGAGTACAATATATAGTTTAATTGCAAGATGTCATAATCACAGTCCTAAGATCTTATGATAAAGATAATAAAGGAAACTGCAAGACTGATTCCACGGAATTGCATAATGCTACCATGAAAGCTCCACAAAGGTAGGGATCTCTGTTTTGTTAACTTCTGTACTCCCAGGGCTTAAAACAATTTCTGGCATGGAATAAGCATTGAATAAATATTTGTTGAATAACTGAGCTAGACTAATTATGATATCAAGAAGCAGGGTTTTTTTAAATAAATATTTTATGTTTAAGTTTTGTGTCTGAAAGCCACACCAGCTAATACATAAATTTGATATTATCACTTAAAGAATCATTGAATAAAAATGCACCTTTGTGACTAACTCAAAAAACTCCTAGATCTGATGAATGAATTCGGTAAAGTCTCAGGATAGAAAATCAATGTGCACAAATCAGTAGCACTGCTTTACACCAACAATGACCAAGCTGAGATTCAAATAAAAAACTCAAT
This sequence comes from Pongo abelii, assembly GCF_028885655.2. Classification (NCBI taxonomy): domain Eukaryota; kingdom Metazoa; phylum Chordata; class Mammalia; order Primates; family Hominidae; genus Pongo; species Pongo abelii. The sequence goes on along the minus strand of NC_071989.2, from coordinate 94,849,647 downwards.
CCCTTTTACAACAGCTGCAAAAACATAAAATAAAATACCTAGGAATATACTTAACTAAGGAGGTGAAATATCTCTCTACAAGGAAAACTACAAAACACTGCTGAAAGAAATCATAGATGACCCAAACAAAAGGAAACACATATCCTGCTCATCAACGGGAAGAATCAATACTGTGAAAATGACCATGCTGCCCCAAAGTAATCTATACATTCAGTGCAATTCCCATCAAAATACCATCATCATTCTTCACAGAACCAGAAAAACAATTCTAAAATTTATATGGAACCCAAAAAGAGCCCACATAACCAAAGCAATACCAAGCAAAAAGAACAAATCTGGAGGCATCACATTACCCAACTTCAAATTATACTACAAGTTACCAAAACAGCCTGGTACTGGCATGAAAATAGGCATGTAGACCATTGGAACAGAATAGCGAACCCAGAAATAAAGCCATATATGTACAGCCAACTGATCTTCAACAAACCATAAAAAACATAAATTGGGGAAAGGACATCCTATTCAATAAATGGTGCTGGAAAAACCAGCAAGCCACATGCAGAAGAATGAAACTGGATCCCCATCTCTCACCTTATACAAAAATCAACTCAAAATGGATCAAAGACTAAAATCTAAGTCCTGAAACCGTAAAAATTCTAGAGGATGACATTGAAAAAACTCTTCTAGACATTGGCTTAGGCAAAGAATTCATGACTAAGACGCCAAAAGAAAATGCAACAAAAACAAAAATAAATAAATGGAATCTAATTAAACTAAAAAACTTCTGAACAGCAAAAGAAATAATCAGCAGAGTAAAAAAAAACAACCTACAGAGTGGGAGTATATATTCACAAACTATGCAACTGACAAAGGGCTAATATCCAGAATCTACAAGGAACTCAAACAAATCAGCAAGAAAAAAAATAATCCCACCAGAAAGTAAGCAGAGGATATGAACAGATGATTCTCAAAAGAAGATATACAAATGGCCAACAAGTATATGGAAAAATGCTCAACACTAGGGAAATGCAACTTAAAACACAATGTGATACCAACTTACTGCTGCAAGAATGGTCATAATTTAAAAAGCAAAAGACAATAGATGTTGGCATGGATGTGGTGAAAAGGGAACAGTTTTACATTGCTGGTGGGAATGTAAATTAGTACAACCACCATAGAAAAAATATGGAGATTCCTTAAAGAACTAAATGTAGAACTACCATTGGATCCAGCAATCCCATTACTGTGTATCTACCTAAGGAAAAGAAGTCATTATATGAAAAAGATGCACATGCATATTTATAGCAGCACAATAGGCAATTGCAAAGTTATGAAACCAACATAAGTGCCCATCAACCAATGAGTGGATAAAGAAAATGTGGTATATATACACCATGGAATACTTCAGCCCTATAAAGGAATAAAATGGATGGAGCTGTATGCCATTATTCTAAGTGAAGTAATTCAGGAATGGAAACCCAAATATCGTATATTGTCACTTATAAGTGGGAGCTAAGCAATGAGGATGCAAAGGCATAGGAATGATACAATAGGCTTTGGGGATTTGAAGGGGTGGACCTTGGGAGGGAGGTGAGGGACAAAAGACTACCTATTGGGTACATTGTATACGGCTCAGGTGACAGGTGCCCTAAAATCTCAGAAATCACTACTAAAGAGCTTATCCATCCATCACTTCACAGCCTTTTAGCTGAGATCAAGTGTAGAATTTATCCATCTAACTAAAAACTACCTGTACCCCAAAAACTATTGAAATGAAAATAAAAAGTAAAAAAAAAAAATGCACCATTGTGAACCATTGTGATAAAAAAGCATTTTTTATAAGTATGACTTTATCTACCTGAAATAAATTATAGCAGCATAGACTTTCTCAAGAGAAATAATAAAATATAAGTAATTTTAAAGTATTCAATTTAAATTTATTTTGGCATATGCTCTCTCTCTCTCTCTCTATATATATATATATAATATACATGTATAAGTAGTATGTATTTGTGTAATGTGTATATGGAGAATATACAATATATGATATGTATCTACATACAGATATGTATATGTATGTATGTATGTCTGTTCTTATATACACATACATATTAAATAGCTATGCATATTAGCCAGCTACTTCACAGTGTGAAGATACTCTAAATACGCATTTATTTGAAGTAATTTATCATTGTGCCTGGCATGTGGTAGGTGCTCAATGAATATTTATTGACTAAATGTATCTGACTTAATAAAATATTCTCCTATATGTGTGTATGCATCCTGTTCTTAATACATCTATTTATAATACATATGAATGTTGTAGTGTATTTGGAATACAGAGTAAATCAAATAATTTTACAAGTAAAACTGAATATTCTGAAACACAGGATATATTATATTAACCAAATTATTTAAATCACTAGATTTTTTAGCCTCTAGGACCTAGAGCGTGAATTCATAAGTTTATTTTTAAGGATAAAATGTATAAATAAAAAACATATTAATTGTGTTAATTTTAAAAGCCGGTAAGAATCTCTTCATTTTAAACCACTGAACATAACTTAAGAGCAGAATTTAATTGCTCATACATTTTATTTTGTTTTATTATTTATTTTATTGTTTTATTATTTATTATTATTTATTTTTATTTTCACTCCCTTATGAGTGAAAATACTCCTATTATTTTATTCCAACATTAGGGAACAAATTTAGGTTCTTTTTATCTGAATATTTTCTTACAGCAATAGCATTCTAGAGTCCTTGAAAGCTTAGGTAGAGCAAGTAAAGACATTTAAGCTGTTTTTAATGTGTCTAGTTGGATTAAAGCAAATGACAGAATTAATTATTATCTTTTCTTTTTGGGGATGGGGCCCTGCAACTCTAAATGTTATACATTTTAGATCTAAATAAGACTATGCTTTTGATGTTCTTTGTAACTCTAGGTTAAGGAAATTGTTCTCTAATGTAGCATTGCTCAGATTGTCAGCTGCTGAAGCGAGAGAACTGCAGTTTTCTTAAACCTACAGTAAGAGTAAAAAATTATGGAAAACAGAGGAAGATTATATTATAATCAGTTCTCTTTATCTTGCTGTCTCTCCCTTTCATAGAATTAAAAAAAGCCAGGTGTGGTGGCTCACACCTGTAATCCCTGGACTTTGGGAGGCTGAGGCCGGGGAATTACTTGAGGTCAAGGGTTTGAAACCAGCCTGGCCAATGTGACGAAAACCCATCTCTATTAAAATAGAAAAATTAGCCAGGAGTGATGGTGGGCACCTGTAATCCCAGCTACTTAGGAGGCTGATGGAGGAGAATCACCTAAACCCAGGAGGTGGAGGTTGCAGTGGGCCAAGATTGCACCACTGCACTCCTGTCTGGGCAACAGAGTGAGACTGTCAAAAAAAAAAAAAAAAATTAGCTACTACTCTGGAGGAAAAAAAAATCTATTTTTTTCAAATTTGGCAAGGGTTTTGTGTGTGTGTGTGTGTCTTCTATGTATCATGTATGCACACATATAAGAAGTTGGGGGTTATGTTTCTCCACACTACCCAAACCACAAAATAACTGTCATGGGCACTGACAATATTTCTCAGCGTTTACATTAGAAAATGGTGGGACTGTTCTAATCTACACAGCACTGTCTTGGAATTTGGATTTATTGATAGTCTATTGTAGTCAACTCTTTCAGGATAGGAAGTCAGTTTTTTAAAACTGTGATGTCACCTGATAGTCTATCATTATCCTGAGTGAAAAAAATCTGTTTGGCAGAAATTAATATGATAAGCTCCCAATTTAACCACAGGTTACAGTTCAAAAGTTTATGTGTGAGTTTGCTATCTGAACACGGAACAAACATCTTTCTCAGAGAGACAAGTTTTCTAATATCAAGACTGATAATAGAAGTGGTATGAAATTGGAGGTCTTTAGGGACAGATAGTTTAAGCACTTAAGATAACAGCATTAGGCCAGGTGTGGTGGCTCACGCCTGTAATCGCAGCACTTATGGAGGCCGAGGTGGGCAGATCACAAGGTCAAGAGATCGAGACCATCCTGGCCAACATGGTGAAACCCTGTCTCTACTAAAAATACAAAAATTAGATGGGTGTGGTGGCACACGCCTGTAGTCCCAACTACTTGGGAGGCTGAGGCAGGAGAATTGCTTGAACCCAGGAGGCAGAGGTTGCAGTGAGCCGCGATCGTGCCACTGCACTCCAGCCTAGTAACAGAGTGAGACTCTGTCTCAAAAAAATAAAATAAAATAAAAATAACAGCATTAAATATTGGGCTGTCTTATAGATGATTGTGTGGTCATAAAACCTGAGCAAAGATTGGAGTGTTGAATTCATGGTCACACCTCCAGCAAGGTCAAGTTTTACAAAGACTTTCCTCACAGAAAGATTAAAAAGTAGTTGACTGTCTATAATGGCTGAATTTCATTGCAGTGTAGGAATCTTGTTCAGAGGAGAGGCTGGCAAGATGGACAAGTAGGAACAGCTCTGGTCTTCAGCTCCCAGCGAGATCACTGCAGAAGGCAGGTAATTTCTGCATTTCCAACTGAGGATCACAACTCCTCACCAGCAAGGGAACAAAGCGATGGAGAATGAGTTTGATGAATTGACAGAAGTAGGCTTCAGAAGCTGGGTAATAACAAACTCCTCTGAGCTAAAGGAGCATGTTCTAACCCAATGCAAGGAAGCTAAGAACCTTGAAAAATGGTTAGAGGAATTGCTAACTAGGATAACCAGTTTAGAGAAGAACATTAATGACCTGATAGAGCTGAAAACCACAGCACAAGAACTTTGTGAAGCATACACAAGTATCATAGCTGAATCGATCAAGCAGAAGAAAGGCTATCAGAGACTGAACATCAACCTAATGAAATAAATCGAGAAGAAAAGATTAGAGAGAAAAGAATGAAAAGGAATGAACAAAGCCTCCAAGAAATATGGGACTACATGAAAAGACCAGATCTATGTTTGATTGGTGTACCTGAAACTGATGGGGAGAATGGAACCAAGTTGGAAAACACCCTTCAGGATATTATCCAGAAGAACTTCCCCAACCTAGCAAGACAGGCCAACATTCAAATTCAGGAAATACAGAGAATGCCACAAAGATACGCCTTGAGAAGAACAACTCCAAGACACATAATTGTCAGATTCACCAAGGTTGACATGAAGGAAAAAATGTTAAGGGCAGCCAGAGAGAAAGGTCGGCTTACTCACAAAGGGAAGCTTTTCAGACAAACAGTGGATCTCTCTGCAGAAACCCTACAAGCCAGAAGAGAGTAGGGGCCAATATTCAACATTTTTAAAGAAAATAATTTTCAACCTAGAATTTCATATCCAGCCAAATTAAGCTTCATGAGCGAAGAAGAAATAAAAGCCTTTACAGACAAGCAAACGCTGAGAGATTTTGTCCCCACCAGGCCTGTGTTACAAGAGCTCCTGAAGGAAGCACTAAACATGGAAAGGAAAAACTGGTACGAGCCACTGCAAAAACATACCATATTGTAAAGACCATCAACACTATGAAGAAACTGCATCAACTAACAGACAAAATAACCAGCTAGCATCATAATGACAGGATTAAATTCACACATAACGATATTAACCTTAAATGTAAATGGACTAAATGCCCCAATTCAAAGACACAGACTGGCAAATTGGATAAAGAGTCAAGACCTATCAGTGTGCTGTATTCAGGAGACACATCTCATGTGCAAAGACACACATAGGCTCAAAATAAAGGGATGGAGGAATATTTACCAAGCAAATGGAAAGCAAAAAAAAAGCAGGGGTTGCAATCCTAGTCTCTGATAAATCAGACTTTAAACCAACAAAAATCAAAAGAGACAAAGAAGGGCATTATATAATGGTAAAGGGATCAATGCAACAAGAGCTAACTATCTTAAATGTATAGGCATCCAATACAAGAGCACCCAGATTCATAAAGCAAGTTCTTAGAGACCTACAAAGAGAATTAGACTCCCACACAATAATAATGGGAGACTTTAACACCCCACTGTCAATATTAGACAGATCAATGAGACAGAAAATTAAGAAGGATAGTCAGGATTTGAACTCAGCTCTGGACCAAGTGGACCTAATAGACATCTACAGAACTCTCCACCCAAAATCAACAGAATATACATTCCTAGCAGCACCACATCACACTTATTCTAAAATTGACCATATAATTGGAAGTAAAACACTCCTCACCAAATGCAAAAAACGGAAATAACAGTCTCTCAGATTACAGTGAAATCAAACTAGAACTCAGGATTAAGAAACTCACTCAAAACCTCACAACTACATGGAAACTGAACAACCTGCTCCTGAATGACTACTGGGTAAATAATGAAATTAAGGCAGAAATAAATAAGCTCTTTGAAACCAATGAGAACAAAAACACAATGTAACAGAATCTCTGGGACACATTTAAAGCAGTGTTTAGAGAGAAATTTATAGCACTAAATGCCCACAAGAGAAAGCAGGAAAGATCTAAAATCAACAGAAAACCAATCACTGCATGTTCTCAGTCCTAAGTGGGAATTGAACAATGAGAATACATGGACACAGGGAGGGGAACATCACACACCATGGCCTGTCATGTAGTGGGGGGCTAGTGGTGGGATAGCATTAGGAGAAATACCTAATGTAGATGACAGTTTGATGGGTGCAGCAAACCACCAAGGCACGTGTATACCTATTTAACAAAACTGCACATTCTGCACATGTACCACAGAACTTAAAGAAGAATAAAAACAAAAAGAATCTTGTTTATAATCCATGTGTGGTCTCTACATTTCACCTTACTATTTAGCTCTCCTTTTAGTAGTATCACAAAAGATGTTTTTTACTAGGATATGAGTTTGTTTCCTTTAACTATTCTTCCTTAATGTTTTTTTTTCATATAGTAATAGGAATATTTCTGGATTTGTAAGCTCTCCGTTCCTCAGAGGATGTATTGAAAAATCTATTGGAAGGTCAGGCATGGTGGCTATGCCTGTAATCTCAGCACTTTGGGAGGCCAAGATGGAAGGTTGGCTTGAAGCCAGGAGTTCGAGGAAAATATATTGAAAACTACTAAAATTGCAACCTTTTAACAGTTTGCGTGCTTTGGTTACAGATTATTTCCAAATAGTTTTTGTATTATCCCCTTTTGATGATCACTAGAAGATGCTAGAACTAAATGTCTTCGTTTACATTCATGACTTTATTTATTTATTTATTTATTTTTTGAGATGGAATCTTGCTCTGTCTTGCCCAGGCTGGAGTGCAGTGGCATGATCTCAGTTCACTGCATCCTCCACCTCCCGGGTTCAAGCAATTCTGCTGCCTCAGTCTCCCAAGTAGCTGGGATTACAGGTGCACACCACCATGCCCAGCTAATGTTTTGTAGTTTTAGTAGAGATGGGGTTTTACCATATTGGCCAGGCTGGTCTCAATCTCCCGACCCCAGGTGATCACCCACCTTGGCCTCTCCAAAGTGCTGGGATTACAGGCGTGAGCCACCATGCCCGGCCGCAACTTTATTTATTAAGACTGTGTTCACTATAAACTTTAAGGGAGCTTGAGGACTTTAGGAAAAATACAGTTGGTCTTATGAGAAATGCTGAGGAATGCTTTGTGAATTTGTGTTCTATTTTGAGCAGTATGTTTTCTCAGAAGGATCCTTCCAACAGAGCATGTACTCCATGTTCTCCATATGGTGCACTGAAATTGTAGGGAATGTATATCTATCTATATATTCTGGATGTACATTTCCTTTATTCTTCAGTCCTTCTGGCAAAATCTTTGTCTCAATATGCTTCGGATGACATTTAGAGAAGTTTATACTTTCAAGTTTGTAATGAATAGAAGAGAAGATTCTAAGTATAGTTTTTCTCAGGGCATCGTAATTGACCAAACTACTAAAGTTATAGAACACCACTGAAGTATTCCATTAATAAGTTTATATGCAAGGTGACAGTGTGATATGTCACCTAGAATTCAAGATTTCAGTGTGAAGAAGGTAGCACATATTCCTCAAAAAGCTGAGACAACAAAACTGTTTTTGAGAATCTATGTAATATTCACAAAAATTATATACCATGCCAGAGATGAAGCCTCCAAATGTTCTAAATATTAATATAAGACAGACTATGCTCTGTTACCATAGTACAGGGTAATTAGAAACCAATAACAAATGAAGATTTTTAAAAACTCTACATAGCTTCACTATAAGCAATATTTTCTCTAAGGTGCAAATTCTGTTTAAGAAATTTAAGTCTGTAAAAAATAAAAGGTTGGAACTGCATATATTATGAAAACCAAAACCAAATGACACTTAATAAGCATGTCCTTTAATAACACAGCAAGTTTATCAATAATCTAACAGTTGAGGTAGTAGGTAGTAGTCTTTTTTTTTTTTTTTTTGAGACAGGGTCTCGCTCTATCGCCTACACTGGAGTGCAGTGCCACAATCATGGCTCACTGTAGCTTTGAACTCCCGGGCTCAGGCGATCCTTCAGCCTTAGCCAACTTAGCAGCTGGGACCACAGGTGTGTGCCACCATGCCTGGCTAATTTTTTTATGGAGACTAGGGTCTTGCCATGTTGTTTAGTCTGGTCTTGAACTCCTGGGCTCAAGCAGTCCTCCCACCTTGACCTCTCAAAGTGCTGGGATTATAAGTGTGAGCCACCTCACCCAGCCTAGATAATCTTATTAAGACAAATGCTTAGGACTACAAACAGGATTGTTCTGTTATATTTCTGGGGCAGTATTTGGTGGGACCAATGAATTAGCTGATTTTTCATTTTTTCTTGTGTATTTTAGAATGTTTTAATAATTGGCAGATATTACTCTTAAGTGAAAAAGATAAAATCTCAAGGAAAGGCTGGGTGCAGTGGCTCATGTCTGTAATCCCCGCACTTTGGGAGGCCAAGGGGGGCATATCACTTGAGGTCAGGAGTTTGAGATCAGCCTGGCCAACATGCTTAAACTCCGTCTCCAATAAAAATACAAAAATTAGCTGGGCATGGTGGCACGCACCTGTAATCCTAGCTACTCGAGAGGCTGAGGCAGGAAAATCGCTTGTACCCAGGAGGCGGAGGTTGCAGTGAGCCAGGATAGCACCACAGCACTCCAGCCTGGGCGACAGAGTAAGACTCTGTTGTGACACCACTACCAACAAAAAGACTCCCAAAAAACCTCAAGGAAAATAAAGAGTACACTCCTGGCAAGTAGCATTTTCTAAAGCTACTCTCGAAGAGTGGTCTATATTAGGAAAATCTAATTTCCTCAAGAAAGCAAAATCTTTTCTTAACTGAGTATTTCACAGAAAACAAAAACCTGTGTGTGTGTGTGTATTTTATATGTATATGTATATATAGTTTAATAAGGAAAATATACTAAAAAAACCTCCTCAGATTCCTTAGAAAAGAAGGAATTCAGTACTTTCTCAGAATTTACATTTTGTTAAAAGTAGCAACTAGGTTTATTTAAACTAAATTTAGTTAGTTTAAATAAACTCAATAGTCAGTGTGTAAGGCCTTGTAGCCAGCATCCTTGCTGCTTTCCTATAGCCTCCTGGTCCACCCTGAAGGTCGGCTGTGGCTGGGGTGGGCAGTTGCAGTACTTGCCAACAGCTTTCTGCCTCAAGGACCTGCGTCTTTGCCTCAGGGTCTTCTCTGGATACTTGGAGAAATGCTTGGCCTGAGTATAGGACAGGCCAGAAGTGATTTGTATTAATCCTCTCAGGAGCAACCTTCAAACAAGGAGAGCAGAATTGAGGGATTTATGGCCCAGCTTCCTCATCTCAGAAGGACAATCTGAGGCACGTCCGCCATAGTTTCTCAGTGGGTCCTCAGCAGTACTGGGCCCAATTGTCCATAGCGGAAGCCTGCTTCTGATTAATGTACCCTTTTAAACTTTCCTTCCTTTACTATGTCACTTCCTCACTCCTCACTTCCCAAACACTTATATCCAAATCCTGTGTCACAGTCTGCTTTCTGACAGGGGAATACAACTTAAGGTTGCCTGCTAGAGACAGCTTCTTGAAACAAAAGCTTTTTCGTGTTTACTCTGGAATTCCTGATACTTAACATGCCCTCAGCACATATAAAAATCAGATATTTTCCTAGGCCTCAATTAGATCTGAATACAGCAGAGAAGCCAGTCAAGTGTTCTACAGAATGAGGTATACTGGATTAATTTCTATAAGAGATGCAACAAAAGTGCTATAGCATGTAGTCACTAATTATAAATTAGGAGATCGGCAAAGGCTTTAAGGAGGAGGTGGTAGTAAATCAGGCATTTGAAGGATGCACAAGATTTTGTCAAGTGGAGAAGAAGGATTAAAGTGACATTCCAGGCAAATGAAAGAGCAACTTCAAAGTCTCAGAAGTGTTAGGGTACATGGACTACTGAAAGAAAATAATAGCGCTCCTGGGCTGAACTTCAGAATACATGAAATAAGAGGGCAGAAAGCAAAATGAAGCTAAGTAGTCCATGGCAGCCTACACATTCGAGGCAGCTCTGAATCGATAGGGAGAGAATGTTTCAGAACTGCACATATAGAGCTATTTTTTTGGTGTGACTTCTAAAAAAAAAGCCTCACCCACGCATTGACGGTCACTTCCTTTGCTAACATTATTTTGAAAGTCTGACTCATTAATAGAGCATTTTTCCTGAAACTCAAGACATTTAGAATTTGGATATATTTTTCTTTTGTTTCTTAAAGAGGACAAGAAAAAGAGAAAAGAGTTTCTCTTCTTGTCTGGGATTTCAACAAATGTTTGTATCTCACATTGTCTAATTTATTAGAATTCATTTCTTTAAGCTTTCCACTTTGAAGCTATCACTTTTTCTGAAGGGGACCATGATGTGCTCATTCTCCTTATATAAATTAGTTTGTGAACAGAAAGATTTGGGAGACCAATGCAATGATCATGTAGTATGACAGGTGGGATAAGCATTGGTCTGGAAACAAGGAAATCTGGGCTCTAACTCTGGATCTTCCTCACCCTGGCTTTTTGGCCTTTAGGGAATCATTAAAACTTTCACTCTCTGTTCAGTGAGGTGTTGGACTAGACGATGTCTAAGATTTCTTCTAGCCCCAACCTCTTGTCCACTTGACAAAATCTTGTGCAACCATGGAGGACATGCCTCAGATTGTCCTGACATGATTAAATCAAGGTCAGAGGAGGAAACTGAGTCTCTTATGAATGTCACTAAAAAAAGGTTATTTGAAAATTGATGACTTTATAACTTTTTGAAAAAATATAATGCAAACATCATTTTCACTAGTTCCTATAAAAGAGCTATTCTTTTTCTGATGATTTAATGTAAGCTCCATCAATTAAAATAGGCATAACTGTGCTCACATAAAACAGTAATTTTCTAAAGTGCATCTGATGGCACCAGGCCTTGAGGCATATTTCATTAGTTGTTGAAAAAATAATAGGATTTAATTAAGGAACGAATCACAATGAACAAACTAGATTCTGAATGTATTTCCCACTGAAATATAGACATTATTGATAGATGATAGATGATAGTCTGTTTTAAGGGCTAGCATTCTTGAAGATGTTTTAGCACAAAACAAGGTTAAAAAAATCTTATCTCCTTATAGTCTGAATAAAGTAGTAGCCAGAGAAGCAATCTTCATAATTTACTTCTACTTTATCATGAACCTTCTAAATCGAGTTTTTTCATATTGGAAAGTACTTTAGCTTATTCTGTCAGTGATTTTTCCCCCACGTGGTAATGATGGAAAGGTCTTAACTTAGAGAGAAATAAATATGGGAACAATACCTGTTTAAGCAGCAAGCACAGGGGCAGGTGAGAGAGTCTGGGAGGAAGTCCTTTTGCCTCAAGGTCGCTGTCATGCGAGAGTGCTGAACACAGCAGCATCCTCTACTAACTTTAAAATTTAGAAATCTCAAGTAGATTTCCAGTATTACCCAGGGAATCGGAAAAGAAAAACCACTGTGCTCAATAAATATATTTTTTTAACGTCATATTGGAGCCGGGCACGGTGGCTCATGCTTGTAATCCCAGCACTTTGGGAGGCTGAGGTGGGTGGATCACGAGGTCAGGAGTTCAAGACCAGCCTGGCAACATGGTGAAACTCCGTCTCTACTAAAAATACAAAAATTAGTTGGGCATGGTGTTGTGGGCCTGTAATCCCAGCTACTTAGGAGGCTGAGGCAGGAGAATTGCTTGAACTGGGACTAGGGAGGCGGAGGTAGCAGCGAGTGAGATCACGCCACTGCACTCCAGCCTGGGCTACAGAACGAGACTCTGTCAAAAAAAAAAAAAAAAAAAGTCATGTTGGACTTGAGAACTCTCTAGCCTGATTATTTACTTTTTACACCGCAAACAGTTCAAGAGAATACAAAACAAACTATACTTTGAACCTAATAGTACAATGACAAAATAATTATTTTTTTCCAAAACATTTGAAAATATGTCCAGTGCACTTGTTAAGACAAAATTCTAGATCCACAAATACTAAAATCACAAAAATGGTTTTGTGAGAAGTGGCGAGGAGACCAGGCAGGAAAGGTGAAGAAAGAGAATTAGCATTCACAGCATACTTTCCTGCCAGCTAGCCTGATATACACTTTATTTATGCTAATTTATATAATCTTCACAAACAACGCTATAAGGTAGGTGTTATCTTTATTTTACAGTGGCTAGAACTGAGGTTCATTAAAGTTAATTAACTTGCTCATCATAGTGTGGTTGTTAATGTCAGAGACCTCATTTGCTTTCAAGAGCTGTGCTTTTTAACACCATGCTGTGTTCTGCTTCAGATAATGCATCTCTGCAGGAATTAAAAGCATATACTGTATATTTATTTTTCAAGAATCAAATCACTATCATTTGATTTTAACATAAGCGTAGCAAAAGTACCAGTACATAAACTTATCATTGTGAAACTACAGCAGATTTGGGTATCACAGGGTACACGTGGCAGGCTGGAGGGACCTCAGTTTAGTCTGACAGAGAGTTTGATGCACTTGATGGGAGCAAGGAGGACTGAACCATCAGAGGCTGGTGACTGGCCACCAGGAATCACTTGGAGCCAGTTACTTATTGGCAAAGTCGGAATAGGGTGAAGTGAGTAAGGCCTTTGCTCCAAGTGTAAAATTTAAGGGGGTACCCAAAACTCAGTAATTAAAATAAAAAACATTCTAATGCAATTTCTTGAAAAAATCCAAATCAGCTAATTACCTGTTTTTGTAAATAACACCAGGACTCTGAGTTCTAAGCCACATCAAATAGTGAATTTCTTTATCTCTCAGAGGTCTAAGGAAGAAGAAAGATCTCACTGGGTGAAATCAGAATGATTTTTACTGGATTCAGGCACTCTGTTTTGGGGGGAATAGGAGCAGTACATTCTCTGGTCCTATGCTAGCAAGAGTCTCCTACTTTCTTAGAGTAGGAGCTAGACTTGGCGTGACTAAGTGTCTTGATTTGCCCAGACTATGCAGGTTTTAGCACTGAAAGGACTGCTCCCCCAAAACCCCTCAGTTTTGGAAAAACTGCAATGATTGGTCATCCTAGCAGAGGGGATGTACTTAGAGTTATATTACTAAAAAAACGAAGAGAAGAGAGAATATGTGGATATTCTGTTTGGGGCCAGCTCTTAGAGTTTAACATAGGTAGAAGAAGAATATTTGAGTATATATTTGACTATTAAAATTAGAGTCATGCCAACCAGGGTGAAGTTACAGGTGATATAATTTATGTGTTCCCAGGCTACACCAGCCTGGGAAAGGGGTATGGGGAATCATAGTCTTGGTGATTTCTCTAGAAGATATCACCACCTGCTTTCTTGGGCTTTCCAACTCCTTTAAATCCTGTTCTACTTATTCCTTGAGTCCCTGGGAGGTCTTGCACCTGCCATATTGAGCAAGTCCTCTTATCTTCTAGTGTTTGACATAGACATTGATGACCATCACCGTGGTTGTGATTGAGGGTTTGGGTTTTCCAAAGCCACCAGAGCAGTCAATTGTCACCACTTCATGCAGGGATGCACTCTGCTGTATTCAGTCAAATTCACTGAAATAAGATTTGCTTCCAAAGTCTTTTTTTTTTTCTCAGTGAGTTCCCTGCACCTTCACTCCACCTCTGACCTAATTTAGAATCTAAACAAAGGTCTAATGAACTGCTCCCTCCAAACAAAGGCAAAATTACTGTAATGATGGAGAAATAGAAGTTTCAGGGGCCTGTGAGTGAATTTGAACTAATCTTCCATTCTTTTTTTTTAAAGAAGACCCCTGGATCCATGTTGTGGACTGAACTGCATCCCCCTCCAATTCACATATTGAAGCTCTAACCCCTAATATGTTTGGAGATAGGGCTTTTAGGAGATAATTAAGGTTAAGTAAGGACATAGGATGAGGTCCTAATCTGACAGGACTGATGATCTTACAAGAAGAGTAAGGAGATCCCCCTGTCCTCCTTCCCTGCTTTTACTCTCTCTTTCCCCTCCCCGTACTTCTTCCCCTCTTTCTCTCTCCATGTGATTACATAGTCAGAAGGCAGCCTTCTGCAAGCTAGGAAGAGAGCCCTCTCCAGAGACGAGTCATGGTGGCATCCTGCTCTCAGGCGTATAGCCTCTGGGGCTGTTAAGAACAATAAATGTGTGTAGTTTAAACCACTCATTCTATGGTATTTTATTATGGCAGCCTTAGCAGACTAAGACAATTCATTTTGTCCATGAACTTGTATTTGACCAATAAGAATGCAAATTGAAATCCTCATCTCTGCCTTTATTAACTTTGTGTTACAGTGATAATCTATGGCCCAGAGAGGGAAAATCAACACAGAGACAGGAATATTTTTTGGCCTGGAGCATTGACAGCAATTTAGCTACTGGGAAGCTGTTGTTGTGAACATCAGAGGTGATTACAATAGTGAAAGCCAGAAAGAGAAAGTTCCTTTTGTTTGAGCAACTCAAGTGAAACAGATTTGGTGGCATGACAGTGGAGGCCATTTCTGAGTGGGAGACAGCATCGCACAGTGGCTAAAAGCATGGACTTTGGACTCAATACCTGCATCCACTATTTATAATCTGTGTAAAAGTGGACATGTTGCTTAATCTTTCTTTGCATCAGTTCCTTGTCTATAAGATAGTACCTATATCACAGAGTTTCTATAAAGAACAAACTTCATAAAATGTGTGTAGCTTTTAGAACAGTACTTATTGCATAGAAAATGTTCAGAATATATTACCTATTTCATTTATAAGAAAACATCTTTAATGTTTCCTAAACAAATAGCATTCTCATTTGTCCAGCTATACAAACTCTTGACTACACTTTGCCTGGTATTCATATCCAGTCTATTCCTATGTCCTATCAATGTTATCTTCCAAATATTCAATTAATCCACATCCCTTCATCTCCACTACAGAGGACAAGTTTCTCTGGGAAAGAAAGTATTTTTCCTGGCTTCCAGAGAGGGAAGGGTGGCTAAAAGTCTTTACAATGTACTTAGATTTTTGCCATTTACCACAATAGTCTAATTCTTCTAGCTTTGCCTCCCCCACCCCCACTATTTGTTCTCCACACCTTGAGAAGAGTCCTTAAGGCTTTTTCTGAGCCTTCCCTACTATTACTTGGTTAACAGTTGATTCATCATAAGTCAGCTCAAGTGTCCTTTCATGGGGACACTTGTCTTGATTGCAGTTCTCCCCCTTTTTCAAATCTAGGTAAGTTTTCTTTGTTATTTGCCAGATTTCTCTCCTTCATAAAAGATTTAGTCTACTCTTGCTCACCATCATACCTCTCGTGCCTGGGAGAGTGCTTGGCTCATATATGATAATCAGTATTTCTTGAATGAATGAACTAATAAAGAAATGACCTGTCGGCTAGGGTTTCATCTGTTTTGCTGTTGAACGTTGTCCATACTATTACTTGACGAATTGTTTTAATTGTTCCCTCAGGCCAATATGGCCTGAGCAATGTGGGTTATGAGTGCTATCATTTTTAAAAATTATATTAAATTATTCACTTGCATTGAAATATTCAAACCTACAGTTACCTAACTTTATCTGAATCCCTGAATACAAAGAAATATTTCCTAACAGCCTTCTTAGGGCATAAAACTTAGTTGCACTCTTTCTACAGTGAGTCTTACATTCATTAGAGGTCTTAATTAAGACTTAGTTTTACTTGCAGGATTCCTAGAAATCACTGACAACAATCTTTGAAGAGTTCAGAAAATAAAGTTTGCAACTGGAGGTAGTTTTTGCTTCATACGTACCATTTTTTTTTTTTTCTGCGGCTCTGAGAAAAAGGAAAGGTGTAGTTTATTGAGCAGCACTTAGAAAAACATTTATTGCTGGAGGAGCAGATCACTGCTTTTTAGGACTATGTGCAGTCCATGGATGTGGCTGCTTTCAACAAGGTCTAAAATCCATCCTGGATCATGGCATTTAAATAAAAGCTTGAAAGATTAAAAAAAAAAAAAGAACATTTATTGAACAGAAAATATATTATTTTACTCTGCAAGGCATTATCATATTTCAAAGCTAATTTTCATACATAGAAATGGAGACCGAAAAGATTATTTTGATCAGATTGTCTCAGCTGGTAATAATAAAAGTGAATTTCAAAATCCCAGAACTTTTGAGTTCCAAGTATATGCTCCTGGTGAGCCATGCTGCCTCTGCCTTTAGGGTTGGCAAGGGCTTGTCTGTTGCCCTCCTGGCCAGGAGGTAGCCAACACCCTGTAAGTGGGTTGCATAGGGTATTATACAACCTCTGGATTCCTTCCTTCTTTCCATCTTTCTTCTTTCCTAGAGGAAATGCTTGAGTTGTTTAAGGTGAATTTTCTCTCTCTTGTCTATCACTTAGCTGTTTCTCCTTCCTGTATGTTTTTTGGTATGTTATCCAGAGTTACATGACATTAATAAATACTCAGGAATTAAGTGGTTTTAATCTTCATGCTTTTAAAAAAAACTCCACGAGTATTCAAATTCTTCAATATTCAAATCATTTTCTGCATCATTCTACCACAAACCTTAAATAAAAGTTGCATGTGCAGGCACTTCAATCCTTCACACATGAACCCTTCCAGTTAGTTATTTATTTAATTCCACTCCTGGAATAAGATAGGAATGCATTACAGTTTGGGTAAATAATGATTGCATTGTTCTCTTCTCATGTAATTTACTGGGGATTGTCACATCCTAGAGTAAATTGCAAAGACCGGATTTGGATTGAAGTGGAGTGCAGCTGTTATATGCCTGTGTACAAACAGCTTCCAAATAACGATCTAAAATAGTCTTCCAACAGTGTCTGGTGATCTTGCCAGCAATTTTTCTCATTGCCCTCGGATGTCATTCAGCTGAGCTAGGATGCATAAACTTAACAGATTGTCTTTTTAAAACAGCTTAGTCAAAATTATTTTTAAAATACAGAAATGGCCTGAAGCTTGGTGTATGTGTGTGTATATGCACTCACGCACACGTGCGCGCGCACACACACACATGCATATTGCTGACACTGATTTTGTAAACTCTGTAATTTTTATTCCACATTGTGTCAGTCCCACACTTCTCCTGGGATCCATCTGATATGGAATCTGTTGGTTTTCCACCAGTGATAATTTCATGTAAAATCTTAAATCTGACCTGAAATGTTTTTTTGTCTTACTATCTTTACATCAATATTAATCGTTGTGATATACCAAGATATAATTCAGTTGGTTCATAACTGTGCCAGTAGCTCTATCTTTATGTACAAATAGACATACCTAAATCTAGTTCATTTAAAAAAATTTAACTACACTACAAAATAGGTTTAATTATTCTCATTTTGTTTATGGATATGTTGGCAGTGGGAAGTGGAGAGTAACAACTATGATATTATTGATCATTATGGATTGCATGACTGATACAGATAATATAAGATTTCATTAATTTAATAAATGTTAACTGAGAGCTAGTGGGCCCCCGTGGTTATATTAGGCTCTGGGGTTACAGAGATGAAGATTCTATGTCCCATTGTCAAAGCAGTCAGTTTCTTAAGGAGATAACCATGCAAACAGAGAGAATACGGTATGATACTCTTTTATTATAAACAGTACCATTGACTTCCAATCAATTAGTTTCGATAATATCGGAAAGAGATATTTCTATAGCTGCTATAATAAATGTATGTACAAAAAATAGAGAAACAGGAAAAGGATTATCTAACCCTACCTGCAAGAGTGAGAGAAGGTTTTATGAGGAAGATAATGACTGAGCTGGCAATGAAAGGTGTTTGAGGTATTTTGACAAAGGGGAAAGAGTCGGAGGAGAACACTGCCATAGAGGGAGTAGTGTATAACAAAGGTGCAAACATATAGAACCTGAATCATTCATGATGCTACAAATGGTTCAGTATTTCAGGGGAGTAAAGTCTGAGCAAGGAAGTGGCAAGAGATAACCCTGAATAAATAGGCCAAAATCAGAGTGAGAAGAACTTTTCATGCCATGCAAATGGGATTCGATTTTTATGCCCTAAAGTAGTTGAGAACTTTTGAGAGTCTTAAACTTGAGAGTGTCATAGTCATCTTTTTGCATTAAAAATATCATTCTGACAGTACTATGGAGAATGGACTGAATGAAGACAATACCAAGGCTTGGGAAATCTGTAGGGAGGTTTTCACAGTAATCTCAGTGAGAAATGATAACTGCCTGAACCAGGGAAGACTCAAGGAAATGGAAGGGAGAGTTATGAGATGTCTTGAAATGTAGAATTGACCATCTTGGTAATTGATTTGATGTGGGATGTTGGGGCTGGATAGGAAAGAGAGAGAGAAACCTAAGATATCTTTGAGATTTGTCTTATGTAACTACATGGATGATGGTATATTTTCCTGAGATAATAAATTTTGAAGGTAGAGTAGGTGTGGGGGTGTTGAGTTCAATTTTGATGAATGATAACTGCAAGGTGCATGAGTGACTTTTCAGCTGCTGTGGAGAGTGTGCTACTGGGCATTAGGGCCCTGGAGCTTAGCAGGGATGTGGGTATGTGTTTATAGATGAGTTTATAGATGGTAGTTACATGTTTTCAGATAAAACTGCCTAGGCAGTGTGGACAAGAAGAAAAGGCAAAGGGTAGAGCCTTGAGGTACACCAACATTCATGGAGGGCACACTAGAGAATCCTACAAATAGAATTGAATAGAGGCCCAGTAGAGAAGTAAGAGAAGGGCCAAGGAAGCCTGGTGCCACTGAAACCAAGGCACTCCTCTTTGTATTGCAGCTGCCCTGAAGAGAAGAGCATATAGCATTTTGAAAAGTTTCAGGTATTGCTCAGACATTCCCTTTGTTTTCTTCTTTTTTTTTTTTCTAGAATGCTTCCCTAATCTCTACATAAACTATCACTCTCCTGTGAAGCCCTCCTGGCTACTGTATCTGTAATGTACAATGAACAATTACCACCAAATCACTGGTGGCATTAATCAGAAATTAACTTTGTAATTATATATGGCCATTTTGTTTAGCCAAACAAGAGACAAGGTATTTATCATGCCTTGCCTGTGGTAGATGTCTCAGGCCAGTCCACTAGAAGCAGAGCTTGAGAGGAGGACCCAGGTGCACATGATTCATGAGGGAGTGCTTGTTACAAAAAACCTACAAGTGAGTGGAGGAAAAAGGATATGATCTTGGGTTGCCTAGTCCTGGCCTGGTCCACAGCAGCCAGGGAGAATAATTGCATCTTAAAGTTATCCTTGCTTGAGGTAAGGGTGTTTGGTTTTGTACTCCTGAGTCAGCCAAGGGCAAATCTGTGGAGAAAGTCACAGGTGTCAGTCACTAGTCTTGCCCTGGCAGCAGACAGGGGAGGGGTTTGATGACCTATACAAAGGCATCAACAGTGTCTATTGCAGCAGGCAGGCATTCGAGGATGTAGTGATTGCTTTGTATTTCCTGGACGTTGGCTCTTTGGGTGTTTGGCTTGGGAGCTATGGTGAAGAAAAATGGTTTCTCTCTTCATCGCTCTCTCTCCCTCCCCACTTCACCTCCAATCCTTTTTGTTTAAAATGAAACTTCATTTTTTGTATTTCTTCTATTGAGGAAAATAAAAAGTTTAAAAAAGAAAATAAGTATTGTCCGAAATTCTAGCATCTTAAGATAATTACTGTTAACATTTCAGCATATTTTCTTCAAATCTTTATAAAAGCATTTTAGTCAAGATCATTCTGTAAATTAAACAAAAATAGTCATTTTACTTCATGTGCATAACCTTATTAAATCTACAACTAGATACAATTTTATTGTGTGATTGAACTATACTTTATTATGACCATTCCCTTAATTTGGGGCTTTTAAGTTTTCCCATATTTTCACTTTTATAAAAAATACTTTCAGCAATGTATTTTGCCATAAGAACTATTCTTTACATTTTAGATTATTTCTTAAGATTAAATTCCTAAAAATGGAATTACTGAGATAAAAGTCATAAAAATTATAAGGCTCTTGGTAGATATTGCAAATTGCTTTTTTCTTTTTTAACAGGCCATACAATTTAGACTTTCACCAGCAATTGATGAGAATGCCTTTTGCTATACTATGTCAGGGTAATAGGCTGCTCCCTTTAAAATGAATCCCTCAGTTCTCTTAAGTGGAAACAACCATTGAAACATAGTTCCTGTATTCTCTTCCAGAGATACACTGTATGTATTTATGATTTTTTTATGTATGAAAGTTTTGTAGTTTTACAAAGACAAACTCATTACATAGTCAAATTTGCTAATATTTCTCATGATTGTGGTCTACTTTTGATTTTCCTCTATCCTTTGTCATTGACTGGTTAATATAATTATTTTGGTCAAAGAAGAGCCATATTGATCTTGAAAACTGGCACAAGACAATTTTGTAAGAGTGTGTTTGCTCAATCCATTTCACTCTTTTCGGGGGAGCCCATGGGATGACACACACAGTGTAAGCCTTGGATTTTCCAAGCAAGCAAAGTAGAAAAAATAGGCTTCATCTTGTCTGAGGGAAGGGCTCAGAAACAATGTCTGTCTACTGCTCAGAGATTTGTAAAGTGATGACGATTCTATCCATTGTTGTTAGAGAATACAGCATTTGCTCTAAAGGAAGATTGCTTGTGTGTTTAGGGTCAGAATGGAGGTGAGGCATAAATCAGAATGAAGCAAACTGGTGGCAGAGTCTGGTAAGAATAGATAACAACACTTTTTCAGAATTTATTGGGAAAGTATGCAAGCTCTCTCAAATGCCCTCCTTTTGCTAAATTCCACAGCAACATGCTTTTTTTTATTATATACAAGATTGCATACAGAGGAACCTGCCATACTGGACGGATGTTGTTTTCTCTATGTTCATTCTTCTTAAAACATTTTAAAGTTATTTTGACATTTACCTACTTAGAAGTAGAAGCCTGAACAAGATAATTTAATTCTAGATCTGTATGATGTTAGGATTTGGATAAAGCGAACGAAAAAGTTATTACTCAAATGTGCTATAAAATAGTATAATAATGTATTCCAGAAGGTGTTAGAAAACAATTATAACTGTTCAAAAATCTTGTTCTAAAGATCAGATATTCTGAATTTTTCTTTTTTAAAATCTTGACACAAACAGTTTATATTTTATTAAATTTCTTCACAAAGATCTAAACCCTTTCTAGTATAAACCTGGCAACATGCTAAATAGCACTGTCTGATAAATATAAATTTAAACCACTGAAGCAGAGTCTGAACTGAGGAAGAAAATGTAGGAGAACACAGTTCCTCTTCTGTCTTAGAGAGTAGTGTTGTAAGATTTCCTTTCTTGTTAGGATAACAGAAGGGAGTAGGAATGAATGGAAATTGGGGTTACAATACATCACGATTTCTTGTGATGAAAGAAAAGCAGTGAACATCTTTGGGTCTCCATTTCTTTAACTTTAACATGGGGAGATGGGCTCAATTTGTAAATTATATGATCTGTAACTCGGGTTCATCATGTTCTCCCCTTGTAGTGCAATAGGAATAGGGACCCACTGAGTTTTCTCTCTTGCTAATGGTTGTTTTCTTTGGGGCAGCTGCATGAAGGACATAAAGGGAAAGAGAGGGTTTTCTTGTGAACTGACAATTTAGAGAGACTTTGATGGAGAGGAAGGATAAAAATCCAGCTTTTAACACAAATTCGTGGCTAAGAGGTGCTCCTGCTTTTGAAAGCCAATTATAGTGATAAAAGAGGGAAAGGGATGAAGGTGAATAGTGAAAGGGCAGGATACCAAGTGTGTTATTCTACCAATGAGGTATGACACCTGAGAAATGGTCAAGTATTCATTGAAGCAATTCTAGGCAATGGAAAAAAAATGGAAGGCTTCTTGCTTTTCAAATATACAGAACAAAGAGGTTTACCCTTGAAATTTTTGGTAAGAGTCATAGATTTTAGGTAGGATGTTATTTCTGACCTCCTCTCCTGATAATCTCTGACTTACTCATCTCAACACAAGCACCCTTTTGTTATTCTCAAACATGCCAGGAAAGCTTCACCCTGGGGCTTTGGGCCTGTTTTTTTCCTTTCAGGGACTGCTCTTCCCCAGATATTCTTGTGAGCAATTCCCTCACCTTTCAAGTCTTTGCTCAAAAGTCATTTTCCCATTGAGACTTTCTCATTAGATGATGCAGCCAGTCTCCTCCTTCCACTCCAGCTGATGATCCCTTCCCCCAAACCCTCCTCATCCCCTTTACTTTGATGTGCTCCTTTTTTTCCTGTAGCACTTATGATCTTCTAATACATGGCACATTTCAGTTATTTTCATTATTTATTATTTATGATCTCTTGCTTCCTTCCATCACCCTCATTCTATTCCCAGAAGGAAAGCTAAGCTTAAAAAGGGCAAGGATTTTTTTTTCCTTATGTGCCCAAAATAACTAGTACAGTGTCTGACATGTGAAAGGTACAAAGGGTACTCAACTAGCATTTGTTAAATGAATAAATGAAGGCTTATGCAATCCATATGTGCGAGAAGTACACATCAGCTAAGGAATGCAATAGAGAGATTTATATACGTCTTCTTTTCCTGCAGCTAGTAGGTACAGATACAGGTAGCAATATAGATTAAAGGTTTGTTTCGTTTCCTGGGAGAGAAACTACCTAGAAACGAATCCTTTTACTACCAAGTGCACTGTGTTTTCTTAGATTAATAATAATTTGGTTTTGGGTGATGCTTCAAAGTTTTTTTCAGAGCCCTGTGTTATATGTTAGCTCATTTTAATCCCTATTTTACAATAAGAAAACCAAAGCTCAGAGAGGCAAAAACTTCTGTGCAACAAATGTGACCTCACAGAAGGGTACTCAGGCTTTCTGATTCCACAGCTTTCCCATAACACAGAGAAGATATAAGGACTTCGCCACTTAAAGGACAAAAGACAAGAAGATGGTGTGTGTGTGTGTGTGTGTAAAATGGATGCAGAGTGTGATGTCTGCTCATAGACCAAGAGCAGAGCACAAGAACAGAGACAAATTGTTAGAGACAAAGGAGAGCACTGCCATTTACAGTGACCTACATTTATTGTTCAATATTCAAAACATGTTTTAAAAGCTTAAAATATCTAAAATATTTTCATACTGTTCATTTATGCCACAAAATTTATACTCTCTAAGGGGGTTTATTATTATTTTCTCTGTTTCTTGTAACTATAACACATTTGAAACATTAACAACACTCAAATCTTATCATTATTTTCCAATAGTTTTCAGCTCTGTAGCCATGAATTTTCAATATCAGACTGCAGTTTTTGCTCTTTGTTAACATGTATTTATCACATATTTTATTTCTGGGATACACAGCTGTTCACTGTAAAACTATTCTTTTTAAGTGTCAGCCTTCAATCATTTAGCCATTTCATTTCTATTTTTTCCCCTAGCAGCTGTTCTATTGATTTTCTAGAAATTGTTCGTTCTATGTTTAAAATTATAACAGGAAGTGCAAAATTAAAAGGTTACATGTAAAAAAAGGATGCTGGAGTCATAAGAACACAAGTGCAGCTGTGCGCTTCCAAGAAACTGATATATATATATCAGTTTGTGTGGAATATATATATATATATTACACACACACACACACACCATACACACACATACACACACACCATACACACACACACAAACACACACACACATCGGAAATGCATATGTACAGACATTAATATTGACTTTATTGAAATAATTCAGGAAAAATATCAAGTATATTAAGTGAATCCCACATGCTAGTTATTTTGCTGAATGCTGAGGCACTGTTTCAGGAAGTTGGTATAATACTTATTATCCTTATTTTGGCTGCACTGTGGTTCATGCCTGTAATGCCAGCACTTTGGGAGGCCGAGGTGAGTGGATCACATGAGGTCAGGAGTTTGAGACTAGCCTGGCCAACATGGTGAAACTCTGTCTCTACTAAAAATACAAAAATTAGTTGGGCGTGGTGGTGGACACCTGTAATCCCAACTACTTGGGAGGCTGAGGCATGAGAATTGCTTGAACCCGGGAGGCAGAGGTTGCAGTGAGCCGAGATCATGCCACTGCACTCCAGCCTGGGTGACAGAGTGAGACTCCATCTCAGAAAAAAAATATATATATACTATTGTCCTTATTTTATGGATGAGGAAACTGAAGTTCAGGGAAGCTAAGTAATCTGTTCAAGTTTCCGCAGTGAGTATGTTGCAGAGATGAAGTTGGAATTAAGTTTTGTCCTGATTTCAAAAGATTTGTTTCTCCTCCCCTTAATCTCTTTTTTCCTGAGCTATTTCAGACATATAAGAACTATACAGAGAAAATGAAAATGAAAATGTATGTACTTATCATTTAGCTTAAGAAACAGAGCGTGGTAAACATAATTGGACCCCTAATTATATCTCCCAATCCCATTCCCTTGCTTTTCCTTCTGAATCCTGAATTTGTATTTATCATTCCCATTTACATTTTTATGTTTACTACATATATATGTGTCTCAAAGCAATATTTAGTGTTGCCATGTTTTGAAATTTTATATACTGTTGTGAAAATTTACATTTTCACTCAACATTATTTTCATTGCTTTATTTCAGTTTTTTGTTTGAATATAACACAATGTTTTGATTCATCTTATGTTTATAGATGTTTAGGTTGTCTCTAACTTTTTTTTGCCCAGGCTGTTACTCAGGCTGTTGCCCAGGCTGGAGTGCAGTGACGCGATCGTGGTTCACTGCAACCTCCATCTCCCGGGTTCAAGCGATTTTTCTGCCTCAGCCTCCCGAGTAGCTGGGACCACAGGCGCGTACCACCACGCCCGGCTAATTTTTGTAGTTTTTAGTAGAAACAGGATTTCACCATGTTGGCCAGGCTGATCTTCAACTCCTGACCTCGTGATCCACCCGCCTCGGCCTCCCAAAGTGCTGGGATTACAGGCGTGAGCCACCACGCCCAGCTAGTTGTCTCTAACTTTTAGCAATGACTTTACATTTTTGACAAGTTGATGGATACAAAACAGGGTATTATTGTTTTTTAATCGGCGCTTTCCTGATTGGTACTGAAATGGAATTTTTTTCACATATTTATTGGCAATTAATGTTGCCAGTTCAAGTATTTTGCCCCTTTCTTCTAGTGAGTTGTTCATCCTTTCTTATTAATTTTAGGGTGACTGCAGATGATAATCTCTGTAGATATCTTCCTGAATTTATTTTTCTATTTATCATGTCTTTTGATGTACAGGAATTTTTCATATGTTTAAAGGTTTATTAGTACATTTTCACACTACTATAAAGAAACTACTGGAGACTGGGTAATTTATAAAGAAAAAAGTTTTTCTTTTATTTATTTTTATTTATTTATTTCTTTTAGAGATAGCATCTCGCTATGTTGTTGGCCAGGCTGGTCTTGAACTTTTGGGTGCAAACAATCCTCCTGCTTTGGCCTCCCAAAGTGCTGGGATTACAGGCGTGAGCCACCATGCTCAGCCAAGAAAAAAAGTTTTAATTGACTCACAGTTCCACATGGCTGGGGAGGACTTGGGAAACTTACAATCATGGCTGAAGGTGAAGGAGAAGCAAGGCATAACTTACATGGCAGCAGCAGAGAGAGAAAGTAATACAGAGGGTAAGCACCAAACACTTTTAAACCACCAGATCTGCTGAGAACTCACTCACTATCACAAGAATAGCGTGGGGGAAACCACTCCCATGATCCAATCACCTACCACCAGGTCCCTCTCTCAATACGTAGGGATTACAATTCAAGATGAGATTTGGGTGGGGACACAGAGCCAAACCATATCAAAAGGAAATTTTTATTTCTTTTTCTGTGAATTGTCTATTGATATCTTTTGCCAATTTGCAAAGGATATTTTTCTATTGGAGTTTTTTTGTCTCTTCCTCAACTTTTTTTTAAATCGTAAGAGCTATTAACTATTTTTATTTTTTCATTTATTTTCTTCCTTTTTCTGTCTTCCTTCCTTCCTTCCTTCCTTTCTCTCTCTCTCTCTCTCTCTCTCCCTCCCTCCCTCCCTCCCTCCCTCAGTCTCACTGTGTTGCCCATGCTGGAGTGCACTGGCATGATCATAGCTCACTGTAGCCTTAAACTCCTAAGCTCAAGCAATCCTTGTCTCAGCCTCCCGGGTAACTAGGACTGCAGACACCATGCCCAGCTAATTATTTTTTCTTTGGCAGAGCTGGGGGTCTCGCTATGTTGCTTAGATTGGTCTCAAATTCCTGGGCTCAAGTGATCCTCCCACCTTGGCCTCCCAAAGTGCTATGATTACAGGCTAGAGCCACCACACCTGGACTCTTCTTGTATTTTTGTAACCTTACTTTTTACATTTAAATCGTACATCCTTTGAGAATTTATCTTAGTGTGATCCACCCTTATCTGGGCTATTCAGTTTTTCCAACAGCATTTATTTAAAAGCCCATCTTTATCTCACTGATTTCAGATGCCACTGAATTGTTGTGTACATTTGAGTCTATTTCTGGACTTTCCATTTTGCTCCATTGGTTTTTCTATTTATGTAACATTACTATTTTAATGATCAAGTCTTTATAATATAATTTAATATGTGATAAGGTTAGTTGCTCCTTATTGCCCTTCTTTTTAAAAGTTTTCCTAGCCACTCCTTATTTATAACTTTTCTGTATGAACTTTGATATCAGTTTGGCCACCTCTTTTACAAATTTTTTTTGGAATTTTATTGAGATTTGTTGAATTTATGAATCAAGTTAGGTAGAATTAATATCTTAATGATGTGTTTTCCCATCTACAAACATGGAATGACATTTCACTTATTCAAATCTACTTTTAGGTCCTTTAAAAGTACTTAAATTTTTGCAAAAATAAATTATGGATTTTAAAAAAGTTATGTATCAAGTTATTTTAGGAATAACTGTTTATTCCTAATTGTTTTATCTTTTTTTTGTTGCTGTTTTGCATTAGGTCTTTTCTTCTATTTTATCCTCTATCAGGTTATTGCTTGTAAAAATGGACTATTGATACATATATATTAATTTGATACCCTACTACTTCACTGAATTTCCTATTGTTTCTAGTTTATGGGAAATTCTCTCTGAGTTTTCAGTTATACAATATACCATCTACAAATAGTGATAGTTTTACTTTCTTCATTAAAATATTTCTGTGTATAGACTCTTCTTTGCTTGGGAAAGCAACAAAATAAAAAATACTTCTATGCGTAATTCTTTTTTCATTATCATGTTGGCTAATATTTCAAGTATAATATTAAATAGCAGTGATGACAAAACACATCCTTACCTTTTTCCTGAGTTAAGTGAAAATAATGCCAGTGTTTTGCCTTTCACCATGATGCTGATTTTTTCTAATATATATAGACACATATAAATATATACATACATATATTTACGTATGTATATGTACATACAGGTTTATAAATATAAATACCTATATGTATGCATATGTATATATGTTTATAAACAGATATATGTGTATACATATTATATATATCTGTGCATAAATATGCTGAGATATGTTTGTATATGTATGTATTTTATAGATACATAATGCAAAAATTCAGGTGAGTGATCTTAATAAGAATTGGTGTTGAATTTTTTGACATCGGCGAAGATACTCATATGACATTTATCCTGAAATCTTTT
This sequence comes from Pongo abelii, assembly GCF_028885655.2. Lineage (NCBI taxonomy): Eukaryota > Metazoa > Chordata > Mammalia > Primates > Hominidae > Pongo > Pongo abelii. The sequence continues at coordinate 94,821,545 of NC_071989.2, read as the reverse complement.
AATATAATTCATTATATTCATCAATTTTCCAATATTCAACCATCTTTGAATTTTTAGAATCTCTTTCTTAATGCAGTTGTTTTTTTAAAGGTGTTTTTGGATTGTAATTGTTAAACCTTAAGATTTGGCTGGACAAGGTGGCTCATGCCTGTAATCCCAGCACTTTGGGAGGCCAAGGTGGGTGGATCACGAGGTCAGGAGTTCAAGACCAGCCTGGCCAACATAGTGAAACCCCGTCTCTACTAAAAATACAAAAATCAGCTATACGTGGTAGCGAGCACCTCTAGTCCCAGCTACTTGGGATGCTGAGACAGAAGATTCACTTGAACTGGGGAGGTTGAGGATGCAGTGAGCCAAGATTGCACCACTGCACTCCAGCCTGGGTGACACAATGAGTCTCTGTCTCAAAAACAAAACAAAACAAGACAAAACCCTTAAGATTTTGCATTGACATTTATAAGTGATATTGGTCAGAACCAATAATCCAGGATGTTATTTACTTATTTACCTTTTCCTTAGATTTTCCAGGACTTTGTGGCTAATTTGGATTTAAATTCCAAGCCAGGATATGGGCACATTTGGTGAGCAAATATTATGAGTCCTTTGTCTCATGAGCACCTTTGAGTGTGAGCTTTATGTACAGGTATGCAAGCCAACACCTTGTTTCCTATCTCACATATTTTTTAAGACTGAAGCCTACTAGTTACTGAGCTCAATTCAGTATGTGAAAGAATGCTTGCTATAAACAACATGGCAACCAGGCCAAATGATCTGAAGGAGAAAGACAGCATTCGAGCTGGAAGCTACAGTGTCTTTGACAACATAATCTCAGAGATGATTATTTCTACCATATTGTATTTGTCACACAGATTAACTCTGGTATAATTTGGGAGAGGATTACACAAAGTTTCTAACACCAGGAAGAGGTGATCATTGGAAGCCATTTTACATGCTGGCTGCCAGAGTACATTCCCATTTTTAAATTATTTTAATTCTAGTACATTCTGACAGTTCATGACTGCAAAGACGCAATGAAATGATATGACAGAACAGATATCTGAAGGCGTCAAGGGAGAGCAAAGGGGAAAAGAATTTAAATAGAAAGTTTTTACAGACAAACTTAGCTAGCCAATGGTGTATTTGTTTGTTTCACAATAATTTCATACTGGTGAGTTTGTTTTCTTATAATACACCTGATGTAGAATTTTTCTTCTTGGTCATTTTGCAAGCCAGGGACCCCTGGTTGGCAATGTCCCCCCACCCAGGCCTCACTCCACCACACTTGAGTGCCCCAGCTTGCCTGTGTTATAGCTTGTACCCGCGTTCAGCAGTTCCTGAGCTCTTTATACCATGCCCAAGAAGAATGAGGATACACTGGACATTGAAGGGTAAGGAGGAAGGAGAAGAATTTCACTGAGCAATGAAAACAGCTCTCAGAAGAGAATGGAGTTGGAGAGGGAATGAGAAGGGCAGGTTTTCTTGCCCAAAGTCAGGTTGTCTCTACCCTGTAGTCAAGTCATCTCCCCCTTTACTGACTGAGTCTGGGTCTTTATAGGCACAGGATGGGGAGTGCATGCTGATTGGTTTGTGAGTATGCAAAAAAGGTTAAAGCAAAGACACCACTCAAAAGTGGGCATGACAGTGTAGAAAACCAATTAGGAAATGGTAGGTATATGTAAAATAGCTGAACAGTGGGGTCCAATCAGAGGAAAGCACACCAAACAGGAAGACAAGTTCTCAATCTGGTCTGAGGATTTAACTTGTAGCTTGGCTTTCAGGCTTTAAACTCTCTTTGGCTTGAAGGTTGGTTTTCACTGGGGACCTGCCCCTATCTGCCTAGGCATTTGGCTGCCTCCTGTCACTATCACAACTACCAATATATCAAAATAAAAGACATTGCGTAATTGCTGAATAAGTGTAGAGTTTGAAAATATATTAATCTAAATAGTTCTGACAAATGATTGTTCTATTTTCAAAAAATGAGACATTTCATCTAAAGTTAGGGTTAGTCAATCTCAGGATTACATTAGAGAAAGAGATAAATTTTATTCTCTTTTTAGAACACCGTTAGAATTTAAACATATTATCCTATGTCAAGTACATTGTCAGTAGAATAAGTATTGATTATCTATTGAAAGACAGTCTTAGTGATAAGTTGACTAATCTTATTAATGATGGTTACATATCCTAGATGGAATATTTTCTTTACATTCTGCCTCATTTCCACTTCATTTCGGAGCATATAGCTGCTGCTATCTGCATCCTGAAAAAGTGAGGAGTAAATTTCCCAGATGGCCCTTTAATAATGTAAGAAAATCAGCTAAGGCCTTTCAAATAAATGATATTCGAATCATCAGTACTAACTCTGTTAATCCTAGGTAGGGTCTTTCTCAGAAGCCTATCACATTTAGAAAACTTTAGAGACTTTACCTACCAAAGAAAATTGGAATACAACTTTAAATGCCCATTCTCTTGAACCTCCCTCTTGGAATAATATTAATTTTTGAAATATTGCTTAAGATTCACATATATATAGTAGTTAGGTGCTTTTGATGTCTGTTTACCAAGTTATGGTAGCCAAAATATCCTCCTTCTATGAGTCCTCCTTAGAAAAACCTGAAAGCTACCCATCTACACTGTATTTGTGAGAATATAAAATTAATCAATTATTTAACATTATTGAGACACTCTTCTAGATTCTGGAAAAAAAATCTGTGCCTTATATTTAGAAAATTTACATATGTGTTTACCCTTTGGCCTGGTAATCTCATCTCTGGGAATCCTAAAGATGTACTGAAAAAAATACAAAATGCCGTACACATAAATACATATGAATATTATAGTATTTGTAATAATAAAAGGACCAACCTGAATGCCCATCAATAATGCAAGGGTTGAATAAAATATGACACATTCACCCAGTGGATTATTTTGTAGATATAAAAAGGAATGGGGAAGATTTCCATATAATTTCATTTGCAGTATTTTTTTTTTTTTTTTTTTTTTTTGAGACAGAGTCTTGCTCTGTCACCCAGGCTGGAGTTCGGTGGTGCGATCTCGGCTCACTGCAACCTCCGTCTCCTGGGTTCATGTGATTCCCCTATCTCAGCCTCCTGAGTAGCTGGGACTACAGGTGCCCGTCACCACGCCCAGCTAATTTTATTTTATTTTTTTGTATTTTAGTAGAGATGAGGTTTCACCATGTTGACCAAGATGGTCTCGATCTCTTGACCTTGTGATCCACACGCCTTGGCCTCCCAAAGTGCTGGGATTACAGGTGTGCACCACTGCACCTGGCCCATTTGCAATATCTTAATATGTATTGCTATGTTGAAAAAAGCAAGGTCAGTTTATAGTATTTGAAATATGCTATGTTTAGTATAAGTATAGGAGCAGATATGAAAATCAAAATTATGTCTTTGCTTGTATGTCTGGGAATAAACAATGGAAAGATAAGCCAGAAACTAACAAAAATTCTTACCTATGGGGAGAAAGAGGAGAAACATTGTGGCACAGTCAGACATCGACGTGGGACTTTAGAGAATGTACTTTGTTATAAAGGTTTGACTGTTTTACATAATTAAAAACCACATTAAATAAAAAGGAAAAAATTCATAAAGAATTAAAACAATAAATAATGAAACAAATGAACTTAGTGGCATTAAAAAGTTGGTTACATAACCAAGTGGACAAACTAATTATATCAAGTGATTTAAAAAATGGTATTTTGTCTATCTCTAATGTGATGACAAAAAAAGAATTGCAAAATAACCCGTAAACTGCAAAGAGGAGTCTTACTGTTAAATGTATTGTCATTTTGAAACTAAAGTATATTGTAAGATAAAGTGTTCAGTAATTATGTTAATGTTTTAGGAACCAAGGGTTTCCATACAAGAAAGAAACAAGTATAAAATAGTAAAACACCTTGTGATTTTATATTTGAATTGGAAATATCAGTTAGCATTCATGATTCTACTCTTTACCCACCCAAATAAAATATTTTACTAACTTCCCAGCTAGGTCTCTGAAAAGGCTTAGAAACAATGAAAATATAGCAGCATTCTAAAATACCATTTTCCACTAAAAGAAATCAAGTCTCCTTAGAGAATGGCTGATTCTAGATCTAAAACAGAAAATGTTCAAGATTAGCCTGGCACATCTTGTGCCAAAAAGCATGAAAGGTATCCAATACTAATGTGGTCACATTAAATGTATATATCATCTACTTGAAGTCGGTCTTAGAAGTCTATCTGAGACAACTCGAGCATCCAAAAAGATAAATGACCAGGCCAGGCACGGTGGCTCACGCCTGTAATCCCAGCATTTTGGGAGGCCGAGGCAAGCGGATCGCTTGAGGTCAGGAGTTAAGAGACCAGCCTGGCCAACACGGTAAAACATTGTCTCTACTAGAAATATTTAAAAAATTAGCCAGGCATGGTGGCACATGCCTGTAAGCCCAGCTATTCGGGAGGCTGAGGCAGGATACCCGTTTGAACCTGTGAGGTGGAAGTTGCAGTGAGCTAAGATGGCGCCACTGCACTCCAGCCTGGGTGACAGAGTTAGACTCCGTCTCAAACAAAAAATAACCCTCCCCAAAACCAAACCGAACCAAACCAAAACAAAAAGATTAAAGCTGTAGTAGATCAAAACACAAAGAGATAAGAATGTATGAGTCCATAATGAGACAAAAAAAAAAAACAAAAAATAACAATACCAAACAAAACAAACTAACCCCAAGGTATTAAATAACTTGAAATTTGCTGGGGCACCAAATCATTATTCTGCCAGCTAACAAAAGATCAGACATTTATTCTCCTTGAACAACAGTTGATATGAGAAAGTTCTCTTTTTATTAATGAATTTAGATAATAAACGCAAAAGAAGTGATTAAATAAAATTATTAATGAAGGCAATAATCATCAATGGATGCTAAACCATCAGGTAAACTGTTGGTGGGAACTTCATAATGGAGAAATCAGGCTGATATCACCCTAACCTTCTGATTTATCTTAGCATCACTAAAGGGGTGCCAACCCCTCATTTTGTGCCCCATCATGAGGCACAACAGGAAGTAACACAGAATTCTTGCCTATAAAAATGAACCTGAATCTAATTAGACCTCTGTATATAACAACAACCAGATTATAGAAAATATTAAGTGGAAAGCAATCTGTCAAATTTAGAATGTGAGACATGCTAGAGGACAAATGTACTGGGTTTCCAACAAATCAATAGCATGGGAGGAATATAGAAGCAGCGGGAAGAGATTTAAGACATAAAAAGCCAAATGCAGCTTGTGGGTCTTGTTAGGATCCCAATTCAAATGAATTAAATGTAAAGAGGCATTGTTGAGATAATCAGAGCAATTTGAATTCAAAATAAGAATAAATGACACAAAGGGTTATTGTTAATTTAATTTAATGTGATAATGGGATGATGATTTCAAATATTGCAAAACAATACTTTATCAGAAAGAGATATATACTGAAGATTTTATGGGTAAAACAACATGAAATCTTATGTCTAAGATTTGCTTGAAAATACTTCAAGGAAAAAATATTGTGAGAGATAGAGGAGATGCGATTGGTAAAAATATTAAAAATTTTTGTACCTGAGTGATAATGGTGGTTCACTATAGTATTATTCCTATGGACGTTCACTATAATATTCTTCCTACTTTTATATGTCTTTCTGTAATAAATTTTTAAAACTCTGCTCTCATGTAGTTTACATTTTCATAGAAGATACAGATAACAAACATGCCATAATAAAACATATAGTCCTTTAAATGTAAATAAGGAAACATAAATCAAACATGAAAGGGGTAGGAAATATAGGATAGTGATGTGCAATTTTGATAGGGTGGTCAGGAAAATTCTCATTGAGAAAATCACAATTGAGTAAAGGCTTGAAGTGAGGTAGCAAGCCATGTAAATATCTGTGAGAAGAACATTTCAAACAGAATGAACGGTAAATGCAAAGTCCCTAAGGAAGAAGTATGAGTTATTTAAGGAATAATGAGGAGGCCAATGTGATGGGAACATCATGAGTGAGGGGGTTGAATAGTAGCAGTTGAGGTCAGAGAAGAAAAAGTGGAGAGGAGATACAAATCACATAGTACTTTCTAGGTCTAGCGGGGTAGATTTGCAAATTCCTCATCATCAAGTGAAATTGTAGATTTTACTGGTAGATGTGATATATTTCTTCTGTGGTTTTAAGTACCCACTACATTAATGCATAAACCATGGGTATATGTGCTTTGATTGAAGAAGCACAGACTTAGCCTATTCCTTTAATGTTAGCAAATAATGGCTTAATAAATTACCTTGACAAGATATATTAAAGAGAGGAGTGCATAGAGAGTTCTCTTAAAGATGTGTATAATGTGATTAGAACGAAATTAACCCTAAACCCAGTAGAGAAGAAAATCTAGCAGAAAGGGAATTAAATAGCTTCTCACTACTCCAGATAGGGTACTAGGCAGACTGATAGTGTAGAAGGAGGAGGATCACTGTGTAGGAAACCTGTAGGCCCCCAGAGGAAATTATTCTGCCTTATCCTGCCTGGTGAAGAAGAGCAATTCTGCCCAAGGGTCCAAGGTCTCAGGTCTCATCAGGAGTGGTAGCAATGCATGTCTTGTTACTTCAGTTGCTTTGAAGAGAGAGTCACAGGCTCTTTTTTAATAGGGTTGCTTGGGTCACTCGGGGCTCTTTTGGCAAATGGATAGATATTGAGAAACTGGGCTGCCATGCACAAAGAACTCACTATTCCTCTTAAATTGTGTTGCTGGGTGTCATCACCCTCTTACATTTCATGTTTAACATTTGCAACTAATTCTAAGTGTTGTATTTTCAAGCCATGTGACTCTGTTTAAATGTTTTTGTTTATTACTTAGAGGGCTTAACTAATTTAGAGTATGGTCTGATGATTAAAAAAGATTCCTATTACAAAGTGTCCAGGTAGGGTCCCCCCAACCGAAGAAATAAAAAAAACTTTCAGGGGAATACTAACAATACAGGACACTGCAAAATATTTTTTTAGCCTTTGAATTTTTCCTGGTGTTGCCAATGTCATAGAAATATCTCTGAGATTATAAATATAGTTTTAAAAAATTATTGTTATTTTTTACTTATTTACCACAGAAATATGAAATGATTTTGGCTATACGGTGATTTAATGAACTATTCCATGATTTCCTGAACTGCTCTCTGGAGTGAGAAGGGATCTTGATCATCTGGCTTGGGCTGGAATTCTAGGATTAAGGTCGGATACGAGAATGAAAGACCATAAGGTGTGTTTGAAAGAAGAACCAGAAGAAAGTTTTAGGAATTAAAACTCAAACCCAAAGTAGGAACTTAAGGAGAGTAAAACTTAACAAAAAATAAGAGGTTTGGCCAGGCATGGTGGCTCACGCCTGTAATCTCAGCACTTTGGAAGCCAAGGCAGACAGATCACCTGAGGTCAAGAGTTTGAGACCATCCTGGCAAATATGGTGAAACCCTGTCTCTACTAAAAATACAAAAAAAAAAAAGAAACAAAAAAAACTACCAGGCGTGGTAGCACGCGCCTATAATCCCAGCTACTTGAGAGGCTGAGGCAGGAGAATTGCTTGAACCCAAGAGGTGGAGGTTGCAGTGAGCTGAGATCGGGCCACTGCACTCCAGCCTGGGCAACAAAATGAGACTCAATCTCAAAACAAAACAAAACAAAAGTAAGAAGTTTGTGATTGGGGTCAAATATAAAGTATGTTAGGAAGAATAAAAATGAAATGGCACCTGGAGATATTGTCTGAGTCATCATTACACAAAAGGAAGCTAACTTAGTGCTCCCGGCTTCTTGGCCATGAGCTAGTCAGAAACTCGATGAGGCCTATATTTTTAGCCACAGTATAGACTTCTGGTCATCAACAGGGTAACTATGATGCCCTTGGAATGATCTGAAAGTACCACATTGGTGATACCACAGTGCCTTTTTTTTTCCTTCAGTTATTTGATCCAGACTCAAGATAGACTATCTGCCTGATTTGATTTACATGTTTGTCTTCCCCATGAAATTGTTAAGTATTCAGTGTCAGGGATCATGTCTTATTCACGTTTATTAATGACTATTTATTGATGGAAAAAGAGAATTATTCTGGCCAAAGACAAAAGAATTTACTTGAACTCACAAGCCACAAACTTAAATAAGCCAGGTTACCCACCTATTTATACAGTGTCAGGTTACACTCACTGCACAAGTTTACAGATATAAAGTTGGCCGCAAAGTCTCAACGTATAGCCTTTGTGAAATTTCACAGAGACAAGAAAATCAATTTCGTTATGCATTCTCTCAGCAACAGCAACGGTAGCCCTATTCTCTTCCTGATTCCTCATCTGGATGTCTGTTATGACAGTGTAGAGGTGGAAGGCTAGAAGCAGCTGTTCACATGGTGTAATAAGATAAATTCCTAAAGATTCTCTGCCCAAAACTATTTTCACTCTTTTCCATGCATTTATGCTTGCAAGTTTTATATTTTTAATACTAAAAGTGGCACTAATTGAATAAAGAATAAAAATGTAAAGTGATTATCTACAAACTGATAATTAACTTGGCTACTATCGCCTCCTACCTTACTGCTTCCTGTGATTTCCTCTCTAAGCTGCACACCCAAACAGGAAAGACAAGCTTCCTAGATAGAAGAGGGTTCCCTAGAAATGGGGGGATCTGGGTTTCCTTACTAAAAACCTCACACAAACTCTTCTTAAGATCCATTTAGGGGAATAACATTATTAAATTCCTAAAGGTGAAAAACTGATCAATAGGGCAGGTCTAGACTTAGTGACATGCCTAGGGGAGTAGTGGGCTAACATAAAAATGCTAAATGCCTTTAGAGTAAAGAGAAAATAGGCAGGTATGTTTCCTTCCAGTTCTCTATTTTGGAAATTGCAGGTTCTTTCTTCTATTAAAAAATGAATGCTGGGTTTTGGAGGCAAATGATCTCATTCAAATTTCAATCCATAAAATTTACCACATAATCAAGTATTTTCTGCATTTGACTAAAAGGTACCAGCCATAAAAATCAAAAGTACATATATATATAATTATTTATTATTAATATTTTTTGAGACAGTCTTGCTCTGTCACCCAGGCTGAAGTACAGTGGCGTGATATCAGCTCACTGCAACTTCTGCCTCCTCAGTTCAAGCGATTCTCCTGTTTCAGCCTCCCTAGTAGCTGGGATTACAGGCACGTGCCACCACTCCTGCCTAATTTTTGTATTTTTAGTAGAGACCAGGTTTCACCATGGTGGCCAAGCAGGTCTTGAACTCCTGATCTCAAGTGATCCGCCCGCCTCAGCCTTCCAAAGTGCTGGGATTACAAGTGTGAGCCACCGTGCACAACCAAAAGAATATATATTTTTAAATCTCAGCAACATACAAAAATCTCAGCAGAGATGCTGTTCTATCATGTATGTTTTGGTAAGCAACAAAATTCAAAGCTTTTGTATTTTGTTCATCCAAGATATTAACAAGAAATGATCTAAAGAGCCTAGTGACATAAATGGAAATTCTAGGAGAAAAGAGAAGATGTATCTTCAATTTTCAATTATAGAGTGAACATCTTTGTAAACCCCAACCATGAAAGAATACAAACAAAGCCTTGGGAATAAAATTGCTATGAGTTACAGCACAAAAGAGATAAGAAGTATGTGTTTCTCTTTTCTATTAATTGCTTTTCAATTACTAGAAAAACAGTATTCCATTGAACATCTGTCAGTACTATTCTGAGTAGTTCTCTAGAATAGTTTTATGTTTAATTAAGGGTTTGTTTTCATATTGCCCTGAACACTATTCATTGGCCTAAAGACACACAGAATGGGGACTAGAACATATTAATCCATATGCAGGAAAATAGAATGTATTAGTTGAGCCTACTTGTGGGGTAAGTTAATTTAAAAACTAAGTAGCTTTGGAACATACTATAAATAAAACAAATGAAAAATATAGTATTTCAGCAAAGACCTAGATTTACCATACTCAGAAAATGTAGTGAATGAGCACTAGATATGTATTTAAAAAATATAATCTAGGAATTATTCACTTTTCAAAGTGAGTCTTTATTTTAATAAAATATTTTAATGAATATGTTTCACTTATATATTCATTTATATATATATTTACAATATTATTTGTTTTACAAATATTTTATTTATTACTGCCTTTAAAGGATGTTAACAGTTGCTCAATGTAAGACATTGTTGTGTTGAGCCAGGGAATAGACTTGTGAACAGTTTTTGAATGACTGTGGAAATATTTTAATCCTACATGTGTCTATTTTTTTTAACCTTCAATGGGGGTGATAATGCCAACATTTTTTTGAAGCTTTAAAGCCTGTCAAAAGTCCATTTTTCTAAATATGCTGTATGTAATAAATATGAGTTTCTTTTATGACAAAAAACTGCAGGTCAATTTTAAGAATGAAATAAGTCACTACTAAGTAGTGACAATGGACATTATACTTCTCACTACCATTCTGTATCTTATTTTCAGTTTCTTTTTGGTACTGTTTGCTACCCTTACACCTGCTTTTTTGGTCTCTACTATACATTTATCTTTGCCCTCTATTTTTTGTTTCCTTCTCTTCTTTTATTTCTGGCTTCTATACCTTATGTTTATACCCAGTGACATTTCCAACATCGCCTGGTTTGCTGTTAGTATATATTATTATATTCAGGTTTTAGTAAATTAATATATGTATATATTAAAGTGTAGCAATATGGCCAATGGAACTGCCAGGCTATCCAACTCAGTAGGTACATCAAAAGGCTTTCTAGGAGGGCTTTGTCTATGAAACATGCAACCACATCCATATTTTAACTTGCTTATATTTATTTGCCCTAAGAGAGATTTCTCAGAGCTTGACTTTATTTCCAGAGATTCAATCTAAACACCAATTTCAAAGTCTGAAAATTAAGCCGTTCCAATATTTCTTAGCAAGAGGGATGAATAATTACCAATAAATCTGATAAGGTGGATAAAGGAGTTCATGTGACTTCTAGTTATGGTTAACATGCTTGAAAGTATGGCACACATACACACACAAGCAAACAAAAACACTGTGAAGAAGTACTTAAACTTGAACAGAATTTCCAAATAATGGAGAAATGCAGTGCCCTAGAGTAAATGGGTCCTAAAATAGCACTAGTTTTTTCCCCCTCAAAATAAACTATATCACTACTCAGCAGACAAAGCCATTGTTAATTTTTTTCTTGTCAGCTGTGTTACTATCTATGTCATTTGAGTCAAAGAATGAAGCATATGTGAATGAAAAAGTATAAGGAATATCACCAAATTGGTGAGTGGGAGTAGCAAAAAAAAAATATGACTGTCATAGATTTGCAGATTCAGTTTCCAGATTCCAGCAGTGCCTGCCGCTTGTGATGCTACTACAAAAATAACATCATATTTTTATATTGAGGCCATTTTTTAAAAGACTTTGAAAATGTATAGGCTGAGTGCAGTGGCTCACGCCTGTAATCCCAGCACTTTGGGAGGCCAAGGTGGGTGGATCACAAGGTCAGGAGTTCAAGACCATCCCAGCCAAGATGGTGAAACCCCGTCTCTACTAAAAATACAAAAATTAGCTGGGTGTGGTGGCGGGTGCCTGTAATCCCAGCTGCTCTGGAGGCTGAGGCAGAGAATTGCTTGAACCCAGGAGGTGGAGCTTGCAGTGAGCCAAGATCACGCTACTGCACTCCATCCTGAACAACAGAGTGAGACTCTGTCTCAAAAAAAAAGAAAATGTAGCTAATGCCATCATCCTACAGGTACTACATGAGTCAAGTGTTTTAGTAGCTATTTATTAAACCATTTTCAGATTTACCTGAATTACATAAAAAGTAGATGCCATATATTAATAAGTTATATCACTTATTTATAAATCAATAGAACCAAATATGGCAGTAAAACAATAAATTTAGTTTAGTGTCTTTGTTTGTTTTTTGAGACGGAGTCTCACTCTGTCACCAGGCTGGAGCACAGTGGCGTGATCTTGGCTCACTGCAACCTCTGCCTCCCAGGTTCAAGCAATTCTCCTGCCTCAGCCTCCCGAGTAGCTGGTAATACAGGCACACCCTACCACACCCAGCTAATTTTTTAAAAAGTTTTTTTATTTTTAGTAGAGATGGGGTTTCACCATGTTGGCCAGGATGGTCTCGATCTCTTGACTTCGTGATCCACCTGCCTCAGCCTCCCAGAGTGCTTGGATTACAGGCAGGAGCCACTGCGCTTGGCCAAATTTAGTTTTTAAAAACCTGATCGAGAACATAGGGCAAATATTGTGTAGCTATACTTTCTTTTACTTAAATAAATCAATGTTTCTGATTCTTCTGTGGCTGTCTTGATTGTCAATTACCTAAGATCCTAGAGCATCAGTTCCTTGCTCACTCTGATTTCTTTTCTACTCGGTTAAGGTTACACTATCTTAACTAGGGTGCAAATGTCTAAAAAGACCGTGGATAACCTCACATTGTTCACACTATACCTGGAATTGCTGTTTTCTATTCATTATCTAAACCAGAACATTGGGGAGATATAGTATATACCTGTGGATTTACTTTTAGTTTGGGAAAGCAAACACACTCTTGTCTGTTAGCAAAGGAGCTGCATCCTCAATACTAGAACTTGCAAGTTATTCCCCTTTGGAGAGCCCAAGAGAAGGGAACTTAGTCCAATTACTTCTATTTACTCACAAGACAGTTGAAGTAATCCAAGTCACAAAATTTGTTAGAAACCTGAGTAAAACCAAAGCCCTGCACTTCTAGTTCCAGTTCAGTGTCTTGCCCCTTCTTCCACTGTAACCTATTTACTTGAATATATGAGATATTTACTATACTTGGTGTATAGATATGTATGCCATTTTAGGGGTTTTCAGACAAAATTAAATTCACACTCAATTTTTTTTTTGCTATCATAAATGCAATAGCAGTTGAACTTATAGCTGAAGGAACACTTGACAATATTCTCTTATTCCTCTTTTTTATGTGTAGAGGGAAGGAAAAGATTCCATTAGATGATCTCTATTGTTTCTTCTAGTTTTAATATCCTCTGAATCCATGAATCATCCTAGTACACATTGGTATGCAGCAAATGGCAAGAGGGATGTCTTTGTAAATTTAAGTTGTTGATATAAATTCCTGTAGTGCACATCTACTACTGAAAGCATAGAATAAGAATAACCACCACAGCTTAAATGAGTATTTATTCTCCCTTTACTGTTGCCACATTGCATACTCTCCTGCCCCCACCACTTCTCGCCTTCATTCCCTATCAATCTGTGTAATGCGCTCAGTCTGTAAACGCAAGGTAGTAGAATCAAAAGAGCACAGGCTTTGTTATAAGACAGACATAGGATTTGAATCCAGGCTGTGCAACTTTGAACCACATGCTTAATCTTCCTGAGTCTCCGTTTCTTCCACTGTAATAGAGGTATACTAATATAAACCTAAGAAGATGGTTAGTAGGATCAGTAACCACGTAAGATGCCCAAACAATGTTGTGATGATAATAATAAATGATCACATTCTTATTATTATTACAAAACAAGTGTTCTTCAAAATTTGCAGTGGGGAGAGGTTAACAGTTTATGTGTTCCTCAAAATTAACTGGAGGTGGTCCCACTTCACTGCCCACCCCCCAGCCCCCACAACACTCCATTTGTAAAATTGTCACTTTTCTTTTTGTTTTTATAATACTCTGATCTGCCTAACTGCAGGGGACAAATTTAGTTCACTGTTATTAAAAAAAATTCATTTAGAATGCAGTTCTACTTTGGTAGACTTTAACATTACTGCCAGCAAGTCCCACTACAATCGTGTCTGCTTGAATATCTGAAACATCTTAAGATTTAAAAATTATTGTTCTGTGTTACAAGTATAATAGCTTACATTGTAAATGAGTTCTAACCAGTTTTAGATGAAAGTATGATGGGACAAAATGTTGGATTTAGTTAATAATCTATAATTGTGGTTAGTTTATTTAAAATGAAGGCCTAATATTGAGATGTACCAAGTAGGAAGAAGAAAAGGGATTGAATAGAAAATAAATTATGAAAGAAAAGTAAATCTCAAACAACGACCAGTATGCATGGTAATCCTAAGTTAAAAGTAGGTAGAGTGAAGGGAAATAATGTAAAAACGGTGAACTATCTGGGAGTAAAAATGTCTTCTAGAAAAATATATGTTAATTTGTTTTTCATGGCTCCTGTTTTGTAAGATTAAGGTGACTGCACTGACTATAATCTTTAAAAAATTATTTTACTAGCTATCAAAAGTAACTTAGGTTCATAGTAAAAATTTCAGAACATATGAGAACTAAAGAGAAAAATAAAGATTGGTCCCAAGATAACTTTTGGTATCTTTCATCAGTTCTTTTTTCATGCATCATGCATATACGATATCATTTGTTTAATAAAATTTGGACATTAGTATATAAACAGTTTAAAAACTTATTATGGAAAATCTTTTTCAACTTATAAGAAAATAGAAAAACTGTATAATGAAATCCCCATATGCCTAGCAACAATTATTAGTCTTTGGCCATCTTGTTTTATCTATACCTTCTTCTAATCCTCCAACCCTAAATTATTTTAAAGCAAATCTATATGATCTATTATTTTCATCCATAAATGTTTTAATATGTTCCTCTAAAAGATAACTCTTCTTTTTTTAATATATATATATTTTAATTATTATTATACTTTAAGTTTTAGGGTACATGTACACAATGTGCAGGTTAGTTACATATGTATACATGTGCCATGCTGGTGAGCTGCACCCATTAACTCGCCATTTAGCATTAGGTATATCTCCTAATGCTATCCCTCCCCCCTCCCCCCACCCCACAACAGTCCCCAGAGTGTGATGTTCCCCTTCCTGTGTCCATGTGTTCTCACTGTTCAATTCCCATCTATGAGTGAGAACATGCGGTGTTTGGTTTTTTGTCCTTGTGATAGTTTACTGAGAATGATGATTTCCAATTTCATCCATGTCCCTACAAAGGACATGAACTCATCATTTTTTATGACTGCATAGTATTCCATGGTGTATATGTGCCACATTTTCTTAAAAAAAAAGATAACTCTTCTATAAAACAAACAAAAATATGAATATCAAACATTAACAAATTAACCATGATTCCTTCATATTATCAAATAGCCACACTATGTTTTATTTTTTAAAATTTGGCTTCTGTTTGACAATATTATGGCCATCTTTCATTTGCAGTGTAAAAGTCTATTGACTACAACACTGAAGTAATTTGTATTGCCAAAAAAGTGAGTGCCAATTTTCCTACATTTTATCTCAGGTTGGATTTTAATCTTTCTTTTAATCATTGTCCATTTGATAGATTAAAAATAAAAACTTGTTATCATGTTTGTTGTCCAGTTATATTTTTTGTTAATTGCTTTTTTATGCCTTTTACTTCTATTGAAGTGTTTATTTTTTCTTATTGATTTGTAAGGGTTCTTTACAAACCTGTGTATTTCCTCAAATTGTTCATACTCTGGCTAGTCTTGGTATAATTTTACATTATGTTTTCTATTCATTTACTAAGCCAGAACACTGGAGAGAAAGTTTATATTTGTGGATTTATTTGTATTTTGGGGAAACATTATTTTCCCAATTGCCTTCTAAGCCTAGTCATAATGCCCTCTTCTCTGTTATGAAGTTATGAAGTGGAGATTAAGTTAAGCCTTTGTCATATATGTTTCAAATATTTTTCTTATCATTTATTTTTTACCTTTGTTCACAACAGTTATTTTTCTCTATACCCAAATTTTCCTCTTAAGGTGAGCATAGTTTACAAATTTTCTTCTTATACTTTTATCATTTTATTTTTCATTTTAGAAAGTTAATTCAGGCCGGGTGCAGTGGCTCACGCCTGTAATCCCAGCACTTTGGGAGGCTGAGGCGGGCAGATTACGAGGTCAGTAGATTGAGACCTTCCTGGCTAACACGGTGAAACCCTGTCTCTACTAAAAATACAAAAAATTAGCCAGGCGTGGTGGCAGGCGCCTGTAGTCCCAGCTACTTGGGAGGCTGAGGCAGGAGAATGGCGTGAATCTGGGAGGTGGAGCTGGCAGTGAGTCAAGATTGCACCACTGCACTCCAGCCTGGGTGACAGAGCGAGACTCTGTCTCAAAAAAAAAAAGAAGAAACTTAATTCAATCTGAAATTATTGTAATATAAGGCACGGGTTAGATTTTAATTTTACCTTCATCCCAAAATTGCTAGCTAAGTGTTCCACAGCATTTGAGTATACCATCCTTTTCCCAAAGATTCAATGTGTCTTCCTTATCATCTATTTAAATATTTTATATACTGAATAATTTAAAAACACACATGTATGTTTAAAAGTGTATATGTGTATGTACATATGTGTATACATAGTGCAAGTGGGGACCTAAGTACATGGGATAAGTCTTAAGTGACAGTGGAAAGAAGGCAGTCCATATAAGGTTGATGGAGTACTTCACTGAGCACATATGAAATAAAAGGAAACCCTAAATATTTTTAGAGAATAAGCAATGAAAAATATTTTAAATGGAGGCATAAAAAGATACCTGTGAGCTGCAAATTTTGCCCGTTTCACAAATATGCTGAAGACTTATTCATCAGAAAGCAGACCTAGCTCTTCTGAGCTTACCTATGTGAACAATCCCTATACCTCTCATTTATTTAACATTTATTTGGTCCTTACTATGTGGCAGGCATTTTGCTACATTCTGGTGATACAAAAAAGCGTATGATTCAGTCCATGCCCTTAAGGAGTTCATATTTTCATTGATGGGACTTTTTATATTGTGTTGTAATTGCCTGTTTTTGGGCCTGATTCTCTTCCTGGGCTATGACCTTCCTCAGGACAGTGTCCATGGTTTATTCATGTTCAAATCCCTAGTGTTTAGAATAGTTATTGACACATAGTAGCTGCTGATCAATGAGTATTTGTTGAGTTCCCTGGGAACAGAATCCCATTATTTCCAGGGTCTTTCACACTCAAAGCCTTCTGCCACGGGGAGATAAGAGCCATCTATGAAGCATTCATTGTTGCAAATCAGTGACTTTCTCGCTCTGCTCAGGCTCCTTCCAATGTTGCCATGTCAGATGACTTTTCTTTTCTTCTACAAATCCTCTTGCTATCCTTCTCTATCCTGCCTTTTTCCTCCCAGGGTTGACTTGTTTCCATTATATCAATAGTCTCTAGCCCCCCAGTCTTCTGGTTGGGTTTTGCCAGTGGAAAGCCCTAGTAGTAGATGGGAGGGAAGGAATAGAGAGAAGATATGATATTTACTTCCCTGTGAAATTTTCTCAGGCTGGCTATGTTCACTCCACAGAAAGTCTTTAGTCCTTCCTCTTAAAGTAGCTTGCTGTGATACACTCTCCTCTTCTATCAACTTCCAAATCTTCCGAAGCCTATGGCGGTAGTGGTAGATGGCTAGCAGCTAATAGCTCTGGTTCTTTTTAATTTCATTTTCTTTTTCATAAGGGCATTAATCCCAATAGCTCTGGGTTCTTAATGATGTTTCATGGCTCCAGTATATGCTCCATGCACTCCTTTTCACATAATTTCTTTGCAAATAAAGCCTCTTCAAATATATTGTGTGCCATTTATTTGCCTGCTATCAATATTTTATTATTATTATTATTATTATTACTACTACTACTACTACTACTACTACTGTTTTTTTTCCTGAAGAGTATGTGTTTGGGGTTGGGAGGTAGGTAGTGGAGATAGGGGTGCAAGTGTGGTTGTACGTATGCAAGAAAGCAGTTTTATGTTTGTAGGTATCTAATAGCTTGAAAAGTAGTTCCAGGCCAGGCAAGGTGGCGCACATGTGTAATCCCAGCACTTTGGGAGGCAAAGGCAGGTGGATCGCTTGAGTCCAGAAGTTTGAGACCAGCCTGGGCAAGGGGGCCAAGTCCTGTCTCTACAAAAAATACAGAAATTAGCTGGTTGTGGTGGCACATGCCTGTAGTTCCAGGTACTTGGGAGGCTGAGGTAGGATGATCACCTGAGCTCAGGGAAGTTGAGGCAGCAGTGAGCTGTCATTGTGCCACTGCACTCCAACCTGGGTGACAAAGCGAGACCCTGTCTCAAAAAAAAAAAAAAAAAAAAAAAGAGTTCCAAAGACTGAAGTGATAATTTGGCAGAAGGATCAGTGAAAATAAGAGAGGTCAGACTACTTGGATACCACTATGGGTGCTCAAAAGGTACATTGATCAGTTGGTAATTCACAGTGAAACAGTATTTTTCTTTTTAATTATTTTACCCCAACATTAACTATGCCTGTCCTATAGTTTTTGTCTCTTGATAATTTGCCAAGAAAAACTGTTTGCCATTATTATCTGAAAGTGATCATTTCCACACCAAGTAAAGAATTCTAGCTATACATATTAGCTGAGCTACAAAAATCCTTTATAGACTCCAAGGGAATAAAACAAATCACACCTTGTTGCTTTTGGTTATTTGACTCATTATTCTGGTGGATCATTCACCAAGTGTTTGGTACTGTGTTTAGCTTTACATTATATCTATACATATAGATACAGTGTAGATATTCTACAAGTGTACTTACTTCATTTATTTTTCTACTCAGTAAGCTTTTATGAGAACCAATTGAGTAATGGACTTCATGCTATTTAGGTGCTGAAGAATCAGAAATAAATATGATACATGTGTTTTACTAGAGGTACTTAAATGAAGATTAATGGGCCCTGCAAATGAACTTTCTTTTCAAAAGTTCCTTTTCCTTTTTGTTACAGAGACATAAGAAGAACTGCTTTACCTTAATTGGGAGTTTTTCAAACGGGCTATTACGGGAGTACCAAGGGCATCACAGAGATGGATCCAAAGCTGTACACAGTTATTGCAGTTTTGGGTGATGATAAATTAGCCTTCTCTATATTCTGAGACTTCTATTTTAGCATGAATATTTGTATAATGTTATCACATTGCAAAGCTCAACTCTAGTGTAGCAAGTTCAGACATGATAAACTTCAAACTTCATGATAAACTTTAATTTTTGTTTTGATGAAAGGAAAATATACATTATATAAAGGTTCATAAAAGGCTCTGTGCGTGTGGAGCTAAGAAAGACATGAGTCTTTTTTGGTGCACAAGCTATTAAAAGAACTGCAGTAGGTGCTTGATCTCACTTACCCTAATATCCCTGATATTGAAATAATTTTTCTATACATTGAATGATTTTATTCCTTTGAAGCAATAGTACTGTTTCATTATATCCCACTGAATAAACTTTAGTAGGTAGGTGTCATGTGCTGGGGAAGTAAGGAACTCTTGCTTTTATGTCACTATTTAATTCATGACTTTGCTATTTCTCCTGTCTCCTTGCATTTCCTCATGGCACTCCATTTCATTAATAATAGAAAGGTCTCTAGTCTGAACACACTTCATTTTTATGCATTGAAGTTCTTTTGGCTGGTATCCGCTGATATTCCTCCCAAGCTGTTTCTATTTATGAGGATACTATTGTGCTTTGAAAAGATACACATTTGGCCGGGCATGGTGGTTCACGCCTGTAATCTCAGCACTTTGGGAGGCTGAGGCAGGCAGATCATGAGGTCAGGAGTTCGAGACCAGCCTTAGTAACATGGTGAAACCCCATCTCTACTAAAAATACAAAACTTAGCCGGGTGTGGTGGCACACACCTATAATCCCAGCTACTCAGGAAGCTGAGACAGGAGAATCACTTGATCCCTGGAGGCAGAGGCTGCAGTGAGCCGAGATTGCCACTGCACTCCAGCCTGGGCGACAGAGCGAGACTCCATCTCAAAAAAAAAAAAAAAAAAAAGAAAGAAAGAAAAGAAAAGATATACATTTAATAAGCACTAAAGAAACATTTTAATACATCCTATATTAGGAGAAATATTTCATTTTTTGTGCCATTTTTGTAGATCAAATAATAGATTTTAAATAAAATTAATTTATTTTTAGTAGTGCACACAGGTTGCTTATTTTTCCCTCTAGATAGAAGGGTGTTGGCATTCTTGAGGAGTTAGGTCCCCCACATCCTGTTGTTTACCATTCTGACCAGGCCCTGCAAGTGCCCAGGGCTAATCGGGCATGGCTTCGTATGTTCTATAAATATATATACGTTAACAAGAAGAAGCCCTGGACTATGCTTGTGAATGAAAGCAAGAAAGTAATACTGATTCTCAAGAGAAAATGTGTATTAAGAACTTAAGAACTTAAAATTCCAAGTTAACCGTTGTTACTCCATTTTCTGAGAAGGAAAAATGTCTCCATTTGTCCTTCCACATACGACAGTCCTAGTTTTGACATGTTGAGAGCTGGGATCACTTAAGAATTATTTAAAAGCACATTTAAAGGATTCAGTGACTTTTTGGCCGGGCACAGTGGCTCACGCCTGTAATCCCAGCACTTTGGGAGGCTGAGGCAGGCAGATCATGAGGTCAGGAGATCGAGACCATCCTGGCCAACATGGTGAAACCCCAACTTTACTAAAAAAATACAAAAAATTAGCCAGGTGTGGTGGCGGGCACCTGTAGTCCCAGCTACTTGGGGTGCTGAGGCAGGAGAATGGTGTGAACCCGGGAGGCGGAGGTTGCAGTGAACCGAGATCGCGCCACTGCACTCCAGCCTGGCGACAGAGCTAGACACCATCTCAAAAAAAAAAAAAAAAAAAAAAAAAAAGTCTTTTTGTAAGGTTTGTATTATCTTTTCTATGAAAAACAAGGATGTGTATTTTAGAAAACTAATTAGTGTAATTATTTTCTTATTTTATATATCACCAAATTGTTCTTTTATATAAGATACTAAAGATGGCTCTGAATACAAAATGTGCGTATCAGGGTACTACAAAAGAGTGCAATGTACTGAGTGCCCAATGAATGTCTTTATTCTTAAAGATTTCATAGAAGTGGATATTCTTTTCTTGTCATACATTATACTGAAACTAATCCTTACTCTCATTTAAGAACTCTTAGCAAAGCAAAAGGACCATACACATGGAAAAATCTGTCAAGTCTTCTATTTCATAAATATTAGAAATGAATAAATAAAACATCAGGAGTTTTGTTTAAAAAAAGCTTTAAAATTTTTTTTTTAGAGTCTTGCTCTGTTACCCAAGCAGGATTGGGTAACCCAACCTCCACCTCCTGGGTTCAAGCGATTCTCCTGCCTCACCCTCTGGAATAGTTGGGATTAGAGGGGTGCTACCACACCTAATTTTTTTTTTTTTAATTTTGTATTTTTAGTAGAGACAGGGTTTCACCATGTTGGCCAGGCTGGTCTTCCACTCCTGACCTCAAAGGATCCACCCACATTGGCCTCACAAAGTGCTGGGATTACAAGTGTGAGTCATTGCACCTGGCCACATTTTCAAGTTTAAATATTTTAAATGATATTAAAGAATATCATTTAAAACCTAACTTCATTCAAAGCCACCAGACATACATTCTTTTTTTGAACAGGGAGACAAAGGTTTTTTTTCCCCCTGAATCTAGTTCTTCAATTCACTTGGCTAGGGAAGTGACTTTAAGCTGCTATAAATAATTAACCAAAAGACAATGCTCTGCGTTTTTTGAAAGTATACATTTTCCCCCCAAATTTAATGTTTTAATTTTAGGAGAGTGGTCTTTAAAGAGAGAAGCCAAATGCATCTTTAAAAAGCAAAAAATATAATTTCCTCTGTCTCATTAATATGTTCTTGGCATCAAGAAAAGCATTTTTTTTAAGGTAACTTCTTACTAATGGTCCCCACAAAACCTCCCATCATCTATGTCCCTTCCATATGTCCAAGTAAGTGGTAATTTGCCATACAAGTTAGTTATTGTTTACAAAGATATAATTTTTTTAAGTGAAAAACGTATTTATCTGTGAGAATCCTATTTTGGATTGTGATTTTAAAATTTTCTTGTGAGGTTTCTTTCATTTTACATCTTAAAGAAAAAGTATTTTATACATCTGAAAAATATTTTGCAATAATTTCTGTAATCCAAGTGTTCCAGATTTTACCAGCTAGTAACTATAAATTAAGATCATGTTTTCTTTTAATTCCAAAATTATCATAGCTTGAGCCCCTACCAGCCTAATCACTGGAAATTAGACTTCTTAAATTTTGAGGGTTTTCCCGGGTACTGCCTCCCATATGCTCAGGAGCAGGTGGCCTCCTCATCACACTCTGCCATTGGCCAGCCTCCTGAGACCACTAAACATATGGGCTCAACTCCCTTTTCCTCCAAGAATGACCACCACCACTACTGCCTTTCTGATCTCAGGCAAGACTGACACTTGCTCTTCTCCATCTGAAAAAAGTAGACCTCCTCCCTTACTCCCCATAGCACAATTGAGACCAGGATAAAATGTTAACTAGACTATTAAAGCTTCAGGCATCATGAGGGAAAGTGCGACAAAGAGAATAACTTACAATTGCTATAAAAGTGGCTACTGTTAAAATACACAGAACCTCAGATTTCTTATTGGTCCAGCTTGAGGCTGGCGGACATTTCCTTACCAGGAAAGTCCCAGCATGTGTCTGACTCAGAGTCCAGTAGAAACCCCTAGTCCAAAGTGAAGATTCCCATTCAGCCCAACCTAAGGCCTGGGTTCTCATTTTCTGCCTCAATATTGGAGCTCATTCAGAATGATTGACCATGAAAAGTTACACTCTCTTCAGGGAAAACTTCCCACCTAGCTAAGTTGTGCTCTCTTTAGGAGTCATCGAAAAACACAACACCATAGCCCAACAGGGTTTTTCTGCCTTAAGCAATGCTTTACTGCAATACAGGATTTTTCTGCTTTGAGCAACGCTTCACTGGAATGCAGCTGACCAGGTGATTGTGTACTGCTTAGCCAGTCCAGCTTCTTGGTAGTAGCATGATGCGATGGCATGATTGGGCCTGTAAGACATTTGTACCGTTCTTTCCGTCTTTGCTTTACATCTCAAGAATTCATAGAGTTAGACAACAACTCTGCAAATATTCAGTAATTGATGTTTACAGTATGACCGAAACCCATTTTGTACCATTCTTTCCATCTTTGCTTTACAGCTCAAGAATTCATGGAGTTAGACAACAACTCTGCAAATATTTAGTAATTGATGTTTACAGTATGACCGAAACCCATTTTGTGAAAAGAAACATTTTCTAAACACAATCTGTGGAAACTCTTCTGATAAATTTCCTAATTTATATTACAAAACCTTACCTTTTCATTTTGTAAGCATTTGCATAGCAGTTATTTCACTGAGTTCAGGTTTTTCTTTCAAATAATTGGTTGGTATTATTCTATTTTTTTTCTAGGAACAAAGTAACAGGCTTCCTCAAGGATTCCACCCAACAAAGTAGAACTTTCTCAAAACTTTGAATGGTCTTGTAAGCACTGTCAATGGCAGAGACAGCAGTGTGAAGAGATGGGTATTGAGTTTTAAAGATCTCAAGTTTTGGAATCCAGAGTACCCTATAGGAAACTAAAATTCAGTGGCTACCTTAGAACAACATCTTTTCATTCTCATGAGTCTCAGTTGGGTGAGGCTTGACTCTAGAGTTGAGTCCCTGAGCTACAGGCTGCATTTTGGATTCAGGCCTGTAGCATGTGTCTCATTCTGGGGCCTAGGCTTGAGGGCAGTGGCTTACTGGGGCATGTTCTCCCCAAGGTAGATCCCCAGAGCTCAAAGTGCTAGCCCAACGGCACAAGCACATCTCAAGCTTATGCCTGAGTCATGTGCATTAGCATCCGTGGTCAAAGGAAGACATGGCAGAGCCCAGTGCAAAGGGGCGGGGAAGTTCACTTAGTCCTCCTCTCTGCAAGGCTGTGGCAAGAGTGTGGATATATAATTCTATTACAGAGGAGCAGGTGATTATATCCAATTATTCAATCTTCTTTTCTGGACCACTGCAGAACTTGCTAGCTCTCTATTCTCTCTTGCATCTAGTCTTGTACCATAATCCCCATTATTTATAACTGATATTGTCACTCCCTTGCTTAAATCTATACTTCTGTTACAGGAAAAAATTAAGCATTTTAGGGAGACCACTGAGTTCATACTGGTTAGTTTTAAAGCATTTAAAAATTTCTAGGCTGGGCACAGTGGCTCACACTTGTAAGTTAGCACTTTGGGAGGCCACGACAGGCAGATCAGTTGAGGTCAGGAGATTGAGACCAGCCTGGCCAAAATGGTGAAATCCTATCTCTATGAAAAACACAAAAATTAGCTGGGTGTGGGGGTGTGCGCCTGTAATCTCAGCTACTCGGGAGGCTGAGGCAGGAGAATCGCTTGAACCTGGGAGGCAGAGGTTGCAGTGAGCCGAGATGGTACCACTGCACTCCAGCCTGGGCAACAGAGTGAGACCCTGTCTCAAAAAAAAAAAATCTATTATTTTTGCATGCGTTCTTTCTCTCCCTTCATCCTCTAAAGCTGTGCTTCCATCTACTTGTTACTTCTCTGAACACTTAAATATTCTTAAGGCTCATAATTTTGTCCATGCTATTTCTTCTTACAGGAATTTATTTCATTTATCCAACAAAAATGTATTATATGCCTACAGTGTACCAGGCACTTAGCAAGATTACAGATACATTGGAGAACAAATGAATTTTTCTTTTCCTTCAGAGAGATTTCTTTCCTCTTTCCCCAAAGGGAGTTAATTTTTTTCGTTTTAATGTCTCTTACCACTTTGCATCAGTGTGGCTAAATAACATTTTGAAATACAAAATAATGTTTTTTTCTTTCTGTATTTTCCCTTTTTTCTTCCTCCCCCAAAACAAAAAAGGGGAGGGCCCTGGGTCATTGTTTTTGTAGAAGAAGCTCCTCCACCAAACACAAACAAACAAGAAAACACAACTAACCTAAAGCTATTGAGGACATTTTGATATGTGACCCTAGGAAAAAATATCAAGATAAAATGATATGCAACTGGAGGTGGAGAATCTAGAAGAAAGTGGTAAACAACATAGGGCCTTTGTCCTAGATTACAAAGATTTCCCTGGCTGGAGAAAAGAGGAAGAGAAAGAACTCTGGAGATCCCAAGATCAAAGGGGACCTATATACTCTTTCTGGTAATGCCTTGAGCATGATGGTATCAGTTTCCAGTAACAACAACAACAGCAAGATAATGATAGCAGCTAACTCTCCCTGAGTACTGCTATGTGCCAAATATTATGTTATGCAATTTATATTAAATTAGCTCATTTCGTCCTCACCACAACTTTGTGAGGTAGGTAATATACATATCTCCACTTTGCAGATGCAAACCTAAAGCTTAGGAAATTTTTAAAAATTTGCACAAGACCACACACAGATCCGGTATGCCTAGGATGTGAGTCCAAGCAATGCCAAAGTCGTCTTACCAGGGCTGCATACATTTGACGACTCTGCCTCTCTATGGCCAGCCACCCTCTCTACCCACTAAGTTCCCAGTAGACTGGGAACTTAGGCTGAGAAAACCATCTGCAGCCATTTAAAAGTTTCTTGTTTCCCCTGCAGGACACAGATCCCGATCCTATGGAGTCCTGCAAACAGGCAAACAATGAACAATAACACTCTTCTTTCTCTCCCATTCCAATCACCCAGGTAAAAGGATGAGAGAGAAAGACCAAATAATTACCAGAATCAATTTTCTACTGGTCTGGAAGATGGGGATTGGTACAAAAAAATAATTAAGCATGAATACAGAAAATAATAAATATATTTATTATACATGTAAGTTTGTAAGGTGAGATTCATACCTATTACATAGACTATAATGCTTTCTCTTATTAGTTTGCATTACAATTAGAGTATTTCCTGTAGATTGTGAAGAAGTAGAAGTTAGAACATTTTTGTTATTTAACTTTGTTTCTTGCACATAGGGGTATGCCAGGAATACGCTGGTTGAAAGGCTTATTGAATCATTCTTAATAAGAGTTTTCTATTACTCTATTTTTCCCTCAGTAAATTTTGTTCACTTAAAATGTTGAGATCTTTATTGTAAATATAAAGTCTATTAACATTAATAGCTTGCACTTCAAATGTCCTTGCTCTTAGAAATGTATTTTTTACTCTTTATTCTTATTTCTTATTCTTAAGATAATTTTTAAGAATAAATCAGAAAATGTAACACAAAAACATTTCAACTAAAATATTCATTAACCATACCATGTAATTTCCAAGGGCAAAGGGTACTTACAACTGTAATGACAATAGCTGCAGAATCTATCAAGAAAACAATGTTAATGAATAGGAAGGGGAAATACATAATCCATAGAAGAACGATGCCAGAGAGAACTGCAACAAATGACTCAGCAGGAGAAGGTCTTACTAATGTCAAGGGCCAGAAAGCCAAGCACTGTCATCTAAGAAGAAAATCTGCCAAGGAATCAAGACTACTCCTAGAGTTGAAGCAACTTAATGTAAATCAGAGCTGCTGTTGGTTTCTGTGATGATAACAGTTAACCAGTTAGTATGCTGCCCTTCTTAGTCACTTCCTTCCCGTTCCTCTACCTCTTTGTGGTTTCTGACCTTCAGTCCTAGGAACTCAACAATTCTACAGTCCCAGTAACCCCAAATAGATTTTTTTCCCTGTTAGATACATATTAAGGTTTTCAGCTTTATTTGACTTCATGAAGAACAGTTACATCAGTTACACAAAGTATATGCATAAACTCACAAGTCTGAACTAAAACTGTAAAGCATTTGAGGAAAAGCATAGGTTCTTATGCTAATTCCTTCATTCAGTCACAGACCATCCAGTCAACATCTGTTGTTTACTGAAAGTTGGGTATTGCTCTCGGTGCTAGAATTTGCAGACTAGCTGGACAGACAGACATATAAATAAATTCTATGTGTAGTATGATAGGTGTTAGAGGCATTGCTAAAGTTCCAGGAGAGCACAGACAGGAGAAGGCAATAGACAAAATAAAGGAGAATTTCTAGAGATGGAGATTTTATTATTTATTTATATTTATTTATTTACTTAGAGACAGGGTCTTGCTCTGTTGCCCAGGCTGGGGTGCAGTGGTGCAGTCATGGCTCACTGCAGCCTCAACCCCCTGAGCTCACATGATCCTCCTGCCTCAGCCTCCTGAGTAGTTGAGACTACAGGCACATGCCACCATGCCTGGCTAATTTTTATGCTTTTAGAGACAGGGTTTCACTATGTTCCCTAGGTTGGTCTTGAACTCCTGGGTGCAAGTGATCCTTTCACCTTGGCCTTCAAAGTGTTGGAATTACAGGTTTGAGCCACTGTTAAAAGGGACCTTGAAACTGGATCTTGAAGGATGTTAGGAAGTTTGCCAGCTGATTCAGAAAGGAAAAGGCAGCTAGGCAAAAAAGAATAATATTAATATTTTGGGGGGAGGGGCCAAGACGGATGATAAGAAGCAGCTGTGTTCCACGGCTCTCACAGAGAAGAATGAAAACGGCAAGTAAATCTGGCGTCTTCAACTGAAATATCCAGGTTCTTGCACTGGCACTGACCAGGCAATCAACTCGACCCACAGAAAACGGAGAAAAGCAGGGTGGGGTGACGGTCCACGTGGGAGCGGCACGGAGCCAAAGAAACCCTCACCCCCAGCCAAGGAAAGCAGTGAGTGATTGTGTGACTCCATCCGGGAAACCATGCTTCTTCTACAGATCTTTACAAACCCTAGATCAGGAGATCCCCTCATGAACCCACACCACCAGGGCCTTGTGTTCGATACACAGAGCTGTGTGGAGTCTCCGCAGAGCTGTCATTCAGGCTAACATAGAGACCCAGGTTTATATATATATATATATATATATATATATATATTTTTTTTTTTTTTTTTTTGACGGAGTCTTGCTCTGTCACCAGGCTGGAGTGCAGTGGCGTGGTCTGGGCTCGCTGCAACCTCCACCCTCAGGGTTCAAGCTATTCTCCTGCCTCAGCCTCCCGAGTGGCTGGGACTACAGGCAGCTGCCACCACGCCCGCTAATTTTTTTTTTTTTTCTGTAGTTTAGTAGAGACGAGGTTTCACCATGTTGGCCAAGATGGTCTCAATCTCCTGACCTCGTGATCCGCCAACCTCGGCCTCCCAAAGTGCTGGAATTACAGGCGTGAGCCACCGTACTCGGCCGAGACCCAGGAGTTTTACAGTCTCTAGCCCTGGGATTTCTGGCAAGGTGGGAGTTCCATCCATACATTCCTCTAGGAAGGAGGCTGAATCCAGGGAGCCAATCAGCATCCTTCTGTGGGCCCCACTTCCGTGGCACCTCTCAAGTTAAGACCAATTGGCTTGGAATTCAGGTTCGACAATGCAGCGGGCTGGAGACTGCCTGAAATGGACGAGTGGCCAGGGGGAGGGGCGGCCACCATTTCTGCAGTTAGGTCAATTCAGCTGTTCTAGCCTGCTGGCTCCTGGGAGTCCAGGTAGTCAGACAAGGAGGAGTCCCCAACAAAATAGCACAGCTGTTATACTAGATCGTGGCCAGACTTCTTTAAGTGGGACCTGAATCCATCCCTCCTCACTGGGCAGGGCCTCCCTGTGGGAATTTCAGCAACTCCAGCCAGAGTTATACAAACAGAACTCTAATCTTTCCCTACGATGGAGCCCCCCAGGGGGGAGGGGGGAAGCTGATGTCTCTGCAGTACAGTCACCTCAGCCTTTCCAGCATGCTGGTTCTGAAGAGTCCAGGCGAGGTCACCCTGATGCAGCACACCTGCTCTATCAAAAAGCAGCCAGACTGCTTCTTTAAGCAGGCTCCTGATCCTGTTTCTCCTGACTGGGTGAGACTCCCAACGAGGGTCTCTAGAAACCTCCTACAGGAGCATCCAGGCTGGGTCAGTACCCCTCTAGGACGGGAGTTCCCAGAGGAAGGAGCAGGCTGCCATCTTTGCTGTTTAGCAGCCTTCACTGGTGATACCTCCAGGTAAGGGAAAAACTGAGGCAACTAGGGTCTGGAGCAATCCACCAGCAAACCACAGCAGCCCTAGAGAAGAGTGGCCTGACTATTAAAAGAAAAACAAACAAACAGAAAACAACAACAACATCAATAAAAAAGACCCCACAAAAACCTTATTCAAAGGTCAGCAACCTCAAATATCAAAGGTAAATGAGTCCACAAGAGAATCAAGGCAAAAACACTGAAAACTCAAAAAGCCAGAGTACCTTTTGTCCTCCAAATGATTGCAACACCTCTGCAACAAGGGCACAGAGCTGGGCTGAGGCTGAGATGGCTGAATTGACAAAAGTAGGCTTCAGAAGATGGGTAATAACGAACTTCACTGAGCTAAAGGAGCATGTTGTAACCCAATGCAAAGAAATTAAGAATCATGATAAAACAATACAGGAGCTGAGAGGCAGAATAATTTAGAGAGGAGCATAACCGACCTGATGGAGCTGAAAAACACAACATGAGAAATTTCACAGTGCGATCACAAGTATCAAAAGCAGAATACACCAGGCAGAGGAAACAGTCTTATAGCCTGAAGACTGTCTTTTTGAAATAAGACAGGCAGACAAGAATAGAGAAAAAAGAATGAAAAATAATGAACTCTGAGAAATATGGGACTATGTAAAAAGACCAAACCTATGACTGATTGGGGTAACTTAAAGAGATGGGGAGAATGGAACCAAGTTGGAAAATATACTTCAGGATGCCATTCCAGGAGAGCTGGGCACAGTGGCTCATGCCTGTAATTCCAGTACTGTGGGAGGCTGAGGCAGGTGGATTGCCTGAGCTCAGGAGTTCAAGACCAGCCTGGACAACATGGTGAAACCCTGTCTCTGCTAAAATACAAAAAGTTAGCTGGGTGTGGTGGTATGCACCTGTAGTCCTAGGTACTCAGGAGGCTGAGGCACGAGAATTGCTTGAACCTGGGAGGCTGCAGTGAGCTGAGATTACACCACTGCACTCCAGCCTAGGTGACAGAGTGAGACTCTGTCTCAAACAAACAAACAAACAAAGAAAAAGGATATCATTCCCGGAGAACTTCCCCAACCTAGCAAGACAGGCCAACATTCAAATTCAGGAAATCCTGAGAACCCCAGTAAGATACTTCATGAAAAGATCAACCCAAAGACATATAATCATCAGATTCTCCAAGGTTGAAATGAAAGAAAAAAATGTTAAGAGTAGCCAGAGAGGAAGGCCAGGTCACCTACA
The DNA here is from genome assembly GCF_028885655.2 of Pongo abelii. Classification (NCBI taxonomy): domain Eukaryota; kingdom Metazoa; phylum Chordata; class Mammalia; order Primates; family Hominidae; genus Pongo; species Pongo abelii. The sequence goes on along the minus strand of NC_071989.2, from coordinate 94,791,418 downwards.
AAGGGAAGCCCATCAGACTAACAGCAGACCTCTCAACAGAAACCCTACAAGCCAGAAGAGATTGGGGGCCAATATTCTACATTCTTAAAGTAAAGATTTTCCAACCCAGAATTTCATATCTGGCCAAACTAAGCTTCACAAGTGAAGAAGAAATAAAATCCTTTTCAGACAAGTGAATGCTTAGGGAATTTGTCACCACCAGGCCTGCCTTGCAAGAGCTCCTGAAGGAAGCACTAAATACGGAAAGGAAAAACTGTTACCATTGGTATGGGTCCTGACTGTTTATCCAGTTTCCATTCTGTGTCTTTTAATTGGGGCATTTATTTAGTCCATTTAAATACATTTAAAGTTATATTGTTCTGTGTGCATTTGAACCTGTCATCATGATGCTTGCTGGTTATTTTGCAGACTTGTTTATATGGTTGCTTCATAGTGTCACTGGTTTGTGTAATTCAGTGTATTTCTGTAATGGCTGGTAATGGTTTTTCCTTTCCATGTTTAGTGCTTCTTTTAGCAAGAATCTCTGGGACACAGCTGAAGCAGTGTTAAGAGTGAAATTTATAGCACTAAATGCCCATAACAAAAAGCTAGAAAGATATCAAATTAACAACGCAAATAAAATAACTAGTGAACTGAGGGCAAACAAACCCTATACCTAGCAGAAGACAAGAAATAACCAAGATGAGAGCAAAACTGGAGGAGACAGAGACATGAAAAACCCTTCAAAAAATCAATGAATTCAGGAGCTTTTTTCAAAAAAAGTAATAAAATAGATAGCCTGCTTGCTAAACTAATAAAGAAGAAAAGAGAGAAGAATCAAATCAGACACAGTCAGAAATGACAAGGGCGATAGTATCACTGATCCCACAGAAATACAAACAACTCTGAGAGAATACTTCTATACACATAAACCAGAAAATCTAGAAGAAATGGATAAATTCCTGGACACATAAACCCTTCGAAGACTGAACCAGGAAGAAATTGAATCGCTGAATAGACTAATAATGAATTCTGAAATTGAGGCAGTAGTAAATAGCTTACCAACCAAAAAAAACCCACGACCAGACGGATTGACAGCTGAATTCTAACACGGTAAAAAGAAGAGCTGGCCGAGGCCAATAGTTTCCTCTGAAACTATTCCAAACAATTGAAAAGGATGGACTTCTCCCTAACTTATTTTATGAGGCCAGTGTCATTCTGATACCAAAACCTGGCAGAGATACAACAAAAAAAGAAAACGTCAGGCCAATATCCCTGATGAACATCGATGCAAAAATCCTCAATGAAATACTGGCAAATCCAGCAGCATATCAAAAAGTTTATCCAACACGATTAAGTTGGCTTCATATCCAGGATGCAAGGCTGGCTTTCAACATACATGAGTCAATAAATGTAATTCATCACATAAACAGAACTAAAGACAAAAACCACATGATTATCTCAATAGATGCAGAAAAGGCCTTCGATAAAATTCCACCTCCCTTCATATTAAAAACTCTCAATAAACTAGGTATTGAAGGGACATATCTCAAAATAATAAGAGCCATTTATGACAAACCCATAGCCAATATTATACTGAATGGTCAAAAGCTGGAAGCATTCCCCTTGAAAACTGGCACAAAACAAGGATGCTCTCTCTCACCACTCTTATTCAACATAGTATTGGAAGTTCTGGCCAGGACAATAAGGCAAGAGAAAGAAATAAAGGGAGAGAGGAAGTCAAATTATCCTTGTTTGCAGATGACATTATCTTGTATCTAGAAAATCCCAGTGTCTCAGCCCAAAAGCTTCTTAAGCTGTTAAGCAACTTCAGCAAAGTCTCAGGATACAAAATCAATGTGCAAACATTGCTAACATTCCTATATGCCAACACAGGCAACAGAGAGCCAAATCATGAATAAACTCCCATTCCTAATTGCTAGAAAGAGAATAAAATACCTAGGAAAACAGCTAACAGGGAAGCGAAGGACCTCTTCAAGAACTGCAAACCACTGATCAAAGAAATCGGAGACAACACAAACAAATGGAAAAAAATTCCATGCTCATGGATAAGAAGACTCGATATCATGATAATGGCCATACTGCCCAAAGTAATTTATAGATTCAACGCCATTCCCATTAAACTACCACTGACATTCTTCACAGTATTAGAAGAAACTTTAAAAAAAATTCATATGGAACCAAAAAAGAGCCCAAATAGCCAAGACAATACTATGGAAAAATAACAAAGCTGGAGGCATCACGCTACCTGACTTCAAACTATACTACAAGACTGCAGTAACCAAAACAGCATAGTACTGGTACAAGAACAGATACACAGACCAATGGAACAGAATAGAGAACTCAGAAAACTTCAGAAATAAAACTGCACACCTACAATCATCTGATCTTAAACAAACCTGACAAAAACAAGCAATGGGGAAAGGATTCCCTATTTAATAAATGGTGCTGGGAGAAGTGGCTAGCCATATGCAGGAAATTGAAACTGGACTCCTTCCTTACAACTTATACAAAATTAACCCCAGATAGATTAAAGATTTAAATGGGCTGGGCACGGTGGCTCACACCTGTAATTCCAGCACTTTGGGAGGCCGAGGTGGGCAGATCACGAGGTCAGGAGATTGAGACCATCCTGGCTAACACGGTGAAACCCCGTCTCTACTAATAATACAAAAAAATTAGCCAGGTGTGGTGGTGGGCGCCTGTAGTCCCAGCTACTCGGGAGGCTGAGGCAGGAGAATGGCATGAACCTGGAAGGCGGAGCTTGCAGTGAGCCAAGATCGTGCCACTGCACTCTAGTGTGGGTGAGATTCGTTCTCACAGAAAAAAAAAAAAAAAAAGACTTAAATATAAACCCCCAAACTATAATCACCCTGGAAGAAAATCTAGACAATACCATTCAGCACATAGGCATGGGCAAATATTTCACGATGAAAACCCCAAAAGCAATTGCAACAAAAGCAAAAATTGACAAATGAGATCTAATTAAACTAAATAGCTTCTGCACAGCAAAAGAAACCATCAGAGTAAACAGACAACCTACAGAATGGGAGAAATTTTTTTCAATGTATCCGTCTGACAAAGGTCTCATATCTGGAATCTACAAGGAACTTAAACAAATTTATGAGAAGAAAACAAACAATCCCATTAAAAAGTGGGCAAAGTACATACATGAACAGACACTTCGAAAGAAGACATTCATGTGGCCAAAAACATATGAACAAAGCTCAATATCACTGACCATTAGAGAAATGCAAATCAAAACCATAATGAGATACCATCTCACACTAGTCAAAATGGCTGTTATTAAAAAGTCAAAAGATAACAGATGTTGGTGAGGTTTTGGAGAAAAGGGAACACTTATACACCGTTGGTGGTAGTGTAAATCAGTTCAACCGTTGTGGAAGACAGTGTATTCCATTACTGGTTGTATACCCAAAGGAATATAAATCATTTTGTTATAAGATACATGCACACGTATGTTCATTGCAGCACTATTCACAATAGCAAAGACATGGAATCAACCTAAATGACCGTCAATGATACACTGGATAAAGAAAATATGGTACATATACACCATGGAATACTATGCAGCCATAAAAAGGAAGGAGATCATGTCCTTTGCAGGGACACGGATGGAGCTGAAGCCATTATCCTCAGCAAATTAATGCAGGAACAGAAAGCCAAACACCGCATGTTCTCACTTACAAGCGGGAGCTGAACGATGAGAAAACATGGACAAATGAGGGGGAACAACACACACTGGGGCCCATCAGGAGTGGGGCTAGGGGGAGGGGGAGCATCATGAAGAGTAGTAATGGATGCTGGGCTTAATACTCAGGTGATGGGTTGATCTGTGCAGCAAGCCATCATGGCACACATTTACCTATGTAACAAACCTACACATCCTGAACATCTATCCTGGAACTTAAAAGTTGAAGAGAAAAAAAGAATAATATTTTCAAAGACCCAGAATCATGAAAGAGTGTGGTGTATTATGGATTAGAAAGATAATTCTATGCAGATGATGTTACAGTAGGATATGAGAAGAGAGGAGTGGGAAATGAAGCAGGGGAAGAAAGCAAGTATGGATTACCTTTGCAGGCTATACTTACTAAATTAGAGAGTGTTACAGATTTTACTAACAGAGTTACTTTTTTGTTGTTTGTTTTTTGAGACAGAGTCTCGCTCTGTCACCCAGGCTGGAGTGCAGTGGCACGATCTCGATCTCAGCTCACTGAAACCTCCGCCTCCCAGGTTCAAGCGATTCTCGTGCTTCAACATCCTAAGTAGCTGGGATTACAGGCGTGCACCACCACGCCCAGCTAATTTTTGTATTTTTAGTAGAGACAGGGTTTCACCATGTTGGCCAGGCTGATCTTGAACTCCTGACCTCAAGCAATCTGCCTGCCTCAGCCTCCCAAAGTGCTGGGATTACAGGCATGAGCCACCATGCCCAGCTGACTGAGTTATTTTTTGATGACAGCTAATTATTCTGTTGACTGATAGGGGATTGATATGAATATGCTCTTTCCATTGATGGCAAAATTATGCCAGTGCTAGGGTGCAGGCAGCTGAACCCAGCAGGGACAAAACCAAATAAGGTACAGAGCTGGTCACAGTTTCTACTACATAGATTTGCACGTGATGTATATCCATGAATGTTCTTAACTTACTGGGGGGTTTGGAGTGTGTGTGTGTGTGTGAGAGAGAGAGAGAGAGAAAGAGAGAGAGAGAGGCTATTTGGTTCTATAATTGATATAAAGAAAGGTGGGCTGGGGTGGAGTATAAATCTTGGAACTCACTCTGGTATAAGAAATTCTTAACTACCTCTCTGCTCACTATTACATGGACAGTGTTGCCCTTCACGTTCTTGTGAGAAGTGAGTAATAGGTATAACATGTGAATGTTTGTTTCACGCTCTCCTCTTTTAGTAAATGAGTATTTTAGTTCAAGAGAAAAAGGGATGCATAGAGGAACAGGTGTAATAAATAAAATCCTTAAGAAAACATCCTTAGTTTTTCTCAAAGGTTTAATTTTTTTTTTCTCAAAATTAGTCAGCATGGCAGACTGGTCATGGGCATTAGTAGGCAGCTTTAAGTATTCCTGTTCATTTCACTGTCCCACAGTCATAAAGTGACAAGAGGGCCCTCAGTTACAGAGTAGAGGTGGACAGGATGGTCAATATGTGTAACAGGCTGCAAATAAAGACCTAGAAAAGCATTTGAGGTCTTGTTCCCATCCTTGACAGTCTCGGTGTTACTTCTGACAGGACGACCAGAGTGTAGAGTCTGGGGCATTCTCTAACTCAATTAAAAGTAGAAAACTTAGTATAAGATGTGTATGCGGGCAGAATTAATAGTAAGAATTGGCAGGGCTGGGCGCGGTGGCTCACGCCTGTAATCCCAGCACTTTGGGAGGCCGAGGCCAGCGGATCATGAGGTCAGGAGATCGAGACCATCCTGGCTAACATGGTGAAACCCCGTCTCTACTAAAAATACAAAAAATTAGCCGGGTGTGGTGGCGGGCGCCTGTAGTCCCAGCTACTCGGGAGGCTGAGGCAGGAGAATGGCGTGAACCCGGGAGGCGGAGCTTGCAGTGAGCTGAGATCGCGCCACTGCACTCCAGCCTGGGCGACAGAGCGAGACTCGGTCTCAAAAAAAAAAAAAAAAAAGAACTGGCAGGACCTGGTCCGCCCTTCCCTTCCTTGCGTTGTAATCTGATCTGTAGTATCTTTTTTATTGTTTTCCAGTACAAATCTAAATTCTTTGTATTTTATAGTATCTTAATATTCTGGACTTTGGGTGCCTTTATAAGAGGTTAACTTAATTTTCTCATAACTCAGTTGAGTAAATATCCCAATTAGTGTAAATATCTTTAGCTTTGTGTTGAAATTTTATTTTTAATTCCATGCCCAATATTATCTTGTAGCAGGTGCAGATTCTGTGCTTTCTGAATTCTTTGTGAACATAAATCCCAGTGGAGATATTTTTCATGCCCTGCATACCATTGTTCTGATAATGATGCTTATAAAACACAGAGAGATATTTTCTAGCTTCCATGGCTAAGTATACATTTCAAGAAAGCCCAGTGTTCATCAAGAAAATGTGGAACTGCCTACAGGTTTTTGCGGATATATGTGTATGGTTTTGGGTAAGTTTGCTGGAGGTAAAAGCTGCCTTATTTATTGTAATCCACTGGCATCAGTACAGTTCATAGAAAGGGTATCACACCGTGAAATTGTTATATGCCCCTTTCTGTGCTCCTGGGATCATTTAGTTGTTAAAACATAATTTAAAATGATAATTGCTGGAAATGGGCATGATCGGGGAAGTATTCCAGAGCAGCTTTGCAAATAAATACATAATATTTATAAGCACACTTTGAAAAACCTATTTTCTAGACCCCATTTAAGAAATATCCAGGTGAGGGAAGACGGATAAAATGAAATCAGTATTTTCTACTATTCATTTAGTCTGTGTCAAAATTTTCCAGAAGCAAGCAATTGTTTGCCAGTTAACAGAATGGTGCCTTAATGCTTCTCTTTCTCTCTCACTTCATTCCTCCCTTCCATTCGCCTGCTCTCTCTCCCTCCCTTCCTCCCTCCCTCCCTTCCTTTCTTCCTTCCTTCTGTCCTCCCCTCCTCCCTCCCTCTCTCCCTCCCTCGCTTTCTCTCTCCTTCTTTCCCTCTCTCCCTATCTCCTTTCCTTCCTCTTTTTATTAGTGCAAATTGTGATGTGATTGTGGAATCTCTGAGGACAATGAATGTTATGTTAATAAGTTCATCTTTAATATACGATGCAAACTGCTGCACAGTGAGAAATTCTGTCTATATAACTCGCTCTGGAAGGTTTAGAAAGTTGCATACCCATCCTAAAATAAATCTAGGCATAGTAAGCTCCTGCCAATTATTCATGAGAAGCACATTGGGATTGTTAGACTTATCTCTGAAGAATAGATGGGTGCTTCTCATCCCTATCTTGACTGATCTTGCTCCAGAGCCAGCATCTCACATTTCCAATTGCTGCTAGACAGTTTCTTGTGAATGACCTTTTGTTGCCTAAAATTCTGCATGGGTAAAGCTAAATGTTAAACATGGTTTCCTTGCTTACCTTAATCTACTCATGTATCTATTTTTTGTTTTCTTCACTCAGTCAGTTGCCAAAATCCATCAATGTTTTCCTTTCCCCATTTCCTTCGGTCCTGCTCATCTCCACTTCCTTCTTTCCTACCACCCTTTTATCCATTTGTGCCTTTATTTGCTCATTGTATATTAAGTGTGTTCTCTATGTAGATCTTTGGGTATACAGATATCCATAAGGCAGCCACACAGTTCTCTCTTTATCTTGCTTTTTTACTGATAGAACAGTTTAAGAGTCTTCTAACTAAATCTTTGTTTTTAGTATCCTTTATCTTTTTCTTATTCTCTTCCTACCAACCTTCCATTCTACACAATTGTTGCCAAATTAGTTGATGGAAGGTTTTTCCATCAAATTTCCTTTGAATAGGTCACTCTTCAGTTTTTTAAAAAAATGTTTACTTGGTCTTTATTTTCCACAGGAAAATAGAAGTGGTGTAGGGGCATGGGAAGTATTTCTTTCCTCCCCATCCTCAAGCCAAGCATTCAAGACTGTCCTCAAGATGAGCCCCACCTATCTTTTCAGTATGCATCATTCATCTTAAGTTTCTTCATAAGCTTTTCACCCCAGTGGCACTGATGTGTTCACTACTTCTGAGTAAGCCAGGTGTATTTCCAGTGCTATGCTGGTGCATTCCTTTCCCCCAAAATCACCCCTCACTTATGACTTTGCCAGTACAAAGTTCTTTCCTTCAAAATACAGGTCAATCATAAAGCTTCTCTCAATCCTCTAGAACAGGAATTGACTTTTTTTTTTCCTGTGAAGGGCCAGACAGCAAATATTCTAGGCTTTCTGAGCCATACAGTAATTGTGGTAATCATTCAACTCTGTTGTAGCATGAAAGCAGACATAGATAATATGTAAAGGAATGGGTGTAGCTGTGTTCCAATAAAACTTCATTTGTACCAACCTGGTCAGCATAGGAAGATCCTGTCCATACAACAAAATAAAAAATATAGCTGGGCATGTGCTTGTAGTCCCAGCTACTCGAGAGGCTGAGGTGGGAGGATTACTTGAGCCCAGGAGTTACGGGCTGCAGTAAAGTAGGCCCACACCACTGTATTCTAGCCTGTGTGACAGAAAGAGACCACGTCCCTTAAAACAGACAAACAAATAAACAACAACAACAAACCCTTTACTTGCTGACATTGAACATTCAGTTTTAAATATTTTTCATGTGTCATGATATACTATTCTCCTGTTTAGTTTTGTTCAATCAGTTTTGTTTAACCATTTAAAAATGTTAAAAACTAGTCTCAGCTCATGGGCCATCTAAAAACAGGTGACAGGTAGATTTGGCCTGTGGGCTGTAGTTTGCAGCCTCCTGATTGAGGCAGAAGTTTCCCTCATCATTCCTGATGGGAAGTCACTTGAACTATGCACTTGGTGTGTAGGACACTTTTTATATACTGACCTGCACTGCATTTTAATTGTGTGTTTATTAACTTTACTCAGATCAGATTTAAAGAAAGCTGGAGTTCATCTCATAGTTCTTCCTATTTCCTCAGCACTTACCACAGTATCTTTTGGATAACTAGGGCTCAATGAAAATAAAATGATATGAGTGATTCAAGCAAGCTCTGTTAGAATAGTCATCTATGAATCTCTCTGCCCTTATGTTTAGGTCAAAAGTAAATTAGAAATAACATTTTCTACAGATAATTCATTGTGGAATTATTATCTCTTTCTTTCCACATGCTCATGTGTGAATTTAAAATATACTTCATTGTAAATTAAAGGGATAAAATATGACACAAGTTTATTTTTCTTTATAATCAGCTTTTCATTAATATGGAAGTGTTTGCTTTCTTTGCAAATAAAATACATTTGGAAATCACAACAAAATTAGGATAGCAGCAATGGGAGCTTCTAAAATGTGTTTCTAGAAACAGAACAGTAAAGTATCTTCCTTTAAGATCTCTTTGGCTGCCTGGAAACAAGCATTACTCAGTGTTCTCATGGACCTAGATACGCTGCAGTTATGGCCAGTGCTGACACAGTCCAGTGTCTAAAATCTGCCTTGGCTTGTTTCAACTGTTGGCAATAGTTTCAACCTTAAGTTTAAGTAACAGTTGAAGAAAAAGTTGTACATTTGATTAACTAGAACAGTAGATATTTCCAGGTATAAAAACATTCCACAAAGGAAGAAAATCCAGGCATTTCCCCCTACCACTAGCTTTATAACCCTCAATCTCAAAAAAGTGCTACAGACAACCTTTTGAGCAGATGAGGGATAGGATGAGCTCTGGAATTCTTTTGATTTTTATGTTTGTCGTTAGTTTTTCAGGCCAGCTGGCTAAGCAGGGACTATTTCTAGCCTAAAGGAAGCTCTAAGGAAGACCTTGTGATTTAGTTGCTAAGTAAGTATTTCTGCAGATGCTGTTATCTTTAGGTAATGATGCCCTACTTTGCAAATAAAATGATGCATTTATTTTGGAGTATTGGTTGGGTTTCTGAAATGTTGAGCTTTCTAATATGGGATTCTGCTATTAACTACTGGTGTGCCTAAAGACACTGACCCCTATTTGTAGTGAAGTATCGGTTTGGAAGATGTGCAAACTTCTCTCTGGCTTTGACTCCATTTGTGTCTGAATGCCTACTAGGATTAAAAAATATCCTGGTTTCTCAGCCAGAATGGAGAGTAGATTTTCTGGCCTAGTTTGTGTAAAATGGAATTCCCAACTGCCGTGAGGTGCAGACACAGTAGCCTTTTCATACGTGACAGAAAGCTGCACACTGTTATGTGGGTAACTTGGTTCCTTGTCATATGTACTACCCGACTCCTGAGACGTCTCTGCTTGTGAAAGAACTTAATAAACTCCCTGGTTTGTCACCAGTGGTTGTAATACTTTAAATATCTCAGATTACTTTGGGTTAAGCAGGATTGAAAAATATTATTATATTTTTTGCCTGTGGGAGCAAATCATGAAAGATTTATTTTTAATCGCTCACTTGCCTTCTGCCAAAACTCAGTTTCGTGTCCTTGTTCTTCTCCTTCTTCTTTTCTTTTGAAATCCTATTTTCCACCTTGTATTAAAGTTAAGTAGTTTGTAGATTGAGTTATTTAATCCAGATAAGTAGGACTTCCTTGGCTCTCTTGATTGCTCTGACCTCATTTGTGCAGCAGAACAGACCACCCTGGCCTTCTGGAACATGCTGTGGGGAAATGAGCATGATTTGAAAGTCAGACTTCTTTTCTTTTCTTTTTTTCTTCTTTTTTTTTTTTTTTATTGAGATGGAGTCCAGACTTATTATCAAATACCACTTCTGCTGTTGGCTCACTCTAGTAATCTGGGAAAATCATTTAACCTTCTCAAATCTTAGTTTCCTAATCTACTTTAAGAAAAAATTTAATAATGTATGCAAATAATCTAACACACTAATTCATAGTAGGAATACAATAAATATTACTTTCTATCCTCAGTTCCTCACTTAGGTCTTTTTGTTATTATTTGTTGTTATTACGGCTTGGCAACTGGGTAACTTGATTTTCATGACTGTAATAATATATTAATAGCAAGATATACTCTTAAGAATTTCAGAATTCTTACTGGATGCTACACCCACCTGCCCACACGCATGCTAACAAAATGTGAAACAAATAGCTACTTTTATGCACTGTTTTTTACAAAGGGAGAGCTGGAACTAAGAAGTTGTCACATTTGGGGCTACAGAGAGGAAATGAAGGAGGTGGGAGGAGGACCTGAAATTCTTGCTTTTCATAGTGCTATGATAAGCATTATTAGATCCTGTTCTTTGCTCTGAATGTCTTATTGCTTTTTGTAATACATATTTTATCAAAAGTGTCCAGAGAGATGGTTTAACATTTCATTTTTTTAAGAAAAATAAAATCCAGAAAATTATAGGCTCTTAGATTTTGGAGCACAGTATGTTGTGTTCCAACATAGAAATTAAAACAACCACCACCAAAAAACCCCAGTTAAATAAACAGGTTCCCAAATTGATTAAAACATAAAACCTGACATTAGATCTTTTCGGTCTGAAATTCTACAGAGAAGTTTCATTTAATATGCTGGTTTTGCACCATACAGAACACATTCCCTGACTACTGGTAATTTTCAGTCCTTTACAAATTTTAATTTTGTTCATGAAAGTCTCAGTTTTTTAAAGTCTGGGTGTGAGCCCATCTAAACAATAACAAAAGCTTCTTTAATTGGCTTTTCATTTAAATTTCTTTTCTTTTTAGTTTTTAGAGACAGAGTCTTGCTTTGTCGTCCTGGCTGGAGTGCAGTGACTACATCATAGTTCGCTGTAACTTTCAACTTCTGCACTCAAGTGCCTCTTCCACCTCACCCTCCCAAATAGCTGAGATTGCTAGCGTGCACCTCCATGCCTGGCTAATTTTTACGCTTCTTTTTGTAGAGATAGCGAGTCTCTTGCTGTTGCCAGGCTGGTCTGGAACTCCTGGGATCAAGTGATCTTCCTGCCTTGGCTTTCCAAAGTGCTGGGATTACAGGTATGAACCACAGCACCCAGCCCAGATGCTCATTTCTGAATCAAATAATCCAATTTCACTTACAAGCAAATGTAAAATAAAGTATACAGTGAACTTGACAAGTTTTTTTGATAAACATTGTTGAATTGTAATGAAATATCTTCACGATTTGTTTTATGCCATTCCTAGGTCTTCCTTGTGAATAAATATACCACATTAGTCAGTATTGAGAAGGCATTCATTCATTAGCTGAGAATAGTAATTGAATGTGGGTGCTTTAATTTTAGAAAATCATTTTGCTAAAATTTTCTTAACTTTTATAACCTCCTTCATATTACATTTATTCTTAATTTTTTTATTATACTTTAAGTTTTAGGGTACATGTACACAACGTGCAGGTTAGTTACATATGTATACATGTGCCATGTTGGTGTGCTGCACCCATTAACTTGTCATTTAACATTAGGTATATCTCCTAATGGTATCCCTCCTCCCTCCCCTCTGCCCCCGCAAACTTTAATGGTGTAGAAATGAAAATACCTTTAGAGACCATTAACCCACCCATATCTCTTATGGACTGAATTGTGCGCCCCCTCCCCTCATCCAAATTCATATGTTGAAATACCCCAATAGCTCAGAATGTGACCATTTTAGAGACAGGGTCTCTAGAAACTAATTAAGGTAGAACCCATTAGGGTGGGTGCTAACCCAACATGACTGGTCTCTTTATAGGAGAGTAGGACACAGATAGGCACAGAGGGAACACCATGTGAGGACATAGGGAGAAGACAGACATCTACAAAACAAGGGGAGTGGCCTCAGAGGAAATGAAGCCTGCTGATACCTTGATCTCAGACTTCTAGCTTACAGAATTTTGAGAAAATAAATTTTAATTGTTTAAACCACCCAGTCTATGGTGCTTTATTATGGCAGCCCTAGCAATCTAATACAATATCTTAAATGTGGTCATAGTGTTGTCTGATAGACTAAAGGTTTCCCATGTGGGTCCTTCCTTTTGCCAAAATTTCCTTTATTCATTTTTAAATGCTACGAAAGTGTGACTGGCAAACTTTCTGTGCATAAAGACAGTCATGAACTGCATAATCATAATGAGATTTCTTTAACTTTTATTTTAGGTTCAGGAGTACATGTGCAAGTTTGTTATATAGGTAAAATCATGTTGCAGGGGTTTGTGGTACAGATTATTTCATTACCCAGGTGCTAACCCTAATACCTAATAGTTATTTTTTCCGATTCTCTCCCTCTTCCCACCCTCCACCCTCAAGTAGGCCCCAGTGTCTGTTGTTCCCCTCTACATGTCCATGTGTTCTCATCATTTATCTCCCACTTATAAGTGAGAACATGCAGTACTTGGTTTTCTGTTCCTGTATTAGTTCATTAAGGATGATGGCCTCCAGCTCCAACCATGTTCTTGCAAAGGACATGATCTTTTTCTTTTTTATGGCTGTATAGTATTCTAAGGTGAATATGTACCATATTTTCTTTATCTAGTCTACTGTTGATAGGCATTTAGGTTGACTCCATGTCTTTGCTATTGTGAATAGTGCTGCAATGAACATACATATGCATGTGTCTTTATGGTAGAATGATTTACATTCTTTTGGGTATATATCCAGTAATAGGATTGCTGGGTCTAATGTTATTTCTGTTTTTAGCTCTTTGAGGAATTGCCACACTGCTTTTCACGATGGTTGAACTAAAAGAGTTGCCTTTTCTCCAAAACCTCGCCAACATCTGTTATCTTTTGACTTTTTAATAACAGCCATTGTAACTGGTGTGAGATGGTGTCTCATTGTGGTTTTGATTTGCATTTCTCTAATGATCAGTGATATCAAGGTTTTTGTCATATGCTTGCTGGCCACATGTATTTCTTCTTTTGAGAAGTGCCTGTTCATGTCCTTTGCCCACTAATTAATGGGATTGTTTGTTTTTTTTTCTTGTAAATTTGTTTAAATTCCTTACAGATTCTGGATATTAGACCTTTTTCAGATGCATAGTTTGCAAATATTTTCTCCTATTCTGTAGGTTGTCTGTTTACTCTGTTGATAGTTTCTTTTGCTGTGCAGAAGCTCTTAAGTTTAATTAGGTCCCATTTGTCAATTTTTGCTTTTTTGCAATTACTTTTGGCATCTTTGTCATGAAATCTTTGCCAGTTCCTACGTCTACAACGGTATCACCTAGGCTATTTCCCGGGTTTTTATAAGTTTTAGGTTTTAAATGTAAGTCTTTTATTCATCTTGACTTGAGTTTTGTTTATAGTATAAGGAAGGGGTCTAATTTCAACCTTCTGCATATGGCTAGCCAGTTCTCCCAGTGCCATTTATTGAATAGGGAGTCCTTTCCCCATTGCTTGTTGTTGTCAGCTTTGTGCATAATGACATTTCTGTCGACTGCATATGTGACAGTGGTCACATAAGATGATAATGGAGCCCAACAATTCCTGTTGCCTAGTGATGTCTTGATGATTCTGACCCTATATAGGCCTCGGCTAATGTGTTTGTCACTTCATTTTTAACAAAAACGTTTAAAAAGTAATAAAAAAGAATTTTTTTAATAGATAAAAACCTGTAGAATAATGGCTCACACCTGTAATCTCAGCACTTTGAAAGGCCGAGACAGGAGGATTGTTTGAGCCCAGAACTTCACGACCAGTGTGGTCAACATGACAAGACCCTGTCTCTACAAAAACAAAACAAAACAAAACCAAAGAAAGAAAGAAAATGTTTTTGTACAGCTGTACAATGTGTTTGTGTTTTAAGCTAGCTGTTATTATAAAAGTGCCAAAAAGTTACAAAATTAAAAAGTTTATAAAGTAAAATGTTACAGTCAACTAAGATTAATTTATTATTGAGGAACAAATTTTAAAAGATAAATGTAGTGTAACCTAGGTACACAGAGTTAATAGTCTATAATAGTGTACAATAATGTCCTAGGCCATTCACTCACCACTCACTCACAGACTCACCCAGAGCAACTTCCAGTACTGCAAGTTTCATTCATGGTAAGTGCCCTATATAGGCGTATCTTTTTTTTTGTTTGTTTTATCTTTTATACTGTGTTTTTACTCCACATTTTTTTTTGTTTAGATATGTTTAGATACATAAATACCATTGTGTTACAATTGCCTACAGTATTTAGTACAGTAACATGCTGTACAGGTTTATAGCCTAGGAACAATAGGCTATACCACAGAGCCTAGGTGTGTAGTAGGCTATACTATCTAGGTTTGTGTAAATGTACTCTCTGATGTTCACACATGATGAAATTGCCTAATGACTCATTTCTCAGGACGTATTCCTATTGTTGAGTGATGCTTAACTATATATTAAAGTATCTTTTAATGACAAATATTCTATAATTTAGACTTGGGACAAATCAAATAGACTTTTCCTCCCAATTGTAATAAATAAATGAGAGCTTACTGAATAACCCACCACTGAGATAATTTTTACAAAATCAGTTCTAGGAGTACATTCTCCATATTCAATCATTTCCTAAGTCTCATTGTTTTACTACCTTTCTTAAAATATGGTATTTTACTACCTTATTTTCCCTTCTAGCTTTCACTACCCTAATTTATACACTAATGTTTCTCCTGAGCTCATGTAATAACTTCCCAAGTGTTTTTATGCATAGACTGTTTCTACCTCAAACTATTTATTACATAGATGTCAGAGTTATAATTATGACACAAAAATCTTTTCCTGGCGAATGTATTCAATAGTTTCCCATTATCTACAAAATACAATCTAAACTGCTTTCTAACACATCAGTATACAATGCATGATGTAGCCCCCTCAGACCTGTTCTACATTATGTCTCTCCCCAGTGTTCTAAGCACAACCCTGTTTTACTCACTCACATGGAATTAACTCTGTCTCCCAGAATGTATTGGACTTATGTCTTTGCATGTGTTGTTCTCACTATCTGTAATGCTTTCTCCAATATTCTCTGACAAAGCTTTCATTTTAAAAGTTGTAGCTCAAATAATATCTTATCTCTTGGTGAGTTAATTAAATGTGCCTTCTGTGCTCCCATGACATACTCTTCACAGCCCCAGGTATGTCTCCTCACCAAATCAATGCCTTTCCATATTTGACTACTCATTGCCTAGTGTCATGCCTTCATGGCAGAGGGACTCAATAGCTTTTAAGTGAATACAGAGAATGAAGTGGGTTATGTTCTCATAGAACTACTGAAAAGTGTACAAAAAGGCTCTATATCCACCACATAGTCTTTATGGAAATGACTAGAAAAGAGGATCATGCCATTAGGGTCAGTTTTCTCCACAGAAATAATGCTCTAATTTGGGGGCCTTTGTATAGAAAAAGGTAAATCATAGCTTCGACTACATGGGAAAAGCAAAGATATAACAATTATATAACAATCATAAGTTTATAACAATTATAAACTTTAATTACTAAACTACAACTTTATGTTTTAAGTTCTATAAGATAGGATATACATGTTCTAGATATATTTATCATTTAATATTGCATAAAATTGGACATTAATTAATTTTGCTTAATCTTCTAAAATGGATTTAAGGCTGCTTGGAAAACACATAGCAGCAGGACCTTTACGATAAAAATTTGACAATTCTGTACTTAAAATTGAAGTAATATTAGGCATTAACAAAACATTTAATATGTCATTTTTGTTTCCTTAGGATAATTTATTTTGGAATTGGTGTGAAGTAGACTTAGACTTTTTTGAAAAGTGTCTGAATTTGTATGCACAGTTGGGGGGATATGGATTAGAAAACATACTTGAAAACAATTTAGCTTCATGTTTTAAGATTCTTCAAATTGTTCATAATGTATGACCTAGTATTTACAATTCTGGGAGCTGCTCTTAAAAAAATAAATCAGACATATTAAAAAAGCTTCATTAACAAACATATTTATCACAACACTGAAATTCAAAAGATAAAAAATCATCAATAAAATGTTAGTTAAGAAAACACGGTTTACCTGTTCAATGTAATATTTTCCTGCCATTAAAAATTTACAATAACAAGGCAGAACATTGGTCTTATAATAGTAGAAAAAGACGGGATGCAAAACTATGCTTACAATGAAATCTCAGTTATGGTATCAAAATATGGTGAGGAAAACTAGAAGAAAATTTTTCAAAATATGAATGTTTATTTTATTTTATTATTATTATACTTTAAGTTTTAGGGTACATGTGCACAATGTGCAGGTTAGTTATATATGTATACATGTGCCATGCTGGTGTGCTGCACCCATTAACTTGTCATTTAGCATTAGGTATATCTCCTAAAGCTATCCCTCCCCCCTCCCCCCACCCCACAACATGAATGGTGACTGTTGCTGAAATGTAAATTTTTTAAACATTTGTTCACTGTTTTCTAGTTTATATATATTACTATTTTTAAAAATAATTTCAACTTTTATTTTCAATTCAGGGGGTACATGTGCAGCTTTGTTACCTGGGTGTGATGCTTAGGTTTAGGGTATGATGATCCCATCACACAACTACTGAGCATAGTACCCAATAGTTAATTTTACAATCCTTACTTCCCTTCCTCCTTCCCGAATCTAGTATCCCCAGTGTTTATTATTTTCCTCTTTATGTACATGAGTACTCAATGTTTAGCTTCCACTTATAAGTGAGAACATGCGATAGTTGTTTTTTGGTTCCTGTGTTAATTTGCTTAGGATGATGGCCTCCAGCTGCATCCATTTTGCTTCAAAGGATGTGATTTCATTCTTTTTTATGGCTATGTAGTATCCCATGATATATATGTGCCACATTTTCTTTATCCAATCCACTGTTGATGGGAATCTAGGTTGATTCCATGTCTTTGTTATTGTGAATAGTGCTGCGATGAACCTATGAGTGAACGTGTCTTTTTGGTAGACGATTTTTCTTTTGGATATACACCCAGTGGTGATATTGCTGGGTCAAATGGTAGCTATGTTTTAAGTTCTTTGAGAAATCTTGAAACTGCTTTCCATAGTGGCTGAACTAATTTACATTCCCACCAACAGTGCATAAGCATTCCCTTTTTTCTGCAGCTTTGCCAGCATCTGTTTATATTATTTTTATAATTGGAAATTTATTAACTTTGAAAATTATGCCATTGATTTTAGCATTTTCTCAGAGTTCTAGAGGCATGAGTCATTATTCTTGCTGACAGAAATTTCTCCTATTGAAAAATGATTTTTAGAAACAAGGTCTCACTATTTCCCATTTTCTCTGTTTATTCCAAGTTATAACAGCGTTTGCTTGTGTTGATAGCTATTGATTTTGTGGAGGGTCCTTCACTTCATAACAACACTAGCCATTATCCTAAATAATACTAAGCCATTAAGAAGGCTTGAGCCACCGCAGGCGTGGTGGCTCACACCTGTAATCCCAGCACTTTGGGAGGCCGAGGCGGGTAGATCACGAGGCCAAGAGATCGAGACCATCCTGGCCAGCCCACATGGTGAAACCCCGTCTCTACTAAAAATACAAAAAAAATCAGCTAGGCATAGCGGCGTACGCGTGTAGTCCCAGCTACTTGGGAGGCGGAGGCAGGAGAATTGCTTGAACCTGAGAGGCAGAGGTTGCAGTGAGCCGAGATCGCACCACTGCACTCCAGCCCTGGCGACAGAGCAAGACTCTGTCACAAACAAACAAACGAACGAACAAAAAAGGACTTTTAAAGTAAAAACATCTTAGCGACTTGCTAAAATGGTACTGGGAGAAAGGAAAGTTGGATATGGCCTACGGTGTGTATTTCCTGCACGAGGCTCTCTTCTGATTCTGTTAATAAAAATTTAAAGGTCGTATGTCTACCCTATATAGCAATAATAGAGAGTCTTCCCTTAGTAGGTTAGTGACCATATATGCCTGCTCTCAGTTCTGACTTATTTCTTACATTTACTCTACTGTTCAATCCTGGCTTCTCTTTGGATAGTTTTTATTTGTGAGGCACAAACATGTTCTTATTTTACTCCTTGCTCTTGTTTTCATATTTAGTCTCAAATGGCATAGCCTTTATTTCATTCCTGACTATTTAGACATGTCCTCTGGGAATAAATTGATATTTGCTCTTCCAGCAGTCCCACCAAAGTGTTTTGAGTAAATGACTTACTAAAAATATTCCATTCTTTTCTGAATCATTTTGAATGATCATTTCTAAAGGAAGTGCCTTCCTTTAATCTGGAACTACTGAATCACAGACAGATGTTCTCCCGTTTCCAGTCATTTTGAGCACCAAATCTAGGAAGCAAATAAATCAAATTCTTCATTATCTGGGGTCCTTTTAGATTTATGAAAAACAAAGTAACAAAGAGAAATACTTAAGTGCCTATTCTTTCCATTTTCTCCTCCATTTTTACTTTGGCAATTTGCTTTTTCAAAGCTGTTGCAGTATCTTCACACAGCTGAAATAAAGCATGTACTTAAATCTACACAATATGATGGGTTTGTTACTAGTGAATTGAACTGGAATATTTTCAAATAATCATTTTGGCAAAATGACTACTACTTACAGAGACAAGATTTGGACCTGAAACAAGATGTCCACTAGCCTTTCCTCCTTGGAATGTGCTAGATATCCCATACCTGACAGGCTTAGCACATTCCCTTAGTGTCTTTTTCTTTTGGTACCACTGGCTTGCCAGTGGGTAACATCCTTACAAGTAGAAAGGTTAAAATATGTACTGTTTTGGAGAATCTCTGAAAATAAACAACCTGCAAAAGTACAATCTAAAAGCAAAGTGTTTTTCTCAAAGAAAAAATTACTACATAAGCATTTCCTCAGGTACCAGTGTGATGCATGAACTCACAGATGGAGGAGGTGGCCTTGTCAGGATGCCAAGAATGCAGATACTTGAAGGGAAATTTTAGTGGCGGAAAGAGAGATGTTAACTGGCAGATGAGCCATTGGAATATTTCCCAGGTAAAAAGTATTTTGTTTAAAGAAAGGTATTTTTTGCATGAATTATTACCTGAATTTAGAAAAGAGACTTCTTTAATAAGTCTGACTCACAAGAAATATAGCTCATCAATAAAAATATCATTTGAAGATATTCTTAACAATTGGTCAGTGTTAATCAAATATAAGCATATGATTCTTCAAATGCCAGTATAAATATTTGGATGCTGAGCATTTTACAGACTCTCAAGAATGAGCAAGAAGAGCATGAAAAAAACACATTTAAGTTCTTTGTGTATGATCATGGGATGAGTACAGTAGAATACGTAGAAATGTCATAACTTTAGAGGCAAAAAGCCACAGTTTTCTAATCTGTGAAACAAAAGATAATAATCTCTAACTCAAGACTGTTTGTGTATTAAATTGTAATATTATGATATGCTGGAACTGGGATGAAACATTTAAAGGTGGCTAAATATTGGGAAATTGCTTTTTACTTCCTTGGGGAAAGCATGAAGATGAATAAAGGAATTTTTGGATATGAGAAAACAGGGACAGAGTCACACTGGCTACTGTGATGTGATACATTGCTTTGCATTAAGAACAGCCAAAAGAATGTTGCAGAGGTGAAAGAGAAAATAAGAATTAAAATGGTCAAATCAAATGAGTGGGTTGAAGTGTTAAAGGTGCTGAGAGAGATGAGAACCAAACATGACTTGATTTAAAAACAATTCTTGCAGCTCAAAGTAATCTTTAGTATATGACTAATTTTGACTGAAGAAAAGCATGAGCAATAATGAACAGAGCTAGTTATAGAAGGTGATGGAGGATGTGGTCTTTTGTATGAGGTAAGTCTGAGGAATGCAAAACACAGCTCCCTGGTTGACAATATTCACTTACTTGTTCTTAAGATCCATATTTGATTCTCATTGCCAGTTACATTTCTTAGTCCCTACAATAAGCTAAATAAATGTTCTTATGTAAAGAATGAATATCTTAGGTTGTGTTCCATTGAAAGCAGACCCTAAAATAAGGGTTCAAGTACAAGTAGTTTATTTGGAAGGTAAGCCCAGGAAGCCCCATTAGAAGAGTGGAGGAGTGAGACAAGAAAAAAGGAGAAAGGAATACAGAAAAGGGGACCCTAATGAGTAGTTTACCACTGTGGGCCAATGGGGCTAATTTCTACTGGGGATCTCTGAACAATGATATTGAACTCCCATATTTTATTGGGTGAAGGCTGCTGCTGAGGACAGTCAACTGTCTATTACTTCCTTCCTGAGCATCCTCATATAGGACAGGAAGCCTTTAGGCAGACAGTCTGAGGTGTTTGCAGTGAGAAGCTGTAGACTGTATAAAACCAGCAAGTGCTGAGGGGCCATGAGTAGGGCACTGACAATGTCTGCTATAGTGTGTGAGCGAGTTACAGCTTCCTGCCTTCGGATCTGGGGGCCATTTTGTATTCAAGTGTCCAAAAATAAAATGTCAATGCCTAAGTAACCACCAAGCTATATTAATAGACATTTTACTTATCATCTTAGTTGACATGTGGTAGAAATCATATTTTCCAGGGAAAAGATCCTGGTAGGGGAAAGGCCACTGATGAAGTGTGTGTAGAGAGGGTGGTAAAGAGTGTTAGAAGGTAAATTTGTGACTTAGCAATGTTGCCTAGGACAGGCCCTTTTTATGAAGATTCTGATTGTAGTTATTTTATGTGTTAGGATAAATATTCTTGTGTCTTAGAGGAACTATGAGGCTTATAAAGTAACTCCTTCCCTTCTTTCATTCCTTCCAAAAATATTTCATACAAAATTTTATTATTATTGTTATTGTTATTTTGAGACAGGGTCTTGCTCTATTGCCCATGCTGGAGTGCAGTGGTGCAATCACGGCTCACTGCAGCCTCAAACTCCTGGGCTTAAGTGGTCCTCCTGCCGCAGCCTCCTGAATAGCTGGGACAGGTGCACATCACCGTGCCCAGCTAATTTTTTAATGTTTTGTAGAGACAGGGTCTCATGTTGCCCAGGCTGGTCTTGAACTTCTGGGCTCAAGTAATCCTACTGCCTCAGCCTCCCAAAGTGTTGGGATTACAGACATGAGTCACGGCACCTGGCTAATACAACATATTAAATAATCACCCTCATCTTCCAGTAGGATTTGCTCTAAGAATTCGGGTGACAGTGACACAAAATAGCATCTTCCAATTTAGAGAAAATTTGTTTGCTCTTTTCTAATCATGGTACTTAGAAAAGTTTCTATAGTTTTGAACCACCAACCTAATTCTATACTTGTTTGACCTTTAATAGGAGCCTAAGGCAAGTACAGAAGTCAGAGTTTGCCTAATATACTCTCCCAGAGGGATTGTCAAGTATATTTCATTTATTGGATTGTGAATTTTTAGTGTCCAGATTCACTCTTTACCACAAAAATTCAAGAGTAATTATTTTAAACAGAACTGCATTCCCACAATAAGTGCTGATTTGTATTATTTTCCAGTTCATACTTTGAAGTATTAACGGACTGAAAACTGAGCATTTTATTGTTGCTTGCTTTTTTTTTTGTCTCCATTTGTCAAAGAAATGTATGGAATATATCCTGTTAACCAAGCTCAAATGCTTTAGATTTTATTCACTGGCTATTCAAAAAAAGAGAGATTTTAAAAATACTTGAATTGTTTGAATAATTTATTGGAAGGCCACTATACCACCAACACTGAATAATTTAGTTTAAATAGGTACAGCCTCAGGAAATGTTATTAAAAATATTTGTCTGAAAGTCAGTTGCCTAGATTAGTTCAATTTTTTTATTTTTCCCTTTAGCTTTGCTTTTAATGTCTGCAAATAAATACGGTATTTATTGTTTGTGAAAATATTATTAAAGTAGAATATTTCTCCGATGACGTTTCCTTTTAACCACTTCATTAACTAAACTCTGAATCAATGTGTAATCACTACATTTTTTTCTTTAGATTTTTTTTTTTCTTTAGTGTCTGAAGAAAGCAGCTGTGGCTTATTCTCACAGCCAGAACTCAGCCATAATAACATGAAAAAATATTATTCAATGTATCACAATAACGGCTAACACTTCTTTAGGTTTTAATTTTTGCTTTCTTAACATATAACTATTTGATTATTATAAATAATATTTGAGTGTTTGAAAATCATTACCCCCTTAAAAGGAAACTTACAAGATACAGAAACTGTAGAAAATATTTTGGTAGAGGATATGGTTAGAAACCATAAGAAAAAAATCAATTAATGCTAAGACATTATCAACAATGACCTTGTTTCAATATATGTTTCTTTCCAAGTAAAATAAATTCCATTATATCACCACATCTGTATGCATGTACAAAATTCAATAAAACAAAACTGGGCATGCTCAGGAAAAAGCACGGCTTAGGGAGACATTGTTACAATAATTACTTTTTTCAAAGTTTAGTAAATTTTTAAGAAGCCATCAAATAAACTTCTATTCTCAAATGAGAAGTTGTCACAGTTACTCAGTTTGGATCATACTGAAATCGGGGTTTTTTAATGAACGAGGAAGATATAGACAGTATTTTAAAATTTTCTATCCATTATATTTTACATTTTCTTTTGATAAACAAATGCATGCCCCGATCAAAAGTCTAAATTATTCAAAAAAGTGATATGATGAAAATAACTTTTTTTCTCCCTTGATTGCTTGTCTCATAGGTTCCTCCCCGGATATAACTGACATTAATTTCAGATGTGTATTCCAGAAACATCCTATGCATTCACAGTAAAATAAGCCAAATTTAATGATCCATTATGTATAAACAACATTTACCTTTACATATCCTTAGATTAATAAATTATACTTAGTTTGACAACTTACTTTTAAACTTAGTATTTCTTAGACATTTGATAACAATAAATTATAATTCTAATTCACTTTAGAAATTACTACAGAGTATTACATTATGTGGATACAATATATTTAGTGTATTGAGTACGTTATTGTCAGAAATCTAGGCTGTTTCCATGCTTTTCAGCAATGAACATTTTCAGCAGTCAGCATTTAAAACTATTTATCTTTGTACCCAGGTGGATGCATATTTATAGGATAAATTCCTAAATAAAGGTTGCTGTTTTTAATTTTTAAAAATATTAATATTGATAGACATTGAGCAAGGTACACTTCATATAGAGTTTTTATTGAATAATATTTTAGGCTGGAAAAGTAATATAAAGTTTTTGTTCACATTCTCAAAAATTTAGTATCTCTTGCACTAATTTGTCACTTAGGCTAGGTGACTTTACATTTGTTTTTTCAAAATAGACTTAAAAGTTCTTGAAGCTGCTGTATTGTCTTCTGTCTTCATGTTTCTCATGTTAAGTAATAAGACATGTCTTGGAGCAAGTGCCATTTAAGACTCCTCTAACTGGTAACTTGAAATTTTTGACATTGCTACTTCATTATCTAGTATAAATGAATAATCTCAGTGTTGTTTTAGTGCCAATTTGTTTCTCATATTAGTAAGTTATTGCAAAACTTAGCATTTGAACAGAATTGGAAAATGAATAATATAGTCAAGTTTTCCATATCACATATGATATTTCTTTTAAATTCTTATTTTATTAACTCTTATTTTTGAAGAATTGTTTTTTGAATAGCTGTGATTCTTTTTAATTTTTATTTTTTCTTGGATATCTAAATCTTTTAATTTTTCTTCTTTAGGATTTATATACTTCCTTTTTAGGTTATGTTATGATCCTTCTTTCCAACTTAAAAACTTAAAACAATCAAATAAAACAACCATATCTTGTCAGAGTTCTGCTGTGATTGGTGTACAAGTAGAAGGCCAAGTGGACAAATGATGGGTACTGTAAAGTGAATCCAAAGCTATAAATGCAGCTTTGTTTGCAATGACAAATAGCTCTCTAATGCAACTAATTTAAATATGAAGGCTAGGTTATTGCAATAAGCTAAAAAACCATTTAAAATCATTTTTAGGAAAAAAAATCTCTCCTTGGATAGATGCGGGCTGTATTCTTAGACTTTGAAGATCAGGCTTATGAGTTAATATTATTTAGTGGTGATTGGGACAGAGTGTCATTTTGTGACACTCCAGGACAAGTAGCCTCAGGGTGTCATGAGATTTCATGCTAGCTTGGTAAAAGGAAATAATTCTAAATGACACCTCTGAGCTACTCTGAAAAGTTAGCTTTCTAATGAGAACTTAGCTACTGAAGGAGCACTTGGCTGAGTAACAAATCTCTCTGCCTTTGCAAAGAATAATTTCTTTTTTTCCCCCCTGCTGGCATTTAAACTCAACCATTTACATTTAGGAAATCACTAATATATGTAAAAATGAAAAGGAAGGTAGAGAAGCAGCAGAAAAAGTGTGGTTGAAATAATGATTTAGCTATGATGACCATGCCAAATGTGGGTAATATTTGGAAAAAAAATTTGGATGCCATACACACAGAATTGAGGAAATTAGTTTTTGATATAGATATGTCAGAATTGGTTCTGTGATATAGTGGCAGTTTAAAAGTGTTTTCTCAAGAGAGGACTGTCAGATTCTGCTCTAAAACCAATAGAAAATGACTCAGTCTCAATTATACTTTGTATCCTAATTGCAGAGACCTTTAACATAATGACATAATGAACAATTAACACTCAACAAAGTATCAAAACCAACCACAAAAACTGCTCAAGGACTTTCAGAAAACATTCATTCATTCAATAAATATTCACTGTAGTCCAAGAGATGTAATGAAGAACAAGACTAATAAGATTCTTACTTTTTTCAAAATTACATCCTCATGGGGAGACACAGATGAATGAAGTAAGCACACATATTTATCAACTAATTTCAGATAGTGTTAAGTTCTAAGATGAAAATAAAACAGGGTGATGTGATAGAGTGTACCTTGTGTGTGGGTGTTGCAGGGAAGGTCAGCTTTAGTCAGGGAAGACATCCTAGATAAGGAGGTATTTGTGCTAAAACCTGAATGATGAGGACTCCACCATGTCAAGATTTGGAGAAAAGGCATTCCATACAGAGAAACAGCAAGTGCAAAATCCTTGGGATGGGAAAGATGGTATGTTCAAAAAGAAAAAAGAACACCAGCATGGTGACAACAGAAGGGACAGTGTTGCAGAAGATGAGGTCAGAGTGATAGAGAGGAGACAGATTGGACTTTTGTTCTGAGTACAACAGGAAGAGATTTCAGCATTATAAGGAGAGAAAGGAAAGAATATGCATGATTCAAAATGATCACATTTTCATCTGGATGAAGATTAAATTGCAGAGGGGCAAACTTAGAAGAGGAGATACAAGTTAGAGGTTTTTGTGGTAGTGCAGGTGTTTGACAATGGTGGTGGGATTAGCATGGTAGTACTGGAAATAGTAATTAGATTCTGGATACATTTTGGGAGCAGGGTCTACATATTGAGGGTTTGGATATAGAGAACAAGGGGAAGAGAGGAATCAAGCATCTCCCCTAGGATTTTGCCTTGAGCTGCTCGTCAAGTGGAAATGCATTTACTGAGAGAAGACTGGGGGAGAACAATTTATAAGGGAGGAAATTAGAAGTTCTATTCCAGGTATGTTAAGTTTAAAATGCCTATTACTTGTCTAAGTGGATCTTGACTACAAAACTGTCTGTAGTCTCAGCAAACGAGTTCTGTGGGCTATCAGCATTATTCTCTTTTACTTGCCTTCCTGCATATTCCTAGCTTGAGGGAAAAATAGAAAAAAATATTCACTTATTTATTCATTCAACAAATATTTATTAAACCATCTATTCCATAAACATTTATGCTAGGCACTGTTCTAGCAAATGTGGATAGGGGAATAAACAAGTTCTATTTTGTATCAAACTTTTTTTCCCTTTCAGGTTTAGTTTCAAGAGTGTGGGTGAAAAATGGATGACTCATTTCCGTTCTTTACTAGCTGGTCCAAGGCTGGTAGTTTGGTCTCTGTTGCCTCACTCTTCTCTGGTATGCAGTAGAAACATTCAGAAATAGACTTAGTAGCCTGGATATACAATGTCACCTGCCAAAGTCCTTCAATACCACAGTAATGAATAAAAACTGAATGGTACTAATTGATATATATTTCCTCCCACTTATTCATCCTATGTTTTTATTCTTCTATCGTGTATTATTTTTTAAAGTACCAGAATAAACTAATGTCTTTGACTTTGTGATGACTAATAGAAACAGTTGGATATAGAAATAATTCAGTTTAAGTCAGCCAAAGAAACACCAAAATGTTTCTGAGTAATTTGTTATTGCAGTTTTCTTAGAATTTCATTAGGGATAAATTGAGGTTTCTGAATCTAAGAAATTACCTGGTGTTTTTCAATACTGATATGATAGATTTTGATACCACTTGCTTCATATAGGAACATTTCCTGTTTTTCTTCTAGAGAATTCTGAATTAAAGAGAGAAGCAGAGATGAAAATAACTTCTCATTTGTGCTTTGAAATATTTCTTGTCTTAATTAAAATTCAGGCAAGCCAAATTTGATACCATAAAATAGAGTCAGCCTGACCGCTCAGCTTCCCTTAATATTCTGCATCCCCTCACCCTTCTTTAAAACTGGTTCCTCCAGTTTGTATCTGAATGATGCTATCATCACAGTGACTTGTGCCAAACTCAGATTACTGTATGCTATAGTCATCGTCTGGTTTCCTGTCTAGTGAAGAAGCATTTCATGGTGGTTAATAGCACTGGCTTCAATCAATTAGGCTAGGATTTAAATTCTGGCACTGCTGTTCATTGGCTGGATGACCTAGGGCAAGATACTTACTCTTTGTATCTCAATTTCCTCATCTGTGTTTATGTGTGAGACTTAAATGAGCTAATGCAGGTAAAGTCCCAAGCACAAGGCCTATCACCAGGTAGGCATTTGTTCATATGCTTAAAACCTATTTGAGTGCCAGGCACTGTTCTGAGCTCTGGGATAAAGCAAGCACAAATTAGACAAAATTCCTGCCTTCATGGTCTTTTTATTTTGGCATTCCATAACCTCAACTCCCTGTCTTATTTTCTTTCTTTCCAGGATGGCGCTGAGCAAAATAGTCATGTAGCAAAAAATGGGCACTTTATCATATTCTTACCCTTGTGTGTGACGCAGCTAGTGTATTAGTCCATTTTCATGGTGCTGATAAAGACATACCAGATACTGGGCAATTTACAAAAGAAAGAGGTTTAAGGGACTTACATTTCCACATGGCTGGGGAGGCCTCACAATCATGGTGGAAGGCAAGGAGCAAGTCACATCTTAGGTGGATGGCAGCAGGAAAAGAGAGAGAGGACTTGTGCTCTCTCTCCCATTTTTAAAACCGTCAGATCTCGTGAGACTTACGAGAACAGCAAGGGAAGACCCACCCCATGATTCAGTTATCTCCTACTGGGTCCTTCCCACAACACGTGGGAATTATGGGAGCTACAAGATGAAATTTGGGTGGGGACGCAGCACCAAACCATATAAGCTAGTGTCCGTGTTGCCCACCCTTGCCCACCAAGCTCCACCCATGCTCAACTTCCCCACCTAGGATGTCTTTCCCAGCAGTGCCTCCCCTGTGGGTCTTCTCTGCACAAGTTGCTGCCCTATCCACACTCACCTGCATACTTTGTATCTTAGTCCCTGCCTTCTCAGTCATGTAAGTCAACTGATACTGAGTTTCTAGTAACTGGTATAGACCAAATATATACCCCTATTGAGAGCTTTGCTTAGTTCCCTAGAAATGAATCTGTAGAAATAGAAGATTGTAATTTGTGGAATATTTGAGAGAGGAGAGGGCTTCAGAGAAGCTGCTGTGTCTGACTGTGATCACTGTGTCGTTTGTTTATTGAACATAGGCTGTAAAACGACTTTCTTCTCTTCCCCATGCTTTTCCATGTTCCTCGCTTTCTCTCTTTTTTTCTTTCCTATTTCTCACTTTCCCACGCTTGTGTCACTCACATTACATAAAATATAATATATAGTGAAGCCAACTTAAGTACCACATCCTCCTCGAAACCACTCCTTCCCCTTCCACTTGAAAGAAATCTCCCTCCCCTCTACCTCTCTGGCCAGTCTTTCCAGTGTTGTCCACTTACTGGTTATCTTTCCCTCATTTCTCTGCATTCACAAACTTCATTTGAGATAAAACCCAGGTGGGAAGGTGGGAACTGAAGCCAGGTCAGGGCCTTTCAGAGGTCCAGCAAAACCTGGATCTCCTTCAGCTTTCCTCTTCTCCCTTCTCTCCTTCCTTTTCTGGAACACTTTTTTTTTTTAAAGCCCAAATCAGGTGTTAATATTATAACATAAGAAAGAGTACTTTTCGAGGTGGGTGGATCATGAGGTCAGGAGATAGAGAACATCCTGGCTAACACAGTGAAACCCCATCTCTACTAAAAATACAAAAAATTAGCCGGGTGCGGTGGTGGGCGCCTGTAGTCCCAGCTACTGGGGACGCTGAGGCAGGAGAATGGCGTGAACCCGGGAGGCGGAGCTTGCAGTGAGCTGAGACTGCGTCACTGCACTCCAGCCTGGGTGACAGAGCGAGACTCCTTCTCAAAAAAAAAAAAAAAAAAAAAAAACAAGTACTTTTAATACAGTAGTAACCTCTTAATATAGTGGGAACCTGCAGGGGATATGTTCTAAGACTCCCAGTGGATGCCTGAAATCAAAGATAGTACAAAGCCCAATATATATACTGATTGTTGTTGTTGTTTTTTAGACGGAGTCTCACTCTGTTGCCCAGGCTGGAGTGCAGTGGCATGATCTCGGCTCACTGCAACCTCTGCCTCCCAGGTTCAAGCGATTCTCCTGCCTCAGCCTCCCAAGTAGCTGGGACTACAGGCGTGCGCTACCATGCCCAACTAATTTTTGTATTTTCTGTAGAGACGAGGTTTCACCATTTTGGCCAGGATGGTCTCGATCTCTTGACCTTGTGATCTGCCCACCTCAGCCTCCCAAAGTGCTGGGATTACAGGCATAAGCCACCGAACCTGGCCCGTAGTTTTGATATAATAACCCAGACAGCTACTAAGTAACTAACAGGCAGGTAGCATATACAGTGTGGATACACTGGCTAATGGATGATTCATGTCCTGGGTGGGACAGAACAGGCCGGCATGTGATTTCATCACACTATTCAGAATGGTGTGCAATTTTAAATGTATTAATTGTTTATTTCTGGAATTTTCTATTTAAGACTCTTGGACTGTGACACTGAAACCGCGGAAAGCAAAACCATGGCTAACAGAGGTCTACTGTACATAAATTACAATGCAATATAATTGTGTTATTTATAAGATTATATGGGGTTATATTTAAAAAGTAATTTGTGATATGCAATATGGTATCTGATAATGAGCTATTAAAGTTTTATTATAAATAAGATCTTAAATGTATACCAGAGACTGCATGTATAAACTAATATGGAGAGATAATGGGAAGTTTATTTTGCCGTCTATTGAGTAAGATCCAGGGTGAATGGTCCTTTGGCCCCCATGATACATCCTGTGTGGGCAGTAGTATCAGGTACAGATAAAAATCAGTCACCAAAACATTAGATGGATGAAAAATGAGGGTGATCACAGGAGGATGAGAAGCTACCCGGGTAGAATGCTGGAGAAAGACTGAGATAGTTTTTGGAGATGGTGCTCTTGTTAGCTCAAGGCCTGGGCACAGAGCTTGACTTCTTTGGGTTTCACAGAATCAGGGAAGCAGAGAACCAAGAGACCTAGAAAGATCTTCCCATAGGAAGATTGAATTTTCACCGTGGCAAAGGAAAAGTGTCAAGGAGAGTCCTGCTAAGAACAAAGCAAAGAGATTTAAGAGCTTAACATCTTTGGACGACGTGCTTTGGACCATCCTTGCCCATAATCCTTTTCTTTGAGATCCTATTCCCTGTGTAGCACTGGTAGTGGGCAACCGTATGTAACTGGTGACGCCCTTACAAGAAAACTGGTCTGCAAAGAGAAGGAAGAGGAAAGAAAAATTGTGCAGAGAGAAGTAGAAGCTAGAAAGCACATGAATCTTGAGAGATAACTGAGTTGTCTCAGTTCTTCAATGATTTCAGTTCCCATGACTCATGTTGGTACCATGCTATGGTTTCTGTGAATCTCTAGCATTGTTTGAAGCTTCCTCACCTTATATCCTATAAGTGGGGTCACTGTTTTGTTTTTGTCATGAGAAGAGTCCTGACTAGGACAATAACTGATATGTTGTTGAAAGTTGATGACCTCTAGTTGTCTTGGGAACTTAAGCTTAGATACAGGGAAAACTATATTGGTTTTCTCACCCCAGTTAATATAGCCAGAGCTGGTTCTCCATCACCAGTAGGGAGGAGTGTTTGGACACTTTCAGACAGTTGGGTTGGAGCTAAGATAAGGCAGAAGGAGATAATTTTTTTATGAGTCCTGGATAAATATTGGTGGATGTTTTGCTTAGGGTAAAAGCTAAGTTGCTGAAACAATGGAAATCTTTTAGTACAATGACTAATATTAATAAGATTAATATTTATGTTGCCCTAGGTCTGAACCCTGGTTCTTGTCTCCGGATACCTGTGTGAATTTCCTGATTCCAATTTTGGATACCTCCCAGGATGACAGCTTTTCAACTTCCTTGTTGACAGATTTTCAGGGTCTGTCTTGAGAATGATTAGCAGCTTTTAATATGTAGCCCCAAGTCTATTCTTCCATAGCCTGCACCCATGTTTTGCTCATAAAATATTTGGTATTGACTCTGTATTCCTTTGAGTTTCATTTTTGTTCAGTCTTAAGTAGGAATTACATGGGTTCAAAGGGTGGGGAGGAAGACCTTTCAGTAGAGAAGTCAAAGACAATCCAATACAGTATTCCCTCCTTATCCAAGAGGTGATATGTTCCAAGACCCCCAGTAAATGTCTAAAACTGAGGATAGTATCAAACCGTCTATATACTATGTTTTTTTCCTATACACACATACCCCATGATAAAGTTTAATTTATAATTAGTCAGAGTAAGAGATTAACAATAACTAGTAATATAATAGAACAATTATAACAATATGCCAGCATCACTACTCTTGTGGGTTGGGGCCACTATTAAGTAAAATAAGGGTTACTTGAACACAAGTGCAGTGATAGTGTGATAGTTGATTTGATAACAAAGATGGCTACTAAGTGACTAAGGGGCGAGTAGTATATACAGCATGGATACACTGGACAAAGGATGATTCACATCCCGGGTGAGACAGAGTGGGATGGCACAGGATTTAATCATGCTACTCAGAATCGCACACAATTTAAAACTTTGGAATCATTTATTTCTGGAATTTTCCATTTAATATTTTCGGACTGTGGTTGACCACAGGTAACTGAAACCATGGAAACTGAAACCACAGATAAGGGGGGACTACTGTACTAAACTGGAAGGGTCTGAATTCTTGTTGGATAAAGTAAAACAAACACTGAGAAAATAAACTTTAACTGCATAAGAGAGCAAAAGAAAAGCAAAATATGAACCATGAATTGCTTTAAAACGCAAATAGCTTTACCATGTAATACCAACCCTCCTTTTCACATTGTGATTTAATTATTAACTAAATTCTGTTCTTTAGAAAGGTACCACACATTATTTTAGAGCACAACATCCATGTTTTAACCACAGAAGAGCACTAACATGAAACTCTCTGGAAGATGAATATTCCCAAATGCTCAACACATGGCCTGTAAAAGCCAGTCCCATATTTATTTTTCATGTTACATTTGCTGATGGAAGTTATATCTGGAGTTAAAAAATATTTGGCAGATTCATAAGGATCCTTTTTAAACTAAAATTTGACAATGTCATTTTAGCATATAATGTCATGCTCACTGTGTGTGGAGATGTGGGAATGGAAAATATATCTGGGGAAAACACTGACACCTGGAAGGCTTCTGTCAACTTTCAACAAAAGCCTGCAAAAAACTGCAGATCAGATGATATGCAAATGTGTTTCAATTTCACGTACACCAAGTATCCTGTTATTTTGACACACATTGGAAAATCATTTGATTACTTATCTTAGAATATTTCTTTCTACATGAATCTTCTCATTAAAATTTTCTGATAACCTTTTACAATTATTATTTATTAAAATAGCAGTTTAGCTCCGAGATTTCCTGCTCTCAACGTTAGTGCACTTTATGCCTCACTGGTGTTACTTGTCAATTTCAGCTTTATTTACCTTTTTGCTTACTCTCTCCTATTTGATTATGTACTCCTAAAAGACAAGTTTCATGTTCATTTCACTAATTTCCTGTATAAGGTCTTACTTAACATTGGTGCTCAAAGGACCAAATTGTTTTGTGACACAATGTATTTTTATTTTGTACTGTGAGCTCCTTGAGGTCAGAAGAGAATATCTCATTCATAAACCCCAGCACCTATTACACTCCTGAGTCTGCAGAGTAACTCAATAAATGATTTTCCTATAAAACAATAGGAATTGCATCCAAATGCTACATTTTGTCTTACAAGCCTATTTGTTTTAGTGCAATGAATTGTGTTCAGACAAATCACAGGAACCACATGGAATGGTCCCATTGGTTCTCTAATCCCAACAGAGGCAGCTGTATGATGTTGCTAAGGGATCACAAAGCTCCAGAGACAGATCTGGGACAGGTACACAATTTAAATGGAGGCACAGAGGTAGATGCCAAAGAGTAACTATACATTCTACTGTTTCCACATTCATGTTTTGGAGAAAAGTGTGATAAAAACAATTTTGTTAACAATTTTTAACTGCAACTACCACAATTAATTTTAAGCCCCTTCATCACTGTTAGGTAGGGCAGAAGGAAGAGAGTTAAAGGTAATTATTTTTGTGATATTTTGGAAACTGTATCCAGTGGGTTGAGGGTGCCAACTGCCACATAGTTGAATCCACAGATGAGTGAGAAAATTACGCCAATGAGTTGTTACCGATAGGTCAAATAGCCTAATACGGTGGAAAATTGCAGAAAAGTTTGCAAAAAAAAAAAAAAAAAAGTAAAAACAAAAAAAACTTTGATAATATAGAAAAAGCTGTTTGAAATAAATAAAGCAATTTAATTCTTAGTTTTGTGTTTAATCAAAACTCCTGCAAGGATCTTGTTGACTTACTACATATATCAAATAAACCTGTCCTGATTTGTGGGCAAGTGATTGTTTGGGTCCTAGTTAGAGGTGGAATTAATAGCCATGTAACAGAACTTCTAAACATCTTTGTTAATGTTAAGAGGAAAAAGCACATGATTCTATTTTGCATATAACCAGTGGCTGATTTTTAAGAAAGAAGGAAGGGGCTTCTTGAAAATGAATCAGAGAAGTGAGATCTTTGTATAAAAGTAAACTAAATTTGGTATAAAAAGAAAATAACTTGTAGAAACAGATGCATGATAAGAAGAGAGCATAATAAGGCATCCCAAGATTTCAAAAGGAAATTATTTTACTTAATTTGTTTTAAAATTAGCTTAAATTTATTTCAGATTTTGGGGGAGTGGGAGGTTGAGTTAATTTTCAGGATATCTTTTTAAATAATTATAGGTGATTGTTTAGATTCTATGAAGAAACAGTTTTTTTTGTTTGTTTTTTGTTTTTTTGAGACGGAGTCTCACCCTGTTGCCCAGGCTGGAGTGCAATGGCACAATCTTGGCGCACTGCAACCTCCGCCTCCCAGGTTCAAACGATTCTCCTGCCTCAGCCTCCCAAGTAGCTGGGAATACGGGCGCCCGCCACCATGCCCAACTATTTTTTTGTATTTTTAGTACAGATGTGGTTTCACCATGTTGGCCAGGATGGTCTCAAACTCTTGACATTGTGATCTGCCTGCCTCGGGCTCCCAAAGTGCTGGGATTACAAGTGTGAGCCACCATGCCTGGCTGAAGAAACAGAGTTTTAAAGTTCCGTCTGAATTTTGATAGAAGTAATATCTATATTCTTGAGAAAATATCAACATTACATGGCAAAAGAGAGTCAGTAGTATATATAAAATGAGTGTGATATGATTCTATAGGTGTGTAAGTGATGGCACCCTAACATATTATCAGTGAGTGGCATACCTGTGTGTAGTGAACAGGTAAGGGTACCTGAACAGCTTCATGTAGAGAACTGCAGTAGGGTGAGGGAAAAGAGAGAGAGGAGAAGTAATTTTGCTTCTGTTCCTCATATCAGTGTTATAATTTCTTAGTGTCTATATAATGTGTAACTATTTTGTGATAAGCTTCACTCCCCTTGTTCTCTTTTTATCTTTTTTCAGTTCTGATAAAATATATGACAAAAATGTGAGTAATATTTTTGTGCCTCTATTGCTTAATAATGATGAACTACTAATTCGGTTAATTCTATATCTCATGCCAACTGTCCATTTACTTACTCAGAAGATCAGGAGGCTGGAGCCCTGTCATTGGAGAATCTGATTCAATCAGGTATGAGTATGCCTATGGAATCCATTATTTGATAAGCTCCTCAGATGGGCGTGACAGCCAGCCAGCATTTTGAGTCCAAAAGTTCTTATTTCTCTTTTATATCTCCATCACCCTTTCTCTGCAACTCATGCAGGAGGCACAGTAATCCTTCCCTTGAGATTAATTTATCATCTCAACAATGACCTAATCAATGTATTACCTCTTTCACTTTATATTTGAATTTTAAGATAGACTCCAAGGTGTTAAAATATAGCATCAGTTCTCTTTTGAGATCCCACCACTTCCAGAATTATCTAAGAATCCATGTGGAGTAATTCACTCAGTCCAAAAGGTTCAGTCCACTTCCCAAGGCAAGCTGGGAAGAATAGTGGAGAATTTAATCCATTTGCTTCTGGCAGGCACTAGTAGTTGATGGATGCTTGCAGTTGTGCTCTTAGTGGCCAGATCCCTGTCTAGGGGCCAAGGTTCACACTTAGACTTTCTGGTTAGAACTCCCTTTATTTCACAAGTTTGTCAAAACAATGATGGTCCTCAGGGCATCTAGACTAATTTTTTTGTGCATGTATATGACATAATCAGTTTTTTCTCAAAAGTCTATAGATCCTTACAATAATCCTATCACTTCAGCTCAGACTACCCTTTCATTACGGTGAGTTGGGGTCCTCACTAGCCAGCACAATTCTCAAACTTTACCTTCCTATTAAAATCACCTGAAAGACGTATTAAACACAGGTTGCTGGGCTCC
Organism: Pongo abelii; assembly: GCF_028885655.2. Lineage (NCBI taxonomy): Eukaryota > Metazoa > Chordata > Mammalia > Primates > Hominidae > Pongo > Pongo abelii. The sequence goes on along the minus strand of NC_071989.2, from coordinate 94,755,761 downwards.
AACCTCTGAGTTCTTACTCATAGTTGCTATGAACTGAACTGTGCTGCCCACATATATATGTTGAAGTTCTAACCCCCGGTGCCTTAGAATGTATTTGGAGATAGGACCTTTAAAGAGTAAGGTTAAATGAGGTTACAAGGGTGGTGCCCTAATCCTACATAACTGATGTCCTTATAAGAAGAGGAAGAGACACCACTAGATACATGCACACAGGGCAAAGGCCATGGGAGGACACAGCAGGGCGGACACTCATCATCTGCAAGCCAAGGAGAAGTTGAATTTGCTGACACTTGATCTTGGGCTTTTAGCTTCCATAATTGTGAGACAATAAATTTATATTGTTTAAGCCAGCCAGTCTGTTGTATTTTGTTATGGCAACCTTAGCAGACTTATACAGTTGGATTGAGGTGGGCTCAAGAATTTTCCTTTCTAACAAGTCCCCAGATGATGCTGATATGGCTGGTCTGGGGACAACCCTTTGTGAATTACCGGGCTGGGAAATCTTTGTCAGGCCCACTTTTGTTTTGTGCATGTATATGACAGAATCAGTTTTTTCTCAAAAGTCTGTAGAAACTTTGTTTCATCCGAAGACCCTTGAAGATCAGGAGGTAGGATTTTTATCCTTATGTTGAACTACTCAAAGTTAAAAAAGGCTCGGTTATGCTAGTGTCCATGACAGGGGGTGCATATTCACCTTACATCTGGTAACTAAAAGGCACATTGGAATAACTGCTTCTTGTTTCCACATACAGAGAAGTTCTGGAAGTAGATTTTCCTATATTTTTTTCTTTAAAGTTATATCTTACCAGCAACTACTTTATATTAAAATACAGGATAAAAGAACTGAGATACAAAAAAGAAAAATAAATCTCAATAATCTGACAGTAAGTACAATTCAGTGTAATTCAACAAATTGAATTGCTAGCAGATAAAAATAACTGAGTTAACATGTTTCCTCTTCCACTTTTTATTGGCATCTTACACTAGACTCCAATGTGTTAAAATACAACAAACTTTATGAATCATAAGAATCACATGATGTGTTTGTTAAAAATACGGAGTCCTGAGCTACATTCGTACAGATTTTGATTCATTAGTTCGAGTGAATTTGGGAATCTTTATTTGTTATAAGGGCATTTGGAGATTCTAATGCCGGTAGTCCGAATACCACTACGTGAGAAACATGGACTTCGAGGAATAAGTAATGTGGGGATATTAATTTTTTGTATAAACAAATTAGCTGGGCATGGTGGTGCATGCCTGTAGTCCCAGTTACTCAGGAGGCTGAGGTCGGAGATTCACTTGAGCCCAGGAGTTCGAGGCTGGAGTGCAGTGATGCAATCATGGCACACTGCAGCCTCAAACTCCTCGGCTCAAGCAATCCTCCCGCCTCAGCCTCCTGAGTAGATTTTTTTTCCAAAAAAAAAAAAAAAAAATAGAGGACATGTTAGAAGATGTGGCTTTAAGTCCTACCCACCAATTATGACAATGCTGAACTGGGACAGCCTCCCTAGGTAAGATTTAGGACATGGAAGTGCAGAACATATCTTTGTTCTCTGATTTCTATGCACATGCTTGCTTCTTGGAGTTGAGTATGAACAGTTATTCTTTCAAAATTTACTAATCAGAGAAATATTTCCCAAGAGGTGGAGTAGAGTGAGTAGAACATGGAGAGATGCCAGTACAGGGGATCTCTGGACCTTGAAAAAACCCTCAGTAGTGGGGAGATAAGCTTCATCCTCCACTCCCCTCACCATTTCAAGAAAGTGACCACATTTGCAAAGGTGAACCACCTACTCAGGTTCCCATAGCTGGAAAGGGGTGGAGCCGGGATGGAGCCAGGTCCTGAGTACCTCCAGAATCAGCACTCCTGACTACTCTGCTAAAGACTTAGCTATATAGATGCAACCTTGTAGTGTGTGTGTGCAAATCCTTGTACTGACAATGAGGGAAACTAAGTCCAGGTTAAATGCTTGGATGTCGACTGCGATAATCTACCATCACGGCAGCCACTTCCTTTGGGTATATTTAATTTTAAGGGAAAAAATATATTTCCTGCTTTCTTGATTCCTGACTCCATTTCATCCTGGTATGCCTGCAAATGCTTCAGAATTACTTGGTATATTCCTGCCCTCAAAGAGTTGTAGTGGTCTTCGGTTTCTCATAAATATAAGACTGCTATATTACTGTATTAAAACTCAGAGTTACTGGGCTGAATAAGCACAGAAGCACATTGTTTCTCAGCATTTACAGTTCTTTTTAGTTAAAATAAATGCTACATTCTTTAGAGTTTTGGGAGAACTCATTCCCTTTAAATCTCACCACAACTGTGAATTTGGAAATTAGATGAAAAAAAAAAGCGTATGAAAGTAAAATTCATATTCACTTCATATTCACACATACATACACACAATGCTAGTAACAACAGATGCCTCTGCTTGCAGTAACAGATTTATCCTAAATCTGGATACAATGAACTCTTTTTATTTCCTCAGATAAGCAGATATTTGACCAGATTTGGTTGAATATTTCTCTCTTGTGAGTTAAAAAAATAATTTTAGCATACGATTATGTACAATTATGAAAATTAAAATTTTCATCATGGTTTTTAGATAGTGTTTCTATATAGTGTTCTCCAGTATCTAGCACAAGACTGGCATATAAACCCGTTTATTTGGTTATTCTTTCATTAATCTTGGCTTGGTTCTTCAAAAAATATAATGTTTTAATATTTCGATCACCAAACATTTAGAGAATTTCAGGTTTCAAGACATTCATACATTACTATAGTAAGCATTATTGTTGGATAATTAGCTTACTGATCATACCATAGCTAATAAGAAGAGATTGTCACTTTATCCGCAACTATATGCCGATCAATACGTGATGCTAGACAATGTTTACATGTATGAAAGGCCATGAGAGTATGGTAAATGAGAAAAAAAGTATATAATCTCATAGAAAACACTAGATCTTTGGCATATTTAAATGTCTTAAAAGTTCTTATTAAGTGAATTTTGGGTATAATTTGCAGAGACATGTTGAAAATAACTGACAATATCCTTTCTATTCTATATGTTCTGCTAATTTGCTTCCACATTAAATCACACTGTTTAAAATGATAGCATTTTATATAAGGGTCTTAGCAAGTACTTGATTATCGGATTGTTGGTTGTACTGTTTTCCCCCAGTAATAGCCAATACTTCCCTATTACTGAAGAAGCCAGTTAGGTTTTGTTTTGTTTAGTTTTGCTTTTTCTTTTCCAAATCTGCTCAAAGGTTTAATTTTTAAATGTTTCTGTCTTTTTTTCAGTGATGTACCATTTTTCGGGAACCATTTCAACTCTTTTAACAATTATACCTTAAGGGAATAAAGTCAGTTTTCTGTTTAAACCTGCTTGCTGAATTTTTTTTTTTTTTTTTTTTTTTTTTTTAGATGGAGTTTCACTCTTGTTGCCCAGGCTGGAGTACAATGGTGCGATCTTGGCTCACCACAACCTCCGCCTCTGGGGTTCAAGCGATTCTCCTACCACAACCTCCTGAGTAGCTGGGATTACAGGCATGTACCACCACGCCCGACTAATTTTTTGTATTTTTAGTAGGGATGGGGTTTGTCTATGTTGTTTAGTCTGGTCTTGACCTCCCGACCTCAGGTGATCTGCCTGCCTCGGCCTCCCAAAGTGCTGAGATTACAGGTGTGAGCCGTCACGCCCAGTCGAATACTCTAATATACTTTTTTAGTTATTGAAAGTTACCAATAACTGGAATTTATTCATTTTGATGAAATAAATAAACGAAATCACTGTTCATTCATTTGACAGTTATTGAGCACCTACTATATACAAAGCATTGATATAGCTGTCCCAGAAATTACAATGATATTATCACCAATTACTAACTTTTAGGTGGTCAAGGTGCATGACTAGTACCGTATCCCAGTTGGATCCTCAATACTTGCTATGATGCTTGGCACATGGCAGTTTCTTTTTGTTTGTTTGTTTCTTTTTTTTTTATTATTATTTTTTATTATTATACTTTAAGTACTAGGGTACATGTGCACAACGTGCAGGTTTGTTACATATGTATACATGTGCCATGTTGGTTTGCTGCACCCATTAACTCGTCATTTACATTAGGTATATCTCCTAATGCTATCCCTCTCCCCTCCCCCCGCCCCATGACAGGCCCTGGTGTGTGATGTCCCCCTTCCTGTGTCCAAGTTTTCTCATTGTTCAGTTCCCACCTGTGAGTGAGAACATGCCGTGTTTGGTTTTCTGTCCTTGTGATAAGTTTGCTCAGAATGATGGTTTCCAGCTTCATCCATGTGCCTGCAAAGGACAAGAACTCATCCTTTTTTATGGCTGCATAGTATTCCATGGTGTATAGGCACATGGCAGATTCTTATGAACCACTTCCTGAAAAAATGAATATATGATATATGATAATTTAAATGTTCATTTAGTGCTCCCTGAAACTTTTTATAATTAAAACAGATTTTTTTCTTGTTGTTTGGTATGTGTGTATTGATTACCCCATACATTTGTAAGGAGAAAATGCTATCCATAGTTATTAATGGTGCCTCCAGCACTACCTGTGTTTTCTTCATGCCTCCAGTTCCCACCTTCACTGTGGTTCCACTTCTTCCATTGCACTTCCATCCCACCTGTACTGTGATTCCAGCTTCTTCCAGATGACTCCAAGCCTTAGAAACTGGTAACATGACCTCCTTCCTTTGTTCCTCCAACCTAAAAGTAGTAAGGATATTCTGCTTTTGTTAATCTCTGGGAAGTTTCACTGCGCTAATTGACTCTTAAGCTCTTCCACTAATTCATTATCTTTGTTTCAAATACTTAGATGATTCCCTTGATTGTACATGGTCTAATATAATTTTATTACTGTCTTATTTTCTTTAGGATCTTTATCACTATCTGTAATTATTTTTGTTACTGCCTGTACTATCTGTGTTGTGCTGTACTGCTACTGTTTTACGTGAGTAGAATGTAATATCCAAGAGGACAAGACTCGTCTTATTTATGACTATATGCCCAGCTCTAGCACAGTATGTAGCACATGGTAGTTGCTTAATAAATGGTTTTTTAGTAAATATGTCTGGATAAATTTCTGAAGCTTTCAAATACATTAGTAGTAATGGCACACGGTGTTCTTATACTAATTAGTTATTTTAACACTAAACCTAGTGAAAAGGCCATAATTTTTGTTTTTGTAATCCAGATGGAAATAGGGTATTTTAATTTCTTTTAGAAGAGGGTGAAAAAAAGCATCTAAGAAGTTTGATAATAAGATTCAGAGTTCTAAGCTGGATCAAGACTTACAAATTCAAATGGATTATTCTTATGAAGCTAAGGTGTCCCCATTCTTAACAAAATATTCTTTTATATATTGGTGTGTATATACTTTTAGATTATAATCTTAATACCACATGGATGTTCAATTATTTTGCCAATGCTGTGATTTCTTTCAGGTTACCTGCCATCAACCAAAAACGCAGGAAATTTCTTACTTTGCAGGCAAAATTGACATAGCATTTTGTGTCCTAAATGATGTCCTAATAAATATCAGAAATTTTTTTCCTTTGATGGCATTATTTTTAATGATTTTACTATTCAAGGTGTTTTCAGTCGCTAAAAACAATGCTGCTTTTAGAGTCTTGTATAGATTTTGTAGAACAATCAAGACCCAAATATCTTAAAATTAAAATGTACTTTTTGGTAAGTAGCTATAGAAAAGCAAATCTGGCATGTGATATTTATTAGCTCATTTACGAATCTAGCCTTGCACTTTCCCCTTTTCTGCTTTTGTTTTTGGTTTTCTTTTAGCCAGTGGGGATACATTCTTTTCCTTTCCTTTCAAATATTGAAATCCTAGTTATAGAAATTTCCCTTCCTTTATGAAATCTTCCTAAGGCTTCCCAAATCAATTAACTGCATTTTATTTATACTTCACTCTCACTAATTGAATCAAGTTTTTGCACTTATTTGCTTATTTTTTCTTTTGACAGTGACAGTCATTGTGTTAATCTGAGTAACAGTGACAAAAAGGAGAAAAAAAATGTGCCTTCTTGAACTTATCCTTAACTGGGGAAGACATATGAAACAAACTAATATGAAGTAAATGTATAATAACGTATGGTGGCAATTGTTATGAAGAAAAACAAAAGTATAAGAGAAATGCTAACAAAGAAGATCCATTTAGATTTAGGAAGAGATGAGCCTTTCTGAAGAAGTAATATTTAACCTGAGAGCTGAAGGTTGCATATCATTTTATTGCAGTTATTTGCATACTTGGGTATTCCCCTGCTGAATCTAGGTTCCTGTCTACACATTCAATTGTATTACCTCTACAGGATCTGACATGGGACCTTGCCTGTTAGGCTGGTTCAGTATAAATGTTGCAAGCACTGAAAAGGATTTGCACAGTTAGCAAAAACTAAACTTGATACATTCATTTTGGTTCTGAATAAATGTTTCAAACTCCCTTTTGTCTTGAACTAGACACTTTGAACTGAGCCCTTGACTGATCAGGAGGCACTGGGATGGGGGTGAGGGGAGAAGCCATGTTTGCGGCTGGCTGGGTCTTCATCAAAAGATGAAAATCATGAGATATGAACTTTAATTCTGCTTATTTTCATTTTCAGTCCCCCAGGAAAACATTGGGAGGGAATTCCATGGGTAATCTTTGTCTTTATGAAGGTCTAGAGGATTTTACCATAAAATTAGGAAAGATAAGTTAGAAATGTTGAAACATAGAAATTATTATAACTAGAACACATTTAATACTTGTATTTTTAATTTTTGAGACACAGTCTCCCTCTGTCACCCGGGCTGGAGTGCAGTAGCACTATCTCTGCTCTCTGTAACCTCCGCCCCCCGAATTCAAGCAACTCTCTTGCCTCAGCCGCCCAAGTAGCTGGTATTACAGGTGCATACCACCATGCTGGCTAATTTTTGTATTTTTAGTTGTTGGGGTTTCACCATTTTGCCCAGGCTGGTCTTGGACTCCTGATCTCAAGTGATCTGCCTGCCTTGGCCTCCCAAAGTGCTGGCATTACAGGTGTGAGTCACTGTGCCCAGCCGAATACTTGTATTTTTAAAAATGAGAATGGCTATATTTCAATTTATGTGCATGAGTTTTAGTACTATTGCCCTGTGATAAATACACAAACTGTGCTATTTAGCAATCCTCACCAAAACTGATTTTCCAGTTAGATACCTTTGATGGGAGAATAAGGCTGTTTTCAAATTAGAATTGGTAAATCCTAAAGCATTGCATTTGGAAATGATTAAATAGAGAGATGTGAAGTGATTTGGCTACAACACTAACCCTTCATTCATTTCCAGGGTATATTCAACTGGTCTGGCTGGTGAGGTAGGTGATACCATCCTTCTCGTTTCTCTTTGCTTCTCCTTAAATTTTACATGCAGGATAAAACATTTAGTGTGCCTCTTTTGGGACTGATGAAGATCCCAAACAAGCAATGTGGGGGAAAGAGTCTGAATCTAGACCCTTACAGCAGGAGTCTGTCTTATAGGACATGCAAGTTGGTGAGTCTAACTGGAGAAAATAGGATTTCTCCAGTTTCCCTCTCCTGCCCAAAGGAAATCAAACCCTCATTCTCCTTCCAAGCAGTGCAGCCCTCATGGCAGTTTTGGAAGAGTTGTAATGATTATATTTAAGTAACTCAATATAACAATATAATAATGTGTTAGAACTGAAGCCAGAGAACTGCATAACAAGAATCTTACTACAATAGAGAAAGTTTCAGAGTGGCAGCATTTGTGCTACTGCTGGACTGGGGAAAGAAAAATTAAACACATTAACAAAGTACTTAATGGTTTGTTTGGACTGAATAGAAAATTAACATTGTTTTCTTTTATTCCTGTTGTCCAAAACCCACAACTGGATACTCCATTGTTGCAACACATTGTGATCTTAAGACATTTTCCAATTAATGGTATTGCTTCCTTAGGTGTGAGCTCTACAATTTAAAAAGCAGCCTATGTTCAAAGATGTATTGCATATGGTGTCACTTTATCAGAAGAGCAATCTGCCATTTTTTGACAGCCAGTGACTTGTGGCTGAATCAGTGATACTTTAAAAAAGAACTCATTATCAGTCTAGTGAACAAAATATGCATTATAAGATTGTGCAGGATTATAATTTTCAATGTCAGTGATTTTGTCTGCATGGGTGTGATAAATTGGGGATCAGCTGAAGCGGTTTCAAATATTTGCTATTTCATGAGATTAGCAAATTTAGACAGCCAAGGATTCCCTCCATTCTTCTTGGCATGAACCAGCTTTTCTTTTCTTATAAATAGTGTCACTCTGAGGAAAAATAAAGAAAAAAAAGTAAACCAAGTGTTTATGACTGAGAAGTTGCCTTTTGAAGAAGAAGGAATCATTAATGTAGACATCTTTTATAAATATTAACAGACTTCATTTGAGGATTAAGTATGAATGAAATATGGGCTGTGCTGTACGGTCTTAATTCTACAAAGTTCTTTACGGTTCTGTGACATTGCAGTCAAATTCACATCCTGTGAGAAGTGAGCAAATGACACAAAAACAAAAACCAGAATGGGAAGAGGTTAGAAGAACAGCATCCTGCTAGCTGACCTAAGGACATTTTTAGACAAACAATCCTAATCACTGACGGACTGTGGCAGATTATTTACACATCTCTAGTGTTGGTTATTATATGAATGCCTGAAATTATTGCAGCTATGGAAAGGTGAAATAGTGATGGTGTCAGGTTGAAACCTCATTTGAGAGAAGTCCACATTCCATAGTAACTAATGACTGGAAATTCAGACCTGATGAGTCAAGGGAAGAAGTGAGAACACAATGAAATATCATTGGCACCAGCATATTTGTTATTTTTCAGAAGAGCCTTTTGAAACTGATCACTTACATTTAACCCCATCCAGGCATATCTAAGTCTCTGTTATGGGATTTTACACAATTGAGCTGGACATATACTATTTATAAGCCTCTAATGTCTCCATCAGAAAGTGTTTGCACCCATAGTGAGTTGAGATTTTGGAAATACAGTGAGAAATTTTATGTTAAGATTTTGTCTTCATAAAGAACATGGAAAAGTGAAAAAAGTGAATAAGGTGAAACTGTCCTCTCTGTTGTTATCACCAAAATGCTTTTTCGTAATTTTGATATATGGCAACGTCAGTGGCCTGGCATTGAGAGGCAATGCTGACTTATCTGTCAGGCTTTGGAGTTATAGAGGCTTGTGTTCAAATGTCACCTTTTCTACTTGTTCGGCACCTGTTAAAATTTTAGGCCAGCCACAGTGGCTCATGCCTGTAATTCCAGCACTTTGGGAGCCTGATCAGGAGGATTGTTTGAGCCCAGGGGTTGGAGATCACAGTGAGCTATGATTGTGCCACTGCATTCCAGCCTGGGCAGCAGAGTGAGACCCTGTTTCAAATAAAAAATCAAGCTTTAGTATGGGTAGTTATAAATATTATTATTGCTCAAGTGAGAAGCTTAGGTAGCATTCCCAACTCCTCTGCTGTTATACTTTTCAGTCTGGTTGTTTACCAAGTCCTGTCCATCTGATCTCATAAGTATTTCCTAATAATTGCCCCCTTACCAACTATACTGTCATGGTTTCTGCTACTTCTATAGGTTTTGATCACTGTTTACTTGGATTTCTGAGATAAACCACTTTGTACTCATTGTCTCCTGACTTAACCCTCTGTATTTCTTTCTGCACATTACTGAAAAGTAGACTCTTTCAAAAATGCAAATCTAATCATGTTGTAACATATATTAGAATACTTCATGGTTTTCTTTAAGTTCCGGCATAAAGTTTAAAGTCATAAAATTTTATATAAGACTCCTCCTTTTTCTCTCCTACAACACACTTGTGGGTACACCCTATGGGTCAGTCAGGCTGAAATGTGTTGTTTTCCACACTTAGCATGCCCAGAATTCCCCCCTGCTGATCTCTTCCCTCTTATGCTTTCCCTGCACACTGCCACTCCCACTGAACAAATAGCTCTGCAGCTTTTATTTGTCCTGATCATTCAAGTAAAATGAAAGTTCCTCTGGGAAATCTTCCTTTGCCCACCATAATGAATTTGATATGCCTTTCTTGTGCCTCAATAATACAAGCTCATGCTTCTTTCCAAGCACATAGACTCCATTTTAATGTTAGTTTTTGAGAACAACTTTTTATTTTTATTGTATTAATATTTTTTTGAAGCAGGGTCTTGTTCTGTCACCCAGGCTGGAGTGCAGTGGCCAGAATACAGCTCACTGCAGCCTTAACCTCATGACCTTAACCAATCCACCTGCCTTGGCCCCCCAAAGTGCTGGAATTACAGGTATAAGCCACTGTGTCCGGCCTGGGAATAACTTTGTCATTGGAGTATAGTCTCCTCAGGGCAGTGACTGTATCTTCTTTACTTTCAGTTACATAGCAGAGTGCCAGGCAACACAATAAACAAGCTATAAAAGTTTGTGGAAGGATGAATGTCTGAAGTTAAGTGCTACTAATTCAAAGGTCATTCATATTTTGAAGCAGATCGAAGACTAAAATTAAGAAAATGAATCTCGACTTGTGGAATTTCAGGCCTTGGCCAACTGATGAATGGAATATGTGTATATGGGTGGGTATGTGTGCTGTGCTGTGTCAGTGTGTGTGTTAAGGGGATCCAGTAAGAATGTGGGGAGGTAGGAGTGCAGGTGATAGGAATGTCTCAAAACATTTAAAATAATATTATGTAGTTGGCTATTCTATTAGCTAAGAATATGACTATTGTTAGTCATAGTGACTTAAGCACATCAGTACTTATTTTTCTCCTGTAATGAGAAGTGTAGAGGTAGGTAGTTGCTTTTTCATGGCTTAAAAATGTTAGTGCAGAAGTTCCTGTGATTCTGTTCACCTTTTTCTTAAAGCTCCGCAACGGCCACCAGAATTCTAGTCATCGGGACCACATTTCAGGCAAAAAGCCTTAGAAAACATGGAAATGCAGAAAGGAGAGTGCTAAGGAAAATGCAGGTGAAGACCTACTCTGTCACATTCAGGAGCTGTGCAGAACAGTGGCCAAATCTGAGGTGGCTATGATACTGGCTGGATTAAAGAACTCTCCTTCATTATTCTTATCCTTATTAAGCTTATAGATGATGAGTTTATTGATCCCTTTGGAAGATCAGCAAATATAAGCAAATAAGATATATATCTTATTATATAATATATTATATATATTATATATATAAAATATATTTTTTTATATATATATTTATTTATTTATTTTTTTGAGATGGAGTTTTGCTCTTGTTGTCCAGGCTGGAGTGCAGTGGGACAATATCAGCTCACTGCAACCTCTGCTTCCTGGGTTCAAGGATTCTCCTGCCTTAACCTCCCAAGTAGCTGTGATTACAGGAGCCCGCCACCACGCCTGGCTAATTTTTGTATTTTTAGTAGAGATGCAGTTTCACCATGTTGGTCAGGCTGGTCTCGAACTCCTGACCTCAGTGATCACCATCTGCCTCGGCCTTCCAAAGTGCTGGGATTACAGGTGTGAGCCACACGCCCGGTGGCAAATAAGTTATATTCTAAATTAAAACATATGATTTAACCTAATGATCCATTCAACTGTGTATAATTTTATTCTTTCTACTCAATCCCATTATCAAAACCCTCATCTTGCCAGCATTATTTACCCAAATTTATTAATTAAGGACTTACTCTGTGCCAGCCACTATCCTTGTCTCTGGGCATATGGAATATAAGAACAGAATAACCTTCTGGTCCTCTAGAAGCTCATTAAGTAGTACAGGAAACAAAGAAACCAACAGGTAGTTCCTACAGTAGGTGATACATTCTATGAGCCAGGCAGGCCTTCAGAGCTTTGAACAGGTAGTATGCGGATTCACTCCAGACACGGGAGAGGAAGACAAAACCCAAGGCCTCCAGAAGGAACTGGCAGCTCATCTATTTTTTGTAAAGGAACAGAAGGAGTTGAGAAAATATGACAGTTCTTCTAAACAGATTAAAAATCAAATCAGAAGGCTGAAATTAGTTTCAAGAGGTTCAAATAGAGGAAGATGTGAGTGTATGGCCAAACTACAAGATTAATAAGCCCTAGATATATTTTCAAGAGTTATGTTTGTATCCTTGTATGAATCAATAAATTCTGAAATATTATTCTTGCATTATACTTTCCATTTCAAGCTGTTAATTCTTATAGCAGAGAACCACAAACTACATCACGGTAAGAATGCTGGGTGATCACTGTGTCTTACTCACCCACTTTGTGACTGTTATCTGAACACCATAAGGAACATATAGAAGTGTGATGAGGTTGGGCTGAAATATGTACTTGAGACATGTGAGGAACATATGAATGGAAACAGAAAGTAGGCAATGTGATAACTATCCTGGAGCTTAAAAGTAACATCTGGGATAAAAATATAGATGTAAAATTCCTTCACTCATTCCACAAATATATACTGATCACATAATATGTGCTAGATGCTAAAAATACAATGAGGGATAAGAAAAATTCCCTACCCTCAACATGTTTACATTCTAATGATAGAGACAGAGAAGTAAAGGTTTTAACCTGCCTATAGTGGGCATTTGCAACTAGGAGGTTAGATAAGAACTGCAGAGAAAGTATTTAAAGTGAGAAGACATGGCTTATAATAAAATCTGGAGCATATTAAGTTTTAAAAAAAGAGTGGTGGTAGAAAAAGAGGGACTCACAACAGATTTTGAAAAGGAGCATCTGGAGAAATAGAAGGAAAATTAGAAAAGAACCACAGCACAGAAAGCAAGCAGGGTGAGAGTTTGAAAAGTGAGTCAAAAGTCTTGAAGGCCAAAGTTGGGTTCGGGAGGCTAAAGACTGGAAGGCGTCCAATGGGTTGAGAAATTAGGAGGTTATTAGTGATTTTGACAGGAGCAGATTCAGTGAACTGAAGGGAGGCAAAACATTTCCATTTCAGGAGTAAATAGGAGGTGAAGAGGATAATGAATGTCACCTGCTCCTTTCACAAAGCTTGGCTATGGTGGGATGAAGAGAAATAGGGAAATGTAGAATTAAGAAAGATTTTAACATAATTATCAGACTAAGAAACAGCTTATAGACAGGCTGGGTTTAAATTCAGTAAATGAAGTGATAATTTATGGGAAGGCTTCCTCAAGGAATTCAGAGAAAAGTAGGATCTAGAGAGCATGTAGGAGGAATTAGCCTGCATTTGGGTAAGCCTTCACTGAATCCTGAGAGAAGATGGAGTTCCTGGATTCAGGTACAAGCCTTTCTGGGAGAGAGCAAGAGCTGAAAGAACACTTACCTAATACCCTCTATTTTTTTGTGAAGGGGGGGCCTAAGAGTCTTTGAGGGTTTAGGATTAAGATCTTCAAGAGAATGGTGAAGGTTAAAAGGCTGTTACATGGCATTGGAGATGGAGTTGCTTAGGAGCTCACCAAAAGATTGCCAGCTGATCTTCAGAACCTATCCAAAGTTAGAGACCAAGACCTTGTGTTGATACCAGTCCCCCTTACCATGTGACTTTTCCCCATAATGCTCAAGAATTTATGTTGAAGAGCAGAAGAAATCCATAGTTGAATATGTTGCTCTAGCACTGAGGGCAGGTTGTTTGGGAGAATAAGGAGGCAAGGGAGTTGGGGGTCCTAGTAAAAAGTAGTTTAAGTCAGAGCTTCCCAAAATTTTCCTCCACAAAAACTCACAATGTCTTTTGTAGCTGTAGCACACTGAGATACTGAGATAAAGCTCCTCTTAGCCCTCTAAGGGCTGAGCATGGCAAGAGGAGCCAGAACTCTCAGGCTAGTTACCTCCACTGGCATAAGTAGCCTTGAGCATTTAAAATATTAAAATAAAATGTTAAAATTAATTAAAATATTATTTTCTCTATCATGCTATGCAAATGATTCAAAAGCACTGGTTTAAGTGATTTATGAGGTCTATTTAGGTTATGGATAGCAGTGATGCATCAGGGAAGTTTAGACATTGAAGAAATAATTGTATCCATAAGGCAGAAACACTAGTGTGGGGAATGGCAGAGTTATCTGGAAAGGGTGCTGTGGCCAGAGAAAATGATAAGAAAAATAAAGACTTCTGAGATTTTGCCATTCCAGAAAATAAAAAAATCTTGGTTGCAGCCTCAGGTGTGATTAGCTAGAATGGAGTGGAGAAGTGGAACAAGGAATTGAAAGTGGGGTTTGGGTTAGATTGTCCCCAGAGACATTTAAGATTGTCAGCAACAATGACAGTCAAGATTGCCATGACCTCTCTCTTTTTCCTCACGTCATTTTTTTCTCCCACTATTCTGACGAGAATTTTAATTAGGGATTTTAAGGATGCACATGGTCTGAAACTGGAAGATTATCCAACAGTAAGGCAGCTCTAGAGATCAGAGCTAATTTTTTTCATTTGAATAAGTGGCTCCATGGCTAAAAACAAGTTTGAAGGTCATGTATCCCAGAAATAGATAAACAAAATACCCTTCGGGGAACTCTACATAAATTCTAGTTCTTTCAATTGACTTTCAAGCTGTCATAAACATTTTTTTTTTAAAAATTAAATCCTTTCTTACCATTTCATAAACTGCAAGAGCTAAGTCTTAAAAATCTGACTTTTCAGAGCATCTTTCTTGTAGATAATACTGTTGACTCTTAATGCTACAGCTTTTCAATATGTTTTTCCTGTCTGAAATAACTCATATCAGCTAACTGGAATTTGCTTATCGTAAACCATCCTGAAGTGATACTGTCTTTCACAGATGTCTCTTAAGACCATTCCATGTCATCTATAGTGTATTTAATAAATGCTTTTTAATGTAGTAGAGGCAGTTGGTGATTCTGCGATTGGTTATAGTTTACCTTCATGTGGCTTCTAGTTTTTACTTCATAGCATCAATATAAAAGATGTTTCTATGTAACAGAGTTTTGTTTCTTTGTTCTATGTTAACTTTGGAGACGCTTCAGTTGGAAATTCAGAACTGTTCTTACATCGTTAAACCAGGAATTATTTATTTATTTATTTATTTCACTGTTATTTGCTTTTCTTCTTTCCTTTCTTCTTGTTTCCTTTTCTCCTTTTTCACCACAATTTCAGCTGATGTCATTAAAGCCACTTTAGGAGAAATTGTGGTCTTTAACTAACATAGCAGAGGGCAAGGTGCTAGACTATGGCTAGTGTTATTCAAAATGTTAAAGCTATTATCTAAAGTTATTATTTCAGAAAACTTCAGCATTTTATGAAATGCTACATTTCATAGTTCCTGCAGAAGCAATGTGGTATAATGTGTTATTAAACTGCCAGTAAAATAGAACTTTCAGATTATGTAATTTTTCAGTGTATATGCAAACATGTTTAGTTTTCCTGCTTCCTGTTCCAACAAATTGCAGCCATTCAAAATGGAATGTAATAAACTTCTTTAAAGGATTTGTGGACATAATTTTCAAATCTGTATTTGTGATGGATGAACTGTTTGAATCTAAATATGAGAGAGGTAACTTAGAAATCTGTTTATAGATATTTGGACTGAACTTCCCCAACAGGAGAGAAATAAAATTAACTTATTCAGATTGCGCTCTTGCTTAAGATAAGCTTAAAAAAGTGGTTTCTGCTATTAGATCTAGTGTTAAAGTACAACCACAAGAGGAGAAATAGTTTCAGAATGCTCTGTGAAAGTAGCAAATATGAAAATCTAAATGTGTGATGAAAAGCGAACTATCTCTCAAGGGCAGAATTTTCAAAGGGAACTTTCCCTAAAATCTCTTTAGATGTTCAATCTGTAGTATGAACGTTTAATTTTTTTGCTCAGCTTTGAAGTTGTACCCATTTAAATCTGCCTTGTGCCATGTTAGAAAGGAATATATGTTTGAGAAGATGTCTGCATCATCTCCCAAATTAATGCCAAGGGCAAGAGACTAGGCCTTTGAATTTACCTTTCTGGGACAAAATCAGAAGGTTTGGGAAGTTATAATTTTAGAGAGACAGGAAAATGCATAAGCACCAATCAGTTTCTGTATCTTACAGATTGTTTGAGAAAGATAATTTAGCCTTTGTTTTTATTGTTAAGAACCTGAAATGATTGCTATGTATATAAGTATTTTTAAACGACTTAATTCAGATTCAGAATTAATAAGATTCTGAATTAATATTGAGACTTTGAAAGATTCTCTCCCCCTCTCATCTAGAGGCATGAATTTTCAAAACCCTTCCTAATAATCTTGTGATAGGCTCGGATTCTACCCAAAGCATGAAGAAGGATGGAGCAAAAATTCCAAGGAGGAGGAAAAGTGAGAGGTAAAATATCATATTGCGATCAACTGAATGAAATTAATGTTTATGTAGAAACTATCCCTTTGGTCTCCCTTTGAAATAGTTGAGAATTGTCTTTTTCAGCTTAGTGCCTCCTGGTTCTTCTTTGTCTTGGATATATTATATTAGTGTAGAAAATTAACTGTACATGAAAGCCTTTAAATTAACATTGGGGAAATAGTTAAAAATTGTTTTCAAAGGTAGATTTTTTTTTCTTACTAAAGTGAATAAAGTTCATAAGCCTATAAGCTATTAAGCTAAGTGTTTGTGTGATCCTTTTCTGAACTAATGACACCTCAACTAAGATAGTGGTTTGAGGCTTATTTTAACAAGCCACCTCTTACTTCATTTTTTTCTAGATTTTACTCACTATATCTGAAACCTCTTAATAGTTCTCTCTACTCTCGAAGTAAAATCCATTTTCTTATTAATTTAATTCATCTAATTTAATTATCTGTTGATTGTGTAAATATTCAAGAATTTACCCATCACTTTATTAAAATAAATCAAAAGAATATTGAACAACTAATCAAAGTAATGTGTAGTTTTGGGTGCTTGGGGTATTCATTAATGGCTGGCACATAACTCTTTCATTTGGATGGCTTGCAGTCTACCAGAAGGTGTGTGTTTAGAAATACCAATAAGACTAGAAGGAAAATAGTGTTTCAGGAGAAAAGGGGACCCTTATTTAAGGAACTTCAAAAGATGAAATTAGCTACATAGTGGTTTAGTATTTCATTTCCACTAACATCTCCAACTTGCAACCAGGAATCCTTTCAAAGTGATTATTTCAGGAGTACAACTGGAGCTTGCTTAAAAGAGATTTTGTTTATGAAGTATCTTCTGAATAATTCTTGACTCCAGGCACCTTTGTATATTTCTAGGTTTTGAAACCCGAATATCGTCCTGCTTCTTTTAGAAGTCAGCCTCCTCTATTGTTTGGTGGAGGAGGAGTGAAGAGAGTTGTCTAGCTAGCTGTCTCTCCTGAGTCTTCTTCAGGGACATGCATTATTTTCCAGCTTCTCTTAGCAGTCCTTTCATGGTTATCACACCATGTTTATAATAATTTCAAAAGGGAATTATAAGGTAGAAGAGGAAATGTTTAAAACCATGTTAAATAGGACTTTTCCCAGAGAACCAGAGAAAATGTACCTAAGTAATTCACAAGGTAAATTTAATAAGAATTTCCCAAGTCCTAGTTGATTCTACTTGCCCTCTTTCCAGCATCTCCTTCAATTCTCTTTGTGATCATCTCCAACCACCTCTCTCATGAATTGCCATCCCACTTGCAGGAAGGCTCCTGTTCTGTGTCCAACTCCTTCTTCCTACATTTGTGCAGTCTGAGAAGAGCACATCTGGAGAAGAGCTTCTAGGGTCCTTAGGATGGTCAGAGATAGTTGAAACCTAAGCCTGTATTGTGGCCACCAGTTTTCTTATTCTTTGGTCCAAGGTAGATGCATTTTCCATGCTGAATTTTCTTTTTATTATTATTATTATTATACTTTAAGTTCTAGGGTACATGTGCACAACGTGCTGGTTTGTTACACATGTATACATGTGCCATGTTGGTGTGCTGCACCCATTAACTCGTCATTTAGCATTAGGTATATCTCCTAATGCTATCCCTCCCTCTACCCCCACCCCACAACAGGCCCCGGTGTGTGATGCTCCCATTCCTATGTCCAAGTGTTCTCATTGCTCAATTCCCACCTATGAGTGAGAACATGCGGTGTTTTGTTTTTTGTCCTTGCGATAGTTTGCTGAGAATGACGGTTCCCAGCTTCATCTGTGTCCCTGCAAAGGACAAGAACTCATCCTTTTTTATGGCTGCATAGTATTCCATGGTGTATATGTGCCACATTTTCTTAATTCAGTCTATCATTGATGGACATTTGGGTTGGTTCCAAGTATTCGTTATTGTGAATAGTGCTGCAATGAACATACGTGTGCATGTGTCTTTATAGCAGCATGATTTATAATCCTTTGGGTATATACCCAGTAATGGGATGGCTGGATCAAATGGTATTTCTAGTTCTAGATCCTTGAGGGATCGCCATACTGTCTTCCACAATGGTTGAACTAGTTTACAGTCCCACCAACAGTGTAAAAGTGTTCTTATTTCTCCACATCCTCTCCAGCACCTGTTGTTTCCTGACTTTTTAATGATTGCCATTCTAACTGGTGTGAGATGGTATCTCATTGTGGTTTTGATTTGCTTTTCTCTGATGGCCAGCGATGATGAGCATTTTTTCATGTGTCTGTTGGCTGCATAAATGTCTTCTTTTAAGAAGTGTTTGTTCATATCCTTTGCCCACTTTCTGATGGGGTTGTTTATTTTTTTCTTGTAAGTTTGAGTTCTTTGTAGATTCTGGATATTAGCCCTTTGTCAGATGAGTAGATTGCAAAAATTTTCTCCCATTCTGTAGGCTGCCTGTTCACTCTGATGGTAGTTTTTTTTGCTGTGCAGAAGCTCTTTAGTTTAATTAGATCCCATTTGTCAATTTTGGCTTTTGTTCCCATTGCTTTTGGCATTTTAGACATGAAGTTCTTGCCCATGCCTATGTCCTGAATGGTATTGCCTAGGTTTTCTTCTAGGGTTTTTATGGTTTTAGGTCTAACATGTAAGTCTTTAATCCATCTTGAATTAATTTTTGTATAAGGTGTAAGGAAGGGATCCAGTTTCAGCTTTCTACATATGGCTAGCCAGTTTTCCCAGCACCATTTATTAAATAGGGAATCCTTTCCCCATTTCTTGTTGTTGTCACGTTTGTCAAAGATCAGATGGTAGTAGGTGTGTGGTATTATTTCTGAGGGCTCTGTTCTGTTCCATTGGTCTATATCTCTGTTTTGGTACCAGTACCATGATGTTTTTGTTATGGTAGCCTTGTAGTATAGTTTGAAGTCAGGTAGTGTGATGCCTCCAGCTTTGTTCTTTTGGCTTAGGATTGTCTTGGCAATGTGGGCTCTTTTTTGGTTCCATATGAACTTTAAAGTAGTTTTTTCCAATTCTGTGAAGAAAGTCATTGGTAGCTTGATGGGCATGGCATTGAATCTGTAAATTACCTTGGGCAGTATGGCCATTTTTCACAATATTAATTCTTCCTACCCATGAGCATGGAATGTTCTTCCATCTGCTTGTGTCCTCTTTTATTTCATTGAGCAGTTGTTTGTAATTCTCCTTGAAGAGGTCCTTCACATCCCTTGTAAGTTGGATTCCTAGGTATTTTATTCACTTTGAAGCAATTGTGAATGGGAGTTCACTCAGGATTTGGCTCTCTGTTAGTCTGTTATTGGTGTATAAGAATGCGTGTGATTTTTGCACATTGATTTTGTATCCTGAGACTTTGCTGAAGTTGCTTATCAGCTTAAGGAGATTTCGGGCTGAGACGATGGGGTTTCCTAAATATACAATCATGTCATCTGTGAACAGGGACAATTTGACTTCCTCTTTTCCTAATTGAATACTCTTTATTTCTTTCTCCTGCCTGATTGCCCTGGCCAGAACTTCCAACACTATGTTAAATAGGAGTGGTGAGAGAGGGCATCCCTGTCTTGTGCCAGTTTTCAAAGGGAATGCTTCCAGTTTTTGTCCATTCAGTATGATATTGGCTGTGGGTTTGTCATAAATAGCTCTTATTATTTTGAGATACATCCCATCAATACCTAATTTATTGGGAGTTTTTAGCATGAAGGACTGTTGAATTTTGTCAAAGGCCTTTTCTGTATCTATTGAGATAATCATATCGTTTTTGTCTTTGGTTCTGTTTATATGCTGGATTACGTTTATTGATTTGCATATGTTGAACCAGCCTTGCATCCCAGGGATGAAGCCCACCTGATTGTGGTGGATAAGCTTTTTGATGTGCTGCTGGATTCAGTTTGCCAGTATTTCATTGAGGATTTTTCCATCGATGTTCATCAGGGATACCAGTCTAAAATTCTCTTTTTTTGTTGTGTCTCTGCTAGGCTTTCATATCAGGATGATGCTGGCCTCATAAAATGAGTTAGGGAGGATTCCTTCTTTTTCTATTTATTGGAATAGTTTCAGAAGGAATGGTACCAGCTCCTCCTTGTACCTCTAGTAGAATTCGGCTGTAAATCTATCTGGTCCTGGACTTTTTTTGGTTGGTAGGCTATTAATTATTGCCTCACTTTCAGAGCCTGTTATTGGTCTATTCAGGGATTCCACTTCTTCCTGGTTTAGTCTTCGGAGGGTGTATGTGTCCAGGAATTTATCCATTTCTTCTAGATTTTCTAGTTTATTTGCATAGACGTGTTTATAGTATTCTCTGATGGTAGTTTGTATTTCTGTGGGATCGGTGGTGATATACCTTTTATCATTTTTTATTGCATCTATTTGATTCTTCTCTCTTTTCTTCTTTATTAGTCTTGCTAGCGGTCTATCAATTTTGTTCATCTTTTCAAAAAACCAGCTCCTGGATTCATTGATTTTTTGAAGGATTTTTGTGTCTCTATCTCCTTCAGTTCTGCTCTGATCTTAGTTATTTCTTGTCTTCTGCTAGCTTTGAATGTGTTTGCTCTTGCTTCTCTAGTTCTTTTCATTGTGATGTTAGGGTGTCAATTTTAGATCTTTCCTGCTTTCTCTTATGAGCATTTAGTGCTAAAATTTCCCTCTACACACTGCTTTAAATGTGTCCCAGAGATTCTGGTATGTTGTGTCTTTGTTCTCATTGATTTCAAAGAACATCTTTATTTCTGCCTTCATTTTGTTATGTACCCAGTAGTCATTCGGGAGCAGGTTGTTCAGTTTCCATGTAGTTGAGCAGTTTTGAGTGAGTTTCTTAATCCTGAGTTCTAGTTTGATTGCACTGTGGTCTGAGAGACAGTTTGTTATAATTTCTGTTCTTTTACATAAACTGAGGAGTGCTTTACTTCCAATTGTGTGGTCAATTTTGGAATAAGTGTGATGTGGTGCTAAGAAGAATCTATATTTTGTTGATTTGGGGTGGAGAGTTCTGTAGATGTCTATTAGGTCCACTTGGTGCAGAGCTGAGTTCAATTCCTGGATATCCTTGTTAACTTTCTGTTTCATCGATCTGTCTAATGTTGACAGTGGGGTGTTAAAGTCTCCCATTATTATTATGTGGGAGTCTAAGTCTCTTTGTAGGTCTCTAAGGACTTGCTTTATGAATCTGGGTACTCCTGTATTGGGTGCATATATATTTAGGATAGTTAGCTCTTCTTGTTGAATTGATCCCTTTACCATTATGTAATGGCCTTCTTTGTCTATTTTGATCTTTGTTGGTTTAAAGTCTATTTTATCAGAGACTAGGATCGTAACCCCTGCCTTTTTTTGTTTTCCATTTGCTTGGTAGATCTTCCTCCATCCCTTTATTTTGAGCCTAAGTGTGTCTCTGCACCTGAGATGGGTCTCCTGAATACAGAACACTGATGGCTCTTGACTCTTTATCCAGTTTGCCAGTCTGTGTCTTTTAATTGGAGCATTTAGCCCATTTACATTTGCGGTTAATATTGTTATGTATGAACTTGATCCTGTCATGATGTTAGCTGGTTATTTTGCTCGTTAGTTGATGCAGTTTCTTCCTAGCATTGAAGATCTTTACAGTTTGGCATGTTTTTGCAGTGGTTGGTACCAGTTGTTCCTTTCCATGTTTAATGCTTCCTTCAGGAGCTCTTGCAGAGCAGGCCTGGTAGTGACAAAATCTTTCAGCATTTGCTTGTCTGTAAAGGATTTTATTTCTCCTTCACTTATGAAGCTTAGTTTGGCTGGAGATGAAATTCTGGGTTGAAAATTCTTTTCTTTAAGAATGTTGAATATTGGCCCCCACTCTCTTCTGGCTTGTAGAGTTCCTGCCGAGAGATCCACTGTTAGTCTGATGGGCTTCCCTTTGTGGGTAAACTGACCTTTCTCTCTGACTGCCCTTAACATTTTTTCTTTCATTTCAACTTTGGTGAACCTGACAATTATGTGTCTTGGAGTTGCTCTTCTTGAGAGTATCTTTGTGGTGTTCTCTGTATTTCTTGAATTTGAATGTTGGCCTGCCTTGCTAGTTTGGGGAAGTACTCGTGGATAATATCCTGCAGTGTTTTCCAACTTGGTTCCCTTCTCCCCGTCACTTTCAGGTACACCAATCAGATGTAGATTTGGTCTTTTCACATAGTCCCATATTTCTTGGAGGCTTTGTTCATTTCTTTTTACTCATTTTTCTCTAAACTTCTCTTCTTGGTTCATTTTATTCATTTGATCTTCAATCACTGATAACCCTTTCTTCCAGTTGATCGTATCGGCTACTGAAGCTTGTGCATTCATCATGTAGTTCTCATGCCATGGTTTTCAGCTCTATCAGGTCATTTAAGGACTTCTCTACACTGGTTATTCTAGTTAGCCATTCATCTAATCTTTTTGCAAGGTTTTTAGCTTCTTTGTGACAGGTTCGAACTTCCTCCTTTAGCTCGGAGAAGTTTGATCGACTGAAGTCTTCTTCTCTCAACTCGTCAAAGTCATTCTCCATCCAGCTTTGTTCTGCTGCTGGCGAGGAGCTGCATTCCTTTGGAGGGGGAGAGGCACTCTGATTTTTAGAATTTTCAGCTTTTCTGCTCTGTTTTCTCCCCATCTTTGTGGTTTTATCTACTTTTGGTCTTTGATGATGGTGATGTACAGATGGGGTTTTGGTGTGGATGTCCTTTTCTTTTGTTAGTTTTCTTTCTAACAGTCAGGACCCTCAGCTGCAGATCTGTTGGAGTTTGCTGGAGGTCCACTCCAGACCCTGTTTGCCTGGGTACCAGCAGCGGAGGCTGCAGAGCAGCGAATATTGCTGAACATCAAATGTTGCTGCCTGATCGTTCCTCTGGAAGCTTCATCTCAGAGGGGTACCTGGCCATGTGAGGTGTCAGTCTGCCCCTACTGGAGGGTGCCTCCCAGTTAGGCTCCTCGGGGGTCAGGGACCCACTTGAGGAGGCAGTCTGACTGTTCTCAGATCTCAAACTCTGTGCTGGGAGAACCACTGCTCTCCTCAAAGCTGTCAGACAGGGACATTTAAGTCTGCAGAGGTTTTTGCTGCCATTTGTTTGGCTATGCCCTGCCCCCAGAGGTGGAGTCTACAGAGGCAGGCAGTCCTCCTTGAGCTGCGGTGGGCTCCACCCAGTTCAAGCTTCCTGGACGCTTTGTTTACCTACTCAAGCCTCAGCAATGGCAGGCGCCCCTCACCCAGCCTTGCTGCCGCCTTGCAGTTTGATTTCAGACTGCTGTGCTAGCAATGAGTGAGGCTCCGTGGGCATGGGACCCTCTGAGTCAGGCGCAGGATATAATGTCCTGGTGTGCTGTTTGCTAAGACTGTTGGAAAAGCGCAGTATGAGGGTGGGAGTGACCTGATTTTCCAGGTGCCATCTGTCACAGCTTCCCATGGCTAGGAAAGGAAATTCCCTGACCACTTGCACATCCCAGGTGAGGCGATGCCTTGTCCTGCTTTGGCTTACACTCACTGTGCTGCACCCACTGTCCTACACCCTCTGTCTGACAAGCCCCAGTGAGATGAACCTGGTACCTCAACTGGAAATGCAGAAATCACACGTCTTCTGTGTTGCTCACGCTGGGAGCTCTAGAGTGGAGCTGTTCCTATTTGGCCATCTTGGAACCGCCCTCTTCCATGCTGAATTTTCTTTTGGACAATTAAAGAAATGTGAACTACAGACATTTATTAAACTATAACATCCTAAGAGCAAACATATGTACCTCTCCCAAAGACAAATATTAATGATCAGGAGTAGCAAAGTTCAAACCCATATTGAAAAATAAATTTTCTTTAATAAACAAATCCTAGTTTCCTTCATGTGGAGTCAGTGTACCAGTAGGCTTTTACTGAATTACAAACTAGAACAAAACTTAGTGGCTTAAAACAGCTGTTTATTTAGCTTATGATTCTGTGTTGGTGATTTGGGCTGGGATTATCTGGTCACTTTGCTCCTGATTGCAGCTTATGGGTTCTCACTTCTGTGTCTGATGTCAGTTGTCAGCTTGATTGGGGCACAGTTTCACATGTCAGGTAGTTAGCTCCTTGTTATGTGGGGTGATAGGACAGCCTAGGTGACATGTCTCTCATCAGCTAGCACAACTGTTCACATCCCATCCTCCAGCAAGCCTATTCTCAGCCTCCAGCATGCTTATTCAGAAGGACTTATATACATGGCAGCTGATGGGTTCCCAGAACAACCAGAAGGTAAGTCCCAAAGTGCAAAGCAATTTTCAACCCTCTCCTTGTGTCACTTGCTGAAGTAAGTATCCTTGAGTAACGCAAGTCACATGGCCAACCTAGATTTAAGAAGTGGAGAAAAAGGCTACCTCTATTAATGGGAGGATCTACAAAGTTACGGGAAAAAAACATGGATGTGGGGAGAGGGAGAATTTGTGGCCATTTAAAAAAACAGCAAGACCTGTTTTTGTGCAGAGTAGAAATTGTTTTCTCTTGCTTAGAATTTACCAGAATGAGAGAGGGAGAACATTATTCTTTAATGGGTGGTCCCTTTTATAGCCCTGGAAGGTGCCCAAGTTGACAGTTCTTTACTTCTCTAGAAGTCTCCCTCCAACAACAGGGAAGGAATGAGACTGGGGAAAGAAAAGAATTGCCCAATTTTTCTCATTGTCATTGATATTGATGTAGCCAAGACAATAAAAATGTTAAGACCAAATAAAATAGTCTGATTTTGTCATGTTTTAAATTGTGGAGGGTCACAATTTATGACCCCCTTTATCAGAACGGGAGAGTTAAAGTGGCTGTTTAGCTGCATAAAACAACCAATTGATTGCGTTTTTTTCCTTCACTTTTTTACCTGTTCAAAAATACTTAGGCAAGCCATAGACTCATATCTAAAGCCAAATAGATATATCAATAACAGAAAGCTGACACAGTTTGAAAGATTCCAAAATTTCCTGGGTTAAGAAATTATGCCCTAAAACACCAATTAAAAGACAAATGTATTTCTATAGAGTGAGTACTGAGGAAATTAAATATATAGATTAAAAACCCAATGATTTGATACAATGGAATCCCATACAGAAAAAATTTTATGAAGAAGATAGAAGGAAAACATGATGATATATTACATTGATATGTCAATAAGAAGTCATGGGTTCTGAATATATATGGAATTTTAAGAAAGGGGAAAATTCGGACAATATATGTAATTGACTTCCTATTTCTGCCTAGGCATGTATGTTCTCACATGATCAAATTTTGCATGTACATTTTCTCCTAATTTGGTACTTAAATTTCACCTTTCAAAAATAATTTGCGTGACAGTAATAGAGGAGTAAATAATGTCACCAAATAGTATTCAAACACGTAAGCATCACAAATGAAGACACATTTTGACCACATTTTTTTCTTGTATTTAAAGGATAATAGTACTTATTGCTTTTGACTCTCATATATTTGCAAAAAAAAATTTTAAAGTCTATGGAAAAACTGATGGGACACACTCTGTTGGGTGATAATCTCATAAAACCTCTCAGTAAGAGCGAAGGATGGATGGCCAGAGTCTACCCTTTATGTATTTGTATATCCCTCTATTCTTGTCATTATATTAAAAACTACAGAACATTTATAACATGAAGATACTGTTAGCAAATATACATGTTGAGCTAATGAGGCTTGTGCCCTATACTCTTGCAGTTTATAATATACCAGAGTCAATTGAATATATCCCACAGACGTATAATCAAGTAGATACCCAGTAAGTTGAATAAGTACAAAAATGAAGTTGGGAAGTTATACATGAGTAACAAACTGAATGTACTTTATGGGATTTCTGGTGAGAAGGCCATATCCTACATGCATGTTTAGACCTCCTAGGATGGTAATAAATGACTACCATTCTGAAAGAGTGAAGGGTTTATGGAAGAGATAGTATTTCATGAGTTCTTCCTATGAAACGAGGGGAGGGTATGGTCCTCTGACAGAAACTCTAGGCTCTTTACTTTTCTGATACTGTGGTGGTTTGAGAGTAGCCCTTCATCTTAGTCTTGAATTCTTAAGTATCTTTATATTGACATTAAATTGAAAATAGGCATAAAATTACATAATTGGAAAACACATAAACAGTTACAATTGAAAGTAATTTTGGGTGCCTCTGTCCCTTCTTCTGTCTGCTTCAATTCAAATACATACATGTTTCTGACTCCTTGCCTTCCATTTGTGACATTCTAAGTCAGAGAAAGCTCTTTTTACTGAAAACTGCCCAGACCACCCTGCCCCCGAGGCATTTTATGTTCTAGGATCTAGTTTCCTTGTACATATGTAGGCAGCTCTTGCTTTTATCTTCTCAGCTAAATTAGTTCCTGCATGTTAAAAAAGGGGAAGTGGTGAACCGCCCCCACGGAAGACTTTATTTGGTTTTTAAAAGCAGGTTTGTTACGATCCTGTTGTGGTTATTATAGAAGACAGTTTTAGCACTTTGAGCTGTGTGTTTTCCAGAGGAAGTGTTTAAAGAATTTTGCAAAATGTTGGTTAACATTTCAGCCTTGAAAGTTGCTAAAGGTCAGGATATGTTTTGTGATTAAGTTTGAGAGAATAGTTGGGGAATTTAAGTGACAGGAATAAATAAGGAAATATATCACAGTTCATGCATTTCCACACTTTCTCATTCCTACATCTTACTATCCAATATATACTGAACATTCTTTGCATGTCATTTCTTTTCCAACGGAATACTTTGTTGGATACAACTGAAAGGGTTTTTCAAACTGTTGGTGGGTGATAATTTTACATGCAAACAATAGCACAATGTTATACTGGTGAAAGGAGGCACTGATAAATGTCTTGGTATTTCTTAAATTATGGATCTATGTGGCTTATATTTCCACATATGCGAAATTCCTTGATGCAATACAGTCTTACTGCTTAAGACACATATGACTGTAATAATCTACCTGTTGGTGCTATGATGTTATAACCTGAAATTCCATACATATTATTAAAAGAAATCTAAATAGGTAAATTGGTGTCTTGACAATGAAAGAGAGAATAGTTAATCTCTTACAAAGTTTTATAGTTTTTAGTTGCATTCTTTAAACCATTCATTTTAATTTTAAATTAACTTTTTGGTTATTACCAAGGAATTTATTGTTTTGGTACATGTAGAAAAATTATATGTAAAACAATATTACTGCTTTAGTTCCTGGAATATGGCAGGTGCTCAGTTAAACTTGTGGAATATATTATAGCCAAACAACTCATGGTTTGAAGGAAATGTTAAATCTCTATAAGGCCTAAAAAGTCTTTCTAAGGGATTGAAAGAGGAAATTAGAAAGAACCTCAAAATATCAGTGACTGGCAATCCAATAATCAAAGGACTTATTACTATACATATCATTTACATTTCAGAAATAATATTAATTGGGTATTTGCCAGTAGTCCTTATTTAGGCAGGGAAGAAAAAATTCTCCTAATAGCAATTATATTGTACTTAATAAGCTCTTGCTACGGGCCAGTCAATGTGCTAAGTGATTCACAAATAGTATCTTAATCCTAAAAATAACTGGATGAGGCAGATAATAATATTTCCTCCATTTCACAGATGAAAACAGAGCAATTACATAAATTTCTTGTCTTTAAAGTAATGAGTAGAGAAGCCAGGATTTGAACTCAGGCACTTTCCAAACATAAACATTGTGATACACTCTACAATACTAAAAAAGTTAACTGTGTATTCCAGTGGAGACCACATTGTTACTAGCTATTGTCAAACCTGAAATATTAGTACTGAAGCTCTACTCTATGCTTTGCAAAACTCATCACCTTTATTGATTAACTATGTGCTCATTCCCTTCACTTTGTAGAATTCTATTTCTGTGCTTGTTTGCATAGTAGCTTAAATGTTTTCTTTTCCTTTTCTTTTTTTTTTTTGAGATGGAGTCTCACTCTGTCGCCCAAGCTGGAGTGAGTGCAGTGGCACGATCTTGGCTCACTGCAACTTCTGCCTCCCAAGCTCAAGTGATTCTCCTGCCTCAGCCTCCTGAGTAGCTGGGATTACAGGTGTGTGCCACTACCACCTGGATACTTTTTGTATTTTTAGTAGAAATAGGGTTTTACCATGTTGGCCAGGCTAGTCTTGAACTCCTGACCTCAAATGATCCGCCTGCCTTGGCCTCCCAAAATGCTGAGATTACAGGCAGTAGGTCAAATTTTTGAAAGTACTTTGTTCTCCACTACCTTTATTCCTCTCACCCCACTTAGAGAACTGTGTAGGTTTCAAAGTAGAATTCTACTCACTTATAGTTTACTAAATTTTTTTCTTAAGTGTACAACTTTCTATAGCAACTCAAACAAGTGGCATTTTTCAAGGGAAAGTGTTGAATACAGTAATTATTTTAAAAAATAGTACAGAAAGTGTTGACAAGACCTCCATCTCTATGGAGAATAGTACTAGAGTAAGCACATAGTAAGTATAAGATAATACTGTGTTAGCAAACAAGGAAAGTAGTACTGTAAGGTTGCCTCTAGATTATTCGCTAGTTTGTGATTCTAGGATTGTGTGTTGCAAATCTCACTTTAAGGCAGGCTTTTTTCCACTGCTTGTTCCTTCCACTTAAGATCACATTTACTTGTGTAGCTTCCCTAGCCACATGGCCCACTGTGATAGCTCAGCAGATTCTGCTATGGCTGGCTCCACCTCAGTTCTTCCTTCTCTATCTCTAATCTCTCAATGCATAACTCAACATTCAGCATCCTGCTTTCCATTTGTGACATTTTAATCCACTGCCCCCATTTCCTGTGTTAGTCCTTTATTTTAGGTTATATCAGTGATTAAAAAAAACAGCATTTAATTCATTATCACAGTTTTCACATTTAGTTTTGTTTCTTTTCATTTCATTTAACAGTCTGTATTGCATTTTTGTCAAACTACATTAAAAGCTCCTCAGAACTAGAATAATGTTTTTTTTTTTTTTTTTTCATTGATGGCAATTTAGGGAAGGGTTGAGTGCTCATAGTCATTGCTTTGAATTATAGTAAATAAAAAAATAAAGTCCCACCCCATTCTTATCCAAGGCCACATTTCTCAACCTCTCCATTTCTCTCAGTAGGTTCTAGTAGTATTCTGTAGGCATCCTTATTTTGAAAGGATTGTTGGAGTCACTTTTGATATGTTCTTTTACTCTTCTATATCCAGTCTATTAGGGACTTGGGTTTCCTCCTTTTTCAGTGTTTCTCAAATTTACCCTTTCATTTCCTTTTCGAGAGTCCTATTGGTCATATCTTTATGACAACATGTCTGAATACTTGATTTAGCCTTATGGCTAATATGCATGGCTTAAGTCATCCTTTTCTAAACCTAACCTGCATAGTGTCCTAAAACATGTCTTCCATTGTGTCAGCTCCTCTTATAGAACCTATAACGTCATATTGACATCAGTTTCAAGTTTTTGGCCATGTACTCAAGACTGAGACTACCTGACCTATATAGATTTATTTTTCATTGCTCCCTAATCTATGCAGTCTAATTTGCCCAGATTAATTTCACTCATTGTCTCTTCACACATACTATGCTCATTCCTATTTCTCTTATTCTGAATGAGTTGTTTCAGGGGATTCAGGATGTCTTGGCTACTATCCTTTGCTTACACACCAATTAGATCTTCCTGTGTCCTTCCTGAAACGTTACCTAGACACTCAATCCTATATACAGATGCTCCTCCACTTATGATGGGGCTGCATCCCAATAAATTTATCCTACGTTGAAAATATTGTAAGTGGAAAATGCATTTAACACACTTAACGGCCAGGTGCAGTGGCTCACGCCTGTAATCCCAGCACTTTGGGAGGCTGAGGTGGGCGGATCATGAGGTCAGGAGTTTGAGACCAGCCTGACCAACATCCTGAAACCCCATCTCTACTAAAAATACAACAATTAGCTGGGTGTGGTTATGCACACCTGTAATCCCAGGTACTCAGGAGGCTGAGGCAGGAGAATCACTTGAACCCGGGAGGTGAGGTTGCAGTGAGCCGAGATCATACCACTGCACTCCAGCATGGGCAACAGAGCAAGACTCCATCTTAAAAAAAAAATACGCTTAACATATCAAACATCCTAGCTCATCCTAGCCTACCATAAATGTGCTTAGAACACTTAAATTAGTCTACAGTTGGGCAAAATAATCTAACACAAAGCCTATTCTAATATCTCATATAATTTATTGAATATTGTTCTGAAAGTGAAAATCAGAATGATTGTATGGGTACTTGAAGTAGAGTTTCTACTGAATAAACATTGCTTTTGCATCATCAAAAAGTCAAAAAATTATAAGTTAAATCATTATCACTGGGGGCCATCTGTGTATACATATGATGATATATATCCCATCATTAAGTGATACATGACTGTGTACTATATACTTAAGCACTATATATAGAGAGTACATAGAGTGTTATACTATATATAGAGTAATGGATCACTTAATGGTGGAGAATATGTTCTGAGAAATTAGTCATTAGGCAATTTCATTTTTGTATGAGTATCATAGAGTGTATTTACATAAACCTAGATGGTATAGTCTATACACATCTAGGCTATATGGTATAGCCTATTGCTCCTAAGCTACAAACCTGTACAACATGTTAATAAAAAGGTACAGCATTTTACTGTACCTTTTCTGTGTTTAAATACACAAATACTATTGTATTACAATTACCTATAGTACTGAATACTATATTACAATTATGTACTGTATTACAATAGTAAGAGTACTATACCATAGGTAACTGTAATACAGTATATAATTGTAATATAGAATTCAATACTATAGGTAATTATAATACAATAGTATTTGTGTATCTAAACATAGAAAAGGCATAGTAAAAATGTGATACAAAAGGTTTTAAAAGTGGTCCACCTGTTTAGGGCACTTACCATGAACAGAGCTTTCAGGACTGCAAGTTGCTTTGGGTGAGTCACTCCCTGAGTGAGTGGTGAGTGAATGTGAAGGCCTAGGACATTATTGTACTCTACTGTAAACTTTATAAACAATGTACGTTTAGGTTACTCTAAATTTATTTAAAAAGTTTTCTTTCTTTAATAACCTTAGCTTACTGTAACTTTTTTAGTTTATAAACTTTTAAATGGTTTTAAACCTTTTGACTATTTCATAATAACACTTAAACACAAATACATTGTGCAGCTGTACAAAAATATTTTCTTTATATCCTTTATATCTTGACATCTCTATTCCATGTGCCTTTTCTATTTTTAATTTTTTTTTATTTTAAAACTATTTTGCTAAAAATGAAGACACAAACACACATCTTGGCCTGGGCCTACGCTAGTGGAAAATACCACTGTTTTCCACTTCTACCTGTTGTCCTGGGACGTATTGCCCCTGAAGGCCTTCCAGGACCTTCATGTTGTCCTGGAACATATTGCCCCTGAAGGCCTTCCAGGGGCAATAACCCCTTCATGTAGAAGGTCCTGGAAGGCCTTCAGGGGCAATAGCCCGCATGAAACTGTCATCTCCCATGTTATGACCCATAGATTTTTCTCCTATGACAACAATGCCTTTTCCTGGAAGGCATTCCTAAATAAATGCCTTTTTCTGGAAGGCATTCCTTCTGAAGGATCAGCCTGAGGCTGTTATCCACTTAAACTTATTTTTTAATAAGCAGAAGAAATACACTCTAATGATAAAAAGTTTAGCATAGTAAATATATCAACCAGTAACACAGTCATTTATTATCAGGTGTTATGTACTGTCCATATTTTATGTGCTATGCTATTACATGACTGGCAGCACAGTAGGTTTGTTTATACCAGCATCATGATGATCACATGAGTAATGTGTTGTGCTACAACATTTTGTCAGCTACAGGGTCACTAGGGGATAGGAATTTTTCAGATCTATAATCTTATGGGGCCACTGTTGTGTACGTAGTCTATTATTGACTAAAATGTCATTATGCAGTACATGACTGTATGCATGTACACACACACACATGCACGCACACACACACATAAACACTCAATAGTTTTCCCAAATGTCTATGACAAAGATATTTATTCCATAATTTAACTTTTAATTGTTTGTAAATATTCTATTTCTTTGCTTTACTCAACATTGATAGTATTGTCTTTAGTGTTTAGATTAGTATTGTCTTTAGTGTTTAGATTAGATGTAATTTTCTTATTGTCTAGGTATTATTAGGTGTTCAATAAGTATTCTGGTTTAAAATGCCATCATGGTCCTCATTATCAACAGTGGCCTCTCTGCATTTTGAGAATAGGAAAAATGTTTAACATCTGAAAGCTTGGGTTTATCCTTGCTAAGTGACAAGGAGAATCTGGGCAGAATGCTAAATCTTTAAGTTGTCTTTCCTTTTTTTTTTTTTTTTTCAGTTTCTAAAATAAATAGCACTGTTAGCAATTACTCATAGATTTCTTTGTTAATATAAGAAAACATTTTGTAAGATTAGACTCATTTTATTTTTAAAAAGAGCTTCAGTATATGAATATGCGATGTTTAATATAAGCTTAAAAGTAAGAAGGCCTTTCCCTTATTTTCTTAGAGTACAACTGTAGGCAATTAGAATACATTGAAGTGGGTTCAAAGGCAGAACCTAACTTGAACTTCCTTTTGACCACCTGTACAGTATATTCTCATCACTGGGGCCATTGGTTTTGTGGCTTTGTTTCCTGCTCACTGGACTGCCTGGAGGATGGGCTTAGGGTGTGACTTTGCTCATTTCCTTTTTGTCATCTCACAAAGCCCTGCTTTGTTTGCTTTATCTAAGACCTCTGTGCTACCTAGCTAAGCTTGGCTTCCTGTCCAATGCTGTTCACTCTGTCTCCATGGACCCAGCTCAATTGGAAGAAAAAGCAGATGAAGGCCTGAATGTCTTATGAGTTTTCAGTGACTTCCTCAAACTTCTCACTTAGCCTTCAGTGCCGGCATTGTCCAGGTCATAGGAGAAGGTAGTAGGGGTGACTCAAATATTTAGTATTTGCACAGTAAAAATGTCCAGCTATGCCAGGTGGAGTGGCTCACACCTATAATCCCAGTGCTTTGGGAGGCTGAGCAGGAGGATTGCACGAGGCCAAGAGTATGAGACCAGCCTGGGCAACATAGTGAGACTCTGTCTCTACAAAAAGTATTTTTTTAAAAAAATTAGCTGGGCATGGTGGCATGTGTCTGTAGTTCTAGCTACTTGGGAGGCTGAGGTGGGAGTATCATTTGAGCCCAGGAGTTTGTGGCTGCAGTGAACTATGGTTGCACCATTGCACTCCAGCCTGGGCGATAGAGGGAGACCCTGCTTGTAAAAAGCAAGCCAAGCTCTTTACTGGCTGAAATTGCATGGAGTAAGGGAAGGAGTAGAAATTCTGGGGCAGAGAACTACCTTTTGTTGTTCATACGTGTTTGTCTTTAATAATGTTCCCCAGTATCTTATGTTAATGAGGAACATTAATGCTTTGACATCTTTTCATGGTGCCACTTCAGGGAATCACTCTTGCTTATTCTAAGGCGGATTTGAAGCTGTACCGAGCTGAAAGTCTGAATTAGGAGATGATAGTGGTGACCTTATAGGCAATATCAGGTACAGATGGAGCTTTAATAGTGAAAAAGTAGACTCCTCAGAGTAAGTATGGAGGATCATACTTCTGCATACACTGAATGTAGTTGTTTCTTTCCCACACAAGGACTCTCTACAAGAGAGGTTTCTTTAGAAAGAATTGGACCTGATGGAGGGTCATTCGATCAGAATGAATTTTTTAGGTTTCTTCCTTACAGTTAACATCTCCGAAAAGTACGGATACAAGTTATCTACAGGGTAACACCTGTAGATATGATGCAACAGGCTTATGCCATTGGAGAGTGAACAGTCAACCTTCTGAAAACAGTGTACACCACGGAAGGGCAAGAAAAAAAAATGTGAGTAACCAGTGAGTCTGGGTGCTTTGATTGGGGTCACTTTCAAATAGTGATGCTTTTTAATTTTTGCTTTGTCACCACATGGTTTGCATGTGTTGAAGGACAGTGTTATCCAGTAGGATTTGTCTTAGTTTTTTTTTTTTTGAGACAGAGTCTCGTGCTGTCACCCAGGCTGGAGTGCAGTGGCACGACCTCGGCTCACTGCAACCTCCACCTCCCAGGTTCAAGCAATTCTCCTGCCTCAGCCTTCTGAGTAGCTGGGACTACAGGCGCCCGCCACCACACCTGGCTAATTTTTTGTATTTTGAGTAGAGACAGGGTTTCACCATGTTAGCCAGGATGGTCTCGATCTCTTGACCTCGTGATCCGCCCGCCTCGGCCTCCCAAAGTGCTGGGATTACAGGCGTGAGCCACTGCGCCTGACCTTGTCTTAGGTTTTCTAGTGGAGGCTTGAGCCAAAGAAATTTTCATGCTGTACAGAAAGTCAACCTATTTCTTAACCATTTTAAAAAATGACACAAGGGTTAGATTTTTGAGGGGAGGGATCAGTTATGCACATTGCGTTTGCCTTTTCATCAGTTTTAATGTTTTTCACTAGCGTAAAATACACAACTGCAGTTGCTCATATTCATCCTGGAACTGCAGAGGACACAGAGATTTTGTGACCAAGGCAGTCATGGACAGGTTCTATCTTACACTATGCAAATGCTGTCTTACTTCCATTGCCAGTTATGAACTGCATATAAAGTTTGCACATAATTACTAAGGCTGAATAAAGGATCACTACTATTATGACTGTTGCAGATGTTGGTGGCACCTTCTAGAATACCGGAAGTTTTATGTGAAGTTAGGTTTAATCTTTTGGTAGAGTACTGCTTTCATATCATTATTGGACTGAAAATGACTATCCTCTAGATTCATTAATGTGCTTAGTCTAATTTCCTAATTTGCCACCATCAGAAATGTAAATCAAAGCTCCAGAAGTATGGCTTTTCAAAATATGAATTTATTTTGTAGAGGAAAACTTATATTGTATGTTTGTTGGCAAAGTAGAGAGCATGTTCTTGTCTTCCATGAAGGCTAATGGCATTTTTAACTGTTAGATCAAGCTTTTCTGGTAAGAAATTTTACTGCTGCTAGTGTAATAATTCACCTATTTTATACAGTTTTAAAATATTTTAAGGTTATTATAGATGTTTATCCTTCCAAAGCATAACCAAATTGCAACATGGATATTGTATTTTAGTTTTTGGTTGTTTTAAAGCATCCGGGCGAGAAAGCAAAAGATGGGAAAAATGTTCACTATAAACTTACTTTGAAAAATATACCAATATAACATGTGGACATTTTTGTATGATGTGTGTGTGTGTGTGTGTGTGTGTGTGTATAGAAAGAGACAGAGAGAGAATATTAAATATGTTACATATATTGCATTACCTCACACAAATGCACACAATTAAATTCCTACTGTAAAATGTAGAGACTAGGCCAGGTGCCCTGGCTCACGACTGTAATCTCAACACCTTGGGAGGCAGAGGAGGGTGGATAACTAGGTCAGGAGTTCAAGACCAGCCTGGCCAAGATGGTGAAACCCTGTCTCTACTAAAAATACAAAAATTAGCTGGGCATGGTCATTGTTGCCTGTAATCCCAGCTACTCTGGAGGCTGAGGCACAGAATTGCTTGAACCCGCGAGGCGGAGGTTGCAGTGAGCCGAGATCACACCACTGCACTCCAGTCTGGGTGACAGAGCGAGAAATATGTCTCGAAAAAATAATAAAAATAAAAAATTGTAGAGACTAGCCTGGCTTGTATAGTATTAAGAAAAGATCAACAGAATTTACTCAGAGCCCTCTATCAGAATGATGATCATTTTCATTATATGAGCCATTGTCACTATATACTAAAAGTAATATACTCAATATACGCAAATGTTTTAGTCCCCAATTAAATATGTCTCTGAGGCAACACACTATTATTATACAGTATTTCATATTATCTGAACTTCATGATAAACATGTTTGAGATAATGATCTTGATCTCTGTTTTAACAATTTAGGAATGGAAGGAAAATGCCCAGAAATGGTGACGTTAGTAGTTATTCTTAGAATTGTTGACGTCTGACTTGATGACTTTGAGTGCCACGTTGAATGCAGGTTTTGAGACAACTACATTATGCTCTCCTCAAAGGATGATGTGGTAATTCCATTTCTCAAAGTAGCTACTAAACTTCCCAGGTGAAACAAATAAATTGAAAGGACTTCCACACATAGTGAGGTGCTAGTAGATCCACATGGTGCATACCAGAAAGTTCCACATTTTTCACCCAAGGAGTAAGAAGTCTCTAGCCCCTTTGTTTTTCATATTTAAATCGACTAATTTTAAATTGATTAGAATACAAAATTAGATAATAAAGTGCAAAATTTTGAAGAGTTAAAGTGTAATATAAGATGAGCTCCTAGTTTTTGAAAAAGGTATTTATGGTCCAGGTGTGATGGCTCACATTTGTAATCCCAGCACTTTGGGAGGCTGAGGTTGGTAGATAACTTGAGCCCAGAAGTTCGACCAGCCTGGGCAACATGGAGAAACCCTGTCTCTACAAAAAAAAACACAAAAATTAGCTGGATGGTTGTGCATGCCTGTAGTACCAGCTACTCAGGAGGCTGAGGCAGGAGGACCATCTGACCCTGGGAGGCAGAGGCTACAGTGAGCCGTGATGTGCCACTGCACCCCAGCCTGGGCGTTGGAGTGAGAGACCCTGTCTCAAAAAAAAAAAAAAAAAAAAAAAAGAAAAAAAAATGTTTAAACAGTGTGAATTCAATCTTCAAATAAAACTTAGAAGTCATTATTTCAGTTGGCTTCTGGCTTCAGTTCAGTATTTTCAATAAGAAAGTTATTCAAAAGCAAAATGAGACATGGTAGCTAAAACATAAAAATATATATTTTTTCAAAATGATGTTTTACAGCTAGAAAATAATACCTAGTAAGCTTGAG
The DNA here is from genome assembly GCF_028885655.2 of Pongo abelii. Classification (NCBI taxonomy): domain Eukaryota; kingdom Metazoa; phylum Chordata; class Mammalia; order Primates; family Hominidae; genus Pongo; species Pongo abelii. The sequence goes on along the minus strand of NC_071989.2, from coordinate 94,718,545 downwards.
TTTTTCAAAATAACTTCTCTTTCAAATTGGGCCCTTCAGAAACACTGATGGCTCATTAATTTCTCAAAAATTTAAAAAATAATTTCAGAAAAATATTTACCTGAAATATATCAGTAGGCATAGGGCCAGGGTTAGCTGATTTAGTTCCATAATTAATCAAATATTTATAACTAGCTCTTTGAAAGGGAAATTTTCTTATAGAAACATCTTTGTGTTTTAGAGTATGAATTCTGGAGCGGACTCTGTAGGTTCAAATCCTACCTCTGCCATTTGCCAGCTGTGCCACCTGGGGCAAGCTATAGACTTGTTTGTGCCTCAGTTTACTCATCTTAAATATGGGGATAAAAAGGTCTTACCTCAAGTGGTTATTAGGAGTTTGAAATGAGGTTATATATATAAAATACTTAGAACAACCCCCGGTGCATAGGGAGTTTTGCATAAGGGTTACCTGTTACTACTATTAAAGCACACAGGTTGCAAACGAGCTACCCTCAGGCTGTGAACAACTTCTGAAAAACATTTAAATATCAAGAATATATGAGATATAGATTTTTAACTTCTCTTCATGAATAAAAGATATCTGACCATATGGTAGCAGGGTTAGTGGTCATAACCCTTTCCCATTCCTTGGCCTGTTTCTCTTGTTCTGCCCAAAGTTGACATCCATCTTTGCAGCCCTGGGTGGAGCCACAGACCTTTCAAGGCCAAAAACCTTTATGGAGCAGGCCCTGTGCTAAGGGAGACACCAGGAGTTTGGCATTCCTGCTCTTCCCTCACCTGCTGAAATTAAATAGATAAAAAAAAAGTGTAAAAATGCCAAAGTTTAAGGAAAAGTCAATAAAGACTAAATGGCATTACCTCCACAGGATCTGTAGTAAAATGTCTTGAGAATGTCCCTTTCCTTTTTTCCCTTTATAGTAAGTTTTTCAGCTCATTGAGTTTCAACTGTCTTCGCCTTTGGCCCCATCCTGTGGTCATTCCTTCTTGTACACCAAGTATGTGCTTCTATGAGAACAATATTTAGTTCTTTAAGAGTTAGTTTCAGGTGAACTAACGAACACAAGAATGTTCCCGAGTGACATCCCTCCCCACCCCTCTATCCATTTTGAATGCTCCCTTTGTTTCTCTACCTTTGCTGTGCTTAATTACAGTGACAGTTATTTTTTTCAGGTTCTTTTTCCACAGACAAGAATCATAAACCAGCTAGTCCAACAGAAAAAGAATAACTGTAAAAATAAATCCTTTCTGGGAAATGAATCTTTTTGATGTTGAAGCATTTCATTTTCACACCATTACAAATGTTGTTTTAGCCCATGATACACTGAACATCTAGATTCTATAATGATAAGCACATCATTCATTGATCTGACATCATTTAATTTACCTGAACAAATAAGACAATTTTCAGGCATCTTTCTTGTCATCTGATATAATGGAAGAAATAGTTCTAATATTTGTGGTTACATATGCATTAACACCCTGATGTTAAGGTGATAACAAAATTCTCAAATTTGTCTAACCTTATTCTGTGCATTTCTTTATTATATATATATTATAAGATCTTAACAGAGACAGGATTTTCCTTTAAATCTGTGACAAAATGTCACTCAGCCTTATAAGGCTGACTCATTTTAAAACTTACTTTAAAAATGTGTTACAGTGTTATGCATTAAATTACAGATTTGGAAGATATCCTTCATGGTTTTTCTGAATTGCAAGAAATAGATGTGATAATAAAATGTTATGCATTTCACTATATTCTGCTTCATGTTGTCAGTTGTCAGTTGATCATTTAGTGGTAAAGTTGTTTTCTTCCCTTTATATGTGATCTTCAGGTTAATTTGAAGTTGACATTTTTGTATTGCATGGAATATCTTCACTGCTTCAGCTTACCATAAATTGTTTCATCCCATTATAGTATCCTTCAGAAAAAACATTTTGAATTTATAATTCCGGTCCTGAAACATCATAGGAAACTTAATTTGTTTTGACACATAAAAATAGCATCATACTAGAACTTTAATCAGAAGACCACCTCTCCACTGAATCTCTACAATTTTTTTTTTTTTTTGGTCTTTAAAATATTCTTTATTGTATCCTAGAAAGTTACAGCAGCATCTCAACACAGCCCAGCTCACTCGTCAGTTTCAGTATGTCCCCATGCCTAAGATTTAATCCATCATTAGATCTTACTCATTTCACCTATTGATATTGATATCTCCCAAATCTGTCTCTTTTTTCCATTTTCTTTTTTTATTTTTATTTTTTAATTTTATTATTATTATACTTTAAGTTTTAGGGTACATGTGCACAACGTGCAGGTTAGTTACATATGTATACATGTGCCATGTTGGTGTGCTGCACCCATTAACTCATCGTTTAGCATTAGGTGTATCTCCTAATGCTATCCCTCCCCCCTCCCCCCACCCCACAACAGTCCCTGGTGTGTGATGTTCCCCTTCCTGTGTCCATGTGTTCTCATTGTTCAATTCCCACCTATGAGTGAGAACATGCAGTGTTTGGTTTTTTGTCCTTGTGATAGTTTGCTGAGAATGATGGTTTCCAGTTTCATCCATGTCCCTACAAAGGACATGAACTCATCATTTTTTATGGCTGCATAGTATTCCATGGTGTATATGTGCCACATTTTCAGGGATCTAGAACTAGAAATACCATTTGACCCAGCCACCCCATTACTGGGTATATACCCAAAGGATTATAAATCATGCTGCTATAAAGACACATGCACATGTATGTTTATAGCGGCACTATTCACAATAGCAAAGACTTGGAACCAACCTAAATGTCCAACAACGATAGACTGGATTAAGAATCTCTACAATTTTTCAAACTCTGAGACAGGGAGAAAGATAGCCAAAGGTATCACCTTTATTGTTTGGCTTCTATTTTTTGAACTAAATTAATATTATTGAGTTTAGTTGTTTGAAAATAAATTAATTTTTAAATTAAATCAATTGAATAGGCAATACAATGTTTCAGATTTTTTTTTTTTTTGAGACAGAGTCTCGCTGTGTTGCCCAGGTTGGAGTGCAGTGGCATGATCTCAGCTCACTGCAAGCTCTGCCTCCCGGGTTCAGGCCATTCTCCTGCCTTAGTCTCTCGAGTAGCTGGGACTACAGGCGCCCACCACCACGCCTGGCTAATGTTTTGTATTTTTAGTAGAGATGGAGTTTCACCATGTTAGCCAGGATGGTCTTGATCTTGTGAGCTCATGATCTGCCCACCTTGGCCTCCCAAAGTGCTGCGATTACAGGTGTGAGCCACCACGCCCAGCCTAAAAAATTTTTAAACATGTAAATATGTGTAGTCTGCAAAGCCTCCCTTTCCTTGTTCTCTTTTTCCTCATTTACCTCCTGTCCCTTTTTCACACATTGGTAACCACTGTAATTAGCTCATTTTGAATTCTCCAAGAGTTTCTTCAGGCAAATAGAAACCAATAAATGATATATTCTTTCCCTGCCTAGCACAAAACTCTGTCTCCTACCCATTTCTTCCACAAGTTGCTTTGTTAAATTAACAATACAGGTCCCATATACAATACTATTATTAACTAGAGTCATCATGCTGTATAGCAGGCCTTCAGAATTCAGCCTATACAACTGAAACTTTGTGCCCCTTGACCAGGGCCTCCCCATTTCCCCCACTTCTGCATCCCTGGTAACCACCATTCAACTCTCTGTTTCTATAAATTCAACTTTTTACGATTCCACCTATAAGTGAGATCATGCAGCATGTTTTTGTGTGGGCTTATTTCACTTAGCGTAATATTCCACAGGTTCATCCATGTTGTTGCAAATGGCAGACTATCTTTCTTTTTTAAGGCTGAATAATATTCCACGTGTGTGTGTGTGTGTGTGTGTGTGTGTGTGTGTGTATAATAATTTATTCACATCTTGGTAATCGTGAATAATGCTGCAGTGTGCAGCATAATAGTTAATACTGTATTGTACACCTGAAATTTGCTAACAGAGTAAATCTTAAGTGTTCTTACCACTCTCCCACACACACAGAAAAGACAACTATACTAAAAGATGGATATATTAATTAGCTTGACTGTAGTAATCAGCTCACTATATATATCAAAACACCACATTGTACATCTTGAATATATACAATTTTCATTAAAAAAACCCCAAACAAAAAACATACAATGCATTTCACAGATCTTTAGGTATCAGTATATGGAAAGTTTCCTCATTCTTTTTTTTACAGCAGCATAGGATGCTGTTGTACAGATGTAATTTTTCTAATAGGATCCCTGTTGATAATTTAAAATAGTCCAATTTTTTGCTCTCACAGTGATGCAATGTGTATTGTTTATTTTCATATATGTAAGTTTAATATACATTGTCAGAAATAGAACTGCTGAGTAAACAGTTGTATATATTTGTAATTTAGAAAAAGTTTTCAAATTGCCTTCCATAGGCCAATTTATATTCTCACCAGCAATAATTGAAAGTATCTGTTTTTCCATTGCCTTGTCAATGGGCTGTTGTCAAAATTTAAGGGTTTTTGTTAATCTATCAGGTGAAACATAGACTTATGGCTTATTCTAAATTAGTATTTTTTCTATTGTCCAATTAAAGTTTTTTGTATTTCATTTTCTATCAACAGTTCTATCATTATCAACTGATAATGTATTTTGACAATTATCTTTTGTGTTGCTATATATTCTTGTGGCTTTCCAGTATTGTTTTTATATTATAAAGATTGGGGCTGGGAAAGGTGGCTCACGCCTGTAATCCCAGCCCTTTGGGAGACTGAGGCAGGTGGATCACCTAAGGTCAGGAGTTCGAGATCAGCCTGGTCAACATGGTGAAACCCTGTCTCTACTAAAAATACAGAAATCAGCCAGGTGTGGTAGCACCTGTAATCCCAGCTACTCAGGAGGTTGAGGTAGGAGAATGGCTTGAATGGCTACAGTGAGCCAACATCGCACCAGCCTGGGCAATAAGAGGGAAACTCTGTCTCAAAAAAAAAAAAAAAAAAAAAAAAAAAAAAAAAAAAAAGATTGGCCTGTGATATACATTACAGATATTATCCTTAGTTTGTCATTTGCCTCTAATTTTTCTTATATGCTTTGCTGTACTATAGGAATCAAATATATACTATAAAAATTAAATATTTTCTTTTCCTTTCTCTTTCTCCTCTCTGTTTTCTTCTCCTTCTTTGTAGATAATATAGAACATCTTTCTGACCTTGAGGTCAGGAAGTCCTCTTCGACAAGACACAAAAAAGAAAAATCACAAAGGAAAAGAATGACAACTTGACTCCATCAAAATTAAAAACAGGTGCACATCAGAATATACCATATATACAATTAAAAGATAAGCAATGATATAGAAGAAACTAATTGCCTCACACAAAGCAAACTTGGACTGCTTTCTAGAAAGTAAAAAAGAATCCTAAAATAATCAATATGAAAAAGACAAACAACCAAATAAAACCAAATGAAAAAGCAGACAAAGATTCAAACAGGAAAATTCACAAAAGAGGGAATTCAAATGGTCAATAAACACATTAAAATATATTTAAACTGCAGTAACCAGAGAAATGCAAATGTAAAACAAGGTGTCATATTTCTACTCATTTGATTTGCAATTATTAAAAGTGTTGAAAATATCAATTGCTGGGGCATCAAATATCCTCACAGATGGCCAATGATGGAAGTATGTACACATTATAAAGTTTTGTTTCTAGCAGTGTTTGGTAAGATTGAAACTTTTGCTCTATTTGAAATTTATCTTGGTATATGGTGTGAAGTATGGATTTGATGTAAACATTTTTTGGATGTTTTCCTAGCTGCTTTAACACCATTTATTAAACAGCACCTCTTTTTCATGCTGACTTGAGATGACATCTTTGCCATACACTAAATTCACATATGTCTTTGGGTCAGCTTCTGAATTTACTAATCTCTTCATCTATCTGTCTACTCGTGTCACTACCTCCTGTTTTAATTATTACAGCTTCACAATATGATATAATGAATATATTATTGTTTGATTTTTTTTCTCCCTAGTCATGTTTTTCTGCTGTGTTCTTTTTGTTTTTGATATTTTTTCTTTATATTGCCTTGTATTGATTTTCTACAGGCATGCCTTATTTTATTGTGCTTTCCTTTACTGTGCTTTGCAGATATTGCATATTGCATTTTTTTCCAGATTGAAGGTTTGTGGCAACCCTGCATCAAGCAAGTCTATAGGCATCATTTTTCCAATAGTATGTGCTCACTTATTGTCTGGGTCACATTTTAGTAATTTGCACAATATTGCAAGCTTTTTCTTTATTTTTATATCTGTTGTGGTGATCTGTGGTCAGTAATCTTTGCTATTACTATTGTATTTCAAATGTTTTGGGACACCATGAACTGGACCCATCTTAACAGAACTTAATCTATAAATGTTCTCTATAGAACTTAATCTATAAAAGTTCTTTATCAAACTAATCTATAAACATGCATGTTCTGATGGTTCCACTAATCAGCTGTTTCCCATCTCTCTCTCTGTCCTCAGGCCTCCCTATTCCCTGAGACACAACAATGTTAAATTAGGCCAATTAATAATGCCACAATGGCCTCTAAGAGTTTGAGTGAAATGAAGAGTTGTCTATCTATCTATCTATCTATCTATCTATCTATCTATCTATCTATCTATCTACCTATCTATCTATCTATAATCCATCTATTTATTTTTGAGACAGATTCTTGCTCTGTCACCCACGCTGGAGTGCAGTGGCACTATTTTGGCTCACTGCAACCTCCACCTCCTGGGTTCAAGCAATTTTCCTGCCTCAGCCTCCCTAGTAGCTAGGATTACAGGTGCCCACCACTATGCCCAGCTTTTTTTTTGTATTTTTAGTAGAGACGGGGTTTCACCATGTTGGTCCAGCTGATCTCGAACTCCTGACCTCAAGTGATCCACTGGTCCTTGGCTTCCCAAAGTTCTGAGATTACAGGAGTGAGACACTGAGCCCGACCATATCTCTCATTTTAAATGAAAAGCTATAAATGACTAACATTAGTGAGGAAGGCATGTGGAAAGGTGAGACAGGTTTGAAAACTAGGCCTCTTGCACCAGTTGGTTAGCCAAGTTGTGAATGCAAAGGAAGAGTTCTTGGAGGAAGTTAAAGTGCTACTCCAGTGAACATATGAATAATAAGAAAGTGATACATCCTTATTACTGATATGAAGAAAAGTTTTTGTGTCTGAATAGAGGATCAAATTGGACACAACATTTCCTTAAACCAAAGCCTAATCCAGAGAAAGTCTCCAACTCTCTTCAATTCCATGAAGGCTGATAGAGGTGAGGAAGCCAGCAAAGATTAAAACCTAGTATAGGCTAAGGAAGAAGCTGTCTCCATAACCTAGAAGTGCAAGGTGAAGCAGCAGCTGCTGCTGTGGAAGCTGTAGCAAGCTGTCCAGAAGATTTAGCTAAGATCATTGATGAAGGTGGCTACACTAAACAGCAGATTTTCAATGTAAACAAAGCAGCCTTCTATTGCAAGAAGATGCCATCTAGGACTTTCAAAGCTAGAGAGAAGTCAATGACTGGCTTCAAAGGATGGGCTGACTCTGTTGTTAGGAGCTAATGCAACTGGTGACTTTAAGTTGAAGCCAATGCTCATTGACCATTCTGAAAATCCTAGGGCCTTAAGAATTATGCTGTCTCTACTCTTCCTGTGCTCTATAAATGAAAAAACAAACTCTAGAGGACAGCCCATCTGTTTACAGGATGGTTTACTGAGTATTTTAAGCCTACCGTCGAGACCTATTTCTCAGAATAAGAGTCTTTTCAAAATATTACTGCTCATCGACAATGCACTTGATTACCCAAGAGGTCTGATGGAGATGTACAGAAGATTAATATTGCTTTCATGGATGCTAATTCAGCATCCATTCTACAGCTCATGGATCAAGGAGTAATTTTGACTTTCAGATTTGCTATTTAAGAAATACATTACATAGTGCTCAGCTGCCCTAGTCATTCCTTTGATGAATCTGGGCAAAGTCAACTGAATGTCTTTTCAAAAGAGTTCACCATTCTAGATGCCATTAACAACATTCACAATTCATGGCAGGAGGTCAAAATATCAACATTAACAGAAGTTTGGAAGAAGACGGTTCCAACCCTAACAGATGATTTTGAGGGGTTCAAGACATCAGTGCAGTGAAGTAACTGCAGATGTGGTGGAGATGTAAAGAGGACTAGAATTAGAAGCAGAGCCTGAAGTTGGGACTAAATTGGTGCAATCTCAGGATAAAACTTGAACAAATGAGGAGTGGTTTTTATGGATGTGTAAAGAAAGAGGTTTCTTGGGATGGAATCTACTTCTGGTGAAGATGCTGTGAGCATTGTTTTAACGACAACAAAGGACATAGAATAGTACATAAACTTAGTTGATAGAGCAGTGAGATAGGGCTTGAGAGGATTGGCTCCAATTTTGAAGGAAGTTCTACTGTGGGTAAAATGCTATCAAACAGCGTTGCATACTAGAGAAATATTGCATGAAATGAACAATCAATTGATGCAGCAAACTTCATTGTTTTCTTATCTTAAGAAATTGCCATGGATGCTTCAACTTTAGGCAACAACCACTGTAGTCAGTCAGCAGCCATCAAAGTAGAGAAGACCCTCCACCAGCACAAAGCTTACAACTTACTCAAGGCCAAGATGATTATTAGTATTTTTTAGCAATAAGTTATTTTTAAATTATGGCATGTACATTGTTTTTTATACATAATGCTACTGGACACTTAATTGTCTACAGTATAGTATAAACATAACTTTTATATGCACTGGGATGCCAAAAAAATTCATGTGACTTGCTTTATTGTGATGATCTGGAACCAAACCTGTAATATCTCCGAGTTATGCCTGTACTTGTTTCTTTTTTACTAATTTAGTTATTATTAAATGTGTGTATTTCACTAGACCAGCTATTTTCTGTAGAGCTCATTACAGTTAGGTAGAGAGAGTCATCACCACACAGAATAATTCTCTATGTAGAATATTTCTCCACAAGTTTCTGCCACAGAAGCAGACAGCTTCCTGCAAATATGGCTTGTTTGTGTGATTTTTTTTTTTAGAGCCCCTCATATTTTGCTACTCTAAATCAAGCCATTTCCTGCCTTGCTCAACACAGCTCCTACAGCCTTGTAAACAAGAATTACAGTTTTTAGATTTCAGAATAGGTCTTCAATTTTTAGAAAGCTGTGTTTTTGCTGGTGCTTTTTGGGACTCAAGACAACAGTGGACAGGCTCCACTTTCTGTGATTTGACTCCTTTTTAACTCCCTTATTAACTTCTTCCCGATCTTAATTGTTTTTAGCAACTCATAGTTATATTTAGGGATCTACAGATGATATGTTTTTTAGCTTCATTGAAAATGTTTTTATTTAATTCCAATTTTTCATTCTTCTTGGTTTTGTATACTTTTTAGAAGAGTAGGTTTGGGAGTAGGGAGAATTCCTGACTGATAGCAGTCACATTCTCATTAGAAGTTAAGGGCTTCTAATGAATTTTTTCATGATTTTTTTTAATATGATGTTTTCGTGTGATTCCTCCAGCTAATGTAGATGTGACTGCCATTCTGACCATGACATGCTACTGTGCACAGTAAGCCCCTTTGGGCTTTGCCCATACCTGAAAAGTCTTTCTGAAAACCTCACCACTGACTTCTTTTCACTTAACTTACTCAGACGTGTCCTTGGAGATCTGTATTGAGTATCTCTTCTCTCTAGAAGCTTTCCCTTACATCCCTTGTACTTGCATCCCACCTTTGTACTTTACTTGCATCTCACCCTGGGGTACTTCCTTTGCTCTTATTTCCCTAGACCACAATGATCTGCTTACTCCTCTATAGATTCTAGAAGGTACTGTAGAAAGTATTCTCAGGAGATGCTTCTTCAAGATGAATTGTGAAAACAGTGTGGTATGATCAAATATTTGGGAAATGCTGCATATTATATTCTTAGTCTTGGAGAGTCACAATTTATATATTAGAATTTGCAAAAGGTCTTAAAAAAAGAAGTCTGTTAATATTGATATAACCAATAGCATACCAAAAGTAATTGTTTATGAAACCCCCATTTATGTGTGACACATGTGTTAATACATGCTGGGAAGCTACACAAGAAACTCCTCCTTGATGTGACTATGGTAGGATCCTCAGCTCCTAGTACAGTGCCTGGTACATTGGTTCTACTTAATATATGCCTGTTGAATGACTTAATCTATCTTATACACTATCCCAGATGCTTAGTTGTTTACAGAAACGTGTTATAAGTTGGTTTTACAAACAAGGGATCACAATGGCATAAACTCTGGAGAGCTATGTAGGTCTGCTTCAGATAAATATATTTGGCTCCAATGTGGAATGTTATTTTTGAGTCATGGGGACATTTACTAAGCAAAAAGCATTCGGGAGGGTGGCCAGGTTATTTAAGGGATCTGGAAAACCTTTACACAGGGAATGATGAGAAGTAGTGGATACATTTAGTTTGGAGAAGATAATACTAATAAGAAAATTTTATCTTTAAATATTGAACAGTGACTAAGATATCGTTTTACCAGTCAAAAATTTCACAGTACAGTTAAAAAAAAAAAACTGATTACAACATAATGAAATAAGTGTCCTGGAAAACATCTTCAGCATCAGAGAAAAGAGTGAATATTTTGCTTGGAGGATTGGGTGTGTGATGGGTAGTCAGGGAAACTTCTCCGGGGGGGGCAGCATCTGAGCATATTTTAAGGGTGAGCATGTGTGGAGTGCTCCATATCACAACACAGTCTACCTCTGAAGAAAGATCTAGGTGAAAGTTTAGAGTTCATTTATCTTTAATGGAAAACTGTTATGTTTGGACGAGAGAGCTGTTTCTGTCAATTGTTCTACATTGAACACTTCCAAGTTGTGGCATAATGCAGCATGCAGTGGCTGAAAATATATGACGCACTTTTTGAATTGCTGACTTAAAAGTGAATCATTGAATAATATTTTTCTTATTTAGGTTTAAGCTTATTTTGTTGTTGTTGTTGTTTTGTTTGTTTGTTTGTTTTTTGAGACAGAATCTCGCTCTGTTGCTCAGGCTGGAGTGCAGTGGCGTGATCTTGGCTCACTGTAGCCTCTGCCTCTTGGGTTCAAGCGATTCTCATGCCTCAGCCTCCCAAGTAGCTGGGACTGCATGTGTGCGCCACCATGCCCAGCTAATTTTTGTATTTTTAGTAGAGATGGGGTTTCACTACATTGGCCAGGCTGGTCTCAAACTCCTGGCCTCAAGTGATCCACCTGACTCAGCCTCCCTAAGTGCTAGGATTACAGGCGTGAGCCATCTTTCCCAGCCTAAGATAATTCTATTTATGATGACCTATTCTTGGTAATGGACTTCTTTTTTTTTTAAAGGAGGTGAGAAATTCTGTGGGCTTCAAAGAAGTGTTGATTTTAGGTGGCTCAGCATATGGCTGACACACTTGTAGTTTACATTGTAAAATATTGACTTTATAAGTAGATCATTCTGTAAGATACATGAATTCAATACTTATCTTTCTATTCATTGTAGATTTCCAGAGTTCTATATCATCAGAAGGGCTGAAACATATTCAGAAAATAGACAGTTTGGGCCAGGCACAGTGGCTCACGCCTGTAATCCCAGCACTTTGGGAGGCCGAGGTGAGCAGATCACGAGGTCAAGAGATTGAGATCATCCTGGCCAACATGGTGAAACCCTGTCTCTACTAAAAATACAAAAATTAGATGGGCATGGTGGCATGTGCTTGTAGTTCCAGCTACTTGGGAGGCTGAGGCAGGAGAATTGCTTGAACCCGGGAGGCAGGGATTGCAGTGAGCCAAGATTGCATCAGTGCACTCCAGCCTGGTGTCAGGGCGAGACTCTGTTTCAAAAGAAAAAAAACAAAACAAAAACAGAAACAAAATAGACAGTTTATTTCACAACCTTGGAGGAAGAGATAATTTCATTAATCCAAATGAAAATACAATGATTTAATAGATTTTTTTTATTTTTATTTTTTTGAGATGGAGTTTCACCCTTGTTGCCCAGGCTGGAGTGCAGTGGCATGATCCCAGTTCACTGCAACCTCCATCTCCCAGGTTCAAGTGATTCTCCTGCCTCAGCCTCCCAAGTAGCTTGGATTACAGGCATGCACCACCACACATGACTAATTTTGTATTTTTAGTAGAGACAGGGTTTTACCATGTTGGCCAGGCTGGTCTTGAACTCCTAACCTCAGGTGATCTACCCACCTCAGCCTCCCAAAGTGTTGGGATTACAGGCATGAGCCACCACGCTTGGCCTAAGTTAGATTTTTATTAGAAAAAGGAATCAACATTAAATTTTATATTTCTAAGAAATGTTTTCATTTATCCAACTCCGTGTTTTACTTGTTTGCTTATAAGAATAAAAGAAATGATTTCACTGTTTTATTTCATACTGAACTGACAGGCTTCACTTGTTTCATAATTTTACTGTATAAAGCTCTTAATGTTAGTTTTGTAGACACTGAAAATTATTTTTTAAAATGAAAATAGTTGATTGCCAAATGAAATTGTGAATTATGCTTCCCTAAAGATGTTTTAAAAATATGTATTTCTATTTATTTAAAATAGAATATATGTATTTTATATAAAATATAAAAATCATATTTTTTAAGTTGAGAATGAGCTGCCTGATTCTGGAGATGAGTTAGTTGACCATTCATTCATTCATTCATTCATTCATTCAGGAAATGTTTTTTGAGTGACTATTAGTAACAAGACACTGGGGGTTCTCATTATCTATAAGATGCTATAAATATGTATACAGAAAAGGGACTAGTTCTTTCAGCATTTGTTAAACAAATTACCTTAGAGGGCAACCCAATTTAGGAGACAGGGTGTAGGTTTTAGAGGCAGACTGATCTGAGTTTGAATCTAGGTTCTGCTACACACTAGCTGTGTTATTTTTGACAAGTTAATCGGTGTCCCAATTTTCAATATTAAATGAGATATTTATAGTATTAAAACAATGTACCTAAAACAATGTCTGATACAAGTAGGCATTTAACAAATAGTCAACATCATGGCCATGCAAATAGGCACAATCAACTTAAGTATCAGCTCAGTTTGCTCCTGTTCTAATAATGATAGGTCTCAGCCCACCCGGTCATTTCCAAGACTATTTTGGAAACATTACAGAATCTTGATTGATAAACGATACAATAGAATGATGATGGTTCATAAGTATTCATATTTAAACAGTTTGAATAAATGTTCATAATTGTTTTACAGTTTAAAAAGGCAGTTTTTCTGGGTACAAGGAAAGAGGACTGCTTTTTGACATTAGGGAAGGAAGCTGTGAATAGTATTAAATCCCATTTACATTTGTATGCTTTAAAAATTTCTTGTACATAAGCCAGTTCTAATAATTTTTTTTTTTTTTTTGAGATGGAGCCTTGTTCTTGTCGCCCAGGCTGGACTGCAGTAGTGTTATCTTGGCTCACTGCAACCTCCGCCTCCGCCTCCACCTCCGCCTCCCTGGTTCAAGCGATTCTCCTGCCTCAGCCTCCTGAGTACCTGGGATTACAGGTGCCTGCCACCTCACCTGGCTAATTTTTGTACTTTTAGTAGAGACAGGGTTTCACTATGTTGGCCAGGTTGTGAACTCCTGACCTCAGGTGATCCGCCTGCCTTGACCTCCCAAATTGCTGGGATTACAGGCGTGAACCACCGCGCCCAGCCCAGTTCTAATAGTTCTTTATTTTCCACTCGTTTAGTGTAAGAAGTAAAGAAATACAAGTAAGTATAATAGATTTGTAAACTTTCTTTCCTGTTTCCCGAACTTTAAAACCCATCACTCAATTAGAAGACAATGCATTTTTATATGTGTTAGGAATTCACTTCTTCATACTTTTCAGATGCTCAGACATTGTGGACATTATGCCTTTCATCATTTACCTTTGGAACCAACTTGTATGGGAGAACAACTTATCAAGGATAATTGTACTATGGTCACACATGTCCTTTACTCTCCATGTTGAAAATAGAGCTATGACAAGGAAGCAATTACTAGACCAATGTTTTTTTGGCCCAAAGGAGGCTAGTGCGGAATCAGACGGGGTTTTGAAGTGGTCTAAAGATCTTGGATCACCTGGGTCCTGGTCATTTCAAGGCTACAGAATCTTAATGTAAATTGGAGAGATATAATTATTGAAAATAAATCTGGGTCTACTCTGATACTGACTTAGACTCATTTCAAAGTCCTAACATGATCTTCAGCCTTCCTTTCAGAGAAACTAATTCTCTAAATATGTATTCCTGGACCCACTATCATTGTCTTTGTACTGAATGATTATTGACAATTTTTTGGATTTCTAGAGACCTCTCCTGACGGAGCAATATCCTGGTCCCTAGGAAGCATTCTCTGTGATTTTGGTTGGTAAGTATGGGGTGTTTCAGTTTCACATTTTCCATTGGTAACATCTGCTTTTCTCATATGCATTAGTTATATAGAAAAGATCTCTAGAGGATGTCAAATGCCCTTATTCCTTTCCTGTATATTCTTTAAAGTATATTTTCAAACTTCCCTACTAATTAAATTCTTCCTTTTCCCTTTCCTGTTTAAAAGTCTCATTGTGTTATGCAAAATGGAGGCCTTGATTTTAGGGAAATGGGTCACATTATCATTTACTTCTTGAATTGTCAAAATAGGAAGTGATTCCACCAAATAAGAAAAGAAACATGCATAAAAGTTGTGATCTTTTTGAAAATGTCAGCAAAATTTAGTATTCAGCAGGGGTTGGAGGTGGTAGCGAGGTGGGAAGGAGACCAGAACACAGAAGGCTGTTACTTACATGGAGATGCTTGATCTTTGCCTACTAATTGAAAAAATCATGATCCATGTAACCCAAAATGAAGATGACAACCTAGATATTTTATCAGTTTCATGGTCCACTCAATTCATTTACAGTTGAAATGTTTTGAAAACCTCCTAAAAGTTGAGCTGGATCATTTTTCCCTCCCACATTTGCTGCCTAATGTGCTATCTACAGTTCTGCTGGGTTTTCACGACCGTCCAACTTTAGGGTGTTCAGCCATGTTTCTCCAAATAGTCTAAGCGTTCATGTTCACTGGTCAGGACTGTGTTTTCTTATTATCTTTATCAGGCATTTAAAAGGAAGATCCTCCATTAAAAGGCCATGCCAAAATTTTAAGTTTCAGGATCTGAATGAAATTGTTGTTGCATTTGAATGAATGTTCTTTAGAAATAATTCAACCACATGTCAATCAGAATATGCCTAAAGGGCAACTTCTTTAAATTTAGTTTTGAGAAACAGAACTGACATGATGTCATTTTAATAACAGATTGCATTTTAGCCTTAACAATCATGTAAGGAATTAGCAAAATCCTAGTTAATTTCATTTTGATATATATAATACATCAATGATATCTGGTTAGAAAGCTGGCTGAGTATACAAACATGCCATCATTCCAAGTATTTATAATAATAATGATATGCTTCTAAATTATTTTTAAAATGTTTATTTTAAACTATAAATTTTTACCAGGCACAGTGGCTCATGACTGTAATCCCAGCACTTTGGGAGGCCAAGGCAGGTGGATCACCTGAGGTTAGGAGTTTGAGACCAGCCTGGCCAATATGGTGAAACCCCGTTTCTACAAAAAATACAAAAATTAGCCGGGTGTGGTGGTGCGCACCTGTAATCCCAGCTACTCAGGAGGCTGAGGTGGGAGAATTGCTTGATCCTGGGAAGTAGAGGTTGCAGTGAGCCAAGGCTGCATCACTGCGCTCCAGGCTGGGCAACAGAGTGAGACTCCATCTCAAAAATAATAAAATAAATAAGCTACAAATTTTTACTAAATGATAAATGACATTTATCATTTCTAGCAACAATAACAGTGTTTTTGAGAACTTACTATTGGCCAAACTATGCTAATTTAGAGGTTACATAGGCCATCTCATTTAAACATCACTAAAATTCTATAAAGCACGTTAATATCCTACTACCATTTTACATTTGAGAAGAACCAAAATATAGAGAAATAATTTACTTAAAGTTATACGGACAGTGGTAAGTCTAGGATTCAAACATAAAACAGTCTGAATTTAAAGTCAGCATTCTTATCCATGATCCTAAAAGTTGCCAAATAAGTACAGCAGTCTATGCTTATGTGTCAGAGGTATCTTCCAAGACACTCAGTGGATGTCTGAACCCCCAGATAATACTGAACCCTATATGGACTATGTTCAATATGATAACTGAGAGGCTACTCAGTGACTAAAGGGCAGTTCATGTATATAGTATGAATACACTGAATAAAGAGATAATTCATGTCCTGGGTGGGTTGGAGTGGGACAGTGTGAGATTTCATCATGTTTCTCAGAACAGTGTGCAATTTAAAACTTATCAATTATTTCTGAAAATTTTCATTCGATATATTTAGACTATGGTTGACCATGGGTAACTGAAAGCACAGAAAGTGAAACTGCAAATAAGGATAGACTTCTATACTGGGGTTCATATTTCTTTTTTTTTTTTGGGAACCTAAGTTAATCATAATTTTTATTTTATAGAATACATGAACTAAACTGCAGTAAACACATTAGAGAGATCTGAGGCTCTGAATGAACAAAAGAGCC
Organism: Pongo abelii; assembly: GCF_028885655.2. NCBI lineage: Eukaryota > Metazoa > Chordata > Mammalia > Primates > Hominidae > Pongo > Pongo abelii. The sequence continues at coordinate 94,701,872 of NC_071989.2, read as the reverse complement.
CAATAGGCTCCCAGTAGTTCTAGAGAATTGCACCTTTTTTGGTCACTGGAAAATGTTTTTTTTAAATCTAAAAAATTGGCAAATAATAATTGTACATATTTATGGGGTACAAAGTGATACTTCATCATATATAATGTTCAGTGATCAGAACAGAGTAATTAGCATATCCATAATCTCAAACATATATCATTTCTTTGTGTAGGGAATGTTCAATATCCTTTTTCTATCTATTTGAAACTATATATTATTATTAACTACAGTTATGCTACAGTGGTCTAGAATACTAAAACTAATTCCTCCTATCTAACTGTAATTTTGTATTCCTTAACAAATCTCTCCCTATCCCTCCCTTCCCCCTACCCTTTTTAGCCTCTATTAATCTTTGTTCTGCTTTGTGCTTCTATGAGATCAACTTTTTTTAGCTTCCACATATGAGTGAGAACACGCAGTATTTAACTTTCTGGTTCTTGGCTTATTTCATTTAGTATAATGCCCTCTAGTTCCATCTATGTTGTCATAATGACAGGATTTCATTCTTTTTTTTTATGGCTGAATAGTATTCTATTGTGTATGTATATGTTAGATTGTTTAAAAATCCTTTCATCAGCCGGGCACGGTGGCTCATGCCTGTAATCCCAGCACTTTTGGGAGGCCGAGGCGGGCGGATCACGAAGTCAGGAGATGGAGACCATCCTGGCTAACACTAAAAATACAAAAAATTAACCGGGCGTGGTGGCGGGCGCCTCTAGTCCCAGCTGCTCTGGAGGCTGAGGCAGGAGAATGGCGTGAACCCAGGAGGCGGAGCTTGCAGTGAGCCGAGATTGCGCCACTGCACTCCAGCCTGGGTGACAGAGCGAGACTCCGTCTGAAAAAAACTCCTTTCATCTGCTAGGTGCTGTGGCTCACGCCTGTAATCCTAGCACTTTGAGAGGCCGAGGCGGGTGGATCACGAGGTCAGGATATCAAGACCATCTTGGCTAACATGGTGAAACCCCATCTCTACTAAAAAATACAAAAAATTAGCCGGGTGTGATGGCAGGCGCCTGTAGTCCCAGCTACTCGGGAGGCTGAGGCAGGAGAATGGTGTGAACCCAGGAGGCGGAGCTTGCAGTGAGCCGAGATCACACCACTGCACTCCAGCCTGGGCGACAGAGCAAGACTCTGTCTCAAAAAAAATAAAAAATCCTTTCATCTGTTGCTTGACACTTATGATGGTATCTTATCTTGGCTATTGTAAATAGCGCTGTAATAAACACAGGGGTGCAGATGTCTCTTGTGATACAGTAATTTCCTTTTCTTTAGATAAATGCACAGTAGTGGGATTGCTATATCATATGGAAACTCTATTTGTAGTTTTTTGAGGAACCTCCTTACTATTCTCCATAGTAGCTGTACTAGTTTACTTCACACCAGCAGTGTGTTAAGAGTTCCCTTTTCTCCACATTCTCCCAGCATTTGTTATTTTTTGTTTTTGATAATAGCCATTCTAACTGGGGTGAGATGATACACCACAACATTATTGTGGTTTTGATTTGCATTTTCCTGATTAGTGATGTTAAGCATTTTTTCAAACATTTGTTCCTCATTTGCATGTCTTCTTTTGAGAAATGTCTGTTCATATTAATTGGTCATTTTTTTTCTGCCATTGAGATGTCTGAGTTCCTCGTATATTTTGTATATTAATCCCCTGTTGGATGAATAGTTTGCAAATATTTTCTCCCATTCTATAGGTTGTCTTTTCACTCTACTGATTTTTTTCTTCTGTGCAGAAGCCTCTTAGCTTAATATAATCCCATTTGTTTATTTCTTGCTTTTGTTGCCTGTGCTCTAATAAAATCTTTTTTCAGACCCATGTCTTGAAGCATTTCATTTATGTTTTCTTCTAGTAGTTTTACTGTTTTAAGTCTTACATTTAGGTCTTTGATCAATTTAGAGTTCATTTTTGCATATGGGGAGAGCTAGGGGACTAGTTTCATTCGTCTGTATATAGATAGTTTTCCCAGCATCATTTATTTAAGAGAACGTCCTTTCCCCAATGAGTATTCTTGGCACCTCTGTCAAAAATCAGTCGGCTGTAGATACACGGTTTAACTAATTTTGGGGTTCTTTATTCTGTTCTATTGGTCTCTGTGTTTTTATGCCAGTGCCATGCTGGTTTTGTTACTTCAGCATTGTAGTATATTTTGAGGTCTGGTAGTGTGATATCTCCTTCTTTGTTCTGTTTGCTCAGGGTTGCTTTGGCTATTCAGAGTCTTTTGTGCTTCAGTACAAGTTTTAGGGATTTTTTTCTATTTCTATGAAGAATGTCATTGATATTTTGATAGGAATTGAATTAAATCTACAGATTGTTTTGGTTAGTATTGTCATTTAACAATATTAGTCCTTCTGATCCATGAGCATGGGATGCCTTTCTATTTGTTTGTATCCTCTTCAATTTCTCTCATCAGTGTTTTTCAGTTTTCCTTGTAGAGGTCTTTCACCTCCTTGGTTAAATTTATTCCTAGGTATTTTATTTTATTTTTTGGTAGCTATTGTAAATGGCACTGCCTTCTTGATTTCTTTTTCAGCTAGTTCTTTACTTACATATAGAAAGATTTCTTTGAATATTAATTTTGAATTTTGTTTTTTGAATATTAATTTTGTATCCTGCAAATTTATTGAACTTGCTTATCAGTTCTAAGAGGGTTTTTTTGTAGAGTCTTTAGGTTTTGCTATATATATGATTATGTTGCCTGCAAACAGGAACAATTTGACTTCCTCCTTTCAAATTCGATGCTCTTTATTTCTCTCTCTTGCCTAATTTCTCTGGCTAGGACTTCCAGTATATGCTAAGAGTGATAAGAGTAGGCATCATTGTCTACTCCCATTTCTTAGGGGAAAAGCTTTTAGCTTTTTGTCATTGAATAATATGTTGCTGTACCAGATGTGGTTTCATTGCTTGAGCAAATTAACACATCTCCTGGTACCTGGTATGCAGCCATTGACTTGCAAATGCCTTTTTCTCCATTTCTGTCCATAAGGCCCACCAGAAGCAATTTGCCTTCAGCTGGCAAGGCCAGCAATATACCTTTACTATCCTACCTCAGGGGTATATCAACTCTCTGGCTTTGTGTCATAATCTTATTTGGAGAGATGTTGATGGCTTTTTGCTTCCTCAAGATATCACACTGGCCCATTAGATTGATGGCATTATGCTGATTGGATTCAGTGAGCAAGAAGTAGCAAACACACTAGACTTATTGGTGAGACATTTGGCTGCCAGAGGATGGGAAATAAATCCAACTAAAATTCAGGGATTTACCTCAGTAAAATGTCTAGGGGTCCAGTGGTATGGGGCCTGTCAAAATATTCCTTCTAAGGTGAAGGATAAGTTTCTGCATTTGGCCCCTCCTACAACTAAGAAAGAGGCACAACGTCTAGTGTGTCTATTTGGATTTTGGAGGCAACACATTCCTCATTTGGGTGTGTTACTCTGGCCCATTTATCAAGTAACCCAAAAGGCTGCCAGTTTTGAGTGGGGTCCAGAACAGGAGAAGGCTCTGCAACAGGTCCATGCTGCTGTGCAAACTGCTCTGCTACTTGGGCCATATGACCCAGCAGACCCAATGGTGCTTGAGGTGTCAGTGGCAGATAGGGATGCTGTTTGGAGCCTTTGGCAGGCCTCCATAGGTGAATTACAGGGGAGGCCTCTAAAGTTTTGGAGCAAGGCCCCGCCATCTTCTGCAGATAACTACTCTCATTTTGACTGACAGCTATTGGTCTGTTACTGGGCTTTGGTGGAAACTGAATGTTTGACTATGGATCATCAAGTCACCATGCAACCTGAACTACCTATCATGAAGTGGGTGCTTTCTGACCTATCTAGCCATAAAGTGGGTCATGCACAGCAGCATTCCATCATCAAATGAAAGTATACTTGATCAGGCTTGAGAAGGTCCTGAAGGCACAAATAAGTTACATGAAGAAGTGGCTCAAATGCCCATGGTCTTCACTCCTGCCATCCTGCCTCCTCTCCCCTAGCCTGCACCAGTGGCCTCATGGGGAGTTCCCTATGATTAATTGACAGAGGAAGAGAAGACTAAGGCTTGGTTCACAGATGATTCTGCACGATATGCAGGCACTACCCAAAAGTAGACCACTGCATTACAACCCTTTTCTAGGACATCCCTGAAGGACAGCATTGAAGGGAAATCTTCCCGGTGGGCAGAATTTCGAGCAGTGCACCTGGTTGTGTACTTTGCCTGGAAGGAGAATGTCCAGATGTGCGATTATATACTGATTCATTGGCTGTGGCCAATGGTTTGGCTGCATGGTCAGGGACTTGGAAGAAGCATGATTGGAAAATTGGTGACAAAGAAATCTGGGGAAGAGATAAGTGGATGGACCTTTCTGAGTGATTGAAAACTGTGAAGATATTTGTATCTCATGTGAGTGCTCACCAACGGGTGACCTTGGCGGAGGAGGATTTCAATAATCAAGTGGATAGGATAACCTGTTCTGTGGACATCATTCAGCCTGTTTCCCCAGCCACCTCTCTTATTGCCCAGTGGACCCATGAACTAAGTGGCCATGGTGGCAAGGATGGAGGTTACACATGGGCTCAGCAACATGGACTTCCACTCACCAAGGCTGACCTGGCTACCACCAGTGCTGAGTGCCCAATTTGCCAGCAGCAGATACCAACACTGAACCCTCGATATGATACCATTCCTCAGAGTGATCAGCCAGCTACCTGGTGGCAGGTTGATTATATTGGATCTCTTCCATCATGGCAAGGGCAGAGGCTTGTCCTCACTGGAACAGACACTTACTCCAGATATGGGTTTGCCTATCCTGCATGCAATGTTTCTGCCAAGACTCCATCCACGGACTCATGGAATGCCTTATCTGTTGCGGGAAGTCAGGGACCCTGAACGGAGGGACCGGCTGAAGCCACAGCAGAAGAACATAAATTGATAAGATTTCATGGACATTTATTAGTTCCCTAAATTAATACTTTTATAATTTCTTATGCCTGTCTTTACTGCAGTCTCTGAACATAAATTGTGAAGATTTCATGGACATTTCTGACTTCCCCAATCAATACTCTTATAATTTCCTATGCCTGTGTTTACTTGAATCTCTTAATCCCATAATCTTTGTAAACTAAGGATGTATGTCCCCTCAGGACCCTGTGATGATTGTGTTATCTGCACAAATTGTTTGTAAAACATGTGTGTTTGAACAATATGAAATCTGGGCATCCTAAAAGAACAGGATAACAGTGATTTTCAGGGAACAAGGGAAATAACCATAAAGTCTGACTGCCTGCAGGGCGGGGCAGGGCAGAACAGAGTCATATTTCTCTTCTTGCAAAAGCGAATAAGAGAAATATCACTGAATTCTTTTTCTCAGCAAGGAACAGCCCTGGGAAAAGAATGCACTCCCACGGGGAGGGCCCTAAAATGGCTGCTCTGGGAGTGTCTGTCTTATGCAGTTGTAGATAAGGGATGAAATACACCCTGGTCTCCTGCAGCACCCCCAGGCTTGTTAGGATTGGGAAATTCCAGCCTGGTGAAATTCTAGTCAGACTGGTTCTCTGCTCTTGAACCCTGTTTCCTGTTAAGATGTTTATCAATGACAATGCATCCACAGTGGGACAGGGAATCTCATCAGTAATTCTAATTTTGCCCTGGACTTGTGACCTTGCCCTGCCCATTTGCCTTGTGATATTTTGTTGCCCTTGAAGCATGTGATTTCTGTGACCCACACCCTATTCGTACACCCCTCCCCTTTTGAAATCCATAATAAAAACTTGCTGGTTTTGTGGCTCAGGGGGCATCACAGAACCTGCCGACATGTGACGTCTCCCCCGGACACTCAGCTTTAAAATTTCTCTCTTTTGTACTCTTTCCCTTTATTTCTCAGACCGGCTGACACTTAGGGAAAATAGAAAAGAACCTATGTTGAAATACTAGGGGCTGGTTCCCCCGATACTTATCCACTATCATGGTATTCCACATAGCATTGCCTCTGACCAAGGTACTCACTTTACAGCTAAAGAAGTGCAGCAGTGGGCTCATGCTCATGGAATTCACTGGTTTTACCATGTTCCTCATCATCCTGAAACAGCTGGATTGACAACAGTGGAATGTCCTTTTGAAGTCACAATTACAGTGCCAACAGTGTACAGTGACATTACTTTGCAGGGCTGGGGCAAAGTTCTCCAGAAGGCTGTGTATGCTCTGAATTAGTGTCCAATATATGGTACTATTTCTCCCATAGACAGGATTCACGGGTCCAGGAATCAAGGGGTGCAAGTGGAAGTGGCACCACTCACCATCACCCCTAGTGTTCCAATAGCAAAATTTTTGTTTCCTGTTCCTGTGACATTACATTCTGCTGGCCTATAGGTCTTAGTTCCAGATGGAGGAATATTGCCACCAGGAGACACAACAATGATTCCATTAAACAGGAAGTTAAAGATTGCCACCTGGACACTTTGGGATCCTCTTACCTTTAAGTCAACAGGCTAAAAAGGGAGTTACACTGTTGGCTGGGGTGACTGACCCAGACCATCAAGATGAAATCAGTCTACTGCTCCAAAACAGAGGTAAGGAAGAGTATGCATGGAATACAGGAGATCCATTAGGGCGTCTCTTAGTATTACCATGCCCTGTGATTAAAGTCAATGGGAAACTACAATAGCTCAATCCAGAAAGGACTACAAATGGTCCAGACCCCTCGGGAATGAAGGTTTGGGTCACTACACCAGGAAAAAAACATGACCTGCTGAGGTGCTTTCTGAAGGCAAAGGAAATGCAGAATGGGTAGTAGAAGAAGATAGTTATCAATACCAGCTGGAACCACATGACCAGCTGCAGAAATGAGGACTGTAACTGTCATGAGTATTTCCTCCTTTTGTTAAAATCATGTTTGTGGATGTATACAGTTGTACTAAGAAAATATCTTCATTTTATTTCCTTTGACTTCATCATTCGACATAAGATTTATTGACTTCATTTCAGAATTGAAGTATTGTTAACTTTACGTAATAGTATTTGAGTTGGGGGTTGGTGTGTTTCTGGTTGTATTATGTTAGACCTAATTATGACCTTATTATTTACTTTATTTGAAGATTAAGTATGATCTCAGGAGATGTGTATGTGTTTAAGTTGACAAAGGTAGACTTGTGATGGTTAATACTGAGTGTCAACTTGATTGGATTGAAGGATGCAAAGTATTGATCCTGGGTGTGTCTGTGGGGGTGTTGTCAAAGGAGATTAACATTTGAGTCAGTGGGCTGGGGAAGGCAGACCCACCGTTAATCTTGTGGGCACAATGTAATCAGCTGCCAGCGAATATAAAGCAGGCAGAAAAATGTGAAAAAGTGAGACTGGACTAGCTTCCCAGCCTTCATCTTTCTCCGGTGCTGGATGCTTCCTGCCCTTGAATACAGGAATCCAGGCACCTGGCCAACTTATTCTATTAATATCTGCATGATACACGATTTTGTGGAAGCACAAGCCTTCTGCTGATGATATTCATAGTTGCTCTAAAGTATTGCCACCACAACTAATGTGCAGTAGGGCATTTTCAGAGTAACTATGTTAATTTTTAAGATATATGGTACTAAAATGGCTGTCATAAAAGGATAAAATTTATTTAAAAAATGATTTTCCTGTGGGACTGTTCTTCAGACACTTATTTCTCTCTGTTGATGAGCATGTTTGTTTAAATATTATTATAAGTCCTTCTGAAAACATAAATGCAAGATGCTTATTCTTTATTAACTATCATTTATGAAAGAATAATATTAGAAAACATTTCTAAGATTGAGTTCCTAAAAAAAGTTTTGTTGAGCATGGCTTAGTGTTTTGTAAATGCAACTATTTGGAATTCATATTTTTATTTTTCATGATTTATCCCAATTTTTTTTCACTTTAGAAATTATGTTAAGGCTACTATTAGAGAAGAAAGAAAAACCTGAAGAGAAGTTAGATTTTCAGGAATGAAAATGTGGAATGCTAAACAGTTTAGTAGCATTTAGTCTACATCTTTCAAATTTTAAATAGCTCTTCATATTTTATTTAACCACATGACATGTATTCAAGTTGGATGAATGTGCCAGATGCTACATTTATACTTAACTGAAAAATTACCCAGTAGCAATTTAGAATTCAGCAGACTTCATCATATTAGTAACTTTTTATTATTTGTATGAATTAGCTCATGCTTCTCTTCCTAAGTGTCATGGCTTCTCTACGATTGAGGCTCAGTCTGTAACTATTCTTTGTTTTTAATTGGTCATTTAATCAAAATTTAAGCTTTTATTCCTAATCTTTCATGGATTATTTTAGTGACTATAAATAATGCTATTTTATCTTTTCCTTTTTAAAATCATATCAATTTAAGGCACTTAGTCTTAAATTAAATTAAGGGAGACATATTTGGATTGATATAAATGGACTAGACATTTATACATGCAAATTGGCTGACTATACTTCTAACATTCATTTATTTCTGTATCTGGCCTAGAATGTGGAAAAAGATGTAGGAGTAATTATCCCAAATGTTTTAAAAAGTTGGATTATATTGGAACAGTGTCTGACAAACCTGGAGAAGACAATGCAATTGACATTGATGGACACAATCTCCACTTTGAAAATAACCAGCCAATCTACTTAACAGAAATTACAAAGGAATACTGTTTAAATCTCATATTTTTTCAAAGACATCCGATTTTACTACTGTAAACTTTAAAAATAAGTGTTCTTTTAGAAAATGGAAAACAAGCATAATAAAATATGGCAATTTCACCAGAGGAAAACTATAGTCACCAAATTTGGACATGTACTGGAACATTTTTCTGAACAAAATGAACTCTCTTAAACTTGACAAAGGGTAGGGTGAGAGCATATAGACTTATTGAGGAAAGATACTAGCAAAATCGTCTGCAATATTTAAAAAACTCAATATACCAATAATAAGTTTTAAAAATCTACTCATTAAAAGGCTTATATATGGATTTCCATAAGCTTCAGACTTAATCCTCTACATGCTTGAAAGTAATAATACTAAACTTCTTAGCAATAGTTTTATCTTCTGCTCCTTGCTTCTAATACTTCTTTAAAAAATTGATTTTTCAACATACTTCTGCTGTTTTTAATCATCCAACAATTATAAATATTTATTATGTGCTAATTCCTAAATGTTGTATACTTGCAGCACTAAAGCTAGATTTACTTTTTACTGGGGGGCAGTAAATGAAAAATTTCAATTCAATATTAACTGAAGTGCAACAAAATACTTGTTGATTTTTTTTAAATTTAAAAGGTGTGACTGTTCTGTCCTTCTACTAACCTCTTACTAATCAGTTTCTACCCTGATAAAAATCACATACTCTTTTTGACTTGCAGTTGCATCATGTAAAATTTTTGGAACACTAATAATCAAATGGTAGGCAGAACTGATGTTGAAAAGCATTCTTTCTTTACAAACACATGGAATTACAGAAAACGAATTACCATTTTATAGCTGTATAAAATCACATAGCTGAGTTTCAAAACAAGAAAGTCAAATCTCTAGGAGCTGGAAATAAAGTGGAAACAAGCAATGGCAAGTGGGAATTGAAACCGTGTGGCCCATTATGGTAAATGCTTTAGAGGCTAGGACTTTGATGGCAACACAAAAACAGGATTTAAAGTTACAGACCATGTACTAGAGGGGCTATTCCTCAGCTCGTTGCACAAAACCAGGAGCTGCAAACATACATCCCATTGGAAACACTCGTCCTTTTTATCCCACAGAAGGGCATAAATTATGGTCACTCATCCTGCACCATGCATGGAAATACTACTATCAAGAAGCCTTTGACTTTTATGATACTTTTGGAATCCCTCAGTGAAAAAACTAGGTAAAATATGCTCTGTAGCTATGAATACTGTATCTCTTAACAGAGCCAACAATAAAATTGTTCCAAAGAAAATGCAGTATCTCTACAAAAGACCAATTACCAAGGGGACGTGCTCTTTCACTCATGAATGAGAAACTACTATGGGTCTTCCTCTCTTGACAAAACAACTAGAAAACAGGAAAAATAGCTGAAAATCCTATTTTCAGAAATTGTTTAACAGGAATCATAGGACTAGGATTCCTAATAGAAGGGAAGCATATAAAATGAAATCTATAGCTGCCCTTAGCTTTCTGCCTAGAAGAATTTCTAGACTGCAATGAAGGGAGGAGAAATACAAACAAAGCCTTATAGTCTTAATGGGTTGAAAAAAACAAGACCAGACATCAAGAAGGTGAGGTGGCTAGAATTTGCTGGGAAGATTTCCAGAGAAGAAGTTGCTATGCACAAAAAGTGCTCCAGAAATCTATATAATAAGGTCCTTGAATCTTTGGCTGAATACAAATCGGTGAACATAAAGGTAGAACTTTATTAAGTCAAGTAAAGAAAAACTACCTGGAAGAGAAAAATTAGTGGAGAACCAGAAGCTGAGTAATTCACAGAACTTACACAGGGCTAGGAATTATTTGAGTTCCTACTAGCCAAAGTGGAGCGATATTACTGAACACATAATGCAGTCAATAGAAATCCCAGAAAGGTCATGCCTTAGTAGTGGGGGCTAAGTTACCTCAGTGTAAAGGTAATTCTAGACCCACTCTAAAAAAGCTTTAGAATATGCCTGAAAAATATGCTGATCTGCAAGTAATTTAAATGCCTGCCAGAACAAAGTCCAGCATTACTTAAATGAAATTCAGCACTTACCAACATAAAATTCATGTCTGATATTCAAAGAAGAATTACTAGACATTTGAAGAAAGCCGGAAAAAGTGATCCTTAACCAGAAGAAAAATCTGTCACTAAAAACAGACACAGAAATGAAAATGATCATGGAATTAGTAGGCAAGGCTTTAAAACTATTTTATACATGAACACACATAGAATATGAATATACAGGTATTAAATATTCTTGATGATGTAAAGAAAAATATAAACATAATGACAGAAAGAACCAAATAGAACTTCTAGAGATGAAAGTTTTATAGGATGGAACAATCTGCAGGTTAGACATTGAAGAAGCAAAGATTAAAGATTTTGAAGACAAAATAATATAAATATTAAAAATGAAACAAAAATGACAAAAGAAAAATGAACAGAGGCTCAGTGAACTATGGGAGAGCAGTCACATGCACAACCTGCACATGTGCATACACACACACACACACACACACACACACACAGACACACTTGAAGTCCCAGAAAAAGAGGGGAAAAGAAAATATGTAAACACATAGTGGACAAAAAATAATCAAAAATGGTGAAAACTAAATGTCCACAGATGTAAGAAGCTCAAAGAAACTCAAACAGGATGAATTCACAGATGCTTACACCAAAACACATTATAAATTGTCCAAAACTAGTAATAAAGAGAAAATATTAAAGACCAGAAGAAAAAATAAAAACACATTTATTCACAGAGGAACAAAGAAAAGAATGACTGTGTGATTCTCGCTAGAAACCGATCAAGCCAAGTTACACAGAAATGATATATAAGTGTGAAGGGTGGGTAAGCAGGATATAGAACTCTATATCTAGTAAAAAGATTTTTCAGAGGGAGTTGCCAAGATGGCCAAATAGGAAGAGCTCGGGTCTGCAGCTCCCAGCATGATCGATGCAGAAGACTGGTGATTTCTGCATTTCCAACTGAGGTAACTGGTTCATCTCATTTGGACTGGTTGGACAGTGGGTGCAGCCCATGGAGGGTGAGCTGAAGCAGGGCGGGGTGTTGCCTCACCCAGAAAGTGCAAGGGGTCAGGGGATTTCTCTTTCCTAGTCAAGGGAAGCTGCGACAGACTACCTGGAAAAACAGGACACTCCCTGCCCAAATACTGGACTTTTCCCAAGGTATTAGAAGCTGGCAGACAAGGTGATTCTCTCCTGTGCCTGGCTCGGCAGGTCCCATGCCCATGGAGCCTTGCTCATTGCTAGTGCAACAGTCTGAGATTGATCTGTGAGGTGGCAGCCTGGCTGGGGGAGGGGCGTCCACCATTGCTGAGGCTCGAGTAAGTAAACAAAGTGGCTGGGAAGCTCAAACTGGGCAGAGCCCACCGCAGCTTAATGAGATCTACTGCCTCTAGACTCCACCTCTGTGCACAGGGCACAGCTGAACAAAAGGCAGCAGACAACTTCCGCAGACTTAAACATCCCTGACTGACAGCTCTGAAGAGAGCAGTGGTTCTCCCAGCACAGCGTTTGAGCTCTGAGAATGGACAGACTGTCTCAAGTGGGTCCCTGACCCCATGTAGCCTAACTGGGAGACACCTCCCAGTATGGGCCAACAGACACCTCATATAGGTGGCTGCCTCTCTTGGATGAAGCTTCCAGAGGAAGGATCAGGCAGCAGTATTTGCTGTTCTGCAGCCTCTGCTGGTGATACCCAGGCAAACAGGGTCTGGAGTGCAATTCCAGTAAACTCCAACAGACCTGCAGCTGAGGGACCTGACTGTTAGAAGGAAAACTAACAAACAGAAAAGAATAGCATCAACATCAACAAAAAGTTCATCTATACCAAAACCCCACCTGTAGGTCACCAACATCAAAGACCAAAGTTAGATAAAACGACAAAGATGGGGAGAAATCAGAGCAGAAAAGCTGAAAATTCTAAAAATCAGAGTGTGTCTTCTCCTCCAATGGATCACAGCTCCTTGCCAGCAACAGAACAAAGCTGGATGGAGAATGACTTTGACGAGTTCACAGAAGTAGGCTTCAGAAGGTCTGTAATAACAAACTTCTCTGAGCTAAAGGAGGATGTTCGAATCCATCACAAAGAAGCTAAAAACCTTGAAAAAAGATTAGATGAATGGCTAACTAGAATAAACAGTGTAGAGAAGTCCTTAAATGACCTGATGGAGCTGAAAACCATGGCATGAGAACTTCGTGATGCATGCACAAGCTTCAATAGCCGATTTGATCAAGTGGAAGAAAGGGTATCAATGATTGAAGATCAAATTAATGAAATAAAGTAAGAAGACAAAGTTAGAGAAAAAAGAGTAGAAAGAAATGAACAAGGCTTCCAAGAAATATGGGACTGTGTGAAAAGACCAAATCTATGTTTGATTGGTGTACCTGAAAGCAACGGGGAGAATGGAACCAAGTTGGAAAACACTCTTCAGAATATTTTCCAGGAGAACTTCTCAATCTAGCAAGGCAGGCTAATATTCAAATTCAGGAAATACAGAGAACACCACAAAGATATTCCTTGAGAAGAGCAACTCCAAGACACATAATTGTCAAATTCACCAAAGTTGAAATGAAGGAAAAAGTGTTAAGGGCAGCCAGAGAGAAAGGTCGATTTACCCCCAAAGGGAAGCCCATCAGGCTAACAGCAGATCTCTCGGCAGAAACCCTACAATCCAGAAGAGAGTGGGGGCCAATATTCAACATTCTTAAAGAAAAGAGTTTTCAACCCAGAATTTCATATCCAGCCAAACTAAGCTTCATAAGTGAGGGAGAAATAAAATCCTTTACAGACAAGCAAATGCTGAGAGATTTTGTCACCACCAGTCCTGCCTTATAAGAGCTCCTGAGGGAAGCACTAAACATGGAAAGGAACAACTGGTACCGGCCACTGCAAAAACATGCCAAATTGTAAAGACCATCGATGCTATAAAGAAGCTGCATCAATTAACGGGCAAAATAACCAGTGAAAATCATAATGACAGGATCAAATTAACACATAAGAATATTAACCTTAAATGTAAATGGGCTAAGTGACCCAATTAAAAGACATACTGGCAAATTGGATGAAGAGTCAAGACCCATCAGTGTACTGTATTCAGGAGACCAATCTCAGGTGCAAAGACACGCATAGGCTAATAAAAGGGGATGGAGGAAGATCTACCAAGCAAATGGAAAGCAAAAAAAAAAAAAAAAAAAAAAAAGCTGGGGTTGCAATCCTAGTCTCTGATAAAACAGACTTTAAATCAACAAAGATCAAAAGAGACAAAGAAGGCCATTACATAATGGTAAAGGGATCAATTCAACAAGAAAAGCTAACTATCCTAAATATATATGCACCCAGATTCATAAAGAAAGTCCTTAGAGACCTACAAAGAGACTTAGACTCCCATACAATAATAATGGGAGATTTTAACACCCCACTGTCAATATTAGACAGATCAATGAGACAGAAGGTTAACAAGGATATCCAGGACCTGAACTCAGCTCTGCAACAAGCAGATATAATAGACATCTACAGAACTCTCCACCCCAAATCAACAGAATATACATTCTTCTCAGCACCACATCACACTTATTCTAAAATTGACCACATGATTGGAAGTAAAGCACTCCTCAGCAAATGTGAAAGAATGGAAATCATAACAGTCTCTCAGACCACAGTGCAATCAAATTAGAACTCAGGATTAAGAAACTCATTCAAAACCGCACAACTACATAGAAACTGAACAACTTGCTCCTGGATGACTACTGGGTAAATAACGAAATTAAGGCAGAAATAAAGATGTTTTTTGAAACCAATGAGAACAAAGACACAACATACCAGAATCTCTGGGACACATTTAAAGTAGTGTGTAGAGGGAAATTTATATCACTAAATCCCACAAGAGAAAGCAGGAAAGATCTAAAATCTACATTCTAACATCACAATTAAAAGAACTACAGAAGCAAGAGCAAACAAATTCAAAAGCTATCAGAAGGCAAGAAATAACTAAGATCAGAGCAGAACAGAAAGAGATAGAGACACAAAAAAACCTTCAAAAAAATCAATGAATCCAGAAGCTGTTTTTTTTGAAAAGATCAACAAAAATAATAGACCGCTAGCAAGACTAACAAAGAAGAAAAGAGAGAAGTATCAAATAGACGCATTAAAAAATTATAAGATAAAGGGGATATCACTACCGATCCTGCAGAAATACAAACTACCATCAGAGAATACTATAAACACTTTTACACAAATAAACTAGAAAATCTAGAAGAAATGGATAAATTCCTGCACACAGCCACTTTTCCAAGACTAAGCCAGGAAGAAGTTGAATCTCTGAACATACCAATAACAGGCTCTGAAATTGAGGCAATAATTAATAGCCTACCAACCAAAAAAGTGCAGGACCAGATGGATTCACAGTATGATTCTACCAGAGGTACAAAGAAGAGCTGATACCATTCCTTCTGAAACTATTCCAATCAACAGAAAAAGAGAGAATCCTCCCTAACTCATTTTATGAGGCTAACATCATCCGGATACCAAAGCCTGGCAGAGACACAACAAAAAAAGAGAATTTTAGACCAATATCCCTGATGAACATCAATGCAAAAATCCTCCATAAAACACTGGCAAACCAAATCCAGCAGTGCATCAAAAAGTTTATCCACCACGATCAAGCGGGCTTCATCCCTGGGATGCAAGGCTGGTTCAACATAAGCAAATCAATAAATGTAATCACATAAACAGAACCAATGACAAAAACACATGATTATCTCAATAGATGCAGAAAAGGCCTTCAACAAAATTCAACAGCCCTTTACGCTAAAAAACTCAATAAACTAGGTATTGATGGAACATATCTCAAAATAGTAGAGTTATTTATGACAAATCCACAGCAAATATCATACTACATGGGCAAAAACTGGAAGAATTCCCTTTGAAAACCGACACAAGACAAGGATGCCCTCTCTCACCACTCCTATTCAACATAGTGTTGGAAATTCTGGCCAGGGCAATCAGGCAAGAGAAAGAAACAAAGGGTATTCAATTAGGAAATGAGGAAGTCAAACTGTCTCTGCTTGCAGATGACATGATTGTCTATTTATAAAACCCCATCACCTCAGCCCAAAATCTCCTTAAGCTGATTAGCAACTTCAGCAAAAGTCTCAGGATACAAAATCAATGTGCAAAAATCACAAGCATTCCTATACACCAAGAATAGACAAACAGAGAGCTAAATTATGAGTGAACTCCCATTCACAATTGCTATGAAGAGAATACAATACGTAGGAATTCAATTTACAAGGGATGTGAAGGATCTCTTCCAGGAGAACTACAAATCACTGCTCAATGAAATAAAAGAGGACATAAACAAATAGAAGAATATTCCATGCTCATGGATAGGAAGAATCAATATTGTGAAAATGG
Organism: Pongo abelii; assembly: GCF_028885655.2. NCBI lineage: Eukaryota > Metazoa > Chordata > Mammalia > Primates > Hominidae > Pongo > Pongo abelii. The sequence goes on along the minus strand of NC_071989.2, from coordinate 94,685,730 downwards.
ACATACTGCCCAAAGTAATTTATAGATTCAATGCTATCCCCATCAAGCTACCAATGACTTTCTTCACAGAATTGGAAAAAACTAGTTCAAAGTTCATATGGAACCAAAAAAGAGCCCTCATTGCCAAGTCAATCCTAAGCAAAAAGAACAGCTGGAGGCATCACAGTACCTGACTTCAAACCATACTACAAGGCTACAGTAACCAAAACAGCATGGTACTGGTACCAAAACAGATATATAGATGAATGGAACAGAACAGAGGCCTCAGAAAGAATGCCACACATCTACAACCATCTGATCTTTGACAAATCTGACAAAAACAAGAAATAGGGAAAATATTCCCTATTTAATAAATGGTGCTGGGAAAACTGGCCAGCCATATATAGAAAGCTGAAACTGGATCTCTTCCTTCCACGTTATACAAAAATTAACTCAAGATGGATTAAAGACTTAAATGTTATACCTGAAACCATAAAAACCCTAGAAGAAAACCTTGGCAATACCATTCAGGGCATAGGCATGGGCAAGGACTTCATGACTAAAACACCAAAAGCAATGGCAACAAAAGCCAAAATAGACAAATGGGATCTAATTAAACTAAAGATCTTCTGCATGGCAAAAGAAACTATCATCAGAGTGAACAGGCAACCTACAGAATGGGAGAAAATTTTTGCAATCTACCCATCTGACAAAGGGCTAATATCCAGAATCTACAAAGAACTGAAACAAATTTACAAGAAAAAAACAAACAACTCCATCAAAAAGTGGGCAAAGGACAGGAACAGATACTTCTCAAAAGAAGACATCTATGCAGCCGTCAGACACATGAAAAAATGCTCATCATCACTGGTCATCAAAGAAATGCAAATCAAACACACAAAGAGATATCATCTCATGCCAGTTAGAATGGCAATCATTAAAAAGTCAAGAAACAACAGATGCTGGAGAGGATGTGGAGAAATAGGAACACTTTTACACTGTTGGTGGGAGTGTAAATTAGTTCAACCATTGTGGAAGACAGTGTGGCGATTCCTCAAGGATCTAGAACTAGAATTACCATTTGACACAGCAATCTCATTACTGGGTATATACCCAGAGAATTATAAATCATGTTACTATAAAGACACATGCACACGTATGTTTATTGTGGTACTATTCACAATAGCAAAGACTTGGAACCAACCCAAATGTCCATTAATGATAGACTGGATTAAGAAAAATTGGCACATATACACCATGGAATAGTATGCAGCCATAAAAAAGGATGAGTTCATGTCCTTTGCAGGGACATGGATGAAGCTGGAAACCATCATTCTCAGCAAACTATCACAAGGACAGTAAACTAAACACCTCATGTTCTCACTCATAGGTGGAAATTGAACAATGAGATCACTTGGACACAGGGCAGGGGACATCACACACTGGGGCCTGTCAGAGGGCTAGGGGAAGGATAGCATTGGGAGAAATGCATAATGTAAATGATAAGTTGATGGGTGCAGCAAACCAACATGGCATGTGTATACCTATGTATCAAATCTGCACGTTGTGCACATGTACCCTAGAACTTAAAGTATAATAAAAAAAAGATTTTTCATAAAGGAAGGTGAAATAAATAAATTTTAGACAAAAATAAATATTGGAAAATTCATTGTCAGAAGAACTACATTATAGGATATGTTCTAGTAAGTTCTTCAGTCAGAAAGAGATGGACATGATATGGAATCTTGGATCTACACAAAACTCAAGAGTACTCAGAATGGAAAACAGGTCTAAAGTAGGTCTGAAACACAATAGTGAAATGTTGTGTAGGTTTTGTAACATTTCCAGAAGTAAAATGGATGTAGAGCTAAAAAGCAAAATGACAACAGCACAAAGTACAGAAGGGAGAAATGAAAATAAATTGTAAGTTTCTTATATGGGAAGCAGTATATTATTTGAAGATACACTGTAATTAATTAAAGATGGATATTGATAACAGAAAAACACTAAGAAATCATAGAGGTAGACATAATAATAAGCTAACTGTAAAAATAAAATGGAGTAATAATAAAGTACTCAATCCCCTCCAAAAAGGAAAAAAGGAATAAGAAAAAATGAGACAAATGAAAAAAGAAAAGGAAGATGGTAGATTTAAACCATATTGAGAATTGCATTAAATATAAATGCCTAAATACTTCATGAGACAAAGAACATCTTACAAGGGGAAATAGAAAAAGTTTGGGAAGTGAAAATGACATTTCAGAATATAAAAATTAATGGAGCATTTCTAAAATGTTAATTTGAGGAAAATGCATGGATTTAAATGAGTGTATTAATAAAAAGGAATGTCAAAAAATGACTGATTTAAATTTGTATTAAGAAATCACAAAAAGGAGAGGGTATCAGACAAGGTGACAGATAGGAGACAGGGCTAATGTGCTGCTCCCACTTGGACAGACAGAACAGCATATGGAGAATTATACTATGATTTTTTGCTCCAAGAACCATTGCAGGAATGTACCAGGAAAACCAAAATAATTCACAGTTTCTTTGAAAGAAGTGGCACAACAGTGCCAATTCTGCAAAACAGGTAAAAAACTGAGTTCCCAAAGTGTGAGGTGGAGAAACCTGCCTCCGAACACACAGCTCCCCTGGGGAATCTGAACATTCAGATCACAGGAGAAGGATTTAACCTTACCTAGAGCTGAAACAGATTTAGGGTGTCGTGTGAAATATAAAAGTAGAAATAGTAATGGGAGGTGCCTGACAGGCACTCCCAGTCTCCAGCTTAAGCCCAGGGAAGCCATCTCTGACTATAATTAACAGAGGCTCTCAAGGAAGGCAGCCAGTGGAATTGGGGATGGGTCACAGGGCAAAGGAAGCTTCCAAGTGAAATTGGTAGTGTTTTCAACTGGGCACAATTTTCTTGAGTGGAATTGAGGAGATGAGCAGGAGCTGCTGCAGATACAAGTGCAGGAGTGCAGGAGCTGCCACTGATGGATTGGGCAGACAGGGAGGGGTAAGGCCTGAAAACCATGCTTGCTTTTTCAGTAGGGAAGCTCAGGGCCTGGGGCAAAGTCTGAGCAGGGCACTGCAGGAGCAAGACTGGCCTGCTGACTGTGTAGGAGCTGTGTGAGGACTCTTGCTATTGGCTATCCCCCACTTCCCTGGCAAACTATATGATACAGCACAGGTGACCAAGATCCCTTCTGGAACATCATCTCGTTGGCCTGAGAACCACCTTTCATCCCCCACAGTGGCCATGACAAGCCCTACCGAAGGAGAGTCTGAGCCCAGACTTGCCTAACCCTGTCTCTATCTGATAGTATTTCCCTACCTGTGTTGGTAGCCAAACACAAAAGACAGAAACTCTTGGGAGTTTTATGACCCCATCCATCACCTGAGAAACCAACGTACCTCCCTTGGACAACTTAGGGCAAGCTTAGATCCCCCTACTACTACTGCAGCTGGTGCTGTCTTGAAAGCACCACCTCCTGGCTGGAGGTCAACCAACTCAAGCCATTATAGCAACTCATGACAGAGTAACCTTGATCCTAGGAAGGAGAACACAACACCTAATTCCAATGCCTGCAACATACTAGCTAGCCAGAGGTCTCGAGTGTGTCTATGTGAAAACTTCACTGTTGGTATAACCAGCATTTAAGAAAGCCAGCATACTAAATGTATCTATAATCAAGGACTCTCACAGTTGACTTCATTTCCCTGCCACCTCTACCAGAGCAGGAGCTGGTATCCATGGCTGGGAGACATGAAGATGGATCACATCACAGGACTGTTTGCAGACATTCCCTAGCAACAGGCTGGAGCCTATTTGCACCTCTGGGTGGCTAGACCCAGAAGAGTGATAACAATCTCTGCAGTCCAGCTCTCAGGATGCCCCATTGCTAGAGGAAGGGGGAGAACACCACATCAAAGAATCACCTCATGGGACAAGATAATCTGAACATCAGGCATTGAGTTTCAGACCTCTCCACAGAAATAGTGTACCCAATTGAGAAGCAAACAGAAAAGCAATTCTGCTAATATGACAAAACAGGGTTCTATTAGTATAACACCCCCCAAAAGATTACACTAGCTCCCCAGCAATGGATGTGAACCAAGAAGAAATCTCAGACTTGCCAGATAAAGAATTCAGAAAGTTGATTATCAAGCTACTCAAGGAAATACTAGAGAAAGGTGAAATCAACTTAAGGAAAATTTTTTAAAATACATATTATAGGAGAAAAATTCTCCAGAGAAATAGATATCATAAACAGAAAACAATCACAACTTCTGGACACTAAAGATAAACTTAGAGAAAGGCAAAACACACTGAAAGTTTCAACAGTAGAATACAACAAGTAGAAGAAAGAATATCAGAGCTTGAAGAAAAGGCTTTTGAATTAACCCAATCTGACAAAGACAAAGATAAAAGAATTTTAAAAAAATGAATGATGCCTCTAAGAAATTTGAGATTATGTTAAACATCCAAACCTGAGAAAAATTCATGTTCCTGAGGAGAAAGAGAAATTCAAAAGTTTGGAAAAATTATTTGAGGGAATAATTGAGGAAAACTTCCCTGGCGTTGCTAGAGATCTAGACAACCAAATAAAAGAAGCTCAAAAAACACCCAGGAAATTCATCACAAAAAGATAATCACCTAGGCACATAGTCATCAGGTTATCTAAAGTCTAGATGAACAAAATAATCTTAAGAGCTGTAAGACAAAAGAATCTGATAACCTCTAAAAGGAAAACCTATCAGATTAACAGCAGATTTCTCAGCAGAAACCCTATAAGCCAGAAGGAATTGGGGTTCCATCTTTACTCTCCTGAAACAAAACAATTACCAGCCAAGAACTTTGTATTTGGCAAAACTAAGCTTCATAAATGAAGGAGAGATAAAGTATTTTTCAAACAAACAAATGCTGAGAGAATTTGCCACTATCAAGCCAGCACTACAAGAAATGTTAAAAGGAGTCCTAAATCTCACTCTGTTGCCCATGCTGGAGTGCAGTGGCATGATCTCAGCTCACTGCAACCTCCACCTCCTGGGTTCAAGTGATTCTCCTGCCTCAGCCTCCTGAGTAGCTGGGATTACAGGTGCATACCACCATGCCCAGCTAGTTTTTGTATTTTTAGTAGAGACAGGATTTCACCATGTTGGTCAGGCTGGTCTTGAACTCCTGACCTCAAGTGATCCACCCGCCTTGGCCTCCCAAAGTGCTTGGATTACAGATGTGAGCCACTGTACCCGGCCGAGTTCTAAATCTTGAAACAAACCCTGGAAATATACCAAAATAGAATCTCCTTAAAGGATAAAGATCACAGGGCCTATAAAACAATAACACAATGAAAAAAATAACAGAAGGTATTAAGGCAACAGCTTTCGTATTGAATAGAACAATACCTCACATCTCAATACTAATGTTGAATGTAAATGGCCTAAATGCTTCACTTAAAAGACACAGAATGGATAAATATCAACCAACCAAGTATCTGCTGTCTTCAAAAGACCCACCTAAAACATAAGCACTCACATAAACTTAAGGTATAGGAGTAGAAAAAGATATTCCACGCAAATGGAAACCAGAAGCAAGCAGGAATAGCTATTCTTTTATTCTTATATCAAACAAAACAGACTTTAAAGCAACAACAGAAAAAAAATAAAAAATAAAAAATAAAAAAAAAGACAAAGAGCGACATTATATAATAATAAAAGGATTAGTCCAACAGGAAAATATCACAATCCTAAATGTATATGTACCTAACACTGGCACTCCCAAATTTATAAAACAATTGCTACTAGGCCTAAGAAATGAGATAGATGACAACACAGGAATAGTGAGGGACTTCAGTACTCTACTGTCAGCACTAGACAGGGGATCAAGACAGAAAGTCAGCAAAGAAACAATGGACTTAAACTATGCCCTACAACATATGGACTTAACAGATATTTACAGAACATTCTATCCAACAACTGCAGAATATACATTCTTTTCTTCAGCACATGGAACATTCTCCAAGATAGACCATATGATAGATCGCAAAACAAGTCTCAATAAATTTAAGAAAATCAAAATTATATCAAGGATCCTGTCAGACCATAGTGGAAAAAACCTGGAATTTAACTCCAAAAGGAACCCTTAAAACTATACAAATACATGGAAATTAAATAATTTGCTCTTGAATGATCTTTGGGTCAACAAAGAAATAAAGGTGGAAATTAAAAAATTCTTTGAGTTGAACAAATAGTGCTACAATGTATCAAAACCTCTGGGATACAGCAAAAGCTGTGCTAAGAGGAAAGTTTATAGCATTAAATGCCCACATCATGGAGTCTGGAACAGTGCAAACAGACAATCTCAACCTCAAGCTCACACCTCAAGGAACTATAGAAACAAGAACAAACCAAACCCAAACCCAGCAGAATAGAAGAAATAACAAAGACCAGAGCAGAACTAAATGAAATGGAAACAAATACAAATACAAAAGACAAATGAAACAAAAAGCTGTTTCTTTGGAAAGACAAGCAAAATTGATACACCAATAGTGAGATTAACCAAGAAAAGAAGAGAGAAGATCCAAGAAAACTCAATTAGAAATGAAAAGGGACATACTACAACTGATACCACAGAAATGCAAAAGACTATTCAAGGTTGCTATAAATACTTTTACACACAGAAACTAGAGAATCTAGAGGAGACGGATAAATTTCTGGAAATATACAACCCTCCTAGATTAAATCAGGAAGAAATAGAAGCTCTGAACAGACCAATAATAAGTAGCATGACTGAAACAATAATTTAAAAATGGCCAACAAAAAATGTCCAGGACCAGATGGATTCATGGCTGAGTTCTATCCAACATTCAAAGAAGGAACGGTACAAATCTTACTGAAACTACTCCAAAAGATAGAGAACAAGGCAATCCTCCCTAAATAATTCTATGAAGCCAGTATCATGTTAATACCAAAACCAGGAAAGGATATAACAAAAAAGAAAACTACGGACCAATACCGTGATGAATTTAGATCCAAAAATCCTCAAGAAAATACTAGATAACTTAACCCAACAGCATATTAAAAAGATAATATACCATGATCAAGTGGGTTCTATACCAGGGATCAGGGAAGGTTTAACAATAAATGTGATACATCACCTAAACAGAATTAAAAACAAAAATCATATGATCATCTCAATAGATGCACAAAAAGCATTTGAGAAAATCTAGCACCCTTTATGATTGAAACCCTCAGCAAAATTGGCATAGAAGGGACATATCTCAAGATCATAAAAGCCATCTATGAAAAACCCATGGCCAATATTATATGGAATGGTGAAATGTTGAAAGCATTTGCCCTGAGACCTGGGACAAGACAAGGATACCCACTTTTACCACTTGTATTCAACACAGTACTGGAAGTCCTAGACAGAGCACCAGACAAGAAGAAGAAATAAAGTTCATCCAAATCAGTAAAGAGGAAGTCAAGCTGTTGCTTTTTACTGATGATATGATCATATAACTAGAAATCTCTGCTCAATGAAAAAGCTCCCACATCTGATAAATGAATTCAGCAAAGTATCAGGATACAAAATCATTGTAAAAAAATCAGTAGCACGGCTATGCACCAACAACAACCAAGCTGAGAAAAAAATCAAGAACTCAACCCCCTTTTACAAAAGCTGCAAAACAAACAAACAAGCAAACAAAAACAAATTAGAAGAAGCCAGCTGTGAAGGGGAGGGGCCGATATGGCCAAGTAGAAACAGCTCCTGTCTGCAGCTCCCAAGGAGAGGACGGTAAACAGCGAGTGAATTCTGCGTTTCTGAGATACTGAGATTCTCTCATTGGGACTGACTAGGTGGTTGGTGCAACCCACAGAGTGCAAGGAAAAGCAGGGTAGGGTGATGGTTTACTCAGGAGCTTCATGGGGCAAAGGGACCTCCCTCCCGCAGTGAGGGATTGTGCTACCCACCTGGAGAACTATGCTTTTCCCACAGAGTTTTTCAATCCATGGATCAGGAGATTCCCTCATTTTCCTACACTACCAGGGCCCTGGGCCCCAAGCACAAAGCTGTGCAGATCCATGGCAGCTGCTAGGGTAGGCAGCCACTTGGGGCAGGCATTGAGCTGCAGTTTTTGCATACTTTGGCAGCTCCTGGAACTCTAGTGAGGCAGGAGATCCATCCACTCCTGTGGAAAGGAGGCTGAAGCCAGGGAGCCAAGCAGACTCACTTAGTGGGTCCCACTCCCACAGAACCCTGAAAGCTAAGACCCACTGGCTTGGAATCTCCACTGGCCAGCACAGCAGCCTGGAGTTGGCCTAAGATGACAGAGTTCCAGGGGGGAGGAGTGACTGCCATTACTGTGGATCTAGTCAGTGGCTTTCTCCTGCCAGTGCTAGGGAAACTGTGAGGTTTGGACTGGGTAGAATTTCCCACAGCACAGTGCAGTGGCTATGGCAAATCATGGCCAGCCTGCTTCTTTAAGTGGGAACCAGATCCATCTCTCCTCACTGGGTAGGGCCCCTCTGCAGGAATTCCAGCAACTCCATTCAGGGTTTTATTAGACAGAACTCCCATCTCCCTGGGTCAGAGGACCTAGGGGGAGGGGCGGCCGTGGTCTCAGGTTCAGCGACTTAATCTTTCCTGCCTGCTGGCTCTGAAGAGTCCAGACAATCTGGACGAGGGGAATTCCCCCCGCGGCAGTGAACCCACACCGTTAAGGGGCAGCCAGACTGCCTCCTTAAGTGGGTCCCTGATACTGTGCCTCCTGACTGCATGAGATCTCCCAAGAGACGTCACCAGACACTTCATATAGGAGAGTTCTGGCTGCCATCAGGTCAGTGCCCCTTTGGAATGAAGCTTCCAGATGAAGGAACAGGCAGCAATCTTTGCTGTTCTGCAGCCTCCACCAGTGACACCCAGGCAAACAGGGTTTGGGGTGGACCTTCAGCAAACTGCAGCAGACCTGCAGAAGAGGGGCCTGTTAAAAGAAAAACAAACAGAAAGCAATGACAACAACAACACCAAGAAAAAAAGATGCCACAAAAACCCCATTCAAAGGTCAACGCCTCAAAGATCAAAGGTAGATAAATCCACAAAGATGAGGAAAACCAGTGCAAAAACGCTGAAAATTCCAAAAGCCAGAATGCCTCTTTTCCTCCAAATGATCACAACACCTCTCCAGCAAAGGCACAGAACGGGGCTGAAGCTGAGATGGATGAACTGACAGAAGCAGGCTTCAGAAAGCGAGTAATAATGAACTTCACTGAGCTAAAGGATTATGTTCTAACTCAATGCAAAGAAGCTAAGAACCATGATAAAAGATTACAGGAGCTGTTAACTAGAATAACCAGTTTAGAGAGGAACATAAATGACCTGATGGAGCTGAAAAACACAGCATGAGAACTTCATGATACAAATGCAAGTACCAATAGCTGAATCAAACAAGTGGAGGAGAGAATATCAGAGCTTGAAGACTATCTTGCTGAAATAAGGCAAACAGACAAGATTAGAGAGAAAAGAATGAAAAGGAATGAACAAAAGCTATGAGAACTATGGGACTACGTAAAAAGACCAAACCTATGACTGATTGGAGTACCTGAAAGAGATCGGGAGAATGGAACCAAGTTGGAAAACGCACTTCAGATATCATCTGGGAGAACTTCCCCAACCTGGCAAGACAGGCCAACATTCAAATCCAGGAAATCCAGAGAAACCCAATAAGGTACTCCACAAGAACAACCCCAAGACACATAATAGTCAGATTCTCCAAGGTTGAAATGAAGGAAAAAAATGTTACAGGTAGCCAGAGAGAAAGGCAAGTTCACCTACAAAGGGAAGCCCATTAGACTAACAGTGGACCTTTCAGCAGAAACCCTACAAGCCAGAAGAGATTGGGGGCCAATAATCAACGTTCTTAAAGGAAAGAATTTCCAACCCGGAATTTCATATCCAGCCAAACTAAGCTTCATAAGCGAAGGAGAAATAAAATCCTTTTCAGACAAGCAAATGCTGAGGGATTTCATCACCACCAGGCCTGCCTTGCAAGAGCTCCTGAAGGAATCACTAAACATGGAAAGGAAAAACTGTTACCAGCCACTACAAAAACACACCAAAGTATGCAGACCAATGGCACTATGAAGCAACTACCATTAACAAGTCTGCAAAATTAACCAGCCAGCATCATGATGACAGGAACAAATTAACACCTAACAATATTAACCTTAAATTTAAATGTGCTAAATTCCACAATTAAAAAACACAGAATGGAAAGCTGGACAAAAAGACAATACCCATCAGTGTGCTGTATTCAAGAGACACATCTGATGTGCAGACACACATAGGATCAAAATAAAGGGATAGAGGAAAATTTACCAAGCCAATGGAAAGCAGAAAAAAGCAGGGGTTGAAATTCTAGTTTCTGACAAAATAGACTTTAAGCCAACAAAGGTCAAGAAAGACAAAGAAGGGCATTACATAATGGTAAAGGGCTGAATTCAACAAGAAGAGCTAACTATCCTAAATATATATGTACCCAATACAGGAGCACCCAGATTCATAAAACAAATTCTTAAAGACCTTCAAAAAGACTTAGACTCTCACACAATAATAGTGGGAGACTTTAATGCCCCACTGCCAATATTAGATAGATCATCAAGACAGAAAATTAACAAAGATATTCAGGACTTGAACTCAGCCCTGGATCAAGTGGACCTGAAAGATATCTACAGAACTCTCTACCCCAGAACAATGGAATATACATTTTTTTCTCAGTGCTACATGACACTTACTCTAAAATCATATAATTGTAAGTAAAACACTTCTCAGCAAATGCAAAAGAAGTGAAATCATAACAGTCTCTCAGATCACAGCACAATCAAATTAGAACTGAAGATTATGAAACTGACTGAAAACCACAAAAGTACATGGAAACTGAACAACCTACTTCTGAATGACTCCTGGGTAAATTAATGAAATTAAGGCTGAAATCAAGAAGTTCTTTGAAACTAATGAGAACAAAGAGAAAATGAACCAGAACCTCTGGGATGCAGCTAAAACAGTGTTAAAAGGGAAATTTGTAGGACTAAATGTTCACATCAAAAAGCTAGAAAGATCTCATATCGACATCCTAACATTACAACAAAAAGAACTAGAGAAACAAGAGAAACAAACCCCAGAGCTAGCAGAAGACAAGAAATAACCAAGCTCAAAGTGGAACTGAAGGAGACAGAGACATGAAAAACCCTTCAAAAAAAACAAAAATCGATGAATCCAGGAGCTGGTTAAAAAAAGTCAATAAAATAGATCAACCACTAGCTAGACTAATAAAGAAGAAAAAAAGAGAAGATATAAAGAAACATAATCAGAAATGATAAGGGGGAATATCACCACTGACCCCACAGAAATACAAACAACCATCAGAGAATACTATACACACCCCTATGCATATAAACTAGAAAATCTAGAAGAAATGGATAAATTCCTGGACACATATGCCCGTTTAAGACTGAACCAGGAAGAAGTTGAATCCCCGAATAGACCAATAACAAGTTCTGAAATTGAGTCAGTAATAAATAGCCTACCAACCAAAAAAAGTCCAGGACCAGATGAATTGACAGCTGAATTCTACCAATGGTACATTTATCTGAAACTATTCCAAACAACTGAAAAGGATAGACTCCTCCATAACTCATCTTATGAGGCCAGCATCATACTGATACCAAAACTTCGCAGAGATACAACAAAAAAAGAAAAGTTCAGGCCAATATCCCTGATGAACATTGATGCAAAAATCATCAATAAAATACTCACAATCCTCGAAATGATAAAAGCCATCTATGTCAAACCTACAGCCAATATCATAATGAATGGGCAAAAGCTTGAAGCATTCCCCTTGAAAACTGGCACAAGACAAGGATGCCCTGTCTCACCACTTCTATTCAAAATAGTATTGGAAGTTCTGGCCAGGGAAATCAGGCAAGAGAAAGAAATAAAGAGTGTTTAAATAGGAAGAGAGGAAGTCAAATTGTCTTTGCTTGCAGATGACATGTTCCTATATCTGGAAAACTGCGTCATCTCAGCTGCAAAGCTTCTTAAGCTGATAAGCAACTTCAGCAAAGTCTCAGGATACAAAATCAATGTGCAGAAATCACAAGCATTCCTATACACCAAAAACAGACAAGCAGAGAGCCAAATCATGAATTAACTCTCATTCACAATTGCCACAAAGAGAATAAAATACCTAGGAATACAGCTAACAGGGGAAAAGAAGGACATCTTCAAGAAGAACTACAAACCATTGATCAAGGAAATTAGAGAAGACACAAACAGGTGAAAAAACATTCCATGCTTATAAATATGAAAATCAATATAATGAAAGTGGCCATACTTCCCAAAGCAATTTATAGATTCATGCTATTCTCATTAAACTACCATTGATATTCCTCACAGAATCAGAATAAACTATTTTAAAATTCATGTGGAACCAAAAAAGGAGCTCGTATAGCCAGGACAATCCTAAGCAAAAGGAACAAAGCTGGAGGCATCACGGTACCCAACTTCAAACTATACCAAAAGGCTACAGTAACCAAAATAGCATAGTACTGGTACAAAAACAGGCACATAGACCAATGGAACAGAACAGAGAACTCAGAAATAAAACTGCACGTCTACAACCATCTGATGTTTGATAAACCTGACAAAAACAAGCAATGGGAAAAGAATTCCCTATTTAATAAATTGTGCTGGGAGAACTGGCTAGCCATATGCAGAAAATTGAAACTGGACCCTTTCCTTACACTTTATACAAAAATTAACCCAAGATATATTAAGTACTTAACGTAAAACCTAAAACTATAAAAACCCTAGAAGAAAATCTAGGCAATACCACTCAGGACACAGGCATGAGCAAAGATTTTATGATGAAATCACCAAAAGCATTTGCAACAGGCCGGGCATGGTGGGTCATGCCTATAATCCAAGCACTTTGGGAGGCTAAGGCTGACAGATCACTTGAGCTCAGGAGTCTGAGACCAGTCTGGCCAACATGGCAAAACCCTGTTTCTACTAAAAACACAAAATTAGCCAGGCATATTGATGCATGCTTGCAATTCCAGTTACTTGGGAGGCTGAGGCACGAGAATAGCTTGAGCTCAGGAGGTGGAGGTTGCAGTGAGCTGAGATCATGCCACTGCACTCCAGCCTCGGTGATGGAGTTACTCTGTCTAAAAGAAAAACCAATAATAACAACAATAACAAAAAGCAAGCAATGGGGAAAGGATTCCCTATTTAATAAATGGTGCTGAGAGAACTGGCTAGCCATATGCCAAAAATTGAAACTGACCTCTTTCTTACACCTTATACAAAAATTAACTCAAGATAGATTAAAGACTTAAATGTAAAGGCCAAAACTATAAAAACCCTAGAAGAAAATCTAGGCAATACCATTCAGGACATAGGCATGGGCAAAGATTTTATGATGAACTCACCAAAAGCAATTGCAACAAAAGCAAAAATTGACAAATGGGATCTAATTAAACTAAAGAGCTTCTGCACAGCAAAAGAAACTATCATTAGAGGGAACAGACAATCTACAGAATGGGAGAATTTTTTTCAATGTATCCATCTGACAAAGGTCTAATATCCAGAAGCTACAAGGAACTTAAACAAATGTATAAGAAAACAAGAAACAACCCCATTAAAAAGTGTGCAAAGGACATGAAGACACTTCTCAAAAAAAAGACATACATGGGGCCAATGAACATGAAAAAATGCCTAACATCACTAATCATCAGGGAAATGCAAATCAAAACCTCGTTCCAGACAGAATAGTGATTACTAAAAAGTCAAGAAACAACAGATGCTGTCAAGGCCGTGGAGAAATAGGAATTCTTCTACATTGTTTGTGGGAGTGTAAATTAGTTCAACCATTGTGGAAGACAGTGTGGTGATTCCTCAAAAACCCAGAGTCAAAGATAACATTTGACCCAGCAATCCCATTACTGGGTATGTACCCAAAGGAATAAAATAATTCTGTTATAAATATGCATGCATGCATTATGTTTATTGCAGCACCATTCACAATAGCAAAGACATGGACTCAACCTAAATGCCCATCAGTGATAGACTGGATAAAGAAAATTTGGTACATATACACCATGAAATACTATGCAGCCATAAAAGGAAATGAGATCATGTTCTTTGCAGGGACATGGATGAAGTTGGAAGCCATTATCCTCAGCAAACTAACGCAGGAACAGAATACCACATGGCATGGTCTCACTTATAAGTAAGAGCTGAACAATGAGAACACATGGACACAGGGAGGGGAACAACACACACTGGGACCTGTTGGAAGAGGACAGAGGGTAGGGAGAGCATCAATAAAAATAGCTAATGCATGCCAGACTTAATACCTAGGTGATGGGGTGATAGGTGCAGCAAACCACCATGGCACACGTTTACCTATGTAACAAACCTGAACATCCTGCACATGTGCCCTGGAACTTAAAAATTAAAAAAAACCCCAAAACCAAAAAAATCTTAGGAATATACCTAGCCAAGAAGGTGAAAGATCTTTATAAGGAAAACTACAAAGCACTGCTGAAAGAAATCGTTGACAACACAAACAAATGCTCATGGATGGGTAGAATCAATATTGTGAAAATAACTATACTGCCAAAAGCAAGAGTCAATGCAATTCCCATCAAAGTACCATTATTATTCTTCACATCACTAGAAAAAACAATCCTAAAATTCATATGGAACCAAAACTGAGCCTGTGTAGTGAAAGCAAGACTAAGCAAAAAGAACAAATCTGGAGGCATCACATTACCTGACTTCAAACTATACTACAAGGGTATCGTCACCCAAACAGCATGGTACTGGTATAAAAATAGCCATGTAGACCAATGGAACAGAATAGAGAACCAAGAAATAAAGCCAAGTGTTTATAGTCAACTGATCCTCAACAAAGCAAACAAAACATAAGTATGGAAAGGACACCCTACTCAACAAAAGGTGCTAGGATAATAGGCAAGCCACATGTAGAAGAATGAAACTGGATCCTCATCTTTCACCTTATACAAAAATCAACTCAAGATGGATCAAATACTTAAATATAAGACCCGAATCCATAAAAATTCTGTGAGATAACATCAGAAAAACTCTTCTAGACATTGGCTTAGGCAAAAAGTTCATGACCTAGAATGCAAAAGTGAATTCAACAAAAACAAAAATAAACATATGGGACCTAATTAAACTATAAAGCTCCTGTACAGTGAAAGAAACAATCTGCAGAGTACATGGACAACCCACAGAATGGGAGAAAATATTAACAAACTATGCATTTGATGAAGGACTAATATCCCGAATCTACAAGGAACTCAAACAAATCAGCAAGAAGAAAACAAATAATCCCATCAAAAAGTGGGTTAAAACATGAATAGACAATTCTCAAAAGAATATATACAAGTGGCCAACAAATACGAAAAAATGCTCATTATCACTAATTATCAGGGAAATACAAACTAAAACCACCATGAGATATCACTTTACTCCTGCAAGAATGGTCATGATTAAAAAATAAAAAAAAAATAGATGTTGGCGTGGAGGGAACACATCCCATGCTCATGTATGGGTAGAATCCATATTGTGAAAATAACTTTTACACTGCTGGTGGGAATGTAAACTAGTATAACCACTATGGAAAACAGTATGTTGATTCCTTAAAGAACTAAAAGTAGAACTACCATTTGACTCATCAATTCCAGTGTTAACAGTGTCAAATCTGTATGGGTGTGCAGCAACCTCAGTTCTTGCCTCCTCAGAAGAAAGAATTTGACGGAGCAGCATAAGGCAGAAGGAGAGACTGATGCAAGTTTTAGAGCACGAGCAAAGGTTTATTAAAAAGCTTTAGAGCAGGAACAAAAGGAAAGAAAGTATACTTGGAAGAGGGCCAAAAAAGTGACTAGAAAGACAAGTGCACAGTTTGACTTTTTGACTCAGGGTTTTATATGTTGGCATACTTCCAGGGTCTTCTGTTTCTTTTTCCCTGATTCTTCCCTTGGGGTGGGCTGCCCGCATGTGCACTGGCCTGCTAGCACTTGAGAGGTGAGCACGTGCAGCGTGTTTACTGGAGTCGAATGCATGCTCACTTGAGGTGTTCTTCCCTTACTGGTGGAACGGCTCTGAGTCATATACAGTAAACTCCACCATTTTGCCTCTTACTGCACATGCTCAAGCCCACTCACCCAACTCCTGAGATCTTATTGGAGAGCTGCTGATCACCAGTTTGAGGTTTTTTCTATCTATAGGGAGACTGCCTTTCCCTGGTGCTGGCTGTGACCAATTATTTTCGAGAGATGGTTAACAACTGCCTGACCATCACCTGATTGTCACTTGACATTCCTGGTGGGGTTGGGGGAGCCCTCTCCTGCCCTGCTCATGCCTGTTCCTAGCTACCTACTATAACACCACTACTAGGTATCTACCTAGAGGAAAAGAAGTTATTATATGAAAATGACACTTGCAGATGCATGTTTATAGCAGCATAATTTGCAATTGCACAAATATGGAACCAGCCTAAATGCCCATCAACCAATGAGTAGATAAAGAAAATGTGGTATATATACAATATAGAATACTACTCAGCCATGAAAAGGAACAAAATAATGTCATTTGCAGCAACCTGGATGGAGTTGGAGACCATTATTCTAAGTGAGGTAACTCAGGAATGGAAACCCAAATATCATGTGTTCTCACTTATAAGTGGGAGCTAAGCTATATGAATGCAAAGGCATAATAATGGTATAATGGACTTCAGGGACTCAAAGGGAAGGTTGGGAGGAGGGTGAGGGATAAAAGACCGCACATTGTGTATAGTTTACACTGCTCAGGTGACAGGTGCACCAAAATATCAGAAATTACCACTAAAGAACTTATCTATGTAAACAAAAACCACCTGTTTTCTAAAAAAAAAAAAAAAACTACTGAAATTAAAAAAAAAAAAAAAACATGTCGACATCTGCCACTGACTCTACTGCCAGATTTCTGTGAATAGATAATGTTTCTGTTACATCTGAGTCAAATCCCTCCCTATTTAATAGTGTGGTTGGTTGAATTGTGTCCATGAAAGACATGTTGAAGTCCTAACTCCTGGTACTTCTGAATGTAGGTCTGCAAATAGGGTCTTTGCAGATGTTATCAACTCAAAATGAGGTTATCTGGATTAGGATGTCACCCAAAGACTGGGATCTTTATCAGAAAAAGGAGAAGGATATTTGAAAACAGAGACAGGGAGACATATAGAAGGAAGAGGGCTATGTGACCACCAAGGCAGAGATTGGAGTGACTGCAGGAGTCATCAGAAATTAGATGTCAAAGAAAAATGCTTCTTCAGAACTTTCAGAGGGAGTACAACACTGCTGACACCTTTATTTTGGACTTACAGCCTCCAAAACTGTGAGATCATAAATTTCTGTTGTCCTAAAAAATATTTAAAAGAAATCACAAAACAAAATCAAATTAACTCAAAAGTAAGAAGAAACAATAAAAATAAAGGAATGAATCAATGAAATTAACAGCAGCAAAATATAGAGAAAATTAATGAAGCCAAAACTTGGTTTCTGGAAAAATAAGTGAAATTGGTAAGTCTTTACCTATATTGATCAAGAAAAAAACCTTAAAGGAACTAAATTACCAATATCAGGAATTTTACCCCAAGATGGTGGATTAAAGGCTTTTAGCATACCTTGTCTACTTGGAAATAGCAAAATCGTGCATCTAAATTAACACTGTGAGGGTTTATTCAAGAAGAAATATTGAGAATTCATCAAAAAAGTGAAGGATACTTCAAACATTTGGGAAAGAGAAGGTAGGCAAGCAGCCTGTGTGGCACTGTTTGGCTGAGGAAAGTGAGTGAAGCCCCGATATGTGAGAAGGGGAGTTTTCTTCTGTCACTCAGCTTTCCACTGGCTGTTTATGTAACCCAGGCTATGGGAGAGCACCTTGTTTCTCCCAAACCCTGAAGCTAACTTGGGGAGAGTCTGGGAGACTGTGAGAGAAAAAGGACACTGGAAAAAGCTGCAGGCATTTTCCCAGACCTAGGGCTGAGAGGAAGATTCTGTTTTCAATCTGGGCTCATACTAAGTCAGTCATTTTTTGATAAGCTGACAGTGGTGGCTGCTGCAGGTATTTTAGTCTCTGGCCAGAGATTGGAGTACTTGGTTTACAGAAGGAGACCAGAATGAGTATGGGGTGTGCTCCAGCCATTGCAGCTGGAACTGGGCTCTCTCACATCACAGGACTGAAGTGGGAGGAGACTTGCTGAAGCTGCAGTTTCTCCCAGGCAGTCAGATTTGCAGCCAGAAACAGCTTTGTGACCTGGGACTAGCCCGCGTGTGACATTGCTGGGTGCCCCAGCCTGCTGCCTTAGTCACCTTAGTCAGTTGAGGGAGTGAGCCCTACCGCTTCTGAGGCGAGGGAGGGAGGTGGTTCCCACTCCACAGACTGGATTGGGAACATGGGCCACCCCTCCCTTCCTGTGCAGAGGTGGCTTCTCTACTCCTTGCCTGGTTATATCTCCAGGCATTCTTGCCTCCAGGCATTTGGTGTACCTGCTCCCACCCCTGCAGGGTTACTTGCCCTCTCTCTAGACTTGAGCTGAGACTAGTCCCACTCACTGTGGGACTCTGTCCTGCCCGGGAAGTCTTAGCCTTTCTATTTTTGCATCACTCAATCCCGAACAGACATTCACCAGAATGTGCTCAGACTGTGCTCAATTCTGACAACCACAAAATGCTGACAGGATTCAAGGGAGCTGCAGAATTCCTGGAGGTCTAACAATTAGAGCAGATTGTCCCTAGGAGGAGGAAGAGTACAGCACAACAAAGCACCCCTTGGGACAAAGGAGATCAGGGTGGCACTCTCCTGTGCTCTAAAGCTACTTGCTTGGGAGCTGAAAGTGATTTCATACCTCCCAGCAGAGATGCAGGTGCAGCACTGGGCTCTGTATGGGAGGATCATGGTTGTATCTCAGTGGCCAGGTGGCACCAGTGCTCAGAAACAGATATGAAGAGGGGGACTTCTCCTCCCAGCCTCCCCCACCCACTGCTGCACACATAGCCTTGGCTATTCTTTTTTTTTTTTTTTTGAGATGGAGTCTTGCTCTGTCGCCCAGGCTGGAGTGCAGTGGCGCGATCTCGGCTCACTACAAGCTCCGCCTCCCGAGTTAACGCCATTCTCCCGCCTCAGCCTCTCCGAGTAGCTGGGTCTACAGGTGCCCGCCACCATGCCCAG
Organism: Pongo abelii; assembly: GCF_028885655.2. Classification (NCBI taxonomy): domain Eukaryota; kingdom Metazoa; phylum Chordata; class Mammalia; order Primates; family Hominidae; genus Pongo; species Pongo abelii. The sequence continues at coordinate 94,666,448 of NC_071989.2, read as the reverse complement.
CTAATTTTTTGTATTTTTAGTAGAGACGGGGTTTTACCGTGGTCTCGATCTCCTGACCTCGTGATCCACCCGCCCCGGCCTCCCAAAGTGCTGAGAATACAAGCATGAGCCACCGCGCCCTGCCGCCTTGGCTATTCTTATGGTAGGTTGGTACAGTTGCACCTGTGGATGGCCATTCCAAGGCTATAATGGGCACTGCAACCCCATGGGTAGTGTGTCCACTGGGCTGGGCTTACAGAGTGGGCAGGGCTCTTCTCCCTCTCTACATGGAGCGGCTACAGGAATGCTGATCAGACGATCTGCAAAGCTATCTATGTTGCGCTGAGGGAAAAGGTCTTTCCTGAGGCCAATCTGGTGGAGAGCAACGGTACAGGTATTTTCCATGACCCTCAGCTGCATGGCAGCCTCGAGATAAATGACAGTGTCTATCTGAACTGAAAGCGACAAGCCCCAGGATAGAGGTGGAGCTGGTACAGCAAGGTGACCCTCATCCCACACCCCCCACCACACACACTGTGGACCTAGATCTTCTCATCTTTGTCCCCCATTCCAGGGTCTGCATGGAACTCAGGGAACTGGGCATTTCACAGACCAAACCACTGCCTGAGACAACAGAGAGTCTCTTCCAGTAAAGAAAGATCAAGCACATACCCATCAGTTTCTGCTGCAACTGGGATAACTGGCTAGCCATAGGCAGAAGATTGAAACTGGACCCCTTTCTTATACCATCCACAAAAATTAACTCAAGAAGGATTAAAGATTTAAATGTAAAACCCAAAATCTATAAAAAGCCTGGATGACCACATATGCAATACCATTCAGGACATAGGCATGGGCAATGATTTCATGACAAAGACGCCAAAAGCAATTGCAACAAAAGCAAACACTGACAAATGGGACCTAATTAAACTAAAGAGCTTCTGCATTGCAAAAGAAACTATCAACAGAGTAAGCAGACAACCTACAGAATGGGAGAAAATGTTTGCAAACTATGCATCTGACAAAGGCCTAATATCCAGCGTCTATAACGAACTTAAACACATTTACAAGAGAAAAACCAAACAATCCCATTAAAAAGTGGTCAAATGACATGAACAGACCCTTCTCAAAAGAAGACATACATGCTGCCAAAAATCACATGAAAAAAAGCTCAACATCACTGATCATTAGGGAAATGGAAATCAACACCACAATGAGATAGCCACTGACTGGTGTGAGATGGTATTACTAAAAAGTCAAAAAGTAACAGATGCTGGTGAGGTTGCAGAGAAAAAGGAAGCTTACACACTGTTGGTGGGAGTGTAAATTAGTTCAACCATTGTGGAAGATCGTGTGGCGATTCCTCAAAGACCTAAAGACAGAAATACCATTTGACCTAGCAATCCCATTATCAATGGTTTTGTAGGGTGGGATAACTGACAGCAAGAGATTAAGAAAAAAACTTTTTTTTGGGTACCGAAAATGTTCTACATAGTAGTTGTCTGGTACTTTTTCCTTTATATAAATTACATCTCAATAGTATTGATTATGGAAAATTTAAAAATATAATTACTGCAGAAGATATGTTCACAGAAAAAAGGTTGCAAAGACTCAAATAAGTCAAATGCCATGAAAGACAGCCAGTAGATGTAAGTTGTAGAGTAAATCACACACAATCTCAAACAAACTAGGGATTTGGATGGGGTATATGTCATAATTCTGTGGAGTAGAGACTTAAAATTCATTTCTTAAATCTATCAAGTTGTCAGCTTTATTTGAGCAAATATGTGTATTTTAGTGGCTTTTGGAACATATGCTGTCTTGAAAAATGAATCTGCTTATGAAACAGAATATAACATGGGGCTACTTCAAGCATAACTAATAATATGTTTATGTGCCCTCCATGCATGTTGGAAAGCTAGGTGTACAACCACTTCATGAACAAATACTGAGGGACATTTTAATGTGTAACATGCCCTCATAAGTAGTTTGGAATAGTAAAAAATTATGTTGACTTTGCTCTTAAGCAGTGTTTAAGGTTAGTTAAAAACACCAGATTAAAAAAAATACCAAAGATACATTTTGTGTGCAGAATGCATGGGATGTACATGTGACAAAAGTTGTAGAAGTTCAGGAAAAGGGAGATCACTAGATGACTGTTTCCCAGAGTGTGAGACATGCACACTGGTAGTTCTCTGGATGAATTTATTTATATAATTTTTTTAAAGAAACATAGTCTTGCTCTGTCACCCAGGCTAGAGTGTAGTGGCACGATCATAGCTCACTGCAGACTCGGACTCCTGGGCTAAAGCGATCCTCTTGCCTTAGCCTCCAGAGTAGCTGGGAGGACAGGCATGAACCACCATGCCCTGCTAATTTTTAATTTTTTTTTAGGTGGGGAGGGGCATCTCAATATGTTGCCCAATGCTGGTTTCAAACTCCTGGCCTCAAGTGATTATCCCACCTTGGCCTCCAAAACTGCTGGGATTACAGGCATGAGCCACCATGCCCAGCTCCCCTGGATGATTTTAGTTGTTTCAACAAATAAGTTTCAAACCAAGGAAGTCATTCCCTTGGTCAATTCTCTTCTAATTCCCTGAAAATATGCCAAGGAAAAAGTCCAAATTTGATGCAATCACACCTTTAACACATCCTTAATATTTTTAACTTTTTCCTTCTTCTTTCTATTTTTACAGTGAAAAAGCGGAATTAGGATCATGGCCTTTAGTAGGATGTAGTATGTAGCAAGAATTTAAGAAAAAATAGTTTGCATCTTATTCTCTTTAGAGTTATTTTTTCGTTTTTTATCAAATAATTGTTTTTGAGTCACTGTGTTTGTGTCTCATGTACAAACCTTTGACAATGTTCTGCTTCTTCCTCCTTTATATTATTTCAAAAATCTGTGAGGCCACAAACCAAAGCAGAATTATATAAGAACAACAAAACCAAAACCAAAACTGCTTCAGCAACTTTTTATAAAAGAAAAACATTATTTGCAAGATTTAAAATCTATAACTTTATCATTCTCCAAGTTTTATACTGCTTTTATAAAAATGAAGCAAAATGGAACACACACACACACACACACACACACACAAACACAATGCTTCAACAAAACAAAAACTCTTCCAACTTCTGCTTTAAAAATACTGACTATACTGGTTTGAGTCTGACTCATTGCAGATATTTTAAATTTAGGAAGTTGAACTTCTTTTGAAATAGTAGGAAAAGGTCAGTTTTTATCTTTGGCAGATTCTGATGTCACTAGGGTTAAATGTCTAAAATTCAAGTATCCATATTAAAGTTATTCAAATTGTAAGAAAAAGAACTAAATGGAAAAAATAGAGTTAATAAATAATATTAAAAGCCACACATTACTAAAACCTTGGCTACCTATCGAGAAAAAATTACTTTTCAAAATGACCTGTAATTTTTAATATGAATGGCTCATTCTAATGGTGATATTTATTTCACTTTTCTTTTTATTCCAAGAAACTAGTTTTCAAAACCTAATATATTGTTATATACTTAATGATGCCTCATAAATATCTTTGGTAAAGAAGTGAGATAGTTTCAGAAATTGATAAAGAGTTTTAGGAAATGTAGCTTGGAGCACAAGATAAAGCTTTACACTTGTCTCTGAATTTATCTTAGTAGCATTTTTCAAACAAGTCATCCGTACAATATTCATTAATATTGTGTTCTGTGATATGTATGCCTAACGAGAAACTTCGAGAAATTTCCTCCATTATGTAGTTTAGCTTTCACTTAATATATAAATTTGAGAAAGAAGGCTCTGATTTGGTAACTTACATTATTAAAAATTTATTTTAATTCCTTGGAAAGATCTTGCCCCTTCTGTTCTATTCTACGAAAAGTTGTGGGTGGGGTGTGGATTTCTTCCTCTGCTTTACTCAGCACGATCTTACTTTTCTAATATTTTCTGATGTTTATCTCAATCATTGTCCAGGAGAGAGTCTCCCCTTTCTACCACCTGCACCTAACAGGGGAATTTTTTTGAAGAACTTTTTTTGTGGATTTGTCTGCATCCATGGGGTACAGATTTTGTCATAATAAGTTTCAAGAAGAGAAATAACTCTTATAACTCTAATAACTTTTAGTCTAAAATGAAAATCTAATAAAGTATTTTAATACACAAAATTATTTTAGCTCATTTTAGAACAGTCATTGTTATGTTGCCATATATAATAGTGTGCTCACAAATCAGGCATGGTGGCTTATGTGTGTGATTCCAGCACTTTGGGAGGCCAAGGCAAGAGTATTATTTGAGCTCAGAAGTTCAAGGCTTTGGTGAGCTGTGATCATGCTACTGCATTCCAGCCTAGGTGACAGAGTGAGACCCTGCCTTTAAAATAAATAAATATATATATATATATATAAAATATATATACACATATATACACACACATAGATGTATATATGTATATATGTATATATGTATACACACACAGAGACAGAGAGTGTGTATGCTTATACTTAGTCAAGAAATAAGATTGAATATTAAAGAATATTGAATAGGCAGGAAAAATAATGCTAAACTCAGTCACAATATCCATTTCTAACTCTTGGGACTTGCAGTAGTCATTAGGACATCTTTCTCCCTGCCCACAGGATTTCAGTAACAACTGAGTTGATTTATTATGTAAGAGCTAAACTGTTTGAGACAGAAACACTAGCTGATATTACATGAGAGGTCTGAAAATAAGGAAAACAGCAAAACTTGCTGAGGGAAAATACTACATAGTAATTGACAGGATTTCAATGTTTATTCACTTGTGGGGGTTAATTTTGTCACAGAGAAAAACATGCTCTTTATGTTAAAAAACCACTTGAAATCAGTTTTAGTTTATCTTTATGATATTGAGTTTCTTTAAAGACTTCTTTCATTAGTTTAAGCCTTCTGTACCTTTTTTCTTGACATGGGTCTCAGTGTAAAGACTACATATTTAATTAAGCATGGTAATCTCCAGGAATCCTTTCATTGAAGAGTTGAGAAAATTGACAGTCATATTTTATCAAGATAAAATTGATATTTTAAATTTAAATAAAATTTACTATTTCATGTTTTTACATACTATATAAAATATTTAAACTAAAATATTACTTTTGTTATTTAAAACTTATTACCATATTTTTTCACATTGTTCAGAAAGTTGTGTCATGCTTATCCATAGATATTGCTCTTTTTTTTGTATTTAGGTGAGATATAGTTAATTTCACTGAGTAGGGAAGAATAAACTGAAGAACTTATAGAAGTTAGAGAATCACTTTTCGATTACCAATGAGGACAAATTCAGACAAAATTTCTTTAAATAGTTGAATGACAGAGTTGGATAGAGTATAAGAAAGAATGCTTATCAGTAAGAATTTTCAAAATAAAAATGGTAAATTTTGCTTTGTCTTTCCAGGAGGTATTTAAAGTTGTTTTTCTCCTTGAAGGTGAGAATAAACATTATATACCCCTCTAGCTTTCTATCTAATTTGCCTGTTAATTTGCTTGTAATTTAAGATCCTAGTGAAACTGGAAATACAAAGAAGGAAAGACATAAATCTAATTAACATTAATCATACTTTAAAGCACAATTGTTGAATAAAGATACAATTATATTTTAAAGCTCAGATAAAAGTGTTTTTATATAGTCTTTATACACCAAATTGAAACCTACATTTAAAAAAACTAGCTTATGCTTTTGACAATTGTGTTTTAAATTTTTGTTTTTTAGTGACGTATTTTTAGCTTTAAAGGAAAATTCTTTTACATGAAGATAAGTAAAACTATTATAAAATGTTTATTTATTAAAAACTAGAGAGTAAAAGAAAGTATTTATATAAAAGTCATTTAGTTAATATTTATGCATTGTAATAAACAGTGCCCATAACTTTTTTGGTAATGTTACATTGTAAGAAAAATAATTTTTATTATTCTGTATTATTATGCAATGTTCAATTGTATAATGAATCCTGAAATTCATTTTAGAATGAAACACCACACGGTGGCAGTGTTTACTAAGAAATTACTGAAGTATGGGGTCATCACAGGGTTGAAAGTCCTTTATGCTGCTGTACACTTTTGTGTCTGTAAAATCGGCCATCTATTTCAACTGTTAAAAATGAATACTAGGCCAGGCGCGGTGGCTCACGCCTGTAATCCCAGCACTTTGGGAGGCCGAGGCGGGCGGATCACAAGGTCAGGAGATCGAGACCATCCTGGCTAACACAGTGAAACCCTGTCTCTACTAAAAACACAAAAAATTAGCCGGGAGTGGTGGCGGGCGCCTGTAGTCCCAGCTACTCGAGAGGCTGAGGCAGGAGAGTGGTGTGAACCCGGGAGGCGGAGCTTGCAGTGAGCCGAGGTTGCGCCACTGCACTCCAGTCTGGGCAACAAAGCGAAACTCTGTCTCAAAAAAAAAAAAAAAAAAAAAAAAAAATCTAGATTCTTAAGGGTGGAAATGGTGGATACTTTTTATTTATAAACTGTTTTATGTATTCAAAGCCTAGTGTGGTATCTTTCATAACAGCGAAAAAAAAGACAATATTGGATTTAGTTTGCTGATTTGTATTTTGTACATGTGCTTACGGATAAAAAAAACACCAGAAGAAAGTGCAGAATAAGTATTAGCTAGAGGTTAGAATTTGCCACCAAGGTGTATTTTAAATATCCAGAACAGTGGTTAGGTGAACAGCAGTGGGAAGAACAGCCCAATGAGTATTTTAAAATGGGAAGCCATTTAAGCATAAATATAGTGGACTAATATCCACAAGCCACTGAAACGGAAGGACAAGACTGAGGAAATGCTGACACAGAACCTCTCTCCTCCTTTCTTGACTATTACACTCCCATCTTTGCCAAAGATCCATCATTGAATATTTCCTTGCCTGTTGAAATAATGAGTTCAACTGTTGAGACCTTAAAATGCACCTATATTTAGAAACATTTTCTTCATTTTTCACTTGGCTCTGTAGTAGGATAGCTTGTACACCTATCCTGCACAAAGCTGTGACTAAGTTGCTACTAGGTTTTATGATCTTAAGAGTCTTAAAATAATGCAAATAATGCCCTTCTGCATTTATGCCATTTGTGCATTTAATTAATCCGTAAAACCAGTTATGAAGTGCTAGATTTGTTAAAAAAAAAAAAGGTAATTTTTACAAGCAATATAAAATGATTTCTGTGTGAAGGAATTAAAGGTGAATGCCCTGGTGGCTACTACACAAACTCCAACAGGTCAGGGATCTTAATTTGTTGGGTTCACTGATGTATCCAAGCACGTACAAGGTGTTTGATGTGAAGCAGGTGCTCAATAAATGTTATGAGTAAATGAAACAAATAAATCTGTGAACTTCTAGCAAAGTAACCAAATCACAAACCTTTTTTTTGGATGAGGAATATAATGAAAGATAGCATGACATTGAAATAGGACCTAGAAGAATGAATAAATAATTCTTTTCATTTCTAAAATATAATTCCAATTTCTGGGTCTTCAGTAAGTAGAAAATAAAAAATTTGTTATAAAATTTTAAAGTCACATAGAGTAGGAGTTAACTGGAAATTGTAATTTAATAGTCATCATATGTAAAATAAAGATATTGATCATAATCTCTATGAAGTTACATTGTAAGAAGGATACAATTATTTGGAACATTTTTTTTTGCACAAAGAAATAAAGAACAGTACAAGGTTATGGGTAGGAATGAAGAGTCAGTGAATTTTGAACATTAATATTAATATGACCTGAATTGTGCCTTCTGGCTGTTAGAGCTTAAGGACTTTAATGCCCTTACTTCAATGTTGTTGGAATGATGCCAGTGATAAATGCTGGCATAATACTTAGGGGCTAACTAATGAAAATGTATTGACTGACTTAACTTCAATTATTTACCTTTTATTATTTATTCTATTTTGGTTGCTGTTCAGTTAGGCAGCTGTTTATTTTTATTATCTTTCTCTTTGATGATAAAATCCTCTCAATAATGAATCCATCTCACTTGGATGGATATACGGAAGCTTTTTCCAAGTGGGTGGGGACAAAAAATTGTAGTTTTCAGTCTCTGGCATGATAGTTATAGGTGGGCAGCAGGCACACGCTTCTTCCTGTTTGCTTTCCCATCCGTTTCTTTCTTTGTCCATTGGTCTCTGTTGACCTCTTGTTCTCATCCAACTACATAAGCTGGCTCTCATCTTCTTCTCCCTTCTTCTTTAGAGATGATCAATTCCAAGGCAGCCTCATTTGAACAATAGCCTTTGCATCTTAATGGTAGGAATTCCAAAAACAAAAGGAACAAAATTCTTGTGAGACATATTGCTTAAGAGCATAGATTCGAGCTGACTTTCTGGACTGGAAATCCAACTCTACCACTGCCAGATGTGTAATTTTAGGCAAATTACTCAACCTGTTTGTGCCTTGGTTTTCTCATGTGTAAAATAGTAGCTAACTGATGGCAGAATTGAATGAATTGTACAGGTAAAGCTTCTAGAATAGTGCCTGGTGCATAGCTAGCATTATTTGACTGTTGGCTTTGTTTGGGGCAGGATTTTTAGCACCATTGTGTAGGAGAGGTTGTAAGGACCTTAGAGTTTCCTAACATATGTGATTTTAAATCACTAATAAGGTACTTGCTTTATCTGAGAATATGGCCTCAGGACTATACAAGTATTTGAAAGATTTTTTTTTTTTTTCCACAAAGAAATGAGAAACAGTATAAAGTCATCGTAGGAATGAAGAATCAGTGACTTTTGAACGCTAATATTAATATAACCTGAGTTGTGCCTTTGGGCTGTTGGAGCTAGAGGATTTTGATGCTCTGACTCAGGTATCATTTGAATGATGCCAGTAATAAATTCTGGGATAATACTTAGGGGTTAACTATGCAACTGTAACCTGGGTTGGGTTATTATTACCTGCTTCTTCTGGTAAGAGTTTAAGAGGCAACAGGTTTTTGGCCAGAACACTTCCTTTAATTCACAGAAGTGAATGCTCTAAAAGTGTTTAAAGCTTTATTATACTGAAGCAATTTCTAATATTAAGAAATTAATCATATATTACTCCTCAAAATATTTTTTTAATAAACAGTCACAAAATTTGCTATAGATAGATATATATTCACGTATGTTTCTGATACTTAAACATAATGCTACAACTTCTCTAGAACATACTGGTGATCAAATGTGAATTTTTCTTTTAGGAGAAAAATTGATGCTTAATCTTATTATTCTTATATGCATTTTTTCTATGTTAAAAAAATTTAACTATTTTTAGTTGACTTTAACTTGGCCTTTCTGCAAAATACGTTCTGTATTATTAAGATAATTTTATGTCCATTTGTTTATATTTATAGTTGCTAAATCTGTAACTTTCTGGTGCTTTTTTTTTTTTTTTCAAAAGAAAGAGGGTCATGATGCAGGATCTGGGTGAAATTAGAGCAATAATATTCATGGAGAATGTGAAATAGTAGAAAAACAGAACAAAGACTTATGCTTAGCTATATCCTGGTGGCAAACTAAAGCACGGAGATTGTGTCCTAAGTCATAGCCAATCTTCTTCTCAGGACTAGTTACATGATTTCTGGGGCCCAGTTCAAAATAAAAGTGTAGGGCCCCTTGTTATAGAATTACTAAGCATTTCAAGATGGCAATGTCAGAGCGTTAAGCTCAGCACAGAACAAACATCCATGAAGATGGCCCTTGTCCTTATATTGTGCCTGGAAAGTGTGATAGGCTTTGAATTGCTCTTCCTTGCTCCTTCCTCTCAGAGAACAAATATCTTCAAAAATAAATGGGGTTTCTTTAAACTAAATATCTATTGTATAATGTCCAACTGCTGAGTTCTTGGTAGACACTGAGAACCTAATCTGTGATTACTTCCTTTGTGGTTTTAAAGTATGTTCTTAATACCAAATAGATGGTGTTTATTTATATTTGAGGAGATTCGGACAATACTCCAAATATTAAGTGTCTGCCATTCAAAAGGGCTTGGGAAAACTAGGAGTTTATTATTTCCTTAACTAAATCATTCACTTCCGTGAATCAGTAAAATGTTGTAGACTACTTACACTTTCATGATAACATAAACAGTATGGCTAATACTCTAAATCATGAAGTGACCAGTTTTGATTGCTCACAGTTTTATCTGTGCTCCTCATGCCATAGACCAGGCTGTTAGCCATACATGGAGAAGCATATATAAAACTCAAAGTGCTATCTATTTTGGAATTCTTTTAGTGCTATTTTTCCCCATAGGAAACACACTTTCTTTCTTCTTTGCCAAATAGGGAGTATGCTATATCCAGTTGCTTTTTTTGTAGCAACATATTGAGCTCATGAACTTTGGAATCATTTCATTAATGTAGGCTGAATGTTATTGGAACTGAAATATGGTAAAGACAGGAAATGTTGTGTTGTATTTTCAGCATTATTGGTATAAATGAAAACCTTAGCTCTATAGCTTCTCATTTCCATTTTTTCTCATCTTGCTTAGGTACTTTCACATGCAAAATGAGAAAATGTAATCTTTTTTGTATTATGTAAAAGTTAAAGTACCATTTAATTGTATGCTCATTTCTGAATTAGAGGTTGTGAATTTAAATCCATACATTACAATGCTGGCTTATAAATAATGATCTCAGATAGAAGTTATATGCCCCACTTAGGTAGCATATGTTCTGGACACATTGGATGGACTAGTTGTATGCCAATACCAAGTCACCTCCAGGCGGACTCCTGTGGATATGCATGAAGACATCCAGGTGGCCAGTGCAATAACTTAGTCCAGAATTGATGGACTAAATCATATAAGAATGACATAAAAGTTGGAAGATTAGAGTTCAGTAAATATAAATCCCTAGGGGGATCTATCTATCTATCTATCTATCTATCTATCTATCTATCTATCTATCTAGAGAATGATTAACAAATAAATCATAAATGTTTATGATCTTGTCCAAATCTACCTTCTCTTCTCTGAATGTGTTACAATACTTGTGCTTAATAATTTAACGTAGAAGCAACAGAAACTTTCTAACTAGCAATCTACACAACAGCTTCTATTAATCAAATTATCCATTAACATTTGTGTCATTATTAGAAATTGGAAAATTAAATTAAAGCCAGCAATTTTTAATTGGTACCACAGGTAAAGTGTGTTCGGACTTGTGTTTAATAGGGCAGGGAGAATGAGGTATGTATAACACAAATTAAACAATTGTGCAGTTATTAGGCTAATATGTAGCAAAAGAGTTAATAATAAATACTAGTTTGGGACACTGGTTAATGTTTAGTTCCATGTAAGACAAGAAAAACACAGAGTTGAAATTTGAAAGTAATGCCACATTGTATCTGGTTCACTTAATACATTGATACACTGATACACTGATACATTGTATCAGTGACCACTTAATACATATTTGTTAAATCTGATGACAGACAAGAATTTCTGAGGTTTTGGTTCACATTTTAAGAGTTAACCAGCAAAATCTCCCTCTTTCCTGCTGTATATTCCCATACTTACACTAATGTCCCCTTTTTTACTTTAAATCTATCAGATTCTGAATTTAATAATTCTGCATATTAATTTTCACTATATCCATCACAAGGCTTAAAACACAGTTGAGGCTGGGCATGGTGGCTCACGCCTGTAATCCCAGCACTTTGGGAGGCTAAGGTGGGTGGATCATTTGAGGTAATGAGTTTGAGACTGGCTTGGCCAACATGGTGAAACCCTGTCTCTACTAAAAATACAAAAAAATTACCTGGGCATGGTGGCAGGCACCTGTAACCCCAGCTATTCATTAGGCTAAGGCAGGAGAATCACTTGAACCCAGGAGGCAGACATTAGAGTGAGCCAAGATTGCGCCACTGCACTCCAGCCTGGGTGACAGAGACACTGCCTCAAAAACAAACAAACAAACAAACAAAAACAAAACCAAAAAAAACCCCCCAAAACCACCACACACAATTGAGTTCCATTCTTAACATTAAATGACAAAATGATCTGAGAAGTCAACCTTTTAGGAGCTTAGGCTGGTAGAAAGGAAGTTTTGGGACTCTAATCAGAATATATTACTCATTGTTCATACCACCTTCTTAAGTTATCATAATAGAGTGAATCTCTAAATTTGTAAAAAGGTAAACACAAAGCATGAAAAGCATTGAATATTAGGGAAATCTTTGAATCTAACATTTGTTCCTAGATGTTTATCATTTTTCACCTGTAAATACCTCAGCTGACTTATTTCATTATGTCTACTTTTTTCCCTAGAAATTAACAGTTTATATTTTTGGGTATTTAGCACTTTTCATAGAGTAATTAAAATTTATTTATCGGAGAAGAAGATTCACTTTTCTTAACCCCACATTTGTCAAAATGAAGACTTAAAAGCTAGCACAGAAGTAAATAATGCAACTACATGAAAGCCTGTCTTCCAACTGCCAATTTATAGATTATGGGTTAACTAACATTCCTCAGCTCCCCTATAAAACAAACTTGACTATTACTCAGGACAAGCAAAATGAGAGTAGCTAGTAGCTACTCCTTTGTAAGTTTATATTTTCTGCTAGCCCCAGTTGTGCTATGAGTCAAATTTGAAGTCACTTGTTAATTTGTGAACCAAGAAACATGCACACAAAAAAGGAAAGCTATTATTTTTATTAAAATAATTTGAATGCTTTTGGCAAACAAGCAATACAAACTGGATGAAAAAAATGCTATTGATTTAAGTATGGAAAAACAACTGTAAGGGGTGGGGAAAAATCTGGAAATCTAGAATTTGGAAATCTAATTTTGTGGATTTTTTTCCCCCAAAGTTCTCCTTTTCATTTTAAAGAAGCTAAAATTGGAAAACACAGATATAGCGTTATGGCTGTGGAACAATACAAGAAAAACACTACAGAATTATAATCAGTGGACACATCCTCTAAGGTTCTTCCTTCTCTCTAGCTTTTGGGATCTTAATCTGTTAGAGTGGAAACTGTTGTGGAGGGCAGAATAAAACAGTTTTGTCCAATAAATATCCTTTCCAATCTTTTTGTATTATACCTCTGTTAAAGTCTTTCATCTTTAGGGGTTGCACCTGATTGTTTTATAAATATTCAATGTATATGTGAAAAATGCATATTCTCTGTTCAAAGGGTGAAAAATTCTCTATATTAAATCAAACTTACTGATTGACTTATTATGTTACTAATGACTTTACCCTTTTCTGTTTTCTGATAGATTTGTTCCATTCTGAAAAGAGTACATTAAAGATAATCACTATACATTTTCTTTTTAAAAGCAACATATTTAGATTATCTGTTTTATGTTCCATACAAATTTAAGACAAATTGTACTTGCTATTACTACCCAATGTCTCTTTTTTTTCCCTGATTACTGATTTTATTATTTATAAAAGGAAAATTGTGCCCAGCCTGGTCCATGTAAGGTAATTCAAAATCTCTTTCTAGAAAGAAATTTGCATTTTTGAAAATGCTTAAGCAATTTTCTGACAAATTTTAATAAGATTAAGATCCCTTATTGAAAACTAATTATCCATGGACTCAGCTGACTGTCCATCAGGAGCCTCATCATCATCAACCAGGTGTTCTTTTCCTTTCTCCCTGTTCCTTTTTTTTTCTTTAATCATATGTAACTCAGTATTTAACCACTTCTTTTCTTTTTCTTAAAAAAGTAAATATCTGTGCCAAATAAGAAGTGTTTTAACTGGCTTGTTTTAGGTCTCCTTTTTTATAGAAAGTTTGAGATAAAACTTTGACAAATATTCATATCAAATTTTCTGAAAATATTTTTAACAGTTTAAAAGATACCATATCTGATTTTCATATAACCATACCTGTTGTCTTTTTGTCCCATTTGCTTCATAATTATTTGCTCAATGTTTTGTTTTCAATCATTTAAAAAATAAATTCAAGTGCCTTATTTTGGTACATAGCTTTTATAGCTGGCATTAGGTTTTGTAGTTTCTGATGGTCTTTGCTTTTAATATCAGAGAAATATGTTAATGTTTACTATTATAACTGATATACTAGGTTTTATTCCTTCCATTCTAATTTATATTTTTTTCCTTTTTCTTTTCTTTTTTAGAAAAACTGTCCTTAGAAAAAGATCTGAAAATAGGACAAAGGGATTGCTGTGTCCTGTCCATTCTGTGGAGTCTTGAGCCATGTTCTAGCTGGCCAACCTGCAATTGTCAACCTCTCTAGGGATGCCATACTTGAATCTCCTTGAGTGCCCTAATGATTTTTCTATTATAGTTGCCACCTGTCTCCTTTGGCTGGTCTATGGGCTGTCCACGTGTTTTTTTTACTCTGACTCTCTAGCACACTCTGGCTGCTAGCTCACTGGTTGGGTTGCTACTTTTTCTTTGCTGGCTTTTTAGTTGACAAACTTTAAGCACTGGGTGTCCTACACATGGTGAGAGGTGAGAGGTGAAGTGATCTTCTTCCAGAAGATGGTGGCAGGGAGTCCACTGACGCATCCTTCTATTCCCTGATGTCTTCATACCTGCTCAGCCTTAGGGAAGCAAAGACTCAGCCTACCCATTGCCCTCAGTCAATCCATTCATAGATCTCCATAGGTTAAACTATTTCAAGGGTCTATTGCTTTGTGATCCTCACTCTCAGGTTTCAAGACTCTTCTTTAGGTGTTCAGTGAGTCACTGAGGCATGGGGGCGGTAAGGAATACTGCCAATTTTCTTCCACAGGAAGCTCCTCAGAGCCCACAAGTTCATTTCATTTCAGCTCTTATGAAACCCAACCAGTTTTTTTTTTTTTTTTTGTAATTGATCAAAGACATAATTCAGAGCTAGTGCTAGAAACTTGCACTAGAGGCTAGAGGTTTCTAGAGGCTCGTCCAGGTCATTGTCTTTCCAGAATTTCCTTCTGTACTCAGGTTTTGATTTTAAAAGCCAAGATTTTAGATTTTTTTTTGTTCCCTAGTTTAGCTACTGACAATACTCAAACGATAGGTGCCCTCTTGTCCCAAGTTGGTAGAGGGCTACCAGAGAAACAGAAAGGAAAAAAAAGAGAAGCATATTATGAATACTTTATAATTAATGAACACTTACTGCCCTGGCAGGGTAACCAATTTTGAATACCAACTACATCAGGGTCCAAGATAGGGGTTGTATGGAAATGAAAGGGGAGTTGGCAGGGACAGTTCCTGCAAGAGAGGATTAGAAACCTGGTGAAGGTGTGTCAGCAGATAGTTGTTTAACAGGGCTCAACTGGGAAAGGCATAGAATAGGGGCACTATTATTTGACGAACTTTAATGAATAAATAGGCTGGGGATATTGAGGGATAGGTTAAAGCAAGGAAAAATACAACATATAGTCGTAAAGCCAAATGGCAATAAAGAAAAGCAGGAAGATTGTTTTCATCATACTAATTGGGGAACTGCATTAATTGGTAGAGTGACATCTGCAGAAACTCTGATGGTTACCTGATACCTAAAATCCTAAACTCTGTTCCAGCTCAGCGACAAGTGAACTGGGTGACTTGGGAATAGATATTTGAAGTTTTTTGGATTTAATATTCCATCTCCAAAATAAGATATTTAATCATATTAGCCTTTGAAATTCCAGCTAAGTCCAAATTCAATGACAATTCTAGATAGATCGTATATTCAGACACATAGATGGGGAGATGCATGCGCACATCTTTCTTTCCTCTGCAACTCAGCCTCCTTGTTGGGGGTGGCTTGGTTTCTGGACTGGAAGTGATAAAAAGGAGGCACCCTTCTAGCTCAATATATTCCAGCTATATATAACTGTACAACAATACATCTAGCAGCATTCCCAAGTGTGAAACATGCTGCCTCCAGATAAACACCTGACCTGTAAAAAAGAGGTCATCATGTGTTTATCTGGTGGCAGCATCTTTCACACCTGGGAATGCTGCTAGATGCTTTTACTGAGTGACATAAACACTGCTGGCTTGGAGTGGGACTCACAGCAAAGAAGTGCTCTGTAGCAGGTCCAATGTAAGGTGCAGCAGCCTTGATGTGTGGACCATATGGCCTGACAGATCCGGTGCTATTAGAGGAAACTGTGGTAGGAAAAGTTGCTGTGTAAGATTGCTGGCTATATCTGGTAGGATAACTGCAATAGACCCCCAGGGTTCAGGAGCAAGGCCATGTTCTCTGCAGTAGAGAGTTATACAGCCTTCAGAAATATAGTTCCTGTTGCGTTGCTGGACCCTAGTTGAAACAGCATTCCTGACAAGGGGACAACAAGTGACCCTATGACCAGAACTTCCCATTATAAGCTGGTTTCTGTTAGACCCTCTACATGATGAACTGTCAGCAGTTTATCCTAAGAAGGAAGTGGTATGTCTGGAATCAGTCATAAGCAGGGCCAGAGGTCACAATATGTATGAATGAGTGGCCCAGCCGTCCATGAAATCCATTGCTGTTCCACTGATGCCTCTCCCTCAATTAACTATTGCAGCTGCTGTACCAGTTAAAGCAGTCTATAACCGCTTACAGAGAAGGGAAAAGGTGAAGCTTGGTTCATAGACGGATTTACTCTTTATGTGGTGCAAGCTAGAAATGTATTACTATTGCATTACAAACATATCTGGGAGTGGCCCTGAAATACAGTAGGGGCATGGGAAATTCTCCCAATGGACAAAGCTATAGGATTGAGTAAAATATACATATGAACTCATAGACAGTGGTGAATAGTTTGGCTGTCTGTTCAGAGGCATAGAAAATGAAATATTGGGCTGGAAGCATGTGGCTAGACCTAAGAAGCCTTAGAGAGCTTGAGTGTAAATTGTGAAGATCTTTGTATCAGATGGTTGTAATAATCCATCACGGAATAAGCACTAAACAGTCAAGCAGAAGAAGCAGCCATCTTCTTCATCCACCAACCATGCGCTGGCACAATGAACAGCATGAACAATGAACAGCATGACCATGGCAGCAGGGATGAAAGCTATGCATGGTCTCAACAATGTGGCTTCCCTCTTACCAAGACTGATCTAGCTCCTGCTATTGCTGAAGATTCAACCTGCTGGTAACAGAGACCAAAGGTGAGTCCCTACTATGACACCATCTTTCTTTCTTTCTTTCTTTTTTTTTTTTTTTTGAGACAGAGTCTCGCTCTGTCGCCCAGGCTGGAGTACAGTGGCACAAGCTCTGCTCACTGCAAGCTCCACTTCCCGGGTTCACACCATTCTCCTGCCTCAGCCTCCCGAGTAGCTGGGACTACAGGTGCCCACCACCACGCCCGGCTAATTTTTTGTATTTTTAGTAGAGAAGGGGTTTCACTGTGTTAGCCAGGATGGTCTCGATCTCCTGACCTCGTGATCCACCCATCTCGGCCTCCCAAAGTGCTAGGATTACAGGCATGAGCCGCTACACCCGGCCTATGATACCATCTTTCTAGGGGAGCTACCAGTCACTGGTGTCAACTTTATATATTAGACCCCTTGCATTCTGGAGGGAGAATGAATCACCTTGACGGAAATAGACACATATTATGTTTTTTCTTTCCAGTCTGCAGGACTTCAACCAGAGTCACTCTCTGAGAGCGGGCAGAGTGTTTATTCCATAGCTCAGAATGTAGCATCGCATCCAAGGATGCAGCTTACAGAAGGAAGTGTGACCTTGGGAATATGAACATGGAGTCTACTAGCCCTATCACATACTATTCCATAGAGAAGCTGATGGCCAGATAGAGTGATAGAATTGCCTTTTAAAAAGTTTTATCAAGAAATAATTCATGTATTATTAAATTCACTCATTTTAAATGTACAATTCAATGAATTTTATCATATGTATAGGTTATATAACTATGACTACAATCCAATTTAGAATATTTCTATCATTCCAACAAGAAACCTCTTGCTCACTTATAGTCACCACCCATTCTCACCCTGGCAATGCTTTCTGGAGGAATTGTTGATACGTCAGTTTAGAGATGATACCTTGCCCTTGCAAAGATAAGATGCCATTCTCTTAGATGCAGAATACACTCTAAATCAATGGCCACGTGTTCTCAGTGAGTACAATACATAGATCTTGGAATCAATGGGTGGAAGTAGGAGTGGATCGTATGACCAGCATCTCAGTAATATACCTGGGAAATTTGTGCTTTCTATCACTGTAACACTAGATTGTGTGGTTCTATAAATTTTGGTTCCAAGAAGTGGAATGCTTTCACCAGGAAATATAGCAAGATTCTCAGTAAACTTTGAGCTATGGCTGTTATTCAGTTACTTTAGGTGCCGTTTTTTTTTTTTTCCCCACCAAACTGGTAGGGCAAATTGACTTGAAAATCAGGAAGTAGGACTATTGTTATACAATGGGATCAGTAGAGAATAAGATTTAGATCCAAGTGATCCTCTGGGGTGTCTATTGCTAGTAATGCCAAATTTTGACAGTAAGTGGACATGTCCAGCAGCCATGACATAAGAAAGGCATAATCCCTAGGATTTCAGTTCTCTCAGAGATGATAGTTTTGGTCATTCCACTAGGTAAGCCACCTAGAACAGCAGAGGCACGTGCTGAGGATGTGATCAACATGGAATGAATACTGCAGGAAGAATGGTGATTACTAGTTAACCTTGAAACTAGCTGAAGCCATGGAGACTATTGTTTGTCCTATTACCATTTTTATTATAATTTTTTTTCAGGAAATAGGACCAATCAGAATCCTGGAAAACCTGTCTGGAGTAAACTTATATGAAGCAAGTGAATCGAAAAGGGACAATGGTGAACTGCAGTGGATGCCATAGCTCATTACCCAGAGTCCACCTTCTGGGACAGCAGTACCTAGCTGCTGAGATTGTTGCCTGCTGATGGCTCACAGTTGAATCACTCCCCTGCAATTGCCTTCAAAAGGGAACTGCTGTGACCATGGTTATGCTCTGTTTCTAGCGGGGAATTTCATATCCAATCAGTGGTCTATGTGTAGGTGCAAAGGTCCAGTCACCTCTACTAATTCAGGATATCTCTGAAGCACTATCTCAGCTTCAGAATTCTCCATGGGAGTAACTGAGACCTCATAACACAGGATAAGTGCTCCCTTTGCCTAATGCTGCTTCCCTCACTTCATTGGAGGTGCTGTTCCTAAGAGCATTTCCATAAAACATTTGCACTCAGTCTCTGATTCAGAGTCTGTTTTCTACAGATCCTGACCATGTGAAATACATTAATTTGACTTTTAAAATAACAGGGTATGTTAAAACTAGTTCCACCTAAAAAATTGAAGTGAGCAATTGATTAGTAAATGTAATTATAGTAAGCAGTCGAAAGAGTTTATTTAGTTCCTCTAGTCTCCCGGCCTTTTTTTTTTTTTAACTTAAGCAAGATTTCTTTCTTTAAAATATTTTTTAAAAATTGACACATAATAGTTATACACATTTATGGGGTACATGGTGATGTTGTGATACATATAATGTATAGTGATCAGATCAGGATAATCAGCTATCCATCATATCAAAAGTTTATAATTTTTTTTGTGTTGGGAATATTCAATATCCTCCTTTTAGTTATTTGAAACTATACAATATATTCTTGTTAACTATACTTATACTACGATAGAACACTAGAACTTATTTCTCCTATCTAGCTGTAATTGTATACTTTTTTTTTTTTTTTTTTTTTTTTTGGAGATGGAGCGCTGCTCTGTTGCCCAGGCTAGAGTGCAGTGGCGTGATCTTGGCTTGCTGCCACATCCGCCTCCCAGGTTCAAGTGATTCTCCTGCCTCAGCCTCCCAAATAGCTGGGTCTACAGGCATGTGCCACTGTGCCTGGCTAATTTTTGTATTTTTAGTGGAGACGAAGTTTCACTATTTTGGCCAGGCTGGTCTCAACTCCTGACCTCACGTGATCCACCCACCTCGGCCTCCCAAAGTGCTGGGATTACAAGTGTGAGCCACTGTGCCCAGCCCCCTTTCTTGATTTATTAAAAAATTGACTCAGTTTTCTAAATCCTAACGTATAAAAGACTGCTTTTCAGATTGGATGTCTTTTACCTAAGCATCTCAATTATCTTATTTTATTATTAGAATTGACATACCACTAGGTAGAACATGGAATCATTAGTGGATTGCAATATTTTATACACTGTTGTAAGTTAAAATCTTTTCCATCAAGGTCAGCAGTATAATCAATTATGTGGGCAGTTGCTTTTATTCAGTAGAGATATGGCTAGATTTGTTATAAGGAACAAATGTCACCAGTTAACTGGATAAGAAGTCTGCCTTACAAAGAATGTTGTTAGCATTGTGTTCAGAAAAGCTTACAATAGCTGGCCTTACAACTAGGAATCTATTACATTATACATTTACATGTGGAAGTCCAGCACTCAAAAGTTACTTTCTTCTTCTTAAATATGTATCTTTAAATTTATGTTAAAATAATGTGATCTGGAACCTTGATTAGTTCATAATGAAGTTAGTAGTCCATAATTTGAAAAATAAAGCTCCTGTAGCTCTGTGAAACAGTCACACACATGCACACACACACACACACACACATGCACACACACACACACACACATGCACACACACATCTAAACCCCACATGCTCACATTCACCACAGAATTCCTCATTTAAATATGCTAACATCATAACTACAAACAAAATGCTTATCGGTATACCTATAAAACATAACAAAGACAATGTGAGTTTGGTACAGGAATAAAGTACAAATGGAACAGGATAAAGTTCAGAAACAGACCATGGTATGTATGTTCAACTGATTGGGAAAGAATGCTTTATCTTTTCATTAAATGATGCTGGGTTTAATAGATAGCTATAAAAATAAGGACCTTGACTCCTATCTCACCCCATATACAAGAACCAATTCTAGATTGATTTACTGGGCTAAATGTGCCAAGCAAAACAAAGATAATTTTAGAGCAAAATATAGGTGTACATTTTTTGTGACCTTGGAATAGGCAAAGAAATATTGGATAGAACATAAAAAGCATTAACCATAAAAGAAAGAATTGAAAACCTGGATTATATTAAGAATTTCTGTTTGCTAAAGACACCATAAGTAGATTAAGGGGAAAGATGTGGACTGGAAGAAAATATTCACACTCCATATATATGACAAAAGACTTCTGTCAAGAATATATAAAGAGAAGGGCTTCAAGAGGGCAGACCAGAGGCATCTGGTGGATGCCTCCTCCAGAAAGAGGAACCAAAATAGCAAGTAAATAATCACACATCGAATAGAGAATCTAAGAGAGAAAACTGGCATTTAACAGAAGTGATAGGAAACACATGAGACACAGAAGGAGAGGGAAGTGAGGCGCCAGCTCAGCCAGGATTGTCTGGGAATCCAAAGAGAGTTCCCAGTGTGGGGAAAGGGTAAGTGACAGATCTCAAGTAGTTCACATTCCTAGGGCAAACTCCTGCAAACCTAGCCATGGGAGAAACCCACATGGCCCCTGAGAATAGCATAAGAATCTGTCTGGAGACCACATGACAGCATTGCTCCAGAGAAGGCACTCATGCCAGATCCCACACACCCTGAATCCTAGGCAGCTGCAGCATGGTGCCATTCCAAGAGCCCAGCCCTCACCAGATTGCATCCTTTTCTGGGGTCCAATATTCCCCACATCTCCACACTCCTAGAGCCCTACTGACATCCCCACATCTATGGGGGGCTCAACAGCCAAAATCATTCTGAGCAAAAAGAACAAAGCTAGAACTTCACATTAACTGACTTCAAAATATATTACAAGGCTAAAATAACCAAAACAGCATGGTTTATGTTAAAAATAGACACATAGATCAATGGAACAATATAGAGGACCCAGAAATAAATGTATGTATTTACAGCCAATTACTTTTCAACAAAGGTGGCAAGAACATACCTTGGGGGAATGGATGCACTTTTCAATAAATGGTGCTGGGAAAAATGGATTTCTAGATGCAGAAGAATGAACCCAGAACCCTATCTCTCACCATAAAGAAAAATCAACTCAAGACAGATTAAAGACTTAAACACAGGACCCAAAACTATAAAACTGCCAGAAGAAACATAGAGGAAATAATCCAGAACATTCGTGTAGGCAAATATTTTATGGCTAAGACTTCAAAAGCACAGGCAACATAAACGAAAATAGAAAAATGAGACTATATTAAACTAAGAAGTCTCTGCACAGCACAGGAAATAATCAACAGAGTGGAGACACAACCTATTGGATTGGAGAAAATATTTGCAAATTATTCATCTGACAAGGGGCGAATATCCAGATTATGCAAGGAACTCAAACAACTAAACAAACAAGCAAACAAACAAACAAAAACTAATAATTCCAATAGAAAGTGGTCAAAGGATATAAATAGAAGATTCTCAAAATAGGGCATACATGTGGCTAACAGTTATATTAAAAAAGTACTCAATGTCACTAATCAGAAAAATGCGAATCAAACTATGATAGGATACTAACTTACTCCTTTTAGAATGGCTATTAATAAAAACACAAAAATAACAGGTGCTCGTGAGGATGCAGAGAAAAGAGAAACTTCTATACACTGTTGGTTGAAATGTAAATTAGTGCAGCTACTATAGAGAACAGTATGGGGATTTCTCAAAAAACTAAAAATAGAATTACAATATGATCTAGCATTCCCACTACTGGGCATTTATTCAAAGGGAAGGAAATAAATTATATTAAAGCAACACTTGTACCCCTATGTTTATTGCAGCACTAGTCACAATAACAAAGATATGGAATCAACCTGTGTCCATCAATGGATGAATGAATAAAGAAAATGGACATATATAGAACGGAATACTATTCAATCATAAAAAAGAATGAAATTATTTTTGTAGCAACCTGGATGGAATTGGAGATCATTATGTGAAGTGATATAAGCCAGGTACAAAAAGACAAATTTTACATGTTCTTACTCATATGTGGAAGCTAAAGGAGTTGACCTCATGGAGTTAGAGAGTAGATTGATAGACTAGAGGCTAGGCAGGTTGTGTGTGTGTTTGTGGGTAGGATGGATGAAGAGAGGTTGGTTAATGGGTATGAATGTAGAGTTAAACAGAAGGAATAAACTCCAATCTTAGGAGACTAGAGTTACTGTAGTTAACAACAATGTACTGTATATTTCAAAAGAGCTAGAGGAGAAAACTTTAAATATTCCCAACACATATAAATTGTAAATACTTGGGGTGATGGATACTGTAAATATTCTAACTTGATCATTACATGTTCTATGCACTCAATAAAATACCACATGTAGCACATAAAAATGAACAAATATTATATATCAATAAAAATAATAGATATAAGAACCTCTATAAATCAAGAAAAACACAGATGACATAATTGAAAAATGGACAAGATATGAAGAGACTTCATGAATAAGGATATCCCTATGCTGGGGAAACCTATAAATAGATGCTTAAATTCATAATTTATAAAAGAAAGGTGAATTAAATCCAGCATATGGTATAATAATACTTCACACCCATTAGAATGATTAAAAAAGGAAATGTTGGTGAAGGCACAGAGAAACTGGAAGTCTCTCATACACTGCTGATGGAACTGTAAATTAGTCCAATAACTCTGTAATAAACAAATACTCTGGTAACAAGTAATTTAACTTCTAGGTTTATTTAATAAGAACTAACAGAAATCAGTGCTAAGAAATTCACTCAAAACTACACAATTAGATAAAATCTGAACAATCTGTTCCTGAATGACTTCTGGGAAAATAATGAAATTAAGGCAGAAATCAAGAAATTCTTTGAAACTAATGAGAAAAAAGATACAACATTCCAAAATCTCTGGGACACAGCCAAAGCAGCGTTAAGAGAGAAGTTTATAGCACTACACATCCACATCAAAAAGTTAGAAAGATATTACATTAACAACTTAATATCATAATTAGAGGAACCACAGAAACAAAAGCAAACCAATCCCAAGGCTAGCAGAAGACAAGAAATAACCAAAATTAGAGCTGAACTGAAGGAAACTGAGACATGAAAAACCATACAAAAGATCAATGAATCCAGGAAATGGTTCTTTGAAATAATTAATAAGATAAACGACTAGCTAGACTAATACAGAAAGAAGAGAGAAATCTAAATAAATACAATCATAAATGACAAAGGGGACATTACCACTGACCCTACAGAAATACAAAGAACCCTTAGAGACTATTAGGAACACCTCTAGCACACAAGCTAAAACGCCTAGAAGAAACTGATAAATTTTTGGATACATACAACATCCCAAGAATGTACCAGGAAGAGATTAAATCTCTGAACAAATCAATAATGAGTTATAAAATTCAATCAGTAACAAGCCTACCAACCAGAAAAAGCCCAGGACCAGATTGATTCACAGCCAAATACTACCAGATGTATAAGGAAGAGCTGGTACCATTCCTTCTGAAACTATTCCAAAAAATTGAGGAGGGGGACTCCTGCCTGAGTCATTCTATGAGGACAGCATAATCCTGTTACCAAAGCCTGGCAGAGACACAACAACAACCAAAAGAAAACTTCAGGCCAATATCTTTGGTGAACGTAGATGCAAAAATCTCTACAAAATACTAGCAAACTGATTCCAGCAGCTCATCAAAAAGTTAATCCATCATAATCAACTAGGGTTTATCCCTGGGATGCAAGATTGGTTCAACATATGCAAATCAAAAAATGTGATTTTTCACATAAACAGAACTAAAAACAAAAACCACATGATCATCTTGATAGATGCAGAAAAGGCTTTCAATAAAAATTCAATATCCCTTCATGTTAAAGGCCCTCAACAAACTAGGCATTGAAGGAACATACCCCAAAATAGTAAGAGCCATCTATGACAAATCCACATCCAACATCAGACTGAATGGCAAAAAGCTGGAAACACTCTCCTTAACGCCAGAACAAGACAAGAATGCCCTCTCTCACCACTCCTATTCAACATCATATTGGAAGTTCTAGACAGAGCAATCAGGCAGGAGAAAAAAACAAAAAGCATCCAGATAGGAAGAGAAGAAGACAAACTATCCTTGTTTGCAGATGATACAATTCTATACCTAGAAAACCCCATAGTATCTGCCCAAGAGCTCCTTGACCTGATAAACAACTTCAGCAAAATTTCAGGATACAAAGTCAATGTACAAAAATCAGTAGCATTCCTATACAATAATAACATCCAAGCTGAGAGCCAAATCAAGAACTCAACCCCATTCACAATAGCTTCAGGAAGAATAGAATACCTAGGAAACAGCTAACCAAGGAGGTGAAAGACCTCTACAACAAGAATTACAAAAACTGCTCAAATAAATCAAAGAATACACAAAAAACATCTCATGCTCATGGTTAGGAAGAATCAATATTGTTAAAATGGCCATACTGCCCAAAGCAACATACAGATTCAATGCTATTCCTATCAAACTACCAATGGTCTTCTTCATGGAGCTAGAAAAAACGATTTTAAAATTCACATGGAACCAAAAAAGAGCCTGAATAGCCAAGGCAATCCTAAGCAAAAAAAAAAACAAAGCAGGAGGCATTACATTACCCAGCTTCAAACTATCCTACAGGGCTACAGTAACCAAAACAGCATGGTGCTGGTACAAAAAACAGACACATAGACAATTGGAACAGAGTAGAGAGCCCAGAAATAATGCTGCACACCTACAACCATCTGATCTTTAACAAAGTTGACAAAAACAAGCAATACGGTGCTGGGATAACTGGCTAGCAATATGCAAAAGACTGAAATTGGACCTCTTCCTTATACTGTACACAAAAATCGACTCAACATGGATTAAAGACTTAAATGTGAAACCTGAAACTATAAAAAACTCTGAAAGATAACCTAGGAAATACAATTATGGATGTAGGACTGACAAAGATTTCATGATGAAGACACCAAAAGCAATTCCAACGAAACCAAAAATTGACAAATGGAACCCAATTTAACTAAAGAGCTTCTGAACAGCAAGAGAAACTATCAACAGAGTAAACAGACAAGCCACAGAATGGGAGGAAATATTTGCAAACTACGCATCTGACAAAGGTCTAATATCCAGAATCTATAAGGGACTTAATTTATAAGAAAAAAACAACTCCATTAAAAAGTGGGCAAAACATAAACAGACACTTTTCAAAAGAAGACACACATGTGGCCAACAAACATGAAAAAATGCTT
This sequence comes from Pongo abelii, assembly GCF_028885655.2. Lineage (NCBI taxonomy): Eukaryota > Metazoa > Chordata > Mammalia > Primates > Hominidae > Pongo > Pongo abelii. Next base: position 94,640,315 of record NC_071989.2, on the reverse strand, counting down.
AACATCACTAATCATTAAAGAAACGCAAATCAAAACCACAATGAAATACCATCTCACGTTAGTAAGAATGGCTATTATTACAAAATTAAAATATAAGAGATTATAGCGAGATTGTGGAGAAAAGGGAATGCTTATACATTGCTGGTAGGATTGCAAATTAGTTCAGCCACTGTGAAAAGCAGTTTGGAGATTTCTCAAAGAACTTAAAACAGAATGGACTACCAGTTGACCTAACAATTCCATTATTGGGTATGTGTCCAAAGGAATATAAATTGCTCTACCATAAAGACACATGCATGCATATGTTTATTCCAACACTCTTCACAAAAGAAAAGACATGGAATCAACCTAAATGTCCATCCGTGGTAGATGGGATAAAGAAAATGTGGTACATATACACCATGCAGCCATAAAAAAGAATGAGATCATGTTCTCTGCAGCAACATGGATGGAGCTAGAGGCCATTATCCCAAACAAACTAACCCAGCAACAGAAAACTAAAAACCACATGTTCTCACTTATAAGTGGGAGCTAAACTTTGAGCACATATGGACACAAAGAAGAGAACAACAGACACTGGGGCCTACTTGAGGGTGGAGGATCGTAGGAGGGAGAGGATCAAAAAATACCTATCAGGTGCTATGCTTATTACCTGGGCAACAAAATATTCTGTATACCAAACCCCTGTGACATGCAATTTACCTATATAACAAACCTTCACATGTACTCCTGAACCTAAAATAAAAATTTCAAAAAAGTATACATATGTTTTCCAAAATACACATGCTAGAATGTTCACAGCATACTATTCATAGTAATCAAAAACAGTAAATGACCAAAATCTCACTTAATAATAGAATTGGTGAATAGACACACTGAATGTTTACTAAGTAAGAATGTGAATGAATTATCTACATCTTTAGCAACAATATAGATGAATTGCACAAATATAATGTTGAGGGAAATAAGCTTAATGCAAAAGATGAACATTGTGTGTTCCTGAATGTCATTGTCCACTCAGCCACTGGATTTAAGCAGAGTTCAAATCTGTACTTCACATGAGGTGGATCCCTCAGGATATTTTGTAATGTACTTCATATATGAAGTATGAAAACCAGCAAAATTAATTTACCCTTTTGAAAGTCAGGATAGTAATTTCCTCTGATAGTATACTGACTGGAAAGGAGAATGATGAGGGTGACTGGTAATTGTTTTTTTTTGCTCTGGGGGCTGATTATGCAGGTTTGTACACTTTATGCCAATATAATGAGTAATATACTTAGGTCCACTTTTCTCTAAGTGTATTATATGTCAATAAAAACAGAAAATGACAGTTTTTGATCTTTTGAAGAAAAACAGGTATATTCCAGTGACACTTTGACTATTAGATGACATCAATTATCTTTTGCCTATCTTTAGTCTTATTGGCATACTTTAGAACACTTCTTGCTCTTACCTTACTGGCAGATTATATAAATATTAGTCCATGTTCATACTACTATAAAGAACTTCCTGAGACTGGGTAATTTATAAAGGAAAGAGTTTTAATTGACTCACAGTTCAGCATGGCTGAGAAGGCCTCAGGAAACTTACAATCCTGGTGGAAGGCAAAGGGAAAGCAAGACACCTTCACAAGGTGACAGGAAGGAGAAGTGCCGAGCAAAGTGGGAAGAGCCCCTTATAAAATCATCAGATCTCATGTGATCTCATTCACTATAACGAGAACAGAATGGGGAAACTGTCCCTATGATTCAATTTCCTCCACCCGGTCTCTCCTTTGACGTGTGGGGATTATGGGGGTTACAATTCAAGATGAGATCTGGGTGGTGACACAAAGCCTAACCATTCACAGATATTTCTGGAACTTTACATACAGTATTCCAGGTTAACACGGCCTCAAAATCTTTCTTAGTCTCCTCAGTCCTTAGCAGTCTGTTCTAAATCAGAGATACTCAGACCTAGGTATGCATCAGATTCACCTCCAGATAGTCTGATTTGGCAGGTGTAGGTTGAAGTCTGCAAGTGTCCCTGGTACATCTGATAGGAATCTGGTCATGGAACCACTGAACTAGACTGTCAAAGATAGAATTAGCATACCTCTATAGCAGTCTTGACAGCAGGAAAGTTAGGGATGGGAATTTAAAAGTTGGGCCATCTATGCTATAAGCTGAGTGAAAATGATTATTCAAGAAGTCGACAAAAAATTTTTTCAAGTGAAACTCTCTAGTTTCCCGGATAAAAACTATTTATGCTGAATACTGTTTTAATGACTTTGATCTAATATGAACTCTTAAATACATAAAACAAATCACCTTCAAAGCAATCCAAATTTCAGGCTTAGGCAAGTTTTTTTCTTTTTCCTTTTTTTTGGCAAGATGTACAAGGTATGCTGTCCAAAGATAACTGTGCATTTTATTTTTATCATCATAACCTTCACTTAGATAACCATAACAAATAAGGGTTGCATAGGGTGTGTATGGAACATAAGTGTATATCTCTTTCTTGACACTCAGGAGTAAATGAAAAAATAAGTATATAAATAGCAATTAAAATTAAAAAAACCCCCAAAACCTAAGTGTATATCCCTAAAAATGTCTAAGAATCAGTCAAGTTGATCAACTTGGAGCAGAATTCCATATCATTTAGGGGGTAATTTGAAAACTGCTAACATCAAATTCCTTTAATATAGTATTAATAATTGATGACATTTTAGCTGGGCGCAGTGGCTCAAGCCTGTAATCTCAACACTTTGGGAGGCCGAGGCAGGTAGATCACTTGAGCCCAGGAATTTAAGACTAGCCTGGCCAACATGGCGAAACCCTGTCTCTACAAAAAATTACAAAAATTAGCCAGGCTTGGTGGTACATGCCTGTAATCCTAGCTGCTCGGGAGGCCGAGGCAGGAGAATTGCTTGAATCCAGGAAGCAGAGGTCGCAGTGAACCAAGATCACACCATTGCACTCCAGCCTGGATGACAGAACAAGACTCTGTCTCAAATAATAATAATAATAATAATAATAATAATAATAATAATGATAGATGACATTTCATTTTATTCCTTTAGTAGAAGAGGGGTCTGTTTCTTTTTCTCCATGTGTATATAAATGAAATACATATTTATATATTTATGTAATCCATACATATACATATACATATACATATATGGTTTGGGGGGAAACATGGAAGACAAATTTTCTGAATGAAATAATGTAGTATGAAGTCCTCAAAGAAACAGGCCATAGCTAAAAACCACTGAATTTATGAGAGGGGAAACAAATTCTAAGCCACTTTCAGCAGAGACTGAGAAATAACAGTATGAAGTAAATTTTCTACAGGAATCAATACTTGGGTCTTTTCCCTTTGTGAGACTATGTTTGTCATAGCAGATGAAAGAGTGGAAATTTGTCTACATAATACATGATGTTTTTCTTTTTTTTAACCATGTACTCTAATTATGAAGATGGAGGTGTCCTTTGACAGATTGTTTAATAAAGACAGTTTAACAACAGTTGAGCTATTCTGTATGCTTGTTAGAAATATTAACACATTTAAATCAAGATCCTAATATAGATTTTGCTGCTGCTGTGTGATCACTTTTTTATTATATTAGTTTTATCTAGGTTAACAGATAACAGGGTAGTATACGCTACAGTATCACCATGGTATTAAAACTTATTTCTTCTAAGAAAATAGTTATAGAAATCATTTGAGAACAGACTAGCTTTTTGCTTTTTAATAAACTAACTTGAGGAACTCTCAAGGTATTGGCAAGTCAGGAATTGCCCAAGTCAGGAAGTTATAACTTTAATGTTTTTACAGAAGGACAAACTAAGGAAGCCTCCCAACCCCAAGAGTCTATGAAGCGGGGAGGGAGAGAGCAAGAGAGAGAGAAGGAGAGAGAAAGAGAGAGATTTAGAGAGAGAGAGAGAGAGAGAGAAGACTCACTCGAAGAAGGCGCTCAGGATGGACAGTGGCTTGGTACTAAGGAATGTGAGTTCAAATGCTGTTTCTGCTGTAAACCAGTGAGGAATGACAACATCCTATCACTTTGGGTTTCAGCATCCTTATCAAGAAAAAGAGATCATTAATCTTTAAAGTTTCCTCCTCATTTAGAGTCTACTTTTGTAAGGTTGTATAAAAATAAGATGTAAGATTTTTTTACTTTGGTCTCTGAGGAAAGAGATAATAAGTTATTGTATGATTAATTACCTTTTTGGGCTTGCTAGTTTTGGGAATTCTTTTGCCAAGATTGCAAAAATTCAAGACTAGTGAAGATCTCTGTGTCCTTAATACATAAAATAGCGGAAGCTCATGAAATTTAATAAGATACTTGTGACTCTGTGGTAGAGAACTGAAATCGTTTTTAGTTGACCAGCGCATGAGTTTTTCAGACTAGTGAAGATTCAAAAGTATGTTTATTAACTTTTAGGTTATTTCTAGGGAATTTTAAGTGTCAGATTGGCACCATCTATAGATATTAAAGGTGAAGTGCACCTATGATTGTTTCATATTCTGATAATCCATCCCTCTGTTTTATTTAAGCTCAGTAACATCATTTTCAGTTAATCAGCAGATATACTCAACTGTTCATTTGAGTCACAGCTAGCATTTGTCTGCTTGGGCTACAAACTATTCAGGAAGATATTATTCTTCCTTTTGTCAATTTATATTCTAGACACATAGTATCTATGCTTTTAGTCTACTTAGAATTTCTACAACTTCTATAAATATTTAAGCTTCACTTTTAATGATGAGTAGTAAAAGCTCCAAGGACATTTTAAGAGTTTTGCATGAGGAGTTGTTTTTTTCTTAGTAAATTTTTGAATTTTTCAATGCTAAAATATTACATGGATATCATGAGGCACAAAATAAAAAATTATTAGTTTAAAAGAGTGACCTTATTAATGTACAGGAAAAGGTATATTGTTAAATCTTTGTTTTGTGGGATTATGTTTCTTAGTAATCTAATTTTTCCAGATATATATAATTATTGAATTAATTGGAATGCATAACAAAGAGCATATTTGTCAAAATGTTTTGATGAAAGTGGAGAATGCTGAGTACCATGGCACACACCTGTGGTCCCAGCTATTCGAGAGGCTGAGGCTGGAGGAACCCCTGAGCCCAGGACTTTGAGGCAGCCTGGGGAACACAGTGAGACCTCATCTCTAAAAGTGAATAGAATAATGACAACTTGCTGTAAATTGAATTTGAGGAAACAAATGGACGACTTTCAAAAACAAAAGCAAAGTTCCTGGACCCATTCTTCTTGCTCTTTTATTTGCTAGCCCTTTCTTTTATTATTTTACCTGGTTTAAATAGTTACTTTGGAAGAAAAGCAATGAATCATATAATATCTTTATAAATAAATAATTGTTTCTGATACTGTTTTAGGTTCTGTTGGCTAGTAAATCCTCAAATGTTTTGGGTTTTATTTCTCCTAAATAGACACTTCAGTATTCATGAACTATGAGAAACTCACATCCACGTAAATGGCTTAAATTTTTTTGGATGCTTCCAAAATAACAAAAAATATAGAAAGGTTTTTCATTGATTTCTATAGTAATTATATTATATTAAATACATTGAGCCAGTCAGAAGAAGCCTGGCAACTGAGGTATTCTAATTAACTACATTTTTCTGTTTAACTGAATTTGTGTCTCCAACTCTTTCTGGCTCCTACTCTCACAAAAAGTAAAATATATTAATTTTTAGTAAGCACTCTATATTAGATGTTGAAGTAGGGATAGCTATTTAGACTAAATATATACTAATTCTCAGATGTGTTCCATTTATTTTTATAAATTCATGATCCTAAAATATGAGCTTATTTTATTAGGCTCTGCTTGTCTTTTCTCGAAGTAACAGGTTCACTATTTTCATTGTTAAAATTTTAAATTAAGTCTTACAGATACTTTCATCAATAATAAAAGTGATTTGCAAGTATGCTATCAATTGTTTTCCATTTATAATGGGGATTTTTAAAACATAAAAGGTTCTTGAAAGTGTGTATTCATTTAAATAGGATGTTCTATAATTTTATTTGAACTACTCACTTACCAAGTGGTCTCTTTAAAATGTGAAACCAACTTTAAAACTTTAAAATATTAAATCTTGGAAAATTTACTTATAGGCCTAGTTATAGTAAGTTCTAAGTTCTTTTGAAATTATTACAAATGATAAATTTCAGTATTTTTAAAAAATCAGGCCTTACTATTCTGTTCTTAGTAATCTATTTATATAGAATCATGTACATAATATTCCACTTCTTTTGAATGCTGATGGCAAACAAGCCAATAAATTGTTTTCTAAAATACAGCGTCTCTACTCAAATGAGAGATTTCCAGCATTCTTCTAAAAGGCACAGTTCTATTAGCTGAAGTCCACGTAGGTTTCTGTGGAGGTGAGAAGGAAGGCTGGAAGTGAGTTTGACAGGCTTGTGTTTGCAAAGGTCTAGATCAATGCTTTTTGGAACTAGGTAAAGGCTGTCCCCCAGGAGGCAGGTTAAGCACATCAGGATGCGAGCTCTCTTTCCTTTCCTCTTCTCTGCTCTCTGTCATCACACATTTATCTACATTTTTTCTTTCTGTACACTCATTTATTGACTAATACTATATTTTGCTGGATAATATGGTATTTTCTGGAAATGGATATCAGGTTCAGACCAGCTGGCAATATCCTCTAAAAATCTCCTAGATGGAGATTTCTTATTAGATTGTCCTCATTTAGCACTACTTTTATATGTTTGTTTTGCACCAGGAAAAATGAGAAAAATAATTCAATAAGAAAACATTTTATTGAGTCATCTAGTGGAGAATTGGATTTCAAACATTTGTTTTAAATGATAAAACTAACTTTAAAACATTATCATTAAAGAAAGTACTTCATCATAGTAACTATTTGTTTTTGCTTAATCCCTCCAAAATTTATTCATATATTCCTCTGAATTGGCATTATTATCATCCCCTATCTTGTATATGCCATTTTGTTGCAATCTTTTGATGAATAACATTTAAAATTAATTAAAACTTTCTGCATTACCAATTTTTTTCATGGTCTAAAAAAACTGGTACTAACTGATCAATTATTGCTTTTAAAATCCTGAGCTAACCTTATCACATATATTTTCTCATTTGTACAACATAGGTGAGTGATGATTATTATTATGCCATTAACTGAGGATTGCAATAAGTAAGTAATTCATCTGATATCACGTAGGTAGCAAGTGATGGGTTGAGGATTTATAAGCAGATAGTTTAACCTAAGAACTTATGCCTTTAATCAATATGCTATGCCACTTCTCACAAATAAAAATGCATGCTAAAGTAATAAGGACTGGATAATGTGAAGAAATACAGTATTGCAAAATTTATGTTAGAGATTTAAATCAATAGTTTTTTTTAACCTGATTACTCTCTGTGATTCTCCCTCCACCCCACTTCAAACTAAGAAATTGCTTTGGGGATGTGGTTTAGTATTCCAGAGCTCTTAGAAGAAATATTCGTGTCTCTGGGTTTGAGAAAACACCAGAAAAAAGTCAACCAGATTTAGTTCTACATAAGGCCAGGAATCCAGGACAGATATAGGGAATATTTGTGGGTGAATCTTCAAAACATGCTTAAGTCCATCAAGCTAAATAAATCTACCATACGGTAAGCCAGATTTATAAAAGAAACTAGTGAAAACTGTGGGTGTTAAGAAAATAGGAAGGGATTTTATTTTAATAGCAAAAATAACCTATAAGAAAAAAACAGAAAATTTTTTTCAAAACACATCTTTGGAAGACTTCTTTGGCCCTTAGAAAAAAGGCAGCTTTCATTTTGAAAGAAATTATTTCCCAAGTCAAAAATGTTTTTATTTCTTCCTAGAACTTTTTTCTCCCAAACTTTTAAACAGAGAGGAAGCTCAGGTTCTAGTATATGGTAATAAATATGTGAAACTAGGGCTATCTAACAAAACAAGTAAGTAAAATAGGATTTATCACCTGGGCATTTCACAAACAGAAAGCAGCCTTAGTTTAAAAAAACAAAAACAAAACTTAGAAAGGGTTCTGAGTACCAATATTTTGACTAAGTTGACTGAAATGGTAGTCTACCTCACCCCAAGCAGAAATCTATAATTAGAAGTGTCTGAGATTGTACAAAGATCCTAAAACAGTTGCTTTAGAGTGATTGAATCCACAGTCTGAAATAAGAATGTATGTATTTTTTATGTAATTTCCATAAGTGAAATTGTGTACAATAAAGCCTTCCCTTGTGGTTAATCAAAAGCTTTTTTAAAATCAGGATTACCTTAAACATTTTTTTAACTTAAAGCATACACATATGTATGCATTAGCCAATCCTTAGCTGTAAACTGAGGCCCTTTTCTGTGAGTTTATGTCCACTGTTTGGAGTTCTGCCTCTTCTTTCTTGAATAAGCATACCTGTAATGTATCTTTTAAAAATTTCTAGTCTCAGTGTCTTTAATGTGTAGAAAAACCTTCCAGGTACTTGTGAAGCTAAGTGCAGAATCATCATATATTTTCATGATTCCCTCATCTCCCATTATTTTTATAATAGTTTTACTCTCAATTCAATGGCTTCTTTTTGGCTTAGACTTTCTGAAGCCTTTCCAAAGCATTTACCTTAATTTGCATGTGAGTATGAAATGTGAGTATGAAAGAAACAATGACTTTCTTTCATATTCACATTTTTCAATTAATGAAAAATTTATCAAATTATATAATTATAAAGATAATTCCACAGTAGGATATAGATTTAAGCTAAAATAACATTGACCTAGAGAAGAAAGAATTTTATCTCTCTGACAGAAAAATCTGGAGAGAGACATATATATATATATATATATATATATATATATATATATTTCTTTTTTTTTTTTTTTTTTTGAGACGGAGTTTCGCTCTTGTTGCCCAGAGTGGAGTGCAATGGTGGGATTTCAGCTCACTGCAACCTCCGCTTCCTGGGTTCAAGGGATTCTTCTTCCTCAGCCTCCTGAGTAGCTGAGATTACAGGCACTTGCCATCATGCCTGGCTACTTTTTTTTGTATTTGAGAAGAGATGGGGTTTCACCATGTTGGTCAGGCTGGTCTTGAACTCCTGACCTCAGGTGATCCACCCACCTCGGTCTCCCAAAGTGATGAGATTACAGGTATGAACCACTGTGCCCGGCCCTGGTTAGATATTTTTAGGGCTGGTATTTTTAATGATAGCTCAACAATAATTAGGGATAGAACCTACAGCTAACTAGTTGCTCTAGTCATCCAACTAATGTTACAAAATGACTGCTGCCATTCCTGCCATTATATTCATATACCAGCCAGCAGCAAAAGGGGAAAGAGGGAGGAAGAATAGGCTCTTCCACTTTAATGGTATGATCCATAATTTGCACACATCACCTCAGAAAACTTAGTCACACTATCATACCTATCTGCAAAGGAAGCTTGGAAATGTAGCCTGTAGCTAGATGACTATGTGCTCACTAAAAAGTTTATTGTTATATAAGAAGGGGAGAATAGATATTGAGGAACACTGAGCAGTCTCTGATTTATTCAGATCTATTAAACCAGGCAAATGCTTTAGTAGGTTTTGCTCTGAACTTCTCTGGTTATGCCTCTGTACATGTGGTGGGGATCCCACAGAGCCAAGGGGTCTTGTATAACCAGAATCCATGCCCTCCTTTTAACCTGGCTACTCAAAAGTCTGAAACTCCCTGTCTGATCAGCCCTGGGCCTGTATCCAGTGCCTCTTGGGTCCTCTGGATGGTGAGCTACATTTACTTCAGGAGTATGAATAGAGGTTGGGTGAGCAGGATGGGAATTCTCACACGAATGTTTGAGGTCCCTTATGGTATCCACAGAACCGAAGGTGGGAAGAGAATAGAAGAATATATGAGCCATGTTTCCCAGCACTGGAAACTTCTGATGGAGAATTCAGAAAAGCTTGAAATGTATAAAATTGAATTTGGCCTTTCAGCTCATTATGTAGGTATATTTGCCAAAGTAGGAAGCTGGTATCATTTATCTGTGGCTATATAACAAACTACACCAAAACTTTGTGGTTTAAGGCATCAATCATTTTATTGTCCCTGTGGAAACCATTCCTTAAGTTGTAGGCTGAGGCTGGAGGATGCAAGGAGGCTTCATTCATGTGTTTGGAACTTTGATGCTGTCTGCCAATTATGGTGTCTTTGGTCATCTCTACATTGCCTCTCTTTCCATGTTACATTGCCTCTCTTTCCATGTGTTTTCTTATCATCAAAGAGTTCATTATGGGTTTCTTTGCATGGCAGTGGGCTTCCATGATGGGTAAAAATAGGAAGTTGCAGGACTTCTTAAAGCCTAGTCACAGAAATCACACTTCTACCCTATTCTAGTGCCCAAAGTAAGTCATAGAATCAGCCCAGGTAAAAAAGAGGGCAAATAAGTTTAACCACTTAATGGGAGGAGTGGCAAAGTTACATTGCAAAAAGCCATGCAAGATAGGAGGGATGGCCATTTGAGAAACAATCTATGACAAACATTTTCCATTTAATAGCTTTTAAAGAAAATCTTGATATTATGCCTCCGTTTGTATTCTTGCCTCAGGCCCTGCAAATATTAAGCATGTGTCTGTTTTTGTTCATCCAAATATCTACTTATTTCTGCACATAAATTCCCTTTTCTATACATAAAACACTATCCCTAATGAAGACATCCACCAAATCCCATCCAGTTCCTTCATTCAAGTCCAAGGTCTCCGGGTGATGTTCAGTCCTTTTCAACTAGTCTAAAGGTGACGATTCATTGTGTTCTGTTGACCTATAAACTAAAAGGCCAGTTATACTTCTTCCCTTGCATGTATTATACAATGGTGAATTAGAGTAGGTCCACTTTTCTAGGCATTGTGAAGGACAGAAATTGTTTCTCTTCAAGAAATCTGCTATTCAGTGAATGAAATAAGGGGTAAACACTGTCATTATAATATTGTTTCTCAAACTATACAGTATAATAGAAATTTCCATACAGAACAGGGAAAAGTGGAAAACACATGGAAATTGGGAAGGCAAACTCTCAGGGCAATTGAGTAAATTTCTTGGTCAGTTTAGCTGGATGTTCAGGTTTTGTTCCCTGGGAGAATAGCCCTCTTTATCGTTCTCCATGGCCCTGAGCCTTATGTCTTGTTAATTATTTTTTTAGGAAGTGGGTGACGAATCATGTGCTTTTTGTTTGTTGTCACACAGACCTTGTGGTCTCCTTGTTGCTGGTGCAAGGGATTTGGGGTTTCAGGGATTGCTCTAAGGTTCAAAAAGTCATGGGAATTTCATGGCTAAAAAGACTCCAAGGTCATTTTGCCATCACTCAATTTCCTAAAAACTCTAGCTCTGATCTATTTGCTTCTGGTTATTACCATGTAGTGGTAACCACTGCCAAAGATCTAGACATGACTTATAAGCTTGGAAAGTCGAAATTTTTATTAACTGGCCTCTGTGCTCTGTCTGTCCTTCCTGCTTCAACATAAGGGTGGTAAATTTGGGACCATCTGAGAGAGGAGTCATGGGTGGGGTGGCCATAGGCTTAATCTGGTCTTTGCTGCTGAAGCATTCAGCATACTTTGGGCATTAGTCATTGTGCTTTATAAAGGAAGTGAGAGTGTAGTCTAATCTGGAGAGTTGGTTGACTGAAGCTTTGTTACGAAATTTCCTATTACAGAATAAACTGAAAGTAATATAAATGGGTTTCAGACTCTTTAACTTCCTATTCTTCTTTATTATTTGGTGAAACTATTAACCTGGAGTGGCTGAGATAAATATATCTGTTATGACTAGTTCCAGATATAAGTAGTTTTCTTTCTCAAGCATCTACTTATTTTTGTCCTATTTCATTCTGCATGTAGTAAATTAAAGTTCAGATTTTGGATGAAGGGTTTTAAACAACTGTAATAATGAAGACTTTTTTTGTGTACCTTCAATGCCTTTCCATTGATGCCCCAAAACAGTTTCTCTCTATTTGTGTTACATTTCTGCTCTGTGTCTGTTTTATTATTTAACTTCGCTTTTACTTTCAAGGCTTTTTCCCTTGCATGACTTTTCTAAATCAGCACTGGTCAAGAGATATATAAAGTAATCCACATATAGAATTAATAAGTGTTCTAGTACCTTATTAGAAAGCATAAAAAGAAACGGGAAATTAATTTTAATATATCTTTTAAAACTCAACATCAAAATTATTATTTCAGGTAACATATAAAAATTATTGAGATATTTGATTCAAAATCTGGTGTATATCTTATCCTTAAAACACGTGAATATTTGGATTAGCAATATTTCAAGGGCTCAATATATACAGAGTGTAGCTCTTGATCTTTGCACTAACTTGGGATGTAATTAGTAAATATTCATTACCAAATGCTCTTATCTAGGCATTGTGAAGGATAGCAGTTTTCCTTTCAAGAAATCTGCTATTTAGTGAATGAAATGGAGGGTACACTCCAATATAAGTATAATATTGTTTCTCAAACCATGCAGTTCTGGAAAACACGAATTTGGGTCATTCTTGTTAGAAATAAATAAGTCCCATTCAATTTTTTCTTTCTCTAAACAGGGAGGCAATATAGGGTAATTATGATTTTTTCATTTGGAAAAATAATAGTAGATTCAGTGAAAAGTCCACCCAGATATTATAGGTACAACTTTCCATCTTTTGTGGAGAGTTTTGATGTGCCTGAGAGGGGCAGTCCAAGCCAGGTCAGTCTTCTGCTGTGTATATCTTTGATGTGAAATTATCTTAGGAAAGGCTAAACGTTAGTCTTAGAAAAATAATCCTCTCATCTATAATGAACTGAAGTAAACACCTTTGGTTTACTTCCCTGCAGTAAAGCACTTACATCTCTGGGGCTACAACCAGGAAGTCAACAGTTCACGTCCTTACTTCAAAAAGTATTTGATACTTATATGAGGGTAAGCAAAATGTCTGCTTCTTGGAATTCAACAAGTCCTCCAGTTTTTGTAGCTATCTTTTATTCTAACATTTAAATAAAATGGCTCAAATTTCTTTTTATAAAATAGCACTACCTAGCTTCAATCCACTTCATTCTTTTGAGGGCTAACTTTCCCTAAAATATTTGAAAAAAAATCGAGGTTGCTTGAAGTTTGCTTCTTTACTGTCATCTCCAGCACTCATTGTCATGTCTCCTGCTGAACATCAGGCTTCTGTTTACTTTGTGGCTAGTCCCCCCAAGTTTGGAACTTTGCTTCTCTTTCTCCATTCCCCAAAGTACCATTAATATTAATGACTGAAATTCTGGGCAAAACAGATTTCTGTTGACGACTTGCAAAAAATAGAACTTCCATACAGCGAGAAAACAATTCTCTGCCCTTCCTGAAACCATGTTCCTGAGAGTCATATCTCTCTAGACCAGAGTTGTTTAACAAAACTTTCTGCACTGTTCAATACAGTAGCCACTGGACACATGTGGCTATTGAGCACTTGAAATGTGGTTAGCGAGGCTGAGGAACTAAATTTTAAATTTTATTTAAATGTAAATTTAGTCACATGACTAGTGGCTATCATGTTGGTCAGCAAAGGTCTGTCCAACTGTCTGTGAAGATTGATTCCCTTTCTTTTTCCAAGGTTCTCACCCCATTTGCCAACTACCATTTTGTAGTTATTAGTAAATAATTAAAAAATTCCTGTTACTCTATTTCGCAAGACAGATTTCACTCAATTTCCCACACTAAGATTTATCTATCTAGATTATCTTGGGAGCCCCCATTATCTTGTACAATAAAAAAGTCTCTTGTGGCCCATCAAGATAATTTCCTAGAAACAAAGGACCATTTATCTTGGTAAATGCTTATACCAAGGATGACTTAAGTAGTTGCAAACCATATTATATTTTCAAAATCAATATTTTCATTAGGTTACACCTTTCCTTCAGCAAAATATTTTCTATAGCTGGAAAAGAAAGTTGCCCATAAACTCTTTCCACAGGTCATGTTCTGGAAAAGATAAAAACATATCATCTGATATCTTATGGACACTCTTTCAGGCCACTCAATCCCTATGACATGCAGACCTAGTATGAGAAACTGTTTCAGGCAGAGCTCTCCAAAACTGGAAGAAATCACTTAAAAATTTGCGTAACTGGGGAATGAGAATGAACAGCTGTCTCTGAAGCATGAGGAAATGGGTGTGGTGAGAGTATCAACATTATTCTCTATCCTGAGGCTTCAGTCTCTGATTTATAGTCTTGAAAGACAGTGCTCATTGCCAAGGTTTTGTCCCTTTGAGAATGGTATGCTCCTGTTTCCATTAAAATAATATTTCTTCCCATTCCTGTTCCCTACGATGGGATCCAGAGAACAGTAAGTTGACCCTGTATCAACTCCCCTTTAAAGTCATGTACTGCCTGTGCTTGGCATGATACTCCACCTAGAAATTTGACTGTTTCCCTAGCCTCTCTATAAAAGGAAAGAGAATTCTATAGTCAACCAAGCATATTTGCTCATAGGATCTAGAAAGCCCCATTCCTCTTGAAATTTTCTGCAATCTCACTTGTTGCCAGAACATTTCCAGAAAAGCCTTACTTTCCATATCATTGAGGATGGCTTTTTTGTGTGCTTAGTGCTTACAAAGTGCCTATTCTCACAATCCTAGCTAAGGGGTGGCATTTCCATTTCATGGAATCATGGGTCACGACCCTGGTAAAAACTACCATCCTGCTAGCATTGCACTCCAATTCTTAGACAATAGTTAGAACTGCTTAGTTTCAGATAGCATTGATCTCCACAATCATATGCCTTTCTTTAATTTGCTTCATATAGACAGAATGCAGTTTTTGATAAACTGGGTCAAATATATCCTATTTATGTTTATCTGTTCCAAATTGGTAGTAGAATGGTGGTATTTATGGTCACTGGCCTACAGTCGTCTAACTAGAAGGAAAAATACTGCCTGCTCCTATTCCCTGAAGCCTTGAATAATAAAATCCTGAAACCAAATTTTGCTGACAACAACTTCTACTGCCCAGGTCTGAGCTGGTACTTCCTGTACTAGTTTTGTTACATTGAAGTGTTTTCTATTGGTTTCCCATTCTACCTTTCTTCTTCCTTATGAATTATTCTCATAATTGAGAGACCCTATTTATTCTGAGATATCACAAATAACATTTTTACTCTAAATAAATGTACTATTTATTTTTTCCAATTAAACCCAGTTTATTCTCGTTTAACAAGTACTGCTTTTTGAAATAACATCCCTAACTTAAATTGATTAATGTATTTTTGCCATAACAATTTATTGAGCATATAGTATGTGATGACATAGTTCTAGATGCTGGCTATATAGCAATGAGAAAAACCCACACAAATCCGTGCTCTCATGGAGTTTATATTCTGGTTAAATAAGAAAGAAAATAAACAAACACATAAAATATGTAGTATGTCAGATGTTACAAGTTCAGTAAGAAAAGTAAACATGAGAAGGGGGATACTTGGGAGAATTGGTGGGGATAGTTACTGCTTTAAATTAGATAGGCAGGGAGGAACTCACTTATAAGTTAACATTTAACCATAGACTTAAAGGAGACAAGGGAGTGAGCCATGCAGGGATCTGGGGAAAAGTGCTGCAGAAAGAAGGAAATAGCAACTGCAAAGCCCTGACATGTGCAAGAGATAACAAGATGGTCAGTGTATCTGGAACCAAGCTAAGAGGGAGAGCCATAGAAGCTGAAGTCAGTGAGGGTATGGAGCATGGGACTACATTGTCTTGTAGATACATGTGCTTTGCCTTTAATTCTGAATGAGACCAGACATCATAGGTAAGTTTGGGACAGAAGAATGATTCATATAAACAAATATTTTTTTCTTTCTTCTTTCTCAGGAATGCTTAAAAATTAAACACCAGAATTGTGACCACTCTACAAATTTGTCAAGATTAGCTCCGGTGTAGTATGCATATGTGGACATAGAACAAACAGCCATATAGTCAAGGAATTTCCTAACTTCCTTTATCCATAAATTGCCACGGATATTTATGGATGTTATGTTTGGGATACAATTTGCAAAATTTCAGATGAGTCACCGGTTCCAGGCAAGGAAATGGAAGTATGGTGGAATCACCACTGAAAGATCTTACAAGCTCACATAAATGGGCAGAAAAGAAGCAGAGACACTTAAATCTTGACATATTAGAAAACATCCTTGGGGAAAAATAGTCTAAACCACATTTAGAGGATGATGAACCTGGGGGAAAAATTCTCCAAGTATGTAAGAATGACATCTGTGCTTTCAACCATTTTTCAGATGTGAGTGTTAATGGTATATAATTAACTACAATTAATTGAGCTGAAGTTTGGCCACACATCCTGTTTCTGTTACCACACCCAGTACAACCTCCACACATCTGTGGGCCATCATTATGATCACCCTTTTCCAGGAATATTAAGCAATTTGTTAGAGAACAGACATCTGGAAATAAACCTATGTTAGCTTGAGCATGGCCTTTTAGATCTATAAACCATACTTGTCTTTCTCCAGAAATAATGATGCTAGTCCAATTCCTGTGACTTTTGAAGGAAAACAACATTGGAATAGGAACTTCAAGTTTCAAACACAACACTAAATTCACTGTGAATTTGTAGTGAATAAGGACTACTTTTTAAGATACATTATTCTAGAGTAGCAATATTAAATTTTAACACATATTTACAATAAAATAAAAGAGACATAACACTCTAGTTTTCAGCTCTTCACAAAGAGAGCAGTGAAGCTTTAAATCTTTTAGAAATGAAATTTAAATATACACAATACGTGTTTATTGAATTAATTTAACCATAATCCTACCACCTAAAATCACTCATTATTTTGATGTATTTTCTTTTTGTTCAATCTTTTTTGACTTTTATTTTGACAATATTGAAAACATCATATTTATAATTTATATATGCACATAATTTTACTTTACCATTTTACTTAACATGATGTCAAAGCATTCTCCTTGTTGTTTTATAAACTCACGAAAATATTATTTTAGAGTGACATTTCTAAAATATGATATGATCATAAACTTCACTAAAATTCTTTACTATCGCCCTGTCTCCTTAAGTATAAAGTTCCAAAATCGTTGGTGAAGGATATTAGGCTAGTTATGATCTGTCCCCTTCTGACTCTGTAGTTTTTGCCTTTTCTCTAAATTCCCAATCACACTTTTACCTCTAGCAATTAGGAATGCCTTTTTTGTTTTTGAGTCAATAACATTTTCTCATTTTTGGCATAATTTCACTATTATTTATGATCTTACTGTTATTACTTGGTATAACAATTCCTACTCATTTTTAAATACTGAAGTTTAGAATCTGGTTTTCTGGGCAGCCAGTCTTGACACCTTTCACCCAAACCTCACCAGTTGCTGATTTGGTTCTCCCTCCTCTGAGCCCCATAAGTCCACCGAATTATAAGAAAACCCGGTTTCCTCCTCTAGATCAGGAGCTATGTAAGGGCAGAAGTCTTGTCTTTTTCATATTTGTATGAACGGTTCTCAGCATAGTTCCTGGCACTTAATAAAGAGAATTAATATATATCAAATGAATTACTAAGTGACCATAAATTAATTCTCTTCTTTTCTCTGTCTTCCATTACTGAGGGCTTGTCTTTCCCAATATAAAGACCTTGTCTTCCAAATTCTAACCTGTCCTTATCCACTGCCAATAGTATCCAAGTTAATATTTTTATTGATTCATTCACTTTGGTCACTTTGAGTCTTAAAACAGAGTTCTTTGTCTGTACTTTGGAGGGTAAATTGTGCTAATGAAGTTATGAAAAAATATCCACTAAAATAAAATTGAAATTTAAAAAGGACAAAAAGCTATTGAGAATAACTATAAATCTGCAAATTTTAAGTACTGGTATTGAATTTCACATCTGACAAATATTCAAACATGAATGATGGTATCCATTTCTAGTGTCACTACAGTTATAAACTGGGTGGTAGATATACAGGTTCCCAATGATTGTTTCTATAATACAAACTGAGGATTGCTGGGGCTACCTCTTAGGAACACAGTAATTATCCTACTCTGAAACATCCTCCTCATTGTAACTTTTCTCTTGGTGGTAATGAATCAAGAGAGAATAGACTTTTTATGGATGTGTATTTTGTTTCAAATTCATGAGCTTGGGCAAGTTATTTAACCTAAGATTCAACTCCATCATCTGTAAAAGGGACAGATTAATAAAGTCTAATTCATGAGACCTTGAGGATTAAATATGTAACTTCATTAAAAAAACTCTGTATAGTATTGGGCTTTAGTGATACGTATTTTGTGACTTTGGGTCTAGATGCCTGAGCAGCTGTTTGAGTGTAATCTTTACCTGTTATGTTCCTTCTCCTTGTCATCTAAAGGAATTTATTCTCTTTTTTTTCCAATTTTCTTCTAATCCCTATTCTCCAAAATGCATAAACTGAGCTAACTCAGCAATCTGTTTCATGATTCAAACTAAAAATTTTCTCTTTCCCTGAAAGTCAAGAAGTCTGCTTATTCTTAAAATTATGGCCAACTCCATTAGTCTGTATTGAAGGTTAGAGAAGGGTTTTGCTTATTCTTGGACAGTTAAGTACTTAGTTACCTATCCACACATAAATTGTGTGGGATTGCTACTTATATACTCACTAACACTATCACCTGACATTTGAATATTGCCAATTAACCTATAAATACTTTTTCATGAAATTCAATCTCCTTTTGTAACACAGACTATATGTTTCAAAACATTTCAGAATAATTCTTTACATTTGAATTCTTCCATATATTTTGATTTTCATTGAAGTAGTCTTAAATTTACTGAAAAAATAAATATTTTGTAAGATATTTTACCACTTACAATGTGTAAATTACTGTATTAATGTTCCTAGAAACATGCAAACATAAATAAATACTGATTTTTTTCTCCTCAAATTTCTTACAGCCTAATGAGGAAAAAGACACACATGAACATGTAACTATAGTTTCATTTTAATCTAAGATTTCTAAATAAAAAGATAACCAATAAGAATAGAATTTTATGTCAAGTTTTACATTTGAAAGGTCAGAATGATTAAAAACTTTATTTTGAAATGTAAACAGCTTCAAATTATCAAAATAAATCTTTCTATGAAGTTGTAGAAGGGTATGGTGAGCTGCTACTTCTAAGAATTATTGGGATTTTTTTTGTAATTCTATTAAATTTATAGAGTTGAATTTTGTGAAGTCTTCTTTTTTTGAAAGTTTGTTTATCTGGGTGGCAGAACATGCTAGCATTGTGGCTAATTTACAGCCTCCTGCAGCTTTTAATTTCAAACCTGTTTGATACACTGGTTTTGTAGAATAGTTCATAGATTTGGTTTTATAAACAGTCATTTTTACTCTCTCTTTCCATTTTAAAATTACCATGTGGAAATTCCTTCAAGTTTAAGAAATAGATTATTGTGCACTAAAACTTAGAGTTGGATTTAAATTGGCCTTTTTTAAATAAAGTAAACCAATCCCTTCACATGGTGTGTTATTACCTTCACTGTGGTTATGCTTCCTGGCCAAAGAGACACAGATTATTTTGAGAACATATCCCCCAAATATACAAAAATACCACACTTAAAATTCCTAATCGAATACACCAACATTATGGATCCCAGAAAATACCTATGTCCAGTGAGAATTCTCTCTAGTCTCACTGCCCACTCACTAGGCCACAAGAGCAAGGACTCTGCAGTGGTAGGAAAGATGGAGCTTCTGGACTGAGGACTGGATGCCAGCAGGAGAGGTGAGATGGTCATTGGCATATTGGGGAATGTAGGGCTGGTTGATCGGGGCACATGAGAAAGTTCCTATCCTCTCTCCCGACCTCGTTTAGTGTTTCTCTTCCTCTACTCCATTGAAGACTCAAGAACTCTGTTCCTGGAGCAAATCAAAACTCCTTCCCCTCTCTCAGTACTACAGAAGACACAATGGTGTCAAAATGAGAACAGGAAGAAAATGAAGAAGAAGCATTAGAATTGTGAACATTGGTAAAGTTTCATTTTGAGAAATCTCATAATAAAAGGTATTCTTGAGAGTTGCTGAAAACTAAATAGAGCCAGGCTCTGGCATTTGCCTAGACTTTCATGCCTGTTGTTTTCTTGCACAATTTTAGTCACATGAGCTTCTTTCTTCTCTGAGGACATCTAGAGTCTGCATTTTGAGATTCCAATAATAAGGTAAAATTTATTTGCTATACATGGATCCAATCAGATCTCTGCACTCCTTTTTTTATTCTTATCCCTCTCACAAGGACATACCTGAAATACGTTTCATAGTCCATGGCTGACTGTCAGAAGAGTGTGCTTGAGCATGGTTTTGAAGCAACAAATCTGCCCCCTACTGATAGTAGGCAACCTTTCATAAATCTCAGTGTCCTTATTGGTAAACAGAGATGATGACAGTGCACTGCCTCCTAAAGTCACTGTGAAAATAAAGTGTGCATTGGGCACGGTGGCTCATGCCTGTAATCCCAGCACTTTGGGAGGCCGGGAGGTGGGTGGATCACTTGAGGTCAGGAATTTGAGACCAGCTTAATCAATATGGTGAAACCACGTCTCTACTAAATACAAAAAATTAGCCAGGCGTGGTGGTGCATGCCTGTAATCTCAGCTACTTGGGAGGCTGAGGCAGGAGAATAGCTTGAACCTGGGAGGTAGAGGTTGCAGTGAACAGAGATTGCGCCATTGCACTCCAGCCTGGGCAACAAGAGTGAAAACTCCGTCTCTAAATAAATAAATAAAATAAAGCGTGGCAAGGTATGAGAAGAGCTGAGCACAGAGCCTAGCACAAGAGAAGCGCTTAATACATACATTATTATATTGTTTTTACTAAGTCCCCTTCTTTTTTTTTTTCCATGTTTTTCCTTTCATCTTCCCCTTTCTTCACCACTATTGATGTTGCAATCACCACAACTTTGTCGCTGGCAGTGCAAGGCACTGAAGTGAGAAGCTGTATATGGAATACATGAGGCAGCTGGGTCTGTGACCATTACCTCCATTCACTGAGACCAGACTGCTTTGTGTATCTAAATAAACAGCCATTGGAAAAGGATTGGTAAGATACACTTGCAACCATATTTTTCCATTGTAAGCTTTTGATCAACTTCCATTCCAGGTGGACAATTTACCAGAGTGGTTTGTAGTTATGAAGATGAGAGAATTCTTCAATTCATTTTCTTATATGAAACTCTCTGACTACGGGTTGAATTTGTTTAAAGGAACTTACCTGAGCTTGACAACTAATCACATGTACATTTTTATTTTAAATATTTCATTAAGGGCCCTACATGATGGAGTCTCCTATTTTAAGGTGCTTTAGAGTAGCTGTCTCTTTTGAGAAAGGAAAATAAATATTTAAAATTAAAATTTTAAAATTTACATGAACTGATGAGTTATAACTCAGAATTAAATGCTAATTTGGATAGAGCAAGAAGAATTAAGTACATTTATAATTTGATTGTATAATTAATTCTTCCTTTCTAATAAAATCAGCACAATATAGGAAAAGGTTAGAAAAATACAAAAAAGACCTACTGTTAACAACATATCTGGTGTGCATTTTGCATATTTTTTTTCTGGCCTTTGCACATATATTTTTAAAAAATATGATTGTGGCCGGGTGAGGTGGCTCATGCTTGTAATCCCAGAACTTTAGGAGGCCAAGGCAAGAGAATTGCTTGAGTCTGGGAGATCAAGGCTACAATGAGCCATAATCCAATCACTGCATGCACACCAGGCTAGTGACACTGAGACCGTATCTCAAAAAAAAAAAAAAAAAAAAAAAGATTGTATTGATTTTTTAAAAAAATTTTGCTCTTTTCATTTAATACTAATTTTTGCTTAAACACAATATTTTTAATGATTACTTAATATTCCATTGCATGAATGTACAATAATTTATCCACTTCTGCTAGTGGAGGCATTTATCTCCTTGTCAGTTGGACATTTACTTTGTTTCCAGTCTTACAGTATTATAAATAAGTGATATTGAACATCCTTATACCTACATATTTATCTTTATATGGGGGAGTGCTTTAATGGAAAGAATAATGATGCCAATGGTTTTAAATGGAACTTTTATAATATTCTTTAATTTTAATTTTTGAATTCAGCAGAAAAGCATGAGTCTTGAAATAAAGTGGAGAAGGATCTCCTTAAAAAGAGGTGGCTGGTAAAATAGCTGTAACTTCAGCATAACTTTGACAAAAATTGAACCAAAGATTTAGCTGAAGAGGAAAAATAAAGGAAAGATATGGTATAGAAAGGACAATATTATAATTTGAAATAAGGAAAGGACCAAGAAGTTAGAATCAGGATGTCCGTAAGATTCTAAATTAGGATTTCAAAAGTAATAATGTTACAGACCTTTATAAAAAGAAAAGATGAGAAACTTTGTTTATGTATTATGTTTTAAGAAATTATTTGACATTCAGTTACATATATTTGCATGAGTGATACTGAATTTTAGAATGGATTAAGAAGAAAATTAAATTAAAACCCATCATTATATAGATGGTTGTAGAAATAATGAGACTGACAAAGATGGATTCATTTAACACACACCCATACAGCATCCACTATACAGAAAATGATGTGCTAGGTGTTCAAAGCAGTAGGAAAATGAAACTTCAGGGGCAAATGATGAGGTGGTGGGTAAATAGAAATAGCTGCACCAGAAAAACGAATTTATTTAAACTATATTTGAACATATTTTAGTTTTAGTCATGGCTATAAAGCAAAGCATATAAGAATGGGAAATCAAATATTGCCAGCCATCTCTTATAATAATTAAGAAAGGAGAATAACCATGAGGTGGTGCTATTCAACAAGAAATCAGAAATCACAGCTTAAGAATTTTGATGTTTATTTTGGCTAACTAATCCTCTAGAAAGGCACACTGAAATTGCTAAATCTTCAGGAAACAAACACTGGGAATTTAAAGGGACAAATTAGTAACTGCTCCATCTAACTCATTTCCTTAGGCCATTTGAATTTTTGGAAATATTGCAAATAAACGAATCTGTGGTTTTCTGGAATTGGAAGAGCAAAGCTCAAAGATACTCAGACAGAATACTTCCTGCCTTGGATAAGTGCCTGCTGTGAGGCCATGGGCAGGTTGAAAGGCAGCCCACGAGGAACAAGAGAACAAAGGCCCTTCTATTTTCATGAGTTTACATTTGTCAGTTTCTCCAGTGGGTGAGACACCTCCATGTGTTTGGCAGAGAGTGGTTTTGGACTGAACCATATGGAATCATTCCTGAGACAGGCATTGGTTGATTTATATTAATATAAAAGCAAGTGATTTTTAAAAAATATAAAATGGGGCAGTGACACTGAAAAAAGAATAGTTTCACTTTAGTAACTCACAGTACTTTTTTTTTTTAAAGAGCCATTTTGAAATAAGCACCAAATGTGCCGTATATTTTCATAAACTGTAGCTTATAAATTAGATTAACTATATATTTCTTAAGACTTATATAAGGCTGAATATGGTCTAAACTAGTATTTAAATTACATCCTTCCCCTCCTAGACAATTCTTATGGTTTCGTAAATATTACATGTGGCCTCTAGAATTAAACCAACTTGGTTTACATTTGAAAATGGGGGTTAGGGAGGGAAGGCCCCATAACAAAGTTTTTCAACTCAGTGAAAGAGTTTACAATGTCAGTTGGAATTTTCAAAACATTTGGGAAATACCCAACAGGAAGATAGAAGCCAAGAAAATCACTTGGAAATAAAGAAAGACATATAGAGGTAAAAATAAGTCAAAATAAGAAAAATGGAAATGCTTTAGGCTTGCTGCATGTTTGGGTGAAGAATTCTGTGAAGTTTAGTGGCTCTTTTGAGTTTAAGAGGGATGTTCCTATTTGGGTATAATGCGAAAACATAGTTTCCTCAGTAGCTGGCACATCTATCTCCCCTCAACCCGTAAACCGTCAAACATGTCTTGACTGCTCCGGATGGCTGGGTTTGTCTAGTGCTGATGGAATCTCAATCTTTCTTACCTAGACCTCAGAAGGGTAGCACCTACAAGGTGAGGCTAAATCTGAAAAGTGGACAAGGGGATCAAGAAAGAGGAAAAATAAAAAATAGGGAGTTAAGATCAAAGGCAGATTTTGCCCCTCTCTGGTCCCTGATCAGGGAACAGAAAGCAGAACTTCCCAGAGACAGAGCATTTTCTTGATTCTGGCACTTTTTCAAGCCGTAAGCTCTATCGTGCTCTTTCCTTCACTGCTAACTGCCAGTGATGTACCATTTTCCCTTTACTGCTTTTTATTTTCCAGCTTTTGTACTCTGGTTTCCCAATTCAATATGCTGCAATAAGGTCACCAGATTTCTCCAAATTATCCAGTCAAGTGGTAATTTTTTTCAGTCATCTTATTTGTTATCTGGTTCAATCATTCATTGAAATTTGACTTCCTTTGGGTTCTATGAGAAGCTCTCTCCTGTCTCTATTCCTGACTACCTGAATATTCTCTGTTTCCTCCTCAACTCTTGCTACTTGAATGTCAACTTTTCTGGATTTCAATTTCAGCCTTTCCCCCCTCCAGTTCTACCTACTTTTACAGGATGAGCTACTTATCCTGGGCTCATCTTCTAATTCTTTGTTGATAAATCTGAAATCCATGCCTCAAATCACAAGTCTTTCCCAGAGTTGCAGATATCAGTATCTAATTTCCTAGATGTTTTATGAACATCTTCATAAAAATGTCTGCAGGCACTTCAAACTCAGAAAGTCCCATACTGATATCTGGCCTTTCCTGCCGAATCTTCCAACTCTTTTTGATTTTATTAATAAAGAGAGCTCTACAACTTCCCTAGCTAGAAACCTTGGATTCATCCGTGAGTCTTCTCTCTCTTGTATCCTCCATCTCATATCCATCAGAAGTCTTTGGAATTACATGTTTAAATATATTATACATTTGTGCCTTATTTATCTTTGTCCATATTTTATTTTATTGCTTTCCTGAACCATTGCAATAGCTTCATAACTTGATTCTTTTCTAGTCCCCATTTGGTCCTTCATACAAACTAGTACCAGACCTAACCTTCCAGAAGACAAATCAGATCACAAGTCACACTTGCATTCTTATAAACTTTCTATGGTTTCCCATGATCCATTGATTAAAATCCAAATTTTCTCACATCACACTTAAGATTGTTCATAGTTGGGCCTTAACATACCTTGTGTCTTATGTCTCCTCCCATACATGTAAGCCACCCCAAATGACTCTTCATCATGCAAATTCTAATATCTCTGCCTCAAAGATCTCTTTCCCCATTTTCCACATTATATTGATCAAGACTCAGATCAAATATCAATTCCTCCATGACACATATTTTTCTAGTGCCTAATAAGAATTCTGTGTTTGTTATTTTTCTAAAACTGTAAGCCTGAGACTTATAAAGGATTTTAAGTAATTAATTAAATCACTCATTTATTTTGTATCAACATTTATGAGTAATTAATTTGTGTCAACTACCAAGGTGGGCCATAGGAAGAAAAAAGCGGAGACTCAATCTCTGCCCTTGAAGAACTTACAGTGTATTAGGTAAAGAAGAATAAGAAATGCATTTTTATGGTGCAATTATCCACCTCAATACAATTTGTCCACCCTTTTGCCTCCATGAATGACTGAAACATTATTTCCTTTTTGGTGACAAAGGTAAATTGTGTGCATGTGGAACAGATCTCTTCTCTTAGGCCTCAGGTACATGTCTAAGACTCAGCCAACTCCTAGTGTGTTTCTTCTTCTTTTGTTTTTGTTTTTTCTTTTTTACAGCATAAGCAGGGCTTGCAGGACTAAATTTGTTTTCCTCTCTCCTCTAAAACTGCCATACCGTCATTTGGTTTACTTGGGCTTGACTTGTTTAATTTTTTTTTTTAAATAAAGATTTTTGTGGATACATAGTAGGTGCATATATTTATGGGTTACATGAGATGTTTTAACACAGGCATGCAATGTGAAGTAAGCGCATTATGGGGACTGGGGTATCTGTCCCCTCAAGCATTTATCCTTTGAGTTATAAACAATCCAATTACACTTTTAAGTTATTTCAACATGCAAAATTAAGTTATTATTGACTATAGTCACCCTATTGTGCTATCAAATAGTAGGTATTAATCATCCTTTTTTTTTTGTACCCTGGCCTTGTTTCTTGTAAACACAAGCAAGCAGGTGCTTTCATTAGGTGAGTTTTACTATTATTAAGATCACAACTGGGAAACAGACAATGGAGAATAAAAATAATACTCAGGGACTATATCAAGTTTAACAAGATCTTCCAAAATTAGTGTTTGGCATACTGTTGGCAAAGTAACTGGGTGTCCCATTGGTTTTCTGCTTTGTGCTTTTATTCCAAAAAGTAAACTCACCACACTTCCTCCTTCTTTCTAATTCTCACTAAAGGGCTTGCTTACCCCATTCTCATTGGAGGTCTCTCTCCGAGAAAGGAGGCTGGGAAGATCTACCAGAATAGAATAAAGAGAGCTAAACTAATCATCAACTTAGGTGCCCCTTCAAATTAAGGAGGTGATTCACATCTCTGTCCATCTTTAGACACAAAGACATCTGAGTCTCTGTGTCCCCTGCCTCACACAAGATGGTTCTTCTTTTGTCTCTACCTTACAGAAACTTATTCTAGTGGTTCAGTTTACACTTTTTCTACCCTAACTTTCTCTCGTATTCTCCCTGGGAACTAACAGTAACCACCTTCCCTCCCCTCTTCCCTTCTTTCATCCTTTTTTAAAAAAACTGCTTTATTGAAGTATAATTGATGCACAGAAACGGCACACCAAACTTGCTGAATTTGGACATATAGAAACACCTATGAAACAATCACCACAACCAAGGTAACAGACATATCCATCACCTCCAAAAGTTTCCATGTGCCTCATTTTTGTTCTTATTGTAACAATGAGATCTACTGTCTTAATTTTTTTCTTTCCTGAGACAGAGTCTCACTCTGTTGCCAGGCTGGAGTGCAGTGGTGCGATCTCGGCTCACTGCAACTTCCGACTCTCTGGTTCAAGTGATTCTTCTGCCTCAACCTCCCATGTAGCTGGGATTACAGGCATGCGCCACCACGCCCAGCTAATTTTTCTATTTTTAGTAGAGACGGGGTTTCACCATGTTGGCAAGGATGGTCTCGATCTCCTGACCTTGTGATTCGCCTGCCTCGGCCTTCCAAAGTGCTGGGATTACAGGCATGAGCCACCGCGCCCGGCCCACTCTCTCAACTTTTTAAGTGCACAATACAGTATTGTTCTCTCTACGTACTATGTTGTGCAACATATCTCTATAAATTATTAATCTTGCATAATTGAAACTTTATATTCATTGAACAGCAACTTACCCTTTCCCTCTACTCCCAGGTCCTTGAAACTACAATTCTATTCTCTGCCTCTATGGGTTTGACTATATTAGATACCTCATATAAGTGGAATCATGAACTATTTGTCATTCTGTGACTGGTTTATTTTATCATAATGTCCTCAAGGTTTATCCATATTGTTTCAAATGGTAGAATTTCTTTTTTTAAAGGCTGAATAATATTCCATTTTATGAATATACCATATTTTCTTTATTTATCTGTTGATGTTAGACATTTGGGTTGTTTCCATATTTTTGTTATTGTGAATAGTGCTGCATTGAACATGGGGTGCAGTTGTTGCTCCAAGATCCTGATTTCAATTCCTTCGGATATATCCCAGAAGTTGAATTGCTGTATAATATGGTAGTTCCAATTTTCATGTTCTGAGGAATCTTCATATTTTTTTCATACAGCTGCACCATTTTTTATTCCTGCCAAGTAGTGTACAAGGGTTCCTATTTCTTCACATCCTTGCCAACATATCATCTTGGATGTGCTCAATCTTTTCTGATTTTGGAAGCTTCTACAATTTGAATGTATATGTCCCTCCAAAAATCATATATTGTAACTTAAACCTCAAGATGATGGTATTAAGAGGCAAGGCCCTCGGGAGGTAGTTAGGCCACTAGGACTCTGCTGTCATGGGTGGGATTATAAAAGAAATTAAGGGTGCAAGTTTGTTTCTTTTTGCTCTTCTGCCATGTGAGGACACAGCTACCATGTAAGGATGCAGCAATAAGGTGCCCTCTTGGAAGCAGAGGGAAAGCCCTTACAGACATGAAATCTGAAAGTTCCTTGACCTTGGACTTCCCAGCCCCCAGAACTATGAAAAATAAATTTCTATTAATTATAAATCATCCAGTCTAAGGTATTCTGTTATAGCAGCACAAGCAGACTAAGACAGAAGCTAAGAAGGGTACGACCTGGTTAGTGCTTAGATAAGAGCAGGCATTTTATTTTACTTGTACACTATTTCTTCGCATGTCTGAAAGTTTGTTGAAAAATGGTCAAATACTTTAAGGCCAAGGAAGCACAAGACTTGCTAAACAGTAAACTCTAGGAGAAAAGTATTTTTTTGTTTGCGTATAATATTTTGTTGTCTGACTTGTAACTCATGCCTAGAATAATGCCTGGTAAGTATAAGCAAATATTTTTAAAAGAATAAGGACATTATGTTTTAGTGTGCTTAGCTGTGATAATTTTAAATTAATTGAATGAAAAATGCATTTTAAAATATTTTAAAATAAAAAATCTTATGAATAATATGGAGTGATAATAGAACTCATATTTTTGACTTTCCTAGATGCAGTTAAAGAAAATCATTTCTACAACTTCAGCTTTTTAAATACAGATAATATAATCAAAATAATTTCTTCTATGTTGTCAGTGGTGGTTATTTTGTAACAATGATTTATTTAAGTAACTTCTGTACCAAATTACATATTGTTCATAATTATCGTTTTTATAAGAAAACCTCATCTAGTGAGCTGGTGGGTAGAAGTTAATATTTTTAATCAACGGAGATTAAAGTAGTGTTGTTTTTGAGTACTTAAAGATAGTCATTCTAAGTCAGTGCTTGTGCTTAGTTATTGTAAGTTCTATGTTCTTATAAAAACAAAAACAAAATCATAACAACAGCATAAATGCAACACCACCAATTTACTCTTGTTTCCTATTTTTTAGGAAACATTCTCAAACACTAATTATAAGAATCAAGTGAAATCCTTAGTTAAGTCTTGGGTAAGGCTCAAGAATCTGGTTTGGGTGAGTGGTCTATAATTAGAGTGCCTTATTTTCAGGGTCAGACTTGCCACATTTGTAATGGGACTATAATATAGTCATCATCTTTAAAAATGAGTATATATTTAAATTTTAAATTCTTATTATCTAGTTCTTATATGTGATTGAATATATTATTATACTTAACATTCAGTTATTTAATTAATTCTCTTTTAGCACATGTTTTCATTTAGAATATGAGCTCTGTATCCAGGCTGTGTGGATTCAAATTTTCGTTCTACATTATGTAGCTTTGTGACTCTAGCAACATTTCTTAGCCTCTCTGGGTCATAATTTACCAATTTGTAAAATGCAAATAGTAATAGCTCCTTACTTGATAAGATTGATGCCAGGATTAAATGAACATTTGGGACATAGTAAACATCAAAATGTTAGCTATGATTATTTTGATTGCTTCATGGATTTATTATATGAATTTAAATAATTTTCTATTTTTATTTGTTATTGTATATACAAATCATAGTGTGTATATATTAAAGTTTGTCCATTACATTCCCAAAGTATGCCCATTGTCCAGGAGTTCTCTTTGGTTTAGCATTTGTCCTGGGCAAAATGTGTCAAGATTTGGATGATAAATTGTATGGTCACCTTAAATGTGTATAATGAAATAATATATTTTGAGAGCACAAAACTCTTAACTAAATAAATATCAACCAATTACACATTATGGCTACTTTTTTTTTTTTTTTTTTTCTGTGAGCAGTGCTTTCTTTTTTCCCTTTAGACATGAGAAGTTCTGTGGGTATAGTTTCTTGTGCACTATCTGCTAATCTGACCCCTGTTAACTGTTTTCATTTCCAGTAGTATCTGAACTAAGCTAAACGTCTCAGAAGGGACTCTACCAGTGAAGTGGATGTGCTTGCCAGTTACTAAGCCCTGATGCCCTTGAACTCACTCAAGGTTAGGTTTATGAATCAAAGTTAATGATATTACTTGCTGTACCAATGGAATTTGTGACATCTCTCACTTAAAGCCAATTCTGCTAAACAAGTTCCAAGAATTCTATCTGAATTAATTTCAAAATGTGAGTTTCTCTATCCTTTGACTCTCTGTTTCAGTTTCCTGCAAATAATTTAAATAACTATCTCATGTATACCTCATCTAAAGGTACCAGCTTTTTGTTTTTTTTAACAATAAGCATATTTTAGAATGTGTTATCTGAATCTAATCAGAGAGGAGATACTCTGACCAATAATTGATAATTCAGGCTCTTAAATTTCTGGTGCAAATTTGTACAGAAAGTTGATTCCAGTGTAGCAGAAGAGTTCAAATAAATAAGTTATATTCTTATACACTGCTACTATTTTCCCAATTTTTGGCAGAATTACATTTCTCCCTCTCTCTTTCTTTTCCTTTCTTTTTCTTTCTTTCTCATTCTTTCTCTCTCCTTCCTTCCTTCCTTCTTTCCTTCCTTCCCTCCTTCCCTCCTTCTCTCTCTCTTTCTTTCATTTTTTTCTTTCTTGACTCAGTCTCGCTCTGTTGCCTAGGCTGGAGTGCAGTGGCGCAATCTCGGCTCACCACATCCTCTGCCTCCTGAGTTCAAGTGATTCTCCTGACTCAGCCTCCCAAGTAGCTGGGACTACAGGGGCCCACCACCATGCCTGGCTAATTTTTGTATTTTTAGTAGAGGCGGGGTTTCACCATGTTGGCCACGCTTGTCTGGAACTCCTGACCTCAAATGATCCACCCACCTTGGCCTCCCAAAATGCTGGGATTACAGGTGTGAGTCACTGCACCCAGCCTCTTTCTTTTTGTAAGCCAAGTTGAAGTTCCAAATGATTGGTTTCTCCTGGAACTGTGGATGTAATAAAGTATGTCGAGGAGCAAATACAGATTTTTCTGCCTGACCCAAAAATGTCACAGTGTGCCATGCAACATCAAACAGCTTGACTCTGTAAATAGTACACAACATTCTTTTGCCTTTAGAACCTGTGTATATAACCTACAACACAAAACATTTTCTTTATAAAAATAATTGTAGATATTTAACATATGCCAACTGAATCTGATCTATTTTTATACGAAGTTGTTTGGGGAACTGAGCAGTGATTTAAAGAGACAGTACGTACATAGGCATGAACGCAAACACATTTAATTACAAACAGGACAAAGCAAGTTTTGGAAATCCTGTAGTCTTCTACTTTTCTTGAAGTAAATTTGCATGTAACATCCCAAATCTGTGCATGTTTATTAGTGTTTTGCTTCTTTTCCAGAAACCCTTTGAGGTTCAATTAAATTTTAATTTTGGATTATTAACAAATAATTTTTAGTATAAGTATATCCATAAAATATTTAGGACAGAGATTCTGATACATTATATTTTTGTTTTCATTAGTTTCAAAGAACTTCTTGATTTCTGCCCTAATTTTGTTATTTACCCAGAAGTCATTTAGGAACACGTTATTCAATTTCTATGTAATTGTATTGTTTTGAGTGAATTTCTTAGTCTTGATTTTGAATTTGATTGGGATGTGGTCCAAGAGACTGTTTGTTATGCCTTCAGTTCTTTTGCATTTGGTGTTACCGATTTTAGGGTGGAGGCTGGGAGGAGGGAGAGGATCAGGAAAAATAACTAATGAGTTCTAGGCTTAACACCTGGGTGATGAAATAATTTGTACAACGAACCCCCATGACACAAATTTACCTAAGTAACAAACCTGCCCTTTTACCCCCTGGACCTAAAATAAAGGTTAAAAAAAAGAAAAAAATAATTAGGACATATTTATATTAAAAATTATTAAACACTTATTTAAATTTGAATTGCATATAAATAATACTTTAATATATGTATATCCCAAATATATTATAGATTACACTTGTAAAAAAACCTTTTGATTATCTGAAATTTGAATTTAACTGAGTGTCCTGTATTTTTATTGGCTAAATCTGACAACGTTAAACTATATCTATCTTTTTTTCAATTATATTTTAAGTTCTGGGATACATGTGCAGAACGTGCAGGTTTGTTACATAGGTATACATGTGCCATGGTGGTTTGCTGCACCCATCAACCTGTCATCTAGGTTTTAAGCCCTACATGCATTAAGTATTTCACCTAATGCTCTCCCTCCCCTTCCCCTGCAACCCCCGACAGGCCCTGGTGCATAATGTTCCCTTCCCTGTGTCCTTGTGTTCTCATTGTTCAACTCCCACTTATAAGTGAGAACATGCAGTGTTTGCTTTTCTGTTCCTGTGTTAGTTTCCTGAGAATGATGGTTTCCAGCTTCATTGATGTCCCTGCAAAGGACATGAACTCATCCTTTTTCTATGGCTGCATAGTATTCCATTGTGTATATGTGCCACATTTTCTTTATCCAGTCTATCACTGATGGGCATTTGGGTTGGTTCCAAGTCTTTGCTATTGTAAATAGTGCTGCAATAAACATATGTGTGCATGTGTCTTTATAGCAGAATGATTTATAATCCTTTGTGTATATACCTAGTAATGGGATTGCCAGGTCAAATGGTATTTCTGGTTCTAGATCCTTTGGGAATCGCCACACTGTCTTCCACAATAGTTGAACTAATTTACACTCCCACCAACAGTGTAAAAGCATTCCTATTTCTCCACATCCTCTCCAGCATCTGTTATTTCCTGACTTTTTAGGGATCGCCATTCTAACTGGCGTGAGATGGTGTCTCATTGTGGTCTTGATTTGCATTTCTGTAATGACCAGCGATGATGAGCTTTTTTTCATATGTTGGTTGGCTGCATAAATGTCTTCTTTTGAGAAGTGTCTTTTCATATCTTTTGCCTACTTTTTGATGGGGTTGTTCTTTCTTGTAAATTTGTTTAAGTTCCTTGTAGATTCTGGATATTAGACTTTTGTCAGATGGATAGATTGCAAAAATTTTCTCCCATTCTGTAGTTGCCTGTTCACTCTGATGAACTAAATCTATCTTTCAACTGAGTTGTTACACTTTAGAAAGGAGGCTAGCTATGGTTTAGCACATTCAGCAATGATGGGCAGAAAATTAAGGGTATTTGGCTGATTAAAGTGATAAAGCAGGACTTGTGGCCTCTTCATATGAATAATACTGAATTCTGTGTAATGAAACTTTAAGACAGTGAAAAAGTGTGTATACCTCTTTAAATTCATTATAATGGAGTTTGACTAGGAATAATATGTTGACTATTATTAGCAGTTGTACCTTAAGTAACATGTGAGCAAAATATATTGCAAAGAGATCTGAACAATCCAGCCATATGAGAGGTCATTTGATATTGACAAGAGTGCTTTGAGTGGTTAAATGGAAATAATGCTCATAAAATGTATTTTTGCCAACAGGTTCATGAGAGGTCTGGAGAATGGAAGCAAAATGAACAATATGACAATTAAGAATACAATGGCACTTGAAAAAGAAAGGATATAGGACACAGTTGAAAATGGAAGATGTAGGATCATTCTATTAGAAGAATAAAATAGTTTGCAAATATACAGGTAAGAGCGTGCAGGCAGATGTACCCGGAAAGGACCTGAGAACTCAAAATGAGTGACCAGTAATGTAAATTTATTTAAAGTTCAAAGAGATGTGTGAAAAAATAAGTGAAACATGGATGAACAGAAATCCTCCTATCTTAATCAGCTCTAGTTGAAGTCAGAGTAGGACTATGTGCTAAAAATGGTAAATTAAGGAAAACTGAAAGAAGGAACGCGATAAAGAGACAACATAAATGAGATGGAAAACTGGCAATGAGGAAGGGTAAAGACATGGTGATGATTTGAACAGCAGGAAAAAAGGCTTCAGAGATATTTACTTACCAAACAAGATTATTAAGAGAGTGGAAATTACTCCTACAGAGCTTTACTTTCTTACTACAACATGTCAAGCGAAGGTTCTCTCATGCCTGTTACTTGAGTCATTTTCTGTCAACTTTGTGGGAACAGAGGAGCTTAAATTGATGTGCCTTGATGGCCTACGAGCTACTCAGCTATGAACTACCCAACAGGGAGTAATATTCTCATGCTTTTTTGGGTTGGCTTTCTCTATGCACATGTTTGGTCTTTCCTTACTCATCTTAAAATAAATTAATTAATTTTATTGAACATGTACTGAATACTTCTGCTGGACGTGATGAATATAAAAATGTATAAGTCACACAATCTTTTACCTTGAGGAGTTTACAGCTGAAAGTGTGAATGCGTGAGTGTGTGAGTGTGTGTGTTGAGAGTGATTGTAAGTAATCTGATATTTCTGAACTATAAATTTTATGGTGGGAAAATTTAAATAAAACACAGGTGTAAGAAGAATACATATTAGTACTCAAAATGAAGACATTAAAATGCATACTAAATATATAAGTA
Source organism: Pongo abelii (assembly GCF_028885655.2). Lineage (NCBI taxonomy): Eukaryota > Metazoa > Chordata > Mammalia > Primates > Hominidae > Pongo > Pongo abelii. The sequence goes on along the minus strand of NC_071989.2, from coordinate 94,605,802 downwards.
GAGAGAACGATAGCATGCTAAATGATAGCCCAGAACCTGAGTTTGTTTTTCTCCATTACCTAAGAGACTTCTTTACTAGCAGAAAATACTCAAAAATTCTATATTTTATGCCTCTACGTGTGTATGTATGAGAGAAAGGAGGGGAGGTTGACTCACAGTCAGTACTAAAAGAATGAAGGAAGGAAAGAGAAATGTTCCTGAAAGTCTTTAAACTGTTGGATATCAGCCCTTTTATGCAGTCCACAAATGCAGCAGATTCTTGTGAGCTCAGAGCAACTTACATTGCAACCTTATCCATCCTATGGATTCCCCATCCACTAAGCTTATTATTATCATTATTATTATTATTAAGACAGAGTCTCACTCTGTCACCCAGGCTGGAGTGCAGTGGCATGATCTCGGCTCACTATAACTTCTGCCTTCTGGGTTCAAGTGATTCTCCTGCCTCAGCCTCCCAAGTAGCTGGGACTATAGGCATGTACCACCATGCCCAACTAATTTTGTTGTATTTTTAGTAAAGATGGGGTTTCACCATGTTGGCCGGGCTGGTCTCGAACTCCTGACCTCAAGCCATCCACTCCCTTTATCATCCTAGAGTGCTGGGATTACTGGCAGAAGCCACCACCACATCTGGGCCATTATTAATTTCCTATTTCTTTTCCTGTTTTTGCTCCTTTGGTTTGATGCAGTTAGTTTCTTCTAGCTTTTTGACCTCAATTTTTTTTCCTGGTAATATTTCTCTCTTGTGATAATCATTGGAAATGTCCTTCTTGCTTCAGTCCAGTCCACAGAACACCTCCTTATGAGGTTGTTTCCACCTATCATGAGGGTTATGAATTGGGGTTTGGTTTGAATCTCAGGCCTCAGTTTATCCACACAGAGAGACAAAGCCAGGTGAAGAAAGAGTTTGGTTCCAAATTATGATGCTATGTTATATAGGATAAGGCTGAGCCATGAGGCTACATCTAGAGGTTACCATGGGTTCCTAGTATCCTGCCTCTAGGCACACCCCTTCCAGAAATACTCTGAAAGTTAGGACACACAATGTAAGAACAAATAGAACAAGGAAGAATGAGAAAGAGTTTTTTCCTTAGGCCTGCGGTCTTCTCAGACCATCTGTCCAAGTAGAGTTCCTTCTTTTAGGGTCTATTGCCATAAGCAGCCTCATGAAATAAGAAAAAGGAAAATAGGCATCCTTATTGAAAGAGGGGTCAAGTAGGAAAAAACTGTCATACAGACTTAGAAGGGCATCTCTAGCTCATTGCCTCAATAAGCATCCCTAAGTCCTCACCCATCAATTTCTGTCCCCTTTCTTTTTGGACATGAAATAACAGGCTATGTAGGAGAAAATACAGATGTACCAACAACAATAAAGTGGAAGAGTTCTGAGCACTTTACAATTTATATACCAAGTCACCAGGGCATTCAGGTATCATTTTTTAAAAAGAGCCTGCTGTATGGCAGAAATTGTTCTAGGCACTCTCATGGAGTGTGTATTCTAGATCTAGGGTTGTCTTGTGGTTATTTTTACAGTACTGCCAGCCAGCTGAAGAATACTGCGTCCTTATACGCTCTGATCTTATTATCCTCAGCTCCAGGAGCTGAATTCCCTCATTCTCCTCCAAACACAGAAAAGGTATTGGCTATACTTTTGCTGTGTCTTATGGACCACTTGTATCAGTGATTCAGCTTACTTATCTGGACTAAAAATACTAAACTCCCAATTATTTTTTTCTTGATGAACTCCTACTCAAAATTAAAACTTCTTTTATGAAGTTTTTCTTCAAACGCCTTCCTCTAACAAAATACAATATGCAAAACAGGCAGAAAGCCACTTGTTCTACCAGGAGGTCAAGTTAACAATGAAATCAAAAATAAAATATTTGTAGATATAAAAGGCAAGATAATTAGAAATGACAAAAACATTGAAAATATTATCCTGCAAGATGGGCACACCCTAAACAGAATCAGTGTTCAACAGGGTCAAAATGATTGAATAAATACATTACTAAGTGAATAACTCTTGAGTAGATGAAATTTGTGAATGAATGAGTGCAAAAGCACTTTTGGCTATACAGTGGTTATTGTATTTCTATTGCAGTGAATAGTAAAATTATGTCAGCATGCAGTTTCCACATGCTAAAAAACTGCATAAAGTAGGGGCTTGGGTATTGTTATGCACTAGTAACTGCAGTAAATGACAAATTTCAGTCAAAGAAATGCTTAAGTCAGAATCCTGATGAAGTATTGAGCAGGGTGAGAACTAATATGAAGGGTTTTAATACATTTATGAAGATTATAAAATTAACCTGAATATTGACTCAAATGTTTTACAGGAGAGAAATATTCTCCAAATGCCTTTGAAAATACACATCAAGCACAGTGAAAATGGAATATAAATTGTATAATTGGCATACAAAAATTTCAAGTGATATATATTAATTGCATAGTGTAACAGAATTACCACACCCATAAATGTCTCCATGCCAAATACAGATCTTATTTAATTCTAATTAATATTAAACTTCTTGGCTGGGTGCAGTGGCTTATGACTGTAATCCCAGCACTTTGGGAGTCTGAGGCAGGTGGATCACCTGAGGTCAGGAGTTCAAGACCAGCCTGGCCAACATGCTGAAACTCTGCCTCTACTAAAAATGCAAAAATTAGCTGGGCATGTTGGCACACATCTGTAATCCCAGCTACTTGGGAGGCTGAGGCAGGAGAATCACTTGAACCCAGGAGGTGGAGGTTGCAGTGAGCCAAGATCACACCACTGCACTCCAGCCTGGGTGACAGAGTGAGAGTCCATCTCAACAACAACAACAACAACAACAACAAAACTTAACTTTCCATTATAGAAAATTTGCGGGGAGGAGCCAAGATGGCCGAATAGGAACAGCTCCGGTCTACAGCTCCCAGCGCGTGCGACGCAGAAGACGCGTGATTTCTGCATTTCCATCTGAGGTACCGTGTTCATCTCACTAGGGAGTGCCAGACAGTGGGCGCAGGTCAGTGGGTGAGCGCACCGTGCGCCAGCCGAAGCAGGGGCGAGGCATTGCCTCACTCGGGAAGCGCAAGGGGTCAGGGAGTTCCCCTTCCAGAGGTGACAGACGGCACCTGGAAAATCGGGCCACTCCCACCCGAATACTGTGCTTTTCCGACGGGCTTAGGAAACGGTGCCCCAGGAGAGTATAGCCCGCACCTGGCTCAGAGGGTCCTACGCCCACGGAGTCTCGCTGATTGCTAGCACAGCAGTCTGAGATCAAGCAGCAAGTCGGCAGCGAGGCTGGGGGAGGGGCGCCCGCCATTGCCCAGGCTCGCTTAGGTAAACAAAGCAGCCTGGAAGCTTGAACTGGGTGGAGCCCACCACAGCTCAAGGAGGCCTGCCTGCCTCTGTAGGCTCCACCTCTGGGGGCAGGGCACAGACAAACAAAAAGACAGCAGTAACCTCTGCAGACTTAAATGTCCCTGTCTGACAGCTGTGAGGAGAGCAGTGGTTCTCCCAGCACGCAGCTGGAGATCTGAGAACGGGCTGACTGCCTCCTCAAGTGGGTCCCTGACCCCTGACCCCCGAGCAGCCTAACTGGGAGGCACCCCCCAGCAGGGGCAGACTGACACCTCACACGGCCAGCCAGGTACTCCAACAGACCTGCAGCTGAGGGTTCTGTCTGTTAGAAGGAAAACTAACAGAAAGGACATCCACACCAAAAACCCATCTGTACATCACCATCATCAAAGACCAAAAGTAGATAAAACCACAAAGATGGGGAAAAAACAGAGCAGAAAAACTGGAAACTCTAAAAACCAGAGTACCTCTCCTCCTCCAAAGGAACGCAGTTCCTCACCAGCAACGGAACAAAGCTGGACGGAGAATGACTTTGATGAGCTGAGAGAAGAAGGCTTCAGACGATCAAATTACTCCGAGCTACGGGAGGATATTCAATCCAAAGGCAAAGAAGTTGAAAACTTTGAAAAAAATTTAGAAGAATGTATAACTAGAATAACCAATACAGAGAAGTGCTTAAAGGAGCTGATGGAGCTGAAAACCAAGGCTCGAGAACTACGTGAAGAATGCAGAAGCCTCAGGAGCCGATGCGATCAAATGGAAGAAAGGGTATCAGCCCTGGAAGATGAAATGAATGAAATGAAGCGAGAAGGGAAGTTTAGAGAAAAAAGAATAAAAAGAAACGAGCAAAGCCTCCAAGAAATGTGGGACTATGTGAAAAGACCAAATCTACGTCTGATTGGTGTACCTGAAAGTGATGGGGAGAATGGAAACAAGTTGGAAAACACTCTGCAGGATATTATCCAGGAGAACTTCCCCAATCTAGCAAGGCAGGCCAACATTCAGATTCAGGAAATACAGAGAACGCCACAAAGATACTCTTCGAGAAGAGCAACTCCAAGACACATAATTGTCAGATTCACCAAAGTTGAAATGAAGGAAAAAATGTTAAGGGCAGCCAGAGAGAAAGGACGGGTTACCATCAAAGGGAAGCCCATCAGACTAACAGCGGATCTCTCAGCAGAAACCCTACAAGCCAGAAGAGAGTGGGGGCCAATATTCAACATTCTTAAAGAAAAGAATTTTCAACCCAGAATTTCATATCCTGCCAAACTAAGCTTCATAAGTGAAGGAGAAATAAAATACTTTACAGACAAGCAAATGCTGAGAGATTTTGTCACCACCAGGCCTGCCCTAAAAGAGCTCTTGAAGGAAGCGCTAAACATGGAAAGGCACAACCGGTACCAGCCACTGCAAAATCATACCGAAATGTAAAGACCATTGAGACTAGGAAGAGACTGCATCAACTAACGAGCAAAATATCGAGCTAACATCATAATGACAGGATCAAATTCACACATAACAATATTAACTTTAAATGTAAATGGACTAAATGGTCCAATTAAAAGACACAGACTGGCAAATTGGATAAAGACTCAAGACCCATCAGTGTGCTGTATTCAGGAAACCCATCTCACGTGCAGAGACACACATAGGCTCAAAATAAAAGGATGGAGGAAGATCTACCAAGCAAATGGAAAACAAAAAAAGGCAGGGGTTGCAATCCTAGTCTCTGATAAAACAGACTTTAAACCAACAAAGATCAAAAGAGACAAAGAAGGCCATTACATAATGGTAAAGGGATTAATTCAACAAGAAGAGCTAACTATCCTAAATATATATGCACCCAATACAGGAGCACCCAGATTCATAAAGCAAGTCCTGAGTGACCTACAAAGAGACTTAGACTCCCACACATTAATAATGGGAGACTTTAACACCCCACTGTCAACATTAGACAGATCAACGAGACAGAAAGTCAACAAGGATACCCAGGAATTGAACTCAGCTCTGCACCAAGCAGACCTAATAGACATCTACAGAACTCTCCACCCCAAATCAACAGAATATACATTTTTTTCAGCACCACACCACACCTATTCCAAAATTGACCATATCCTTGGAAGTAAAGCTCTCCTCAATAAATGTAAAAGAACAGAAATTATAACAAACTGTCTCTCAGATCACAGTGCAATCAAGCTAGAACTCAGGATTAAGAATCTCACTCAAAACCGCTCAACTACGTGGAAACTGAACAACCTGCTCCTGAATGACTACTGGGTACATAACGAAATGAAGGCAGAAATAAAGATGTTCTTTGAAACCAACGAGAACCAAGACACAACATACCAGAATCTCTGGGATGCATTCAAAGCAGTGTGTAGAGGGAAATTTATAGCACTAAATGCCCACAAGAGAAAGCAGGAAAGATCCAAAATTGACACCCTAACATCACAATTAAAAGAACTAGAAAAGCAAGAGCAAACACATTCAAAAGCTAGCAGAAGGCAAGAAATAACTAAAATCAGAGCAGAACTGAAGGAAATAGAGACACAAAAAACCCTTCAAAAAATAAATGAATCCAGGAGCTGGTTTTTTGAAAGGATCAACAAAATTGATAGACCGCTAGCACGATTAATAAAGAAAAAAAGAGAGAAGAATCAAATAGATGCAATAAAAAATGATAAAGGGGATATCACCACTGATCCCACAGAAATACAAACTACCATCAGAGAATATTACAAACACCTCTATGCAAATAAACTAGAAAATCTAGAAGAAATGGATAAATTCCTCAACACATACACCCTCCCAAGACTAAACCAAGAAGAAGTTCAATCTCTGAATAGACCAATAACAGGAGCTGAAATTATGGCAATAATCAATAGCTTACCAACCAAAAAAAGTCCAGGACCAGATGGGTTCACAGCCGAATTCTACCAGAGGTACAAGGAGGAGCTGGTACCATTCCTTCTGAAACTATTCCAATCAATAGAAAAAGAGGGAATCCTCCCTAACTCATTTTATGAGGCCAGCATCATCCTGATACCAAAGCCTGGCAGAGACACAACAAAAAAAGAGAATTTTAGACCAATATCCTTGATGAACATTGATGCAAAAATCCTCAATAAAATACTGGCAAACAGAATCCAGCAGCACATTAAAAAGCTTATCCACCATGATCAAGTGGGCTTCATCCCTGGGATGCAAGGCTGGTTCAATATACGCAAATCAATAAATGTAATCCAGCATATAAACAGAACCAAAGACAAAAACCACATGATTATCTCAATAGATGCAGAAAAGGCCTTTGACAAAATTCAACAACCCTTCATGCTAAAAACTCTCAATAAATTAGGAATTGATGGGACGTATCTCAAAATAATAAGAGCTATTTATGACAAACCCACAGCCAATATCATACTGAATGGGCAAAAACTGAAAGCATTCCCTTTGAAAACTGGCACAAGACAGGGATGCCCTCTCTCGCCACTTCTATTCAACATAGTGTTGGAAGTTCTGGCCAGGGCAATTAGGCAGGAGAAGGAAATCAAGGGTATTCAATTAGGAAAAGAGGAAGTCAAATTGTCCCTGTTTGCAGATGACATGATAGTATATCTAGAAAACCCCATTGTCTCAGCCCAAAATCTCCTTAAGCTGATAAGCAACTTCAGCAAAGTCTCAGGATACAAAATCAATGTGCAAAAATCACAAGCATTCTTATACATCAATAACAGACAAACAGAGAGCCAAATCATGAGTGAACTCCCATTCACAATTGCTTCAAAGAGAATAAAATACCTAGGAATCCAACTTACAAGGGATGTGAAAGACCTCTTCAAGGAGAACTACAAACCACTGCTCAAGGAAATAAAAGAGGATACAAACAAATGGAAGAACATTCCATGCTCATGGGTAGGAAGAATCAATATCATGAAAATGGCCATCCTTCCCAAGGTAATTTACAGATTCAATGCCATCCCCATCAAGCTACCAATGACTTTCTTCACAGAATTGGAAAAAACTACTTTAAAGTTCATATGGAACCAAAAAAGAGCCCGCATCGCCAAGTCAATCCTAAGCCAAAAGAACAAAGCTGGAGGCATCACGCTACCTGACTTCAAACTATACTACAAGGCTACAGTAACCAAAACAGCATGGTACTGGTACCAAAACAGAGATATAGATCAATGGAACAGAACAGAGCCGTCAGAAATAATGCCACATATCTACAACCATCTGATCTTTGACAAACCTGAGAAAAACAAGAAATGGGGAAAGGATTCCCTATTTAATCAATGGTGCTGGGAAAACTGGCTAGCCATATGTAGAAAGCTGAAACTGGATCCCTTCCTTACACCTTATACAAAAATCAATTCAAGATGGATTAAAGACTTAAATGTTAGACCTAAAACCATAAAAACCCTAGAAGAAAACCTAGGCAATACCATTCAGGACATAGGCATGGGCAAGGACTTCATGACTAAAACACCAAAAGCAATGGCAACAAAAGCCAAAATTGACAAATGGGATCTAATTAAACTAAAGAGCTTCTGCACAGCAAAGGAAACTACCATCAGAGTGAACAGGCAACCTACAAAATGGGAGAAAATTTTCGCAACCTACTCATCTGACAAAGGGCTAATATCCAGAATCTACAATGAACTCCAACAAATTTACAAGAAAAAAACAAACAACCCCATCAAAAAGTGGGCGAAGGACATGAACAGGCACTTCTCAAAAGAAGACATTTATGCAGCCAAAAGACACATGAAAAAATGCTCACCATCACTGGCCATCAGAGAAATGCAAATCAAAACCACAATGAGATACCATCTCACACCAGTTAGAATGGCGATCATTAAAAAGTCAGGAAACAACAGGTGCTGGAGAGGATGTGGAGAAATAGGAACACTTTTACACTGTTGGTGGGACTGTAAACTAGTTCAACCCTTGTGGAAGTCAGTGTGGCGATTCCTCAGGGATCTAGAACTAGAAATTCCATTCGACCCAGCCATCCCATTACTGGGTATATACCCAAAGGACTATAAATCATGCTGCTATAAAGACACATGCACACGTATGTTTATTGCCGCATTATTCACAATAGCAAAGACTTGGAAGCAACCCAAATGTCCAACAATGATAGACTGGATTAAGAAAATGTGGCACATCTACACCATGGAATACTATGCAGCCATAAGAAATGATGAGTTCACGTCCTTTGTAGGGACATGGATGAAATTGGAAATCATCATTCTCAGTAAACTATCGCAAGAACAAAAAACCAAACACCGCATATTCTCACTCATAGGTGGGAATTGAACAATGAGAACACATGGACACAGGAAGGGGAACATCACACTTCAGAGACTGTTGTGGGTTGGGGGGAGGGGGGAGGGATAACATTGGGAGATATACCTAATGCTAGATGACGAATTGGTGGGTGCAGTGCACCAGCATGGCACATGTATACATATGTAACTTACTGCACATTGGGCACATGTACCATAAAACCTAAAGTATAATAATAATAATAATAATAATAATTACAATAAAAGAAAAAGAAAAAAAAAAAAAAAAAAAAAAAAGAAAATTTGCTCTCCTTGTGTATTAGATTGTTGACAAGCTGGTAAGTCAGTAATGATTCAGACATTTTAGCATCATGGTTAGCCTTTTATTTCTCTTATCCCAACCTCAAGTAACTCTTAGATCCAGGTGACATAGACACAGTATGGTGTACGAGTGGAAAGAGCTGGACAGCCCAATGTTCCCATTTCCTCACTCTGTGATCCTGGGACTCTTATCAGTCTAGACTTCCTCATCCACAAAATAGGGCATTACTGTAGAGAGAATTAAATGAAATTATATGTGTAAAATTTTGAGCCCAGTACTAGTTCATAGGAGGCATTCAATAAATGTGAATTCTTTTGTTTTTGCTCCAATTTGGAATTGGAAGCTGAAGGAAAGAAGAAAGGGAAAGTAGATGGTTGCTGCATGATCAATACCTTGATCCCTCCAATGCCTCCTGCACATCTTGGATAGAGATAGTTCAAGGAAAAGGCCAATGAATGAGAAATGATGTGGCTGGGGAGTGGGAAAGGCAATGACCACAGTTGCAACCTCTGCTCTGAAAGAGAACACTCAATTCCCTAGGAAACTCTGGTTGTGACAGAAGGAACAGCCTGTATTGATCTCATCTATGAGAGACCCTACTAAGTACTGAATCGGAAGCCTAATTTTGCCTTTGTATCCAATGTTAATAGTTCTAAGTTTTCCAACCATTTTTGTCTTTAACCTTCTAATTCCTAGAAGCCAAGTAGGTGAATCACAGTAATGAATTCAGGGTATGAATTCTGAATATATTTTTGTACAAGTTCATTGACTTCATTAAAATATCTTTAAAATTGTAAATGTGGAAGCCTAAAATAGATTATTTTATTTAAATATATCAGTTCTCTTGTTGGCAGGGAGCAGAAGGAGGCAATTTGAGAAGACTTTGTCACTTTGATAATTAGGATCTGAGATTTTGACATCAGAAGGGGCAAAACTGTGGCATATCACCATCCTTGCTTAATATAAATCATTTCACTAATTGGGAGACAAATTCTGCTGCTGAAAAATTCAAAATAATTTTTCCTTTAAAGAAATAGTATAAAAATACTTTTTTTTAAAGGAAATTATTGCCACACCTCATGGAAGAAAATACTACTTCTATATAGTATTTCCTGTAGCCCTAGTAAGTGCTTGAGTAGCCACTTTATACAATTGTTTAAATTTTAAAATAAATCCTGGTTATGCTTCAGAAATGGAAGCAACTATCACAGACTTTATGGCAATGACAAGAGAGGGGAGAGAAGCAAGAAAAATTATACGATTTACTAAGTCTCAATTTTGATCAGAAAAAGAAGCAAGGCAGCAAGATGTGTCACTTTATGTAACCCAGTTCAATCATTATCAAACATATCTTGAAGACCCCGCCAATTTTTATAAAAAACCCTGCTCTCTCAGTCAATATTTCTTACTTCTTCAACTTATCAAACATCTTCTGACTTTTATCATTTTATAAGATTTTGAAGATTCCTTTTTATTTTGAACAAGATGTCACTGACAATTTGTTGGCAGAAGTTATCAGCCTCTGAAAAGTGTGTTCTCATCTGAAATGCCATTATCTTGTTCTTCTGCTCTAACTGATTACCTGATGCTCTTTGCAAATACTGATTATAAATGTCATTAGCTTTAGTGACTCACCTTCAGTTTGTAATGCTTACGGAATGGATCATTAGCTCATTTAAAAAATTTCCCAAAAAGGTTGTTTCTACCCATTTGTCCTTCATTTAATTACCAGCCTGCAAAAGGGAAGAAATAGAAACCCTGCTAAATGACGTCCTGGACCAGAAAAAAGAATCAGGTTGCTAATAGAGCATATTTAAAAGAATGATTAATTTGTCTGAATTTGATAGTCAAAACATTTTGACACGAACTGGCAGTTTTAATGATCACTATAATTTAGCTGATGGGCTCATTAATAAAACTCCAGGACTACTTTGTAACATTTAATACCGCGATCACTACAGTTAAGGTTACAGAGAACAAAGAAGAAATTCCTTAGGACCTGAGTAACATGCTTTCAGTAATCCGGGCAGGAGACTGTGAATAATGACTTCCAGCAAGCAAGTAACCAGGAGACTTATCTTGTCTGCTAGTAGTAGCCCTTAGTCTTATCTTACAGGTGAAATATCCTGTAGCTTTCTCAAATGACTCACTTGCCAAGAGCTTACTCTATAAATTTTAGTTTCTGAGAAAGGAAATAAAAAGATAAGCATTATCAAATCAACGAAGCATAGCAATCCTTTAAAACACATTAGAGAAATGGGGACTCAATATCGTTGGTTTTGGTGCAGTTATGTTGAATGGTCTGGCCAATCACTTTGGGAGTAAAGTTCAAGAAGCTTCTGTGAGATGGAGGTTTCATCTGTGAGACTTTGAGTTTTATGTGGTTATGATTAGTTCATCTCTCTCAAGTAAAAACTAAGGTCATAACATGAAATAACATTTAATCAAATCGACCAGTACCTCACTAACTCTCTGGTGATGTTAGACAACTCCAAGAGTATCAGTTGGCCATTAGGAATTTAGTCATTATTACTTTATCAAGATCAGGGTACAGTTTATATAGTGTTCAGGGACTGATAAAGGCTGTAACATCCAAAATCTTAACATATAGCTAACCAGTCATTGGGACAAAGTAGCCAGTTTGTCTGGATGTATGAGAACTGGCAAATGATTACAGTGAATAGTAATAACAATAATAGTAAATATTTGTTGAGTGAATGTAGTGTGCTAATTACCTTATACGTAACATCATGGACAAGGCCTGAAATACAAAAAGGCAAAAACAAAAGGCTGTAAGTCCATATCCATTTTTCCCTCTGTTTACAGCAACAGACTTTAAAGCTTGAAACATGATATACCAGGATGAAGAGTCCATTTCCTAGCCTCTCTTTGGTCACAGAACTAGGCTATGAGAGGCAAGTGGAAGTGTTATGTGACATCTTCTGGAAGGCTTCCCAGGGAGACAATGCTCATGTAATGTTTGTGCTGTGCTTCTTTGTTCTTTACCCTATCCTGCTTCTTAGAATGCACGTTACCATTTTGGACCTTGAGGTTGAAGCTACATGTGACAGAGAAATAAGACAGAAGGATATATGTTCTCTAACAATGTGAAGGGCTGTTCAGCCCAGGATTGCCTGCCCGGACTTTTATAAGAGAAAGGAGTAGACTTAGAAATAGTTTCTAGTAAAACTATCATATTTTTTTTCTGTTATTTATAAACTGAATCCTAAACCACATCAAAACAAATGGGGTCAATTCTAAATCTGTGTTTAATAACCCTTTATTCTATATGACACATCATCAGTAAATAGCAGCTTCTATTTATGATTTTTACTTTTTACTTCTGACTTGTATTCTACTTACTGCTTCTATCTGCCTCCCTGCTCCTCAGTTTCCATACAAAGAATGAGAAAGCACATTTCCATTCCTCTAAAGCAGGAAGTTCCATTCCTCTAAAGCACACACACACACACACACACACACACACACACACACACACACACAAACTGAAGAGGCATTCTCTTATTCAACAACATTCAATAAGTATTTATTCATCATCTACTATTTTTCCGGCTCTTTTGCTCTATATTGAGATTACTGAGATAAATGACACTGTGAACCCAGTACCTTCTAATGGATGCATTAATAGAAGTATGTCACTGGGACAATAGTATAATAGATGAAGGAGTAACTAATTCTAACTAATTAATTAACTATTTCTAAGAGATTAATTCCAATATTTGATGGAGATTTAGTGGTTCTTTTTGGGTGGGGCAAGAGGATTACTGAGATCTAGGAAGGAGAGAGAATTTCTGGAATCTTCAGCATTTAGATAAAAGTAGAAGTCATGAAGTATGTCAAGTTTCAGAGAGAATATATAGAGTAGCAGGATGCAGAGTTGGGAAAAAAACCCTGTGATACTGGTGGAGAAAGAAAGAGCTGCTAAAGAGCTGCTAAAGGAGCTGCTAAAGGTAGGAGATAAATTAACAGAGAGTAATCAAGAAAGCCAAGAAAAAGAGAGAAGAGGCAGGTTGGGGTAAAATGGTAATGATTTATGATATCTGATTAAAGTCTGTCTTCCCTATTAGACTGTAGGCATCAGTATGTTTTGTTCACCATTTTATCTTCAGCTTCTAACTGAAGTTCAGTGCCAAACATATTGTAGTTGCTTGTTCAATATGTGCTGAATAAATAACTTCCCAATTTAGAGATTGAGGCCTAGAAAGAACTTAGAGATAAATTTTTAGGGGGGATTATACCAAGCACAATCCAATGTTAAAAAGAAATAACGAGACTAAAGTTTAACATCTATGTCCTACCTCTGATTTATGCAAAGAGTGGTTCAATTGCATTTGAGGCTTCCATCCAGAGAGAATGCAGGTTTTGTGTCATTATCAGAACACTCGATTTGTCAAATTACACACCCTAATTCTTAGTTCAGAAGCCCTAATCACCTTACCCATAGGGGTGGATTTCTAGAGGAGGCAGAGTGTGTGACTACCATAGGCAAGGAGAACACCTTGATGAGGAGACTGGAAAGGAATACCCTGTTTAATCTTCAAAACTCTGTTGAAGCAACAGAAAATTGTAAACATGTAAAAAAATCAAACAAACTGATGAAACCAAAATATTGTATCTGAGTGGAGAATTACAGTTTAGGAAAGTGGGTTTACATCCTGGGGTCTAGAAACATAGCCCCCTCAAAAACATTAGTACCAAGAAGAACAGAGAGAAAACTGAGATGAAGAACATGTTAATATGAACTCATGTAGAGATATTACAGAAACAAAAAAAACCAAATTGAGACTATAAACATCAGATTTACTGTTACTGGAATCTTTGTTATGAAACTTATTCTATGCCAAAAGATGAAACAATAGTTGAGCATTTTTAGGCTGATAAAGACTTAAAAATTAAATTGGAGGCATGGAATGCAGAATAAGCATATTTTCATTTAGTTTTTAATTTCTCCTACATAGGTGGTCCTCAGATCCAGAGAGTTTTGGAATAAATAAAGCAAAGTGCAGTTATTAAAGTTAGAAAGGTTTTTATTTTCATGCAGTTTTATTTTCATTCTTATTTGCTTAAGCATGCAGGACCATAAAACTATGTTCCATTTGAACTTCTATAGTTAGGTTCATAAAAGTAATGAAATTTCAAAATAAAAGCTGTATAGAAAATCTGTTGTTTACTATTTAACATGGACAGAACATACTATGCTCCAGGCCTACTCAATTATTGATGCTAGAGCTTTACTTTCTCACATTTACTACCCCTCTGGGTGTCAAAGACCCCATCTGCCTATTCAGGAGCCCTATGAATGCCATTTATGTGATGCTTAATTTTTTTTTTATTTTAAGTTTTGTAGAGATGAGGTCTTGCTGTGCTGCCAGGGCTGGTCTCAAACTCCTGGGTTCAAGCCATCCTCCCACTTTGGCTTTCCAAAGTGCTGAGATCATAGGCATGAGCCACCATGCCCAGCCTGTGATGGTTTATTTTATATGTCAGCCTGACTGGGCCATAAGATGTTCAGACAGTTGGTTAAACATTATTTGAGTGTATCCATGAAGGTGCTTTGGATGAGACTAACACTTAAATTAGTGGACTCAGGAAAGCAGATTGCCCTCTCTAATGTGGGTGACTCTCATCCAATCTGCCGAGGGTCTGAATAGAACAAAAAGTCTTAGTAAGGGAGCATTTTCTCTTTCTTCCTGTCTTTACACTGTGATATCAGTCTTCTCTTACCTTTGGACTTGGACTTAGACTGTAACTTTTGCAATTGGCTCTCCTGATTCTCAGGCCTTTGGACTTGAACAGGAGTTTATGCCATCAGCTCTCCTGGGTCTCCAGTTTGCTGACCACAGATCTTGAGACTTGTCAGCTTCTATAACCATGTGAGCCAATTCTTTATAATAAATATCATTCTGTCTATATATATTCTATTGCTTCTGTTTCTCTGAAGAACCTAGACTAATACAAAACTTAGTGCTAAGAAGTGAGGTGCAACTGTAACAAATACCTAAACATGAACATGGCTTTGAAACTGGGTAATGGGTAGAGCCTGGAAGAGTTTTGAGGTGTGTATTAGAAATATGGGTATTCAAGGCAATTCTGGTGAAAACTCAGATTGGAGTGAAGAACACCAATAATTGGAAACTGGACAAAAGTTAATACTTACACTTGGCTGAGCTGTGTTTTAGTGTTTCGTAGAAGGTAGAACTTGGGAGTGATGAAATTGGATATTTAGCTGAGGAGATTTCTAAGGAAAGTGTTGAAAATTCCTCTTGAATGCTTCCAGTAAAATGCAAAAGAAGAGAGATTAATTGATGAAGAAATTGTTAATCAAAAAGGAATCAGAACTTGGAGATGTGGAAAATTCTCAGTTTATTGCATAATATTGTGGAAATGGGAAAGATTTTTCTGAAGAGAACGCTAAAGGTGTGACAGAATAACCACTTGATAAAAAGATATGTTTGGGACTCATGGACTTAATCAGCCATTTCAACAGAAGCCAGGAATAGAGATGGGATTAAACCAGCAAGAACAGTTTCAACTAAAGGGAACAGAAAAAGTGAGATAAAATAAAGGAAGGCTGTAAGAATTGTTGGATTTGACAGGGCTGAACAACAAAGTATTTGGCTGCAAATTTGCTCTGCTCTACAAGAACAGGGAAAAATGACCCTGAAGTTCATCCAGAGATCAGCAGGGCTACTTCCTCAGTTTCACTGGGATAGACAGCTTCCCCAAGAAGCCATGGGGGCCAGAGTACCCTGCAGAGTCACAGAAGCAGAACCACTGCCCCAGTGGGTCCACAGGCAGAGAATGGATCCAAACAGGATTATCCTCAGGCTTTAAGATTTGATGGAATTTGTCTTTCTAATTTTCAGACTTGTTTGGTAGCCATCACCTGTTTCTTCTTTCCTATTCTCACTTTTGGAATTGGAATATCTATCTTATGCCTGTCCCACCATTGCATTTTGGGAGCACATACTCGTCTGGTTATCTGTTCACCCCAATTTTTCTTCTTTAGCTCATAGATGGAGAAGAATTTTGCATCAAGTCTTAACCATATCTGATTTATATAATATATAAATGAGACTTTAAAGTTTAGACTTTAGAGTTGGTGCCAGAATGAGTTAAGACTCTGGGGGCTGTTGGAATTTAATCAATGTATTTTGCATGCAAGAAGGACATGGATGTTAGGATGCCAGGGAATAATGTTATAGACTGAATTACATTCCCCTAAAATTCATACATTGAAGCCCCAACTCTATACCCTGAAATGTGATGGCATTTGGAGATGAGGCCTTTAGAGGTAATCAGGTTTAGGTGAGGTCATGAGGGTGGGGCCCTGATGATGGGATTAGTCCTCTTTTAAGAAGACATACCAGAGAGCTTACTCCCTCTATCATGCGAAGATACAGTGAGAAGTTGGCTATAAGCCAGGAAGAGAGCCATTCCTGAACTGAAGCAGCCAACACCTTGATCTTGGACTTCCCAGCCTTCATCACTGTAAGAAATAAATTCCCGTTTGTTTAATCTGCCCAGTCTGTGACATTTTGTGTTTTCTGAACAGACAAATACAGCTCATGAAATTTTGGAGTAAGTGGCAGAAGTATTTATGCTAGAAGTTCTGTCTGTAGATGGAAATCCCACTCTACCACCAGAGACATCTTGCTCTGTCCAGATGCTGAGTAGTCTCTACTTGTTGACTTTATTACCACATGTTGACTTGATTCCCTGCTGCTGGCCAGTAAGGGTGATAGGCAGTCTCCCTATGAGGATACAATATCCCTCCATGCAGTTATTCATCCCCCATTTCTGCCCTTCTCATTGTCTACTCTCTAACTTGCTGTAAGGGTGTGTCCCACCTAGCTCCTCTTTCCCATCTCCCTCTCTTTTCCTCTCCAGCCTAGATGAACCTGTTTTCACTTTGTGTGTGCATGCATATGAAGTGGTGTGTTTCTTCACTATTCTTCATTCTGTTTAACTATTATAGCATAAACTTTATGTCCTGCTTCCTTCAGGGCTTCCTTCTATATTGACTACTTACTGCTTGTTTCATTCATATCCTAAAAATTCCTACTTTGCTTGGAGGCAATATAAACACCTCTGACTCACTGGTGGAAAAATTTTACTTAGGGAGGTGGGGAAAACCAAACACAAAGATTAATATTTCAAGATATTACCCTGCAGATGGTAATATAAATGCTATTTATATTTCATACACAAACGTGCCTTAATATAGATTTTAGATCTCAAGTCTGCATATATATTGAATATGAAAAGTGAGCACTGTGTATAGTCTCTTGGATCTCTCCATATATATTGCTATATATATATGTGGCACATATATAGCTATATATGTATACAGATAGTGTGTATATGTGTATATATATATACATATATATACACACATACACACACATATATCTGTATCTATCTGCTACAAGTCTCAGTCTCTGTTTTCACACTTTCAAACTCTTAAATGAGAAACCTTATTTAACTTTTGTTTTTAAGCCAGACAATAAAAGTCATAATTGCTGGCCAGCTGTGGACATGTCACTTTGTATCAGATTCTCATTCTGGTTTAATTAAGTTGTGAAGTGACATGGTATAAAAGGTGGCAGTCTCAGTAGGGGCTGTCAGTCTGGTAACAATCAACATCTCTGATATAACATTTCTCACATTTACCCATATCTTTTAATTCTGATTATTCCCATACAAATTGAATACCTGGTATATCCTCTTGATTATTACTATAACCTATTAATTGCCCACTCCAATCCCCCCACAGTTTTAGTCTTAGTGTGTTTCATCCATATAGCACATAGCCATGAGATTTTATCTTCCTAAACTGTAGGTTTCTCTTGTCTTTTTCAGTCTAAACATTTAACTGTGGCTCATGATTGACCGTATTTCCAAAGTATGTTCTACAGTATACAAATAGGGATTTATACACAGAAAAAATTATTCTGTCCTTAAGTATGATTGGTAAACACAGATTGAACTAATTATCACCAAGTATATTTTCTCAGGATTCCTTAGAGATGTAAGTATGCTGACATGTGTTATACTTTCAGAGAGAGACATAATCTGTAGTATTTCTCAAATACATTTAAATAAACCCTTTTCTTTATGAGTCATTAAGTCTTCATGGAGTACACTTTGTAAAAACATTGGCCAACAGCATAAAATAAAAATTTATTACCTGGTACATATAGACCTTTCACAACCTAATTCTAAAATTATATGCCTTATATGACCTTTCTGTTTAGTTATATAAAAGAATGTTTTAGCCACATTGCTTTGACCTTGTTCATATTTTTACTCTGCCATCCATTTCTGCCCTTAAAGGGTCATAAAACAAAAGTGCTGTAACCTCTCTATATCTGTCACTCATCTTCTTCCTGCTTTTCTCTTTCTAGGCCTCTCTCTGTCTTATTCTCCCACTGTTTCTCTCTTCCTCTCTTCTTTGCATCCCCTTGTCCCTCTGCTCTTTTCTTCCCCACTTATCTCACAAATTGGTCATTTTTTTATATAATCAATGTCTTAGTCCATTTAGGCTGCTATACCAAAATATCTTAGGCAGGGTAATTTATGAACAACAGAAGTCTATTATTTTCATTTCTGGAGGCTGGGAAGTCCAAGATCAAGGCACTAGCAGATTTGGTGTTTGGTGATGACATGCTCCTCACAGATGGTGCCTTCTGTGTCCTCACATGGTGGAAGTAGGGAAGGGAGCTCACTGGAGTTTCTTTTTATAAGGACACTAATCTCATTTATTAGGGTTTCACCCTTATAACTGAATCACTTCCTGGTATGGTTTGAATGTGTGTCCTCTAAAAATGCATGTGTTGAATGAACAACTATACTCCAACAAATGAAAAAACGCTAGACAAAAAGGATATATTCCTAGACTCATAATTATGACTACCAAGACTGAACCATGAAGAAATGTGAAACCTGAACTGGCCAATAATGAGTAACGAGAAAGAAGCAATAGTAAAAAAATCTCCCATCAAAGAAAATGCCAGGACCTAATGGCTTCATTGCTGGATTCTACCAAATATTTAAAGGCTAACTAATATCAATTTTACTAAAACTCTTAAAAAAAACTGAAGTTGAGGTAATACTTCCAAGCTCATTCTACAATGCCAGCATTACCCTCATACCAAAACCAGACAAAGACAAAACAAAAAAATATTAAACTACAGGTCAATATTCTTGATGAATATAGATGAAAAAATCCTCAACAAAATATATCAAACTTAATTAAACAACTTGGTGAAGATCATTCACCATGTACAAGTGATGTTCATCCCAGATATGCAAGAATGGTTCAACACACACAAATAAATAAACATCACAGTACTAGAATTAAGGGCAAAAACCAAATGATCATGCCAATAGATTCTGGAAAAGCATCTATTCAACATCAGTAAAATTAAATGTTCCTTCATGATAAAAACTCTCAAGAAACTGGGCTATAGAAGGAACATGACTCAAAACAATAAAGCCATATATGATAAACCCACAGCTAGCACCATAATGAAGGGGAAAATGGAAAGCTTTTCCTGTAAGGACTGAAACAAGACAAAGATGTCCAGTTCTACCACAATATTCAACATAGTAACGGAAATCTTGGGGCAATTAGAAAAAAGAAAGATACAAAGGGCATCCAAATTGGAAAGGAAGAAGTCAAATTGTTCTTGTTTGCAGATGACATGGTCTTACATTTAGAAAAGCCTAAAGACTCCACCAAAAAACGGTTAGAATTGATATATGAATTCAGTTAAGTTGTAGGATACAAAATCAACATATGAAAATCAGTGATATTTCTATATACCAAAAGTGAACAATCTGAAAAGGAAATCAAATAAGCAATCCCATTTAAAATAGTTACCAAAAATAATAAACTTGATGAAAGAAGTGAAAGATCTCTATAATAAAAACCATAAAACACTGATGAAAGAAATTGAAGAGGACACAAAAATGAAAAGGTAGCCCATGTTCATGGATTGGAAGAATTAATATTGTTAAAATGTCCATACTCCCCAAAGTTATATACATACGTAATGCAGTTCCTATAAAAATATCAATGACATTCTTTATAGAAGTAGAAAAAAAAATCCTATAATTTCTAAGGGATCACAGAAGACCTTGAATAGCCAAAACAATCTTCATCAGGAAGAACAAAGCTGGAGGCACACATTACCTAATTTCAAAATAAAAATACAATGCATAGACCAATGGAACAGAATAAAGAATGCAGAAATAAATCCACATAGAGCCAATTCCCTTTTGATAAAGGTGTTAAGAACGTACACTGTGGAAAGGACAGTCTCTTCAATAAATGATGCTGGGAAAACTGGGTATCCATATGCAGAAGAATAAAAATAACCCAATTTCTCACTATATTAAAAAATCAACCCAAAATATATTAAAAACTAAATGTAAGACCCGAAATTATAAATCTTCTACAAGAAAGCATGGGGGAAGTGCTTCAGTACACTGGTCTGAGCAAATGTTTCTTGAGTACTACCCCACAAGCACAGGTAACCAAAGCAAAGTTGTCAAATGGGATTACATCAAGCTAAAAAGCTTCTGCACAGCAAAGAAAACAATCAACAAAGTAAAGAGACAACCTACAGAATGGACAAAAATCTTTGCAAACTACTTATTCCATGGGGATTAATAACCAGAACATACAAGGAACTCAAGCAATTCAATGGCAAAAACACAAATAACCCAATTTTAAAATGGGAAACCTGGGTGTAATGGTGTGTACCATTAGTTCCAGCAAAAAAGAGACTGAGACAGGAGGATTGCTTAGGCCCAGGAGTATGAGACTGCAGTGTCCTAGGATTGCACCTATGAATAACCACTGTATTCCAGCTTGGGCAACATAGTGAGACCCCATTACTAAAAGCAAGTGGGGTGGCAAAAGATCTAAATAGACATTTCTCAGAAGATGACATACAAATAGCCAACAAGTATATGAAAAATGCTCAGCATCATTAAAAATCATCATGGAAATGCAAGTCAACACCACATTGAGATAAAATCTCACCCTAGGGGCATTCCAAGATGGCCAAATAGGAATAGCTCTGGTCTGCAGCTCCCAGCTTGATTGATGCAGCAGATGGGTGATTTCTGCATTTCCAACTGAGGTACCTGGTTCATCTGATTGGGACTGGTTGGACAGTGGGTGCAGCCCATGGAGGGTGAGCCAAAGCAGGGCAGGGAGTCGCCTCACCTGGGAAGCTCAAGGGATCGGGGGATTTCCCTTTCCCAGCCAAGGGAAGCCATGACAGACTACCTTGAAGAACATGACACTCCTGCCCAAATACTGCGCTTTTCCCAAGGTCTTAGCAACCAGCAGACAAGGTGGTTCTCTCCCACGCATGCCCACAGAGGCTTGCTCACTGGTAGTGCAACAGTCTGGGATTGATCGGTGAGACAGCAGCCTGGTTGGGGGAGGGGCATCTGCCATTGCTGAGGCTTGAATAGGTAAACAAAGCAGCCAGGAAGCTGGAACTGGGCAGAGCCCACCACAGCTCAACAAGGTCTACTGCCTCCAGACTCCATCTCTGTGGGCAGGGCATAGCTGAACAAAAGGCAGCAGACAACTTCTGCAGACTTAAACATCCCTGTCTGACAGCTCTGAAGAGCAATGATTCTCCCAGCACGACATTTGAGCTCTGAGAACAGACAGACTGCCTCCTCAATTGGGTCCCTGAACCCCGTGTAGACTAACTGGGAGACATCTGCCAGTAGGGGCTGACAGACACCTCATATAGGCAGCTGCCCCTCTGGGATGAAGCTTCCAGAGGAAGGATCAGGCAACAATATTTGCTGTTCTGCAATATTTACTGCTCTGCAGCCTCCTCTGGTGATACCCAGGCAAAGAGGGTCTGGAGTGGAACTCCAGCAAACTCCAACAGACCTGCAGCTGAGGGACCTGACTATTAGAAGGAAAATTAACAAACAGAAAGGAATGGCATCAACATCAAAAAAAATAGGTTATCTACACCAAAACCCCATCTGTAGGTCACCAACATCAAAGACCAAAGGTAGATAAAACCACAAAGATGGGGATAAACCAGAGAAGAAAAGCTGAAAATTCTGAAATCAGCGGGCCTCTTCCCCTCCAAAGGATATTCCTTGAGAAGAGGAACCACAAGATGCAATTGTCAGATTCACCAAGGTTGAAATGAAGGAAAAAGTGTTAAGGGCAGCCAGAGAGAAAGGTCAAGTTACTACAAAGGAAAGCCTATCAGACTAACAGTGGATCTCTTGCCAGAAACCCTACAAGCCAGAAAAGAGTGGGGGCCAATATTCAACATTCTTAAAGAAAAGAATTTTCGAACCAGAATTTCATATCCAATTTCATAGCCAAACTAAGATTCATAAGTGAAGGAGAAATAAAATCCTTTACAGACAAGCAAATGCTGAGAGATTTTGTCACCACCAGGTCTGCCCTAAAAGAGCTCCTGAAGGAAGCACTAAACATGGAAAGAAACAACCAGTACCAGCCACCGCAAAAACATGCCAAATTGTAAAGACCGTTGATGCTATGAAGAAACTGCATCAATTAACAGGCAAAATAACCAGCGAACATCATAATGACAGGATCAAATTCACACATAACAATATTAACCTTAAATGTAAATGGGCTACATGCCCCAATTAAAAGACACAGACTGGCAAATTGGATAAAGAGTCAAGACCCATCAGTGTGCTGTATTCAGGAGACCCATCTCAGGTGTAAAGACACATGTAGGCTCAAAATAAAGGGATGGAGGAAGATCTACCAAGCAAATGGAAAGAAAAAAAAAAAAAAGTAGGGGTTGCAATCCTAGTCTGTGATAAAAGAGACTTTAAACCAACAAAGATCAAAATAGACAAGGCCATTACATAATGGTAAAGGGATCAATTCAACAAGAAGAGCTAACTATCCTAAATATATATGCACCCAATACAGAATCACCCAGATTCATAAAGCAAGTCCTTAGAGACCTACAAAGAGACTTAGACTCTCACACAATAATAATGGGAGATTTTAACACCCCACTGTCAATATTAGACAGATGAATGAGACAGAAAGTTAACAAGGATATCCAGGACCTGAACTCAGCTCTGCAACAAGCAGACCTAATAGACACCTACAGCACTCTCCACCCCAAATCAACAGAATATACATTTTTCTCAGCACCACATCATGCTTATTCTAAAATTGACCATGTAATTGGAAGTAAAGCACTCCTCAGCTAATGTAAAAGAACAGAAATTATAACAAACTGTCCCTCAGACCACAGTGCAATCAAATTAGAACTCAGGATTAAGAAACTCACTCAAAACTGCACAACTACACGGAAACTGAACAACCTGCTCCTGAATGACTACTGGGTAAATAACGAAATGAAGGCAGAAATAAAGATATTCTTTGAAACCAATGAGAGCAAAGACACAACATACCAGAATCTCTGGGACACATTTAAAGCAGTGTGTAGAGGGAAATTTATAGCACTAAATGCCCACAAAAGAAAGCAGAAAGATCTAAAATTGATACCCTAATATCACAATTAAAAGAACTAGAGAAGCAAGAGAAAACACATTCAAAAGCTAGCAAAGGCAAGAAATAACTAAGATCAGAGCAGAACTGAAAGAGATAGAGATACAAAAAAATCCTTCAAAAAAGCAATGAATCCAGGAGCTGTTTTTTTGAAAAGATCAACAAAATTGATAGACTGCTAGCAAGACTAATAAAAAAGAAAAGAGAGAAGAATCAAATAGACGCAATAAAAAATCATAAAGGGGATATCACCACTGATCCCACAGAAATACAAATTACCATCAGAGAACACTATAAACACCTCTATGCAAATAAACTAGAAAATCTAGAAGAAATGGATAAATTCCTGGACACATACACCCTCCCAAGACTAAACCAGGAAGAAGTGGAATCTCCGAATAGACCAATAACAGGCTCTGAAATTGAGGCAATAATTAATAGCCTACCCATCAAAAAAAGTCCAGGACTAGACGGATTCACAGCCAAATTCTACCAGAGCTACAAAGAGGAGCTAGTACCATTTTCTCTCAAACTATTCCAGTCTATAGAAAAAGAGGGAATCCTTCCTAACTCATTTTATGAGGCCAGCATCATCCTGATACCAAAGCCTGGCAGACACACAACAACAACAACAACAAAAAACAGAATTTTAGACCAATGTGCCTGATGAACATTGATGCGAAAATCCTCAATAAAATACTGGCAAACCTAATCCAGCAGCACGTAAAAAAACTTATCCATCACAACAAGTCGGCTTCATCCCTGGGATGCAAGGCTGGTTCAATATATGCAAATCAATAAATGTAATCCATCACATAAACAGAACCTACATCACATAAACATCACATAACAGAAACAAAAACCACATGATTATCTCAATAGATGCAGAAAAAGGCCGTCGACAAAATTCAACAGCCCTTCATGATAAGAACTCTCAATAAACTAGGTATTGATGGAACATATCTCTAAATAATAAGAGCCATTTATGAAAAACCCACAGTCAATATCATACTGAATGGGTAAAAACTGGAAGAATTTTCTTTGAAAACCAGCACAAGACAGGGATGCCCTCTCTCACCACTCCTATTCAACATAGGGTTGGAAGTTCTGGCCAGGGCAATCAGGCAAGAGAAAGAAATAAAGGGTATTCAACTAGGAAATGAGGAAGTCAAATTGTCCCTGCTTGCAGATGACATGATTGTCTATTTAGAAAACCCCATAATCTCAGACCCAGATCTCCTTAAGCTGATAAGCAACTTCAGCAAAGTCTCAGGATACAAAATCAAAGTGCAAAAATCACAAGCATTCCTATACACCAATAACAGACAAACAGCCAAATCATGAGTGAACTCCCATTCACAATTGCCTCAAAGAGAATACAATACCTAGGAATCCAACTTACAAGGGATGTGAAGGATCTCTTCAAGGAAAACTACAAACCACTGCTCAACGAAATAAAAGAGGACACAAACAAATGGAAGAATATTCCATGCTCATGGATAGGAAGAATCAATATCATGAAAATGGCCATACTGCCCAAGTAATTTATAGATTCAATGTCATCCCCATCAAGCTACCAATGACTTTCTTCACAGAATTGGAAAAAACTACTTTAAAGTTCATATGGAACCAAAAAAGAGCCTGCATTGCCAAGACAATCCTAAGCAAAAAGAACAAAGCTGGAGGCATCATCTGACTTCAAACTATACTACAAGGCTACAGTAACCAAAACAGCATGGTGCTGGTACCAAACAGGTATATAGGCCAATGGAACAGAACAGAGGCCTCAGAAATAACACCACACATCTACAACCATCTGATCCTTGACAAACCTGACAAAAGCAAGAAATGGGGAAAGGATTCTCTATTTAATAAATGGTGCTGGGAAAACTGGCTAGCCATCTGTAGAAAGCTGAAACTGAATCCCTTCCTTACACCTTATACAAACATTGATTCAAGATGGATTAAAGACTTAAATGTTAGACCTAAAACCATAAAAACCACAGAAGAAAACCTAGGCAATACCATTTAGGACATAGGGGTGGGCAAGGACGTCATGACTAAAACACCAAAAGCAATGGCAACAAAAGCCAAAATAGACAAATGAGATCTAATTAAACTGAAGAGCTTCTGCATGGCAAAAGAAACTACCATCAGAGTGAAGAGGCAATATACAATATGGGAGAAAATTTTTGCAATCTATCCATCTGTCAAAGGGCTAATATTCAGAATCTACCTAGAACTCAAACAAATTTACAATAAAAAACACAAACAACCCCATCAAAAAGTGGGCAAAGCATATGAACAGACACTTCTCAGAAGAAGACATTTAAGCAGCCAACAGACATGTGAAAAAAATGCTCATCAACATTGGTCATCAGAGAACTGCAAATCAAAACCACAATGAGATACCATCTCACGCCAGTTAGAATGGCTATCATTAAAAAGTCAGGAAACAACAGATGCTAGAGAGGATGTGGAGAAATAGGAATGCTTTTACACTGTTGGTGGGAGTGTAAATTAGTTCAACCATTGTGGAAGACAGTGTGGCAATTCCTCAAGGATCTAGAACTAGGATTACCATTTGACCCAGCAATCCCATTACTGGGTATGTACCCAAAGGATTATAAATCATGCTAGTATAAAAACTCAGGCACACATATGTTTATCGCATCACTATTCACAATAGCAAAGACTTGGAAGCAACCCAAATGCCCATCAATGATAGACTGGATTAAGAAAATGTGGCACATATACACCATGGAATACCATGCAGCCATAAAAAATGATGAGTTCATGTCTCAGCAAATTATCACAAGGACAGAAAACCAGACACCGCATGTTCTCACTCATAGGTAGGAATTGAACAACAAGATCACTTGGACACTAGGCGGGGAATATCACACACCAGGGCTTGTCGGGGGGTGGGGGGCTGGGGATAGCATTAGGAGAAATACCTAATGTAAACGATGTGCTGATGGGTGCAGCAAATCAACATGGCACGTGTATACCTATGTATCAAACCTGCATGTTACGCACATATGCCCTAGAACTTAAAGTATAACAAAAAAATTAAAAAAAAAAGCATAATAATAATAATAATAATCTCACCCTAGTTAGAATGGCCATTATCAAGAAAACAAAAAATAACAAATGTTGGCAAGGATGTGGAGAAAGGAGAACATTCATATACCATTGATGGATAAGTAAGGTCATATAGTTATTATGGAAAGCAGTGTGGAGTTTCTTCAAAAAACTAAAAACAGAACTACCATATGATCCAGCAATTCCACTACTGGTTATGTATTGAAAAGAAAGGAAATAAGTATATCCAAGAGATAGCTGCACTCCTATACTTATTGCAGTGCTATTCACAACACCCAAGATACGAAATCAACCTAAGTGTCCAACAACAGATGAGTGAATAAAGAAAACATGGTATATATATTCAACAGAGTACTACTTAGGCATAAAAAAGAGTGAAATCCTGCCATTTGCAGCCACATACATGAAACTAGAGGTGATTATGAAAAATGAAATAAGCCAGACACAGAGAGACAAATATCACATGTTGTCACTCATATGTGGAAGCTAAAAATGTAGACCTCATGGAGGAAGAAGGTAGAATGGTAGTAACCAGAGGCTGGGAAGGGAAAGGGAGAAAAGAGGACACATAATGGGTACAAAATTACAGTTAGATAGAAGGTATAAGTCCTGGTATTCAACAGCTCAATGGGGCAACTATAGTTAATAATAATTTACTGTATATTTCAAAATAGCTAGAAGATTTGAAATTTTCCCAACACAAAGAAATAATAAATATTTGTGGCGATGAACATCCCAGTTACTTTTGATCATTATGCATGAGACTCTTGCATCAAATATCATGTGTACCCCACAAACATGTGCAACTATTATGTATCCATACAAATTTTAAAAGACACCAATATTCATGTGTTGAAACTTAATGGCCAATGTGATGATATTAAGAGGTGTGTTCTTTGAAAGGTGATTAGGCCATGAAGGATCCTCTCTCATGAATGGGATTAAGGTCCTTATTATAGAGGACTCAGGCAGCATTCAGCCTTTTTGACTTTCTGTCAGGTGAGGAAACAGTGCTCCTCCTCTTTTGAGAATACAATAAGGCATCATCTTGAAGTGGAGACTGGTCTCTTATCAGACAATGAATTTGCTAGTACCTTGATTTGTACTTTGAACTGTGAGAAATAAATTTATTTTCTTTATAAATTACCCAGTCTTAGGTATTTTGTTATAGCAGTACAAACAGACTAAGATACTTCCCAGGAGGTCCCACTTCTAAATAATACGATAATGGGAATTGGAATTAGGTTTCAACATGAATTTTGGAGGGACACATTCAGACCACATTACAGTGAACAAAATTCTCAATGGTAGAAGTCATAATCTATAAAATTTGTTATAAATGAAAAAAATGTATGCATCAAATCTTCCCTGTGAACATTAAAAGAGAAATAATGGTCTCAGTAAAATATTTTTAAAAATAAAAATGAAAAACAGTATTTTAACTGTTGTTAGAATATTAATCAAAAATTAATTAACTTGAAAAGAACCACTCAGGAAAACAGTTTTGATGAGATGTTATCAATAGTATCATAATAATTATTAAAATGCTTATATTCTGTATAGCCTGTAAATCAAATATATACAGGGTCAAGATTTTTAAAAAAGTCTTTCCCTATTTACTTAATCTTTTAATTCACTAGCATGTGGACATAAGCTGTTCATATGGTAAAGTCATTTTCCTTCTAATTTTGCACATATGACTCTAAGGGTCCTTCCTCTACCTTTCCATCAATCTATTTTCTACTGATTCCTAAGGCCTCCTTTTTCTTTTTTTTTTTTTTTTGAGACAGAGTCTTGCTCTGTCACCCAAGCTGGAGTGCAGTGGCGCGATCTCGGCTAACTGCAACCTCTGCCTCCCGGGTTCAAGCAATTCTCCTGTCTCAGCCTTCCAGTAGTTAGGACTACAGGCACCCACCACCATGCCTGGCTGTTTTCTATTTTTAGTAGAGATGGGGTTTCACAATATTGGTCAGGCTGGTCTCAAACTCCTGAACTCAGGTGATCAACTCGCCTTGGCCTTTTTGTAAATCTTTCTGTGACTACCTTAGTCTATCTTAAAATCCTAAGAAGTAATGATGCCAATGAAATATTTTTACTAATTACATGTGTAAAATTTTGTCCTAAAAGCAGTTTGAGGTATATATACCTACATGTAGTTTGTATATATGTACAGTATGTGTACGTGTGTATAGTGTATGTGTCCATGTGTGTCTGAATTTGCCTAGCCATTGTTTTAGATATTACACCAAGATTTGACTACACCAGTGAAAAATGTAGGAAGTAAATAGAACAGTTGACTTGGATAATTTTCAATGTGACTTTTTGAGCTAATCATTGGCTAGTTGGAATCATAGTCAAAGTTAATTAATTCTATTAGAGCAAAAAGAATTATTCAATGAACAGGCAATTCTTATACAATTTTAATAGACTAATTAGAAGAAACAAATGTCACAAAATGTTCATTACCTATTAAAGATATGATATCAAATTCTTAATTTGAATTCCAAGAGGCATAGGAGGCATGACAACTGTGAGTTTAATTAGCTAAAGTTGATAAATTTCATCCTAAACATAAAGATTATATACCACTCAAATGAATCCTTTCACATAAGTTTAAAATTTATTAGTAAGTGAGGCATTTACAGACTAATTACAGAAGTTGTTAGGTTATGAATATAAAAGGAATGAAAATAAAAAAGTCATACATCTTGCTAAAGACATTTTAATTCCTCTTGTGTCCCCAGTCACTGGATAACATAACAAAGGCCACAAAACTTCAGGAAAGAGGGTATTTATTAGTGTTATCTACTTTTCTATTGAATTTACTAGAATTTGCCACTTTGTCTTCTAAACTGTTTTTCGCTCCAAGTTAGACAGCAGTTTATTTCCTCCAAGAAGTTCTTTTTTTTTTGGTTAACCATGTATTGCTTTGGCTTTCTTCTTTATTTTTATGTTGATTATTGATTATGAAATATTTTAGAAAGTAGGAAGAAAGTGTGTGTTGCATATTCTATTTATTAAAGAGATGATCATTGCTTATATGTTGAACATTTATCTCTAATTAATTATGGATTTTCATTATTAAAACACAAAAAGTGAAACTTTTTTTACAAATAATTTCAATTTGCTTGAGAAAAAGAGGTTAGGTTTTTAAACTTTTTTTGTCTTTTAAGTTAATTCACTTTGGGATGACATTCTAACACAAAGTTATGACTATGGTAGTCATACCATTCATTGTACGTTTATATACCTATTTTTAAATGAAAGAGATTAAGTTTAACTCTTATCTATGTTCATAAAATGCCCTGACACATTTTATTTCCATTTAATGTCAGCTTGTTTTCTTTAATAGTTTAGTGCCATGATTAGTGATGGCCCCTTCGACACTGTAAGCCTCTGTAGCAAGTACCTGAGTTTTCTGTGGGCAGGGAACAGGCTGGAATATATACCCAGATAGAAACAGGGTCATTTCTTACAGAAAAGGGAGAACGATTTCGAGGGGGAAACTAAGAACCCAGAGGAAGAACTAAGAGCCTTGGAGAATCATTTCTTGGAGCCAGAATATGCCATTGTGTCCCAATCAAGTAACACAACACCTGTCCAGCCAAAGTTTAGAACTGCAATGAACCAGCAACAGCTCTGTGCCTCCCATTCTCTCATTCTCTTCTTTTTTTCATGGGGCTGCCTTTTGTAGTTATTCTCTCTTTCTGCATCTTACGTTGTGTGTGTGTGTGTGTGTGTGTGTGTGTGTACGAGTAGACTCACAGGACTACCTATACCCAAGGATTTAGAGCCATATCCACAGAATGGAGTCTCATCTGTACCTGGATATCACTTAGATAATAAGAACATGGATACCAAGCTTGAATCTCCAATTGACTGTGATGATGACAAGTCATTAACATTCTGAACCTCAGTTTCTTCTGTAAAATGAAGGGAATTAAACTAGATCATTTTTGATGATCTTTTATGATGATACCACCTGAAATTTTCCATTATTTGTATCACTGTCTTAGCTGAATCAAGAGTTAACTATATTACCTTATTGAATACTATATACTTGAATTGGGGCTTTTTAGATAGCTGATTCCCAGAAAGCAATAATCGTACTGTCTGTGGTCTCTCAAATCTCTGTAGCGCTTATTTTATAGCTAAGTATTCATTAGATGCTTGACATATATTAAATGATAAACATGACCATGTTAATCTGAGTTGTTCCAGGCTGACTGCAGTATTGCTGCGGACATTTCTTTTTCTTATTAAAACCATTAACAATAGGAGTTTGTGCTCTTTGCTACTATAAGGAGACAGGTGAGGGATCTTACAGCAGTCACCTATTTCAGATCTTCTCAAATGACTGCAAATTGACTTCTAACTCATGATGGAATTAAATAATAATTTTCACAGTATAAACTGTGCTTGGGAACTATTTCTCATCAGGTCACTGCCACAAAAGAGCCTGTTTTGTGGGTTCTTTGGGATATATTTTGACAAGATTATCTTTCTTTCAAAGGGACATTTGAATGAAGAGCTAAAGGAGCACTGATAGAGGCCAAATGAAATGCTGAAACGAGAGACCTAAAAGCTGGGTTTGATAATTGAGGAAGGCTTGGCGAATTGTTTAAGGTCAACCTGCACTACGATGCGTATTTGAAAACTGTGTTTTTCATTATTCACTGTTCCCTTAAATAAAACCAGAAATGTCCAAAAGTCATTTTATTTTCCAATTTAATTTTTTTTTTGAGACAAGGTCTTGCTCAGTTACCCACGATGGAGTGTATTCGTACAATCATGGCTCACTGCATCCTCAAACTTCTGGGCTTAAGTGATTCTCCCACCTCAGCCTCCTGAAGAGCTGAGACTACATGCACATGCCCCCATGCTCAGCTAAATTTTTTTTACTTTTTGTAGAGATGGGAGTTCTGCTATGTTGCCCAGGCTTATCTCAAACTGGGACCTCAAGCCATCCTCCCACCTCAGCCTCCCAAAGAGCTGGGATTACAGGTGTGAGCCACGTCATGCAGCCCAAGTCATTTTAAATAGACGCTTCTCTCTTAATCACTTTATTTTCAACTTGCAGCCTCTATTGGACTAAAGTAAATGATAAAAACCTGCAAAGTTCGCAAAGTTCTCAAAGTTCTCGTTGAAATCTTTCTAACCTATTTTAGTTTCTCTTAGAGGATACTGTTGACTGCATCTTGGCCCAATAACCTGTTCCTTATTATTTGGAGATTTGAGTGACGAGTTCAATAATCAAAGGAAAACCAACCCTTGATACATCTTTAAAAATTATGCCTAGAAAAGGAACCACTGGAGTATTTACAATTGAACCAGTTTTTCTTCAGCTGGTATCACAGAAACTGGGATTAAAGGAATGATTTGCCTATTGTCTAATTAATATAATCAGCTAAAGGAAACAAATCTGATATTTTATCATAGCATTTACTGTTTTTTGTTTCTCTTAAGTGAATTATAAAGAGCCAATCTCTAAAACTAAAGATTTTTAGTTTAAATTAAATAAGAAATGTCTTATTTAATCCAAAGCCATTAAAGAAAGCCATGCACAATTTCCCCTCCCCCCAGCGCATACACAATCATACTTACATTTATCTGCCACTGAAACTATTTCAAAAGTCTTTAGTGGAATTAAGGTATAAAGAGATTTTGAGATCTGGTCAAAGTTATCTAAAAACATTGATTTCTTAATATCAGAAAGAACTATTATACTTTTTAGTGTTATTATTGCCATCGCTACTGACAAAGATTCTCTCTATGAGCAAACTCTAGTCAACCTACACTGAAACTCTCTTCTAAACTAGGTCTTGACTTTTGGACGTCCACGTTCATCTTTAGATTGTTCAATTTTAGCAAGAATCATGTGGAATCAGCGTAACCAGTATCCCCCACCACTGAAATCTAGTCGCCCTTGCTCTCTTGTCAGGTTCCTCATTTTCTACCACTCCCAGGTGTTGTCTGATCACCCTGGCCTGCATTCAGCAAAAATCCCGTTAGGTCACCTCAGCCAGAATTTCATCTCATCCTTGAGGTTTTTTATTAGTAACTTCCTATCCACTGACCCCCACCCTGTTACCTGGCTTCTCACTTTCTTTGTATTCAGGGCTGAGCTCGATCTCATTCCCCTAAAACAAAACCTCATTTTTGTAGCCTGCCTGTTTATCTATCTCAAGTCCCCTTGAATAATCTCTCTTCTTTTTTGAGACAGAGTCTTCACTCTGTTGCCCAGGCTGTAGCACAGTGCCATGATCTCAGCTCACTGCAACCTCTGCCTCCTGGGTTCAAGCAATTCTCCTGCCTCAGCCTCCCGAACAGCTGAGATTACAAGCACGCGTGACCACCCAGCTAGTTTTTGTATTTTTAGTAAAGATGGGGTTTGGCCATGCTGGCCAGGCTGGTCTCAAAATCCCGGCCTCAAGTGATCCACCTGCCTCAACTTCCCAAAGTGCTGGGATTATAGGTGTGAGCCACTGTGCCTGGCTTGAATAAGATCTTTTTACCATATTTAACATGTATTATCAATAATTTTTAAAAGAACTCTACCATCTGTTATTTGGAAATTTTTGGAGAAAAAAGGCATTTTCGTGACATACCTTGATTCTTTGCTTTAAAGTGTTTCTTCAGCCACAGTAATTGAAACAAATTTTCAAGATAATGCTTACATGAAAGATTCAATCTTTTGTGGTCCATTGAATTTGTGATGCATGTGATGGCAAGGATAGTAATTTTATAAAGTTGAATCCTCTGCATTTTATCTGACTCAGCAGACTTCTACCAGATTGCTGAGCCAAGGAAAGCCAGGCTAGCCCTTTGGCAGCAATCAGAAGTCAGAGAACTGCTTCTTGCCCTAAAAAAAGCCTGCATGTGCAAATATTTCCAGTCAAGTCTATCCTTAAGCTGTAGGGAGATGGCACAAGACAGAATGACGCACTGGTGATGGCCTCCACTAGCCGAGGAATCTGTGTCAGCCTGTAGAATAAAGTCTTTTCGTGATCATTATCCTAAGGCTTTGAAAGTTCACTTAAATCTTCTTTGTAATGTTAAAGAGCTCACAGGGCCTATTGCCTTTGTCATTTTGACAACTTCTAGGCCAGCAAACTGAGAGGCGTAAGTGTATAAGTGTGCCATGCTGGCAGCTCAGCAGGAGTCACACCCAGGGTGTTCTTGCCAGAGCTTTTGGATGGGAAAGTTAAAAGAATCAAGTCATGCTCAGAACTCTTTCATCTGAAAATTGTTCTAAGCAAGGTAATGGTTTCCAATTAATACTCTGAAATTAATATCAGTAAAAGCATCTCTTTCAAATTTAATATTGATATGAACAATAATTCACTGAATTTAGAATAATAATGCATTGCTATTAATTCTTCTGACCCTTAGCCCAGGAAAATCAAGAAATCAAGCATTTTCCTTAGGACATAGACAATTTTTTTCCCTCTTTGGTTTTCTGTAAATTATCTCATTTGCTGATAATAAGATTAGTTTATGGTAAGCCTTTTTGAGAACATTTATGTTTAATTTCTTAGGTTTTCTTCTTTAACGTCTTCTCAAATCTATTGATAGAGGGCATGATACCTAACATTACTAGATTAGGCATAAGGAGGATAATATGAGGTTTGGATGCTGTTCAAACCTGGAGAAAAAAATTATTTTTTGTTTATACTTATATTTTCTAAAGTAGTCTTTAAATTTGATTTTCTTACCACTTCACTGAACTTCTGTCAAAACGCAACAAATCATGGGCTTTGCAATTATACTAACCTGGGTTTAGATCCTGTCACTTAACCATCTTGTGATTTTAGATATATTACATTATGTAGCAGGCAATTAGGAAAGGTTGACTTACTTTAAAAATTTTTCCTATCTTGCCTTTAACCTCACTTATTTGCCATAGAAGTACACTTCTTTCTTTACATTTCAAATCCCATTTTCTCATGCATATAAAACAGCATAGCTGCTATCCAGGTGCCCAAAATACAATACATGTGAGAGATACATTACACAAATGTAATATATTTTGAGTTCATTGTGGCTCAATTTTCATCACATTTAAAGAATCACAGTTCATAAATATATATTCCCCATATCCAGAGCTTGATTTTGACTTTACTCCACTTCCAGGGCTGTGTTTCTCAACCAGTTGCAGAAGTACCTCTCTGGAGATATTTACAAATGCATGTAAATGGTTTCACTTTTCATGATGAAGAGCATTTCTAGCATTTAGTAAGTGGCTGGCACCAGAGATACTAAACATCCTGCAATGTGTGGGACAGTCCTACATGTTGAAGAACAGTTTTCCTAATACCAACAGCACCCTTTGGGATAAATATTTTTCCAGAGGATACTCTAGAAAGAACATTCTTAATGAATAATCTTTAAAATCCCTCTCCCCGTCACTAATTTCTACAAAAATCCCTCACAAAATCTCTGAAAGCCACAGTGCTTTTGTCTCTTTCTTCCCTCCCCACCTCTGGCTCACTCACTTATTTCCTACCTTCACTTAGCCTGTCTGATTTCTTGGTTTCTTACATTGTCCCTGAATTTTCCTTTTTTCTTTAATAGACCTCTAGAGATAGCTTGGCAAGCAAAATTTTTGATTTCAAGAAGCTAGAAGAAGGAAGAGGGGAGAATTTGAGAACTCATCCATTAATAATGCTTATTCCTATTTGATATGTAGAAGAGGCATTGCTACTGCAGCCAGCACCTAAAGTCCCAAGGAGTATAAAAGAGACAGTGTCAAAGGGCCAGGGATGTGGGCAGCATGCCTCTCCTGTCAACACTTTCATGTGCACGTTCCCCGAGGCAGGCCAAGGACACAGACATTGATGACAACCATTTCCGAATCTGACTTTGTGAAGAGACACTTAGGTTAAGTGTCGTCAGAAATCTGTGTATCATCTCTGAGTTGGCATTATCTGAGATATATATACATATATATATGTGAAATACATAGATACATATATATAATTTTATGTATATATCCTGTTTATGGTAATGATTGTATTTTCCATGACAATATTGTCTTTACTTGTAAATGTTCATGGCATATAAGTATAAGAAATATTATGTTCTTAGGGTGTAAAATATTTGATAAAATAAGGGCATATATTTATGAGGATAAATTTTTTCTCTGAATAGGAATAAAGTCATAACAGTGTTACAAACTATTAAATAATTTTTATTACATAAAAAGAGAGAATGTCAATGATAGAAGAAAAGAGGATTCATTTGATAATTCCAGTTGGTAACAGGAATCTTTGCAATTGCATATCTCAATATGATATTCATATGGGTCTCTGGATCTATAAACTGACCAGATAAGAACTTTGTAGTTCAAAAGAAGTGTAAGAAAAGCAAATATCCCTGTATTTACCTATTCATTCTGACCTTGACTAATAGCTACAAATTATAACACAAAGGAGGGAATACATTATCTATTTGAGAGCAAGTTCAAAAAGTAAGAGCCACCGCCCAAATATCTGTAAATTTTGTTTTAAATTTTTTTTCTGGCTCATAAATTTAACCTTAATAATCACAGCTTACATTTGAAAAGAAAACAAAAATTCTATTTCAAACATAGGGATGTCAGAATATTCCAGTGTAAGAATTGTCATAAACATATCACATATCACATTCTTATTTTTCTTCTGTGTGATTTATTGTAAGAATAATTCAAATAGAAAGAGAATGGAAAGAATGGAAATGATATTTATAAAATAGAAAAAAAAATCCATGGGGAATGAAGTAGCTCTATTAACTATCAGAAAAACTATAGTGTCTTAGGTTTCAAATTTATTGTTTCACCAAGCAGTATTTTGAGGTGGGAAAAAGTATCTCCAGTTTGCAACAACATTGAATTTTTACTTTAAAGGGAATGCTTGTGAGAGTCAATTGGGATATTGCTATACTTGAATGGCCAATGTTCATACACGGTTGTTGGTTAAAGAAGAATAACAGGAATTCTGTATTAAGAAAAAGCTCACTACAGGCAGGTCAAAAATTATACTCAATTCAAAACATCTGAAACCATAAGTATTTTAAATTATTCTTCTGGCTAAGGGGGATCTCTAGATGACTTATTCGTCCTAGTCATCATACCTTCACCAAGGCTGCATTCCTAAAGAATACAACATTTGTTGAATATTCTGTAACTCTACTTATTTGGCTGAACTTTTTGCATGAAGTTGAGATGAGGCAAACATTCACTCTGTGAGAGTGAACTTAATAATGTTTCGTTGGCATTATACATCATAATTCTATTATTTCCCTCCTTCAAAAATCCAAAAGTAGTACAGTTTTGCAGCCTCTTGATACTGATATTGATATTCAATTCCACGTATCTGATCAGTAGCAGAGCTTCCTAAGTAAGTCTAACTCAAAAATCTTGTGATTTTTTCACTCTGCCCTGTGATGGGCAGAGCACATATCTTTATTCTGGAGCTTATTAACCTTTAATAGCTTTTATCTAACTTAAAGGATTTTGCTCTCTGGCTTTCTATTGCCTTTTTTTGTGCTGGATGATGAGTTAGTGGGTGCAGCGCACCAGCATGGCACATGTATACATATGTAACTTACCTGCACATTGCGCACATGTACCATAAAACCTAAAGTATAATAATAATAATAATAATAATAATAATAATAATAATAAAAATAAAAAAATAAAAAAAAGCAAACTAAAATTTAGATATAAAATTAAAGCAATAATTTCAGGCACTAGATTTTTTTTTTAGCCCTAGGTTTATGAACCCATACTGGGTTCATAAATGACTGTAAATACTGGTTTTACAGTCAATACATTTCTTAGGCAATTGTATAAGGAGTCTACAGAATATTCTGTTTATAAATTTTTTAAACAGAATTAGAATAGTATTCTTTAAATCAGTTCATTTGAAACAAAAACTTAAAGGCTAACAGATAAGAATTCATAAATTTCCTTTTTTATATTAAATAATTATAAATATTCCTGTTTTTCTTTTTGAAAAGTGACGTATTTTCTTTTTCCACTCAACTCCAACTCTCTCATAAATATTTGAAGAGAATTCTTTGGAAAATACTAACATTTGAGGAAATAACTTCTGAAAATAATTTTCCCAAATATGGCTATTTTCATTAATACGACTTTTAAATCCTTGCTGTGAAGCACCACCAAGTCCTTTGAATTTAGCTTAAAACTCAAAGGACTCCTTTGTGAGGGACTTTTCAGAAATTTAATGTGTAGTGTGACTCTGTAGGAGGAAGACTTAGATGGAGCGTATGTCCAAATTATTTTTATTGCTATTAGTTGTAACAGTAGTAGTAACACAGCTTCATATCCTCAATACCAGCTTTAGGAATGCTGACATAACTATGTAACTTGAAGTGTGAGCATGTGCATACAAGCACACACGTGCGTGCACACACACACACCACCACCACCAAGAAACGAACATACTCCTTGTGAAATAAACTGACCTATTTTTAAGAAAAAAGTCAAGATAAAATTTTAATTATGATAGATATGCTAACAAAAACCTATCAGTTACTGAAAATCAGGTTATTATCAACTTTTACTAAGTATATCACTGTATGTAAAATATGGTATTGTATAATTTGGAGAACACAAAGAGTTATAATATCTGTTCTTTGACTATTAGAAATTTTAATCAAGTGGTAAAAAAGAACAGAACATATATACATTTACAAAAAATATTAAAAAGTCAGTACATAAGTGTCAAATAGTACAGAAATCAGACAGCAGATTGAGAAGTTCTTGTGGGCTCTGGTGGTCAGTAAAACTTTACAGAAATATAGAGTTTAAGCTGGACTTTGAAGATTTGTAGAAATTATGAGAGTGAAGATGTGGGTAAAACGTTCCAAGTATGGAGACAGCACATACTAAATGATAAAGTGATGACAATGTTAAGTTTGTTTGGAAAATGAATATGACTGTAATGGAAGCTCTCTGTGAAAGAGTAGAAATGAAGTAGAAAAGGCGGTGAGCACTGGAAACCAGAGTTAGGCATTTAGACTTTATCTAATCCAAGACATATTTGCAAATATTTTAGGAAAATTTATTTGGAAACTATGTATAGTATAATTTGAAATGTGGCAAGGATGGGGAAAGGAAAAAGGGGAACATAGTAAATGGCATAAAGTAAACAAGACTACCTTATGCATTTGTGCAGGATGTGCACTGAACATTTCTGGGGTATCATTATATAAACTATAATCTGCACATCTGTGTATAGTGACTTTGCAGATAAAAGAGAGATAAAGTAAATAGTAGCAAAATGAAGGACAGAGAGTGAAGAAAGTTATGCAAGAAAAGGTTTGAATTAGTGCAGCAAGTTAGTGCCCTGATTAGGGAGGTCAAATTATTTTTCATAAAAAGGAAGATCTATGCATGTTTGAAGTTCAAAGAGAAGAAGGCAATGGTAGAATGATTAAAAAGAAAATGTACTTGAAAGAACTGGTTTCTAAAGAGGTTGTGATAGAAAGCCCAGACAGAGGATCTGGTCTTTGATAACATTTGGGTACTTCTTTCTTTGAAGGAAGGAAGCAAAGATGGACATAGATCATTCCATTATTATTTCCCCAGAGAACCACTACAGAGAGACAGGGGTGTCTAGCAAACCTATGGAATTCATTATAGAAAAGTCAGGCAACTTCAACTCACCAACTGCTGCTGTTCTTCCACCTGGGAAGATTGAGAAAATGATTTCCATATAATCTTGGGGCTAAGTTGTTGTGCAAGTTAAAAGGGTGAATTTAAATATCTTGTATTTTAGGGCCAATAAAAAAAGGCCAGTGCAGTCTCTAGCAAATACAGTTCTTTAATGAAATCTCCAGAGGAAGAAGAGAGGTGAGTCATCCATTTTACTCAATAAAGTACTCAAGCAACTTGTTGATTTTATAGTAATCTTGTGATTTTAGGTCCGTTAACTCTACGACATATTTAATTATACAACTTACATTTTATAAATTAATTAAGGCTATATTATAAATCAATAAATATCTAATTAATGTAATGAAAATATGATGCTGGAATTTAGAGGCTACATAGACCTAGAAGGTTTGTTCATTATCCTCAAAGAGCACACCATACAGTTGGAAAGACAACATACATGTGCACACACAACACAGGCACACAAAAATAGATACAATGAAAAGCCAGCATAAAATACCATTGTTGCAAAAGCTAGCAAGAATTATGGGAACTCAGAGGAGAAAGTAAGTGATCAATGCAAAACAAGACTTTGTAGAAAAATGTGGCTGTCCTGTACCCTGAAAGGCAGGTACTGATACCTATTAAAGAGTTTAATTTAAAGGTGTACTGTAGTTTCAGAATAAAGGAGCCAAATAATCCTTAGTATATTTAGTATAATTTGTAGTGCACATTATGAGTTCTGTTTTATTCATAATTACATTATCTTTTGGATTGCTATATGCCTTAAAAATAAATACTTATTTTTTCTAAAAGTATGCAAGGTTATGGTAGGAATTCTGGAAAATACAATATATATATCCTTTTTTGTATTTTCCAGAATTCATATATATATATATATATATATGTATATATATATATATATATATGTATATATATATATATATATATATATGTATATATATATCTCCACATCGTTCTGTGGTTAACTTGGTTAAGATCTTCCACCCATAGAAATCAGATGCCAGCAATTTCTGAGAATTTCATCCCACTCAAGAGTACATAATGATTGAAAGATAAATCAGTGTCTTAGGAACCTGAAAAACTCTGAAAAAGAACATCTAATGTGACCTGAGGGGGTGGAGAGGGAGGGTTAGACTGTGGGCTTATAACCAAAAAAAATCAATTCATCTTTAAGCATCACTTATAACAAAGAGAGGAAATTCAAATCTAAGAGGCCTTTTAACTCTAATAAGGGACATGTACAAAGTGTTCCTCAGATTTAAGTTTGAAAATAAGTTCTGAGTGGCAAAAATACCCACTTATTTACAGAAAAATTTAAATTTTAGAAGAGAAACATTTACTGATCCACTATGAAAGCAGACAGTCATTTCTATTTCTTGTCATACTTGTGGGGAAAATTGTGATTTGCTCAATAGGGAGGTACAAAGATAAATTTGCAGTTACTGAACTCGGACAGTGGATCTTCCAATGGAAGAAGCTAGTCAAGAGGTACAAGATAGACTCAGATAAAGGCTAAATTAAAATATTCAAACCTGCCAAAGACTCATAAGAGGAAAGATATATGGTAATATTCTAGTAGTATTTATCTCTGGTGAGATCATATCTTAACCCATACTTGCGTGTATTATATATATGTAATACACTATAATATATAATATACCATTATATATTATATATAATATATAGTATATATTAGTATAGTATATACTATAGCATATAATATATAGTATATATAGTATAGTATATACTATATACAGTATATAACATATAGTATATATAGTATAGTATATACTATATACAGTATATAATATATAGTATATATAGTATAGTATATACTATACACAGTATATAATATATAGTATATATAGTATAGTATATACTATATATCATATATTATATATCATATATTAGTATAGTATATACTATATATCATATATACTATATAGTATATATTATATATCTTTTCTGGAAAATACAAAGAGGATATATATATCCTTTTATATATATATCCTTATAAATATCCATATATATATCCTTTTTTGTATTTTCCAGAAAAAATATATCTTATGTATACTATACATTATATACTATATATAGTATATATAAAATACTAATATATATACTATATTATATATACTATAGTATATAACATACATTGTATAATATATATAATTATATATAATATAGATATATATTATATAATTATATATAATACATATATTTTTTGATATATATAATATATAATATACTATATAATATATTATATATAATATATTGTATATATTATATATAAGTATATAGTATATATACTAATATATACTATAGTATATATATACCATAGTATTATACTAATATATACTATACTATACTAATATATATACTATATGTACTAAATAGTATATATATTATATATTATACATATACTAAATAGTATATATATTATATATTATACATATACTAAATAGTATATATATTATATATTATACATATACTAAATAGTATATATATTATACATATACTAAATAGTATATATATCATATATTATACATATACTAAATAGTATATATATTACATATACCATATATATACTAAATATATATACTAAATAGTGTATATATAATATATACTATATATACTTATAAATTTAGTATATATAGTATATAGTATATATATACTATATACTATATATACTATTTAGAAAATACAAAGAGGATATATATATCCTTTTATATATATATCCTTATATATATCCATATATATATCCTTTTTTGTATTTTCCAGAAAAAATATACATTATGTATACTATACATTATATACTATATATAGTATATATATCAAATACTAATATATATACTATATTATATATACTATAGTATATAATATATATGATATATATAATTACATATATTATATAGATATATAATATATAGTTATATATTATATAGATATTTTTTGATATATATAATATATAATATAATATATATAATATATTACATATTATATAGTATATATTATATAGTATATATTATAAAGTATATATAATACATATAGTACATATTATATAGTATATATAATATATAATATATAATATCTGTAATATATAATATATATAATATATATAATAATATATTGTATATATTATATATAAGTATATAGTATATATACTAATATATACTATAGTATATATATAATATATACTATAGTATATATATAATATATATACTATATTAGTATAATATAGTATATACTAAATAGTATATATATTATTATTATTATATAATATATATACATTATTATAATATATAATATATACTAAATAGTATATGTATTATATATACCATATATATACTAAATATATACTATATATACTAAATATTTATACTAAATAGTGTATATATCTAATATAAACTATATATACTTATAAATTTAGTATATATAGTATATATATTTCATATATATAGTATATATATACTATATACTATATATACTAAATAGTGTATATAGTATATATATACTATATATACTATATATACTTATTATATATTTAGTATATTATATATACACATATATAAATATATTAGTATATATAATATATATACTATTATGCTTATATACTTATATATAGTATATATACTTATATATAGTATATATTATACTAAATATAGTGTATATATATACTGTATATAGTATATATATTATACATACCATATAGTATATATATAGTATATATATAAAAAATACACACAAGTATAGGTTAAGATATGATCTCACCAGAGATAAATATTACCAGAATATTAGCATATATCTTTCCTCTTACGACCCCGCAGGTCACATTAGATGTTCTTTTGCAGAGCTTTTTGGGTTTCTAAGACATTGATTTATCCCGCAATCATTATGCACTATTGAGTGGGATGAAATTCTCAGAAATTGCTGGCATCTGATTTCTATGAGTGGAAGATCTTAACCAAGTTAACCACAGAACGATGTGTTCTGGAACAAATGTCTGTGACTTTTGTTCCCATGTTATTGCTTCTCTGAAAGTTCATGGGAACTGCCGAAGAGTGTTATTTTAATCACTTTGAAGAGTCATAAACAGGATTTTGAATATACAGAATTAGACTTGCCAATAACTGAATATTGTTTCTGGGAGTCAACCTGTTTTTTCAAGTTTTAGAGAAAAGGACTAAAAAATAGCAATGAACCACAGGAATCTTTGCCTAATGGCTCAAGTTTATGAGAGCTTACTGCATCTATTAATGGAGGTTGCAAAGGATCATAATGGTTAGGGTCACAACT
Organism: Pongo abelii; assembly: GCF_028885655.2. Taxonomy (NCBI): domain Eukaryota; kingdom Metazoa; phylum Chordata; class Mammalia; order Primates; family Hominidae; genus Pongo; species Pongo abelii. The sequence continues at coordinate 94,562,179 of NC_071989.2, read as the reverse complement.
CTTTATTCCTCTAAATTTTACTTTTAAAATGCATGTATAAACAGCATTTTTATTGGAAAAAATAATACGTGTACATGGTAAAAATTCAAACCGTTCAATAGATCTTCTTCCTAGAGGCTATTACCAGTTTCTTATTTATCCTTCCAGTAATATTATTTTCATATAAAAGCATATTAATCTTTTTCCATTGGTAGAAATACACTGTTCACACTACTCTGCAGCACTTCTCTTTTGTTTTCCATCTTTAAAAATTATCTTAATAGTATATTTTGGAAATTATTCTATATCTTTGTGTATATGTTGTTATATTTCATTATGACATACTATTTCTTTATATAGATATACTACAATTTATATATTTATTTTCCCATAGATGAAGATTCAAGTTTTTTGGAATATTTATATTTAAATCTTCTAACAAATATCTTTGTACATCCTTATCTTTTCATCCTTGCCTACTCATCCTAACATAATAGCTATAAGATAGTTTCTTAGGTGGGCATTGTGGTGCATGCCTGTAGTTTGAGCTACTTGGGAGGCTGAGGTGGGAGGATCACTTGAGTCCAAGAGGTTGAGGCTGTGGTGAGCTGTGACTGAGCAACTACACTCCAGCCTGAGCTACAGAGTGAAGCCCTGTCTCAAAAAAAAAAAAAAAAAAAAGACAATTCTTGTAGACGCTGCACAGAAAGAGGACTAAGACACAAATTCACAACTGATGTGAAGATAAAAAGTTTTTGTGGTTTATCTCTAGACCACAGAAACTGAGTTTAGCAAAACTAGTAACATCACTTGGATGATCAGAATATTGTGCTTGATGGGAAAGGGCCAGTTGGATGGTTGAGTTATAGGATAAAAGGCCTTAAAGAAAAAAGCTTTGGATTTAGTTCCAGTGCTTGTATATCTTGGGAGCTATCCAGAGTGCTGAAGAGCCACCACAGGAAACAGTCTGTTCCAGTGGACAAGAAATCTCAGTCTCCTGATTTTATGTCTCTCCTGCCTTGAATCTTGCCCTTGGCATTTTTAACACTTCTAAAGTCAGTGATCACCCCTCAGCCTCTTTTTTCCCTGTCCTTAACTCACTTCTTCCTCCTTTCTGCCTCAATACAAGTCTATTATGCCTGTTTTCTCTACCAACTCCAGCTGCGACCTATCCCCACCATTTGATGCTAGGATTCCAAGAGAAATAATTTAAAAATACAGTAGCATCACTTGAATTTGACTGGTTCCTAATAATGGTCTCAGCTTACATAGCTATGCACAAATATTCCAATAACATATCAAATACATTTCTGTTTCATCAGAGTAAAATCTATGTATCTGGCAGTTTAAAGGTGTATCAGGAGTTAATTATCAGAGTATTGTGGAATTTACTATTGCTGATTTTTGCTTTCCTTCCTATAATAAAGAATAAACTTTCCAGCATAAGAAAATGACTTATTTATTCATGTAAATAATAGTTGTTTGCATATTTTTTTGAAGCCAAGCTCTCAATTTTTTTGTATTGCTGAGCATGACAATGAATAACCTCAAAAAGCCAATATGGTCAATTCTATTTGCTCAGTTTTGATATTTGAACCACTCAATACACTGAAGATTTGTGTGGGAATATCAGAATATCTAGAGTTTTGCAGTTGATAAAATGTCAGAGAAGATTTTATTTTTAGTCATATTCCTGAAAATCTCACTAAAGGACTCAGGTTACAGAGGATAGGCCAAGGGTAGGGTCTGATATAATTGTCCCAAGGAGAGAAATGAATTTAAAAATTGGCTTAAAGAAAAGGAAGTTATTGGCCCTTATATCCCAACAGTCTAATGGTGTAGCTTGATTCATGGATCTCAAACACCCATTAGCATCCAGCTTCTCACTTTATTTTTGGCTTTATTTTGGCGCATTTGTGTTAACTTCAATCTCAAATATATGATCTCTGGATGGTAGCAATGTGAATGCAGAAGCTTCAACACTACACCCTCCCAAATTAAAATTCAAATTTAATGAATTCCTTTCCCCATGACTCTAGCAAAAAGCCTCACTGTTCTGATTAGCTTTGCTTTTAGTCATACTGCCTATCTTGAAACAATCACAGTAGCCAGAGGCATGGAATTTATTGATAGTGTTAGGCCGAGGTCATGCTTCTACCTTGAAGCTGGTGAGAAAGGTCAATTAGCCCATTTATAGGAAGTTCATGAAAATCATATCAAAAACAGAAGGGCCAATAACAAAAGCAAAGACAAAATAGAAACAGAATCAAATATACACTACATTGTAGGACTTAGGAAATATCCTGAGGTGGAAACTAAGGAGTAATAATTAATTAATAATAATATTAATAACATGTATTAATGGTTTTTATGTGGACTGTAGTGATTGATCTTAATAAGAACTCTATATGTAGGTAATATTACCATTTTTATACAAATGAAGAACTTATATCTTTGTTTTATTCTTTCCATCTCTTGAATTATATGATTTATTAAAGGGTAAATACTGCTGGTCCTCTGTTCATAGAAACTTGTAAACCTTGAGCCTGAGAATTGACATTGTATTTGCCCAAAATAGGTATGAAAACCTAGCTTCTTCCAAACTTATTATATAACTCTTTCAGAATGCACAGCTTATAAATAGTGATACTTCTCTCCTCTCCCCCCAAGAGTACCCCTTCCCTATTCTGTTCCACAAATGAGGTGGTTGGACAGTGGCTAAGCAAAATTGGCAAATTAAATAATCCACCTAAATTCATCTGTGACTATATTTATTAATGATCAAAGTAACAACCTATAAAGAATTCATTTTCAGGATATGTAACATTTTGTTTATAATGTTTCCCAAGATTCCTTTTCTTTCAAGTTGCCACTGGAAAGCAGGAAGACTCAATTCCTGCATTTGTTTCTTTGGACAGTCAGTGCAAACAGTAAATTACTTTATATTACTTGTCTGTTCTCTATTGTCATTCATTTGTTCCTACTGCCCTTTTCTCATTTTGTTCTTGATACAATCCTGCTAACCATTATCTTCTTACTGTAGTTTCATACCACATTCAACAGATACTTATGTATGCTGCATCAGAAAATTCTTATTTTGGCTTCATATAACAGTAGTAATATTTGCAAGGTTGCTGGTGATCCAAAGTTTTCTTATATTTTTCTCTTATTATATGGTATCATAATGCTTATCACTTATATTGATCAACTTCTTACATTGTCAGATATCATGTTAAATAACTTATATCTACAAGAAACTCAAAACACTGATTTTATTTACTTGGGGAAAGTGAATAAAAACCTAATACTAATACTAGTAATTAATAATTAGAATTCTTTTTCTTTTGAATTATATGTAATATATAATTAAACATATATGTTTTACTTTTATGGGTACATAATAAATGTATTTATGGGGTACATGAGATTTTTTGATTTAGACATGCAATGTGAAATAATCATATCAAGGTAAATGGGGTATCCACCACCTCAAACATTTATCATTTCTTTATGTTGCAAACATTCCAATTATACTGTTGGAGTTATTTAAAAATGTACAAAGATAAATTATTTTTGACTGTAGTTATCCTGTTGTGCTATCAAATACTACATCTTATTCATTCTATCTAACTATATTTTTGGACCCATTAACCTTCCCCACTTCTCACCCCTCTCCCCGCTACCCTTCCCAGCCTCTGGTAACCATCATTCTACTCTCTATCTCCAAGAGTTCAACTGTTTTAATTTTTAGCTCCCATAAATGAGCAAGAATATGGAAAGTGTGTCTTTCTGTGCCTGGCTTATTTCACCTAACATATTGTCCTCAAGTTCTGCCCATGTTGTTGTAAATGATAGGATCTCATTCTTTTTCTTATGGCTGAATAGTACTCCATTGCGTATTATGTACCACCTTTTCTTTATCCATTCATCTGCTGGTGGACACTTAGGTTGCTTCCAAATCTTGGCTATTGTGAATAATGCTGCAGCAAACATGGGATGCAACTACCTCTTTGATACTCTGATTTCCTTTCCTTTGGGTATATGCCTAGGAGTGGGATTGCTGGATCATACAGTAGTTCTATTTTTAGTTTTTTGAGAAACCTTCATACTCTTCTCCATAGTGACTGTGCTAATTTACATTCCCACTAACAGTGTATGAAGGTTCCCTTTTCTCCATATCCTTGCCGGCATTCGTTATTGCCTGTATTTTGGATAAAAGCCACTTCCTTAACTGTAGGAAGGTGATATCTCATTGTAGTCTTAATTTGCGTTTCTCTCATCAGTGATGTTGAGCACCTTTTCATTTACTGTTTGCCATTTTCTTTTTTTTGTTCTTTTGAGACAGAGTCTTTCTCTGTCACCAGGCTGGAGTGCAGTGGCACGATCTTGGCTCACTGCAACCTCCGCCTCCTGGGTTGAAGCGATTCTCTTGCCTCAGCCTCCCGAGTAGCTGGGACTACAGGCATGCACCACCATGCCCAGATAATTTTTCTATTTTTAGTAGAGATGGGTTTCACCATGTTGGCCAGGATGGTCTCAATCTCTTGAACTCATAATCTGCCTGCCTCGGCCTCCCAAAGTGCTGGAATTACAGGCGTGAGCCACCACGCCTGGCCCTCCTGTTTGCCATTTTCAAAGCTTTGACTGCATTTTGACTTCAACCCTTCCTATCAGGTCAGGGGTAGAATTTTCTACTCGTGGCGGCATGTCAACACTGAGGATATTTTGGGTTTGGAGCAATTTGGACTTGGGTTTTTGAATTAGGGATGCTTATCCTGTAATATTATTGATTGTATTTTATTTTCTACATTTTCTTTTAACATTCCACTACTGATAGTTTGATATTTTCATATGGGTTTTATTTTTAATCATCTTCTTCCTTATCCTGTTTATTTTCATAAAAATGGGATCATACATATGCCTATTAATTTTCTTCACATAATGAATATCCTATCAAATCAATAAACATAGTTCAAATGTACTTGTGTATGTGTTTATATTCTTATATAATGTGACTTTTTTCTAGAATTGATCTGTAACACGGAATCACTGGGTTGAATTGTATGTGGATCTTAAATGTATATGTTACCATTTAGTTTCCTCAAAAGCCATAAAACCTCATATTCTCATAAGCATCATATGAGAGCTACACTGCATTTTGAAACTGTCCTTCTTTACTAACTATAGTAATGAGTATCTGACATTAACAGTTTCAAAAGCAGCAGGAGATATCCTTAGATTCAGATAGGCCAGGGTGGTACTTTTGTTAAAATCGACGAACTTGCAGTGACACATAATTATCACCCAAAGTCCATTGTTTACATTAGGGTTCACTCTTCCTGTTGTGCATTCTACGGGTTTTTGCAAGTGTATAACATATATCCGCAATTATAGTATCATAAAGAATATTATAATTTCACTTTCCTAAAGTCCCCATGTGCCTCTTCATCCTCTCTCCCCACTAACTCTTGGCAGCCATGGATCCTTTACTGTTTCCATAGTTTTATCTCTTCTAAAATGTCATTTAGTTGAAATTATACATCATGTAGCACTTTCAGATTCACTTCTTTCACCTAGTAATATGCACTTAAGATTCCTCCATGTCTTTTCATGGCTTGATAACTTATTTCTTTTTTAGCACTGAATAATGTTCCATTATCTGAATGTATCATCGTTTACTTATTCATTAACATACTGGCTAACATCTTGGTAGCCTCTAAGTATGGCAATTATGAATAAAGCTTCTATAAACATCCATGTGCAGATTTTTGTGTGGACTTACATTTTTTATACATGTGGAATAACATACTACATATTCTAAAGATAAAGCTAAACCTAGCGTGATTTATAATTTATTATAAAAACTAGGACAATTTTGAGAGTAAAAGGAGGTGCTGTTAATAATTATAAGGAGATGTTGCTCGGGAGGAGCCAAGATGGCCGAATAGGAACAGCTCCAGTCTACAGCTCCCAGCACGAGCGACGCAGAAGACGGGTGATTTCTGCATTTCCATCTGAGGTACGGTGTTCATCTCACTAGGGAGTGCCAGACAGTGGGCGCAGGTCAGTGGGTGAGTTCACCGTGCGCCAGCCGAAGCAGGGGCGAGGCATTGCCTCACTCGGGAAGTGCAAGGGGTCAGGGAGTTCCCTTTCCAGGGGTGACAGACGGCACCAGGAAAATCGGGCCACTCCCACCTGAATACTGTGCTTTTCCGCCGGGCTTAGGAAACGGTGCCCCAGGAGAGTATAGCCCGCACCTGGCTCAGAGGGTCCTACGCCCACGGAGTCTCGCTGATTGCTAGCACAGCAGTCTGAGATCAAACAGCAAGTCGGCAGCTAGGCTGGGGGAGGGGCGCCCGCCATTGCCCAGGCTCCTTTAGGTAAACAAAGCAGCCTGGAAGCTTGAACTGGGTGGAGCCCACCACAGCTCAAGGAGGCCTGCCTGCCTCTGTAGGCTCCATCTCTGGGGGCAGGGCACAGACAAAAAGATAGCAGTAACCTCTGCAGACTTAAATGTCCCTGTCTGACAGCTTTGAGGAGAGCAGTGGTTCTCCCAGCACGCAGCTGGAGATCTGAGAACGGGCTGACTGCCTCCTCAAGTGGGTCCCTGACCCCTGACCCCCGAGCAGCCTAACTGGGAGGCACCCCCCAGCAGGGGCAGACTGACACCTCACACGGCCGGCCAGGTACTCCAACAGACCAGCTGAGGGTCCTGTCTGTTAGAAGGAAAACTAACAGAAAGGACATCCACACCAAAAACCCATCTGTACATCACCATCATCAAAGACCAAAAGTAGATAAAACCACAAAGATGGGGAAAAAACAGAGCAGAAAAACTGGAAACTCTAAAAAGCAGAGTACCTCTCCTCCTCCAAAGGAACGCAGTTCCTCACCAGCAACGGAACAAAGCTGGACGGAGAATGACTTTGACGAGCTGAGAGAAGAAGGCTTCAGACAATCAAATTACTCCGAGCTATGGGAGGATATTCAAACCAAAGGCAAAGAAGTTGAAAACTTTGAAAAAAATTTAGAAGAAGGTATAACTAGAATAACCAATACAGAGAAGTGCTTAAAGGAGCTGATGGAGCTGAAAACCAAGGCTCGAGAACTACGTGAAGAATGCAGAAGCCTCAGGAGCCGATGCGATCAAATGGAAGAAAGGGTATCAGCCCTGGAAGATGAAATGAATGAAATGAAGCGAGAATGGAAGTTTAGAGAAAAAAGAATAAAAAGAAACAAGTAAAGCCTCCAAGAAATGTGGGACTATGTGAAAAGACCAAATCTACGTCTGATTGGTGTACCTGAAAGTGACGGGGAGAATGGAAACAAGTTGGAAAACACGCTGCAGGATATTATCCAGGAGAACTTCCCCAATCTAGCAAGGCAGGCCAACATTCAGATTCAGGAAATACAGAGAACGCCACAAAGATACTCCTCGAGAAGAGCAACTCCAAGACACATAATTGTCAGATTCACCAAAGTTGAAATGAAGGAAAAAATGTTAAGGGCAGCCAGAGAGAAAGGTGGGGTTACCATCAAAGGGAAGCCCATCAGACTAACAGCGGATCTCTTGGCAGAAACTCTAGAAGCCAGAAGAGAGTGGGGGCCAATATTCAACATTCTTAAAGAAAAGAATTTTCAACCCAGAATTTCATATCCTGCCAAACTAAGCTTCATAAGTGAAGGAGAAATAAAATACTTTACAGACAAGCAAATGCTGAGAGATTTTGTCACCACCAGGCCTGCCCTAAAAGAGCTCCTGAAGGAAGTGCTAAACATGGAAAGGCACAACCGGTACCAGCCACTGCAAAATCATACCGAAATGTAAAGACCATCGAGACTAGGAAGAAACTGCATCAACTAATGAGCAAAATAACCAGCTAACATCATAATGACAGGATCAAATTCACACATAACAATATTAACTTTAAATGTAAATGGACTAAATGCTCCAATTAAAAGACACAGACTGGCAAATTGGATAAAGACTCAAGACCCATCAGTGTGCTGTATTCAGGAAACCCATCTCACGTGCAGAGACACACATAGGCTCAAAATAAAAGGATGGAGGAAGATCTACCAAGCAAATGGAAAACAAAAAAAGGCAGGGGTTGCAATCCTAGTCTCTGATAAAACGGACTTTAAACCAACAAAGATCAAAAGAGACAAAGAAGGCCATTACATAATGGTAAAGGGATTAATTCAACAAGAAGAGCTAACTATCCTAAATATATATGCACCCAATACAGGAGCACCCAGATTCATAAAGCAAGTCCTGAGTGACCTACAAAGAGATTTAGACTCCCACACATTAATAATGGGAGACTTTAACACCCCACTGTCAACATTAGACAGATCAATGAGACAGAAAGTCAACAAGGATACCCAGGAATTGAACTCAGCTCTGCACCAAGCGGACCTAATAGACATCTACAGAACCTCCACCCCAAATCAAGAGAATATACATTTTTTTCAGCACCACACCACATCTATTCCAAAATTGACCATATACTTGGAAGTAAAGCTCTCCTCAATAAATGTAAAAGAACAGAAATTATAACAAACTATTTCTCAGATCACAGTGCAATCAAGCTAGAACTCAGGATTAAGAATCTCACTCAAAACTGCTCAACTACATGGAAACTGAACAACCTGCTCCTGAATGACTACTGGGTACATAACGAAATGAAGGCAGAAATAAAGATGTTCTTTGAAACCAACGAGAACCAAGACACAACATACCAGAACCTCTGGGATGCATTCAAAGCAGTGTGTAGAGGGAAATTTATAGCACTAAATGCCCACAAGAGAAAGCAGGAAAGATCCAAAATTGACACCCTAACATCACAATTAAAAGAACTAGAAAAGCAAGAGCAAACACATTCAAAAGCTAGCAGAAGGCAAGAAATAACTAAAATCAGAGCAGAACTGAAGGAAGTAGAGACACAAAAAACCCTTCAAAAAATCAATGAATCCAGGAGCTGGTTTTTTGAAAGGATCAACAAAATTGATAGACCGCTAGCAAGATTAATAAAGAAAAAAAGAGAGAAGAATCAAATAGATGCAATAAAAAATGATAAAGGGGATATCACCACCGATCCCACAGAAATACAAACTACCATCAGAGAATATTACAAACACCTCTACGCAAATAAACTAGAAAATCTAGAAGAAATGGATAAATTCCTCAACACATACACCCTCCCAAGACTAAACCAGGAAGAAGTTGAATCTCTGAATAGACCAATAACAGGAGCTGAAATTGTGGCAATAATCAATAGCTTACCAACCAAAAAAAGTCCAGGTCCAGATGGATTCACAGCTGAATTCTACCAGAGGTACAAGGAGGAGCTGGTACCATTCCTTCTGAGACTATTCCAATCAATAGAAAAAGAGGGAATCCTCCCTAACTAATTTTATGAGGCCAGCATCATCCTGATACCAAAGCCTGGCAGAGACACAACAAAAAAAGAGAATTTTAGACCAATATCCTTGATGAACATTGATGCAAAAATCCTCAATAAAATACTGGCAAACAGAATCCAGCAGCACATCAAAAAGCTTATCCACCATGATCAAGTGGGCTTCATCCCTGGGATGCAAGGCTGGTTCAACATACGCAAATCAATAAATGTAATCCAGCATATAAACAGAACCAAAGACAAAAACCACATGATTATCTCAATAGATGCAGAAAAGGCCTTTGACAAAATTCAACAACCCTTCATGCTAAAAACTCTCAATAAATTAGGTATTGATGGGACGTATCTCAAAACAATAAGAGCTATCTATGACAAACCCACAGACAATATCATACTGAATGGGCAAAAACTGGAAGCATTCCCTTTGAAAACTGGCACAAGACAGGGATGCCCTCTCTCACCACTTCTATTCAACATAGTGTTGGAAGTTCTGGCCAGGGCAATTAGGCAGGAGAAGGAAATCAAGAGTATTCAATTAGGAAAAGAGGAAGTCAAATTGTCCCTGTTCACAGATGACATGATTGTATATCTAGAAAACCCCATTGTCTCAGCCCAACATCTCCTTAAGCTGATAAGCAACTTCAGCAAAGTCTCAGGATACAAAATCAATGTACAAAAATCACAAGCATTCTTATACATCAATAACAGACAAACAGAGAGCCAAATCATGAGTGAACTCCCATTCACAATTGCTTCAAAGAGAATAAAATACCTAGGAATCCAACTTACAAGGGATGTGAAGGACCTCTTCAAGGAGAACTACAAACCACTGCTCAAGGAAATAAAAGAGGATACAAACAAATGGAAGAACATTCCATGCTCATGGGTAGGAAGAATCAATATCATGAAAATGGCCATACTGCCCAAGGTAATTTACACATTCAATGCCATCCCCATCAAGTTACCAATGACTTTCTTCACAGAATTGGAAAAAACTACTTTAAAGTTCATATGGAACCAAAAAAGAGCCCGCATCGCCAAGTCAATCCTAAGCCAAAAGAACAAAGCTGGAGGCATCACACTACCTGACTTCAAACTATACTACAAGGCTACAGTAACCAAAACAGCATGGTACTGGTACCAAAACAGAGATATAGATCAATGGAACAGAACAGAGCTGTCAGAAATAATGCCACATATCTACAACTATCTGATCTTTGACAAACCTGACAAAAACAAGAAATGGGGAAAGGATTCCCTATTTAATAAATGGTGCTGGGAAAACTGGCTAGCCATATGTAGAAAGCTGAAACTGGATCCCTTCCTTACACCTTATACAAAAATCAATTCAAGATGGATTAAAGACTTAAATGTTAGACCTAAAACCATAAAAACCCTAGAAGAAAACCTAGGCATTACCATTCAGGACATAGGCATGGGCAAGGACTTCATGTCTAAAACACCAAAAGCAATGGCAACAAAAGCCAAAATTGACAAATGGGATCTAATTAAACTAAAGAGCTTCTGCACAGCAAAGGAAACTACCATCAGAGTGAACAGGCAACCTACAAAATGGGAGAAAATTTTCGCAACCTACTCATCTGACAAAGGGCTAATATCCAGAATCTACAATGAACTCCAACAAATTTACAAGAAAAAAACAAACAACCCCATCAAAAAGTGGGTGAAGGACATGAACAGACACTTCTCAAAAGAAGACATTTATGCAGCCAAAAAACACATGAAAAAATGCTCACCATCACTGGCCATCAGAGAAATGCAAATCAAAACCACAATGAGATACCATCTCACACCAGTTAGAATGGCAATCATTAAAAAGTCAGGAAACAACAGGTGCTGGAGAGGATGTGGAGAAATAGGAACACTTTTACACTGTTGGTGGGACTGTAAACTAGTTCAACCCTTGTGGAAGTCAGTGTGGCGATTCCTCAGGGATCTAGAACTAGAAATTCCATTTGACCCAGCCATCCCATTACTGGGTATATACCCAAAGGACTATAAATCATGCTGCTATAAAGACACATGCACACGTATGTTTATTGCAGCATTATTCACAACAGCAAAGACTTGGAACCAACCCAAATGTCCAACAATGATAGACTGGATTAAGAAAATGTGGCACATATACACCATGGAATACTATGCAGCCATAAAAAATGATGAGTTCATGTCCTTTGTAGGGACATGGATGAAATTGGAAATCATCATTCTCAGTAAACTATCGCAACAACAAAAAACCAAACACCGCATATTCTCACTCATAGGTGGGAATTGAACAATGAGAACACATGGACACAGGAAGGGGAACATCACACTTCAGGGACTGTTGTGGGGTTGGGGGAGGGGGGAGGGATAGCATTGGGAGATATACCTAATGCTAGATGACGAGTTGGTGGGTGCAGCGCACCAGCATGGCACATGTATACATATGTAACTTACTTGCACGTTGCACACATGTACCATAGAGTCTAAAGTATAATAATAATAATAATAATAATAATCAAGGAAAAAAAATAATTGTAAGGAGATGTTGCAAATTGGGACTGTTCCACGCAAACAAAAACAGTCATCCTACTTATAATTCATGTAAAGCCACATAAATATGCAATTACCCTATGCAATTATTAGGACCACTAAATTCTAGTTTATATGAGTATTTCAGATAATCAATACATTTGAGAATTGGTGAGAAACTTAGATATCATCCAAGTTGAATTACCTACATTTATAGAAGAAAAATCTGAGGCTAGCATAAGAAAAATGACGTTTATTGTCACACAATTCTTTGGCGCTAGAATTATTTATAGAACCCAGGTAATTGAATTTCAGCCCAGAATTACTTCGATTATAACAATTCTAAAAGTAGTACAAATACTACAAAAATACTAGCATCTTTCTATCCAAAGTCAGAATTTCTTGCCTTTAGATAAGTGGTATTTCCACATCAGAGATTATGTATAAGGTTTTCCTCAACAAGTTAAAAAATCGATCAGAACAAGTTTGATTGCGTGTCTGAGCATGAAAAGAGGACACCTGGATTTTTATCATAAACTATCCGTTCTTTCATTAAGCTTATATTGTATTGCTTGCACATGAAGATTAACCACTAGTTCAACAGCGCAATCTAATAAGTGCAAGTGGCAGATTCACCTGGTTCCTGCAGAGACAGATAATATATATTTATGATATTATGTACTCAAAGTATTACAAAAACATACAAGCTAGGTGTCATGAAGACCTGGAACTCTTCAAAACACACTGACTATAGCTCACTCAGGATCAGCCTAAGGAAGCCTCCAATCAGAAGACTAAGGCATGAGGTGCCCAGAGTGTGAGTGATTTATTCTGGGCCCTAAAAGTCAGAGTAAGGAATAAAAAATTTTGGTGGACAGGTATGCTGCAATTTTAAGTGTGTTAATTGGCATAGGCCTCTTGAGAAGGGCACGTTGTGGTAGGACTGGATAGAGGATGCAAGATAAGGGAGAGAATGGAGGATTCAGGAAATTCCTTGAGTCCTATCATTTCATTTTGTGGTTAAGAGTATGGGTCCTAGAATCAGACTGCCTGGATTTGAAATCTGAATCCACTGCTTATTGACTGCATATTTTTGAAAGTTACTTAAGCTTTGTGCTTTGTTGTCCTCACCTATGAAGTGGTAATAATAATTGGTCTTATCTTTAAAAGTTGTATAAATGAGATAATGCTTTAAAGCATGCTTGGAATTGTGCTTAATATGTACTAAGTATAGAATAGACATTAGATATTATTATTATTGTCTTTACTATCAGTCTCAGACAAGCTGTATGCCGGGGACCAGGACTATGAAAGCTGGCATTTCAGCTGCTTTCTCAGTTTAACAGCCTAAAATACCACATGATGTCCATCACTATTTCTGTTGTAGGAACACAAGGCATGCATAAGGTCAAAGGCTATTTTCCCCTTCTTCTAAACTTCTGAAAAGTTGCTAAAGTGAGAGAAAAATATTTTTCTCTGTATTTGTCACCCATCAGCTCAGAGACCCAGAAAAAAAGAGTGTTTATTTATGCCAAGGATATTCTTGTGACATAGCTACTCTTAGAGCTAAAATGTCCTTGATATCTGAATCCAGACATCTTCACATCTATATAGTAACCCGAATAATTTCTTGTACAAAGTTGCATATTATTATATATAAATGTCAAATGATTTAATCATTGAAAGGTTACAAAGAAGGGAAAAATGGAAAGAAACCTGAGATTGAAAAAAAATAAAACTAAACAAGGAAAAAGGCAGGCAAAGCATGATTTGGGTTAATTTTAAAAGTGTATTAAGATGAATGGAAATTATCAGCAAGAGAAAGTGGATCCATCTGGAAAGAAGGAACTGAGAGATGTTAGCTTAAAACAAGAAGAATGCCTGGAGTGAGGAGGGAATGTAGCAGAACTATAGAGAGATAACAGAACAGAAAGAGGCAAAATAAGAGGAAGATAAGAAGATGGAAAACAGGTATGAGAGGCAGTCACAGAGTTTTATAGGAAGATAAAAACAGTAGTTTGGAACAACTGGATTTTTGGCAGTCTGAAAACAGTCTCAGATAACAACAGGCATGACAAGCATGAAGCTATAATGAATGTCTGCTCACAGACTATTTGTGGCTCACTGATGCAGCTATTTCACAAGAGATTTGAAAAACAGTCTGAGAGAATATTGAGAATATTGTACACATAGGAGTTTTGATGGTTCATCATGATTATTTACTTTTTGCTATAATATATAAAACGATTCTAAACTATGGCGATGATGTTCTTTCAAATTTTTGTGTAAATTGTTTTATTTTATATGAAAAGCACATCAGATCAGAAATGTGGGGAAGAGATGCTTCTCAGCGTTTAGTTTTATATCCCTGAAGCTAATTCCGCTTCCATGCCAAGTAGATGTTGGAATTTTTCCGTTGACTATTACACAAATTTCAAAGAGCCAAACTATTGAGTCAGAGGATAGTTTATGGCCCATTAACAATACGTTTGCTTCTCAGAACTGTAAACACGGCCTTATGGATCTTAATGTAATTGTTTAGGATGAGTGTGTTGGCAAGAACTGTTGGAATCTGTTAACACAGTCTGGAAAGCAACGTGTTTTAAGCAAATCTGCAAAATGTTACCAACTCAGTAAGCTAAGAGCTTTATGACTCAGTGTTCTAAAGCAATTCTGTGAGGTACTTCCCAACAAGGCTATATATCCATTTCTGGTTCTGCCATGATTGATGTGTATATAGAGGGGACTGACTACATTCCTCATTGCACTATGCTGATGATGTTTCATCATATTGTTGATTTTTTTCTCGACATTCTTCTTACATTCTGTTATATAATTAAAGAGTACAGAGAGCCATCTATACACATTCTATGGAATAGGTTTTGCTGTGTTTAAATGTAGTATGGAAAATGCAAAGATGCTTCCAAAGCTATGTTTCATAGATACAGTATTAATGACAATAGATTCCAACTCTCCTGCTTGTTCTTTTAAAATTCAATCTGCCATAGACACTTGGGGTTGGAAGATACTTTAGATATCATGTAGTCCAACCTTGTATTTACTGAGGCAAAACTTTCTATAGAAATCCTGTTGGATGGACTAAAATCCTGTACATTTCAACTGGGGCAGCCTTGATTCAGTTAGAACATTTTCAGTTACAAATGAAAGAAACACAGCTTAAATATGGTAATTGGCTCCCAAGACTGAAAAATTCAGCAGTGTCATTCATTTGCAGGATTGATGGTTTAAAAATCTCAAGTTATGTCACCATCTCTCTTTACCTCTTAATCATGTTTTTTTATTTATTTACTTATTTTATTTTTTATTTTTTCAGATGACTTTCCTCCCAATCTGCTTTTCCTTTGTGGTACCACTCAAGGCTCCATTGTTATCAACATGTTAATGATCAGCACAAAGAAAAAATTTTGCTTCTAACAGTTCAAGCCAAAGTCCTAGATTTGAGTACAAAAGACTGACTTGCATCACAGACCCATCTCTAAACCAAACATTGGGCATAGGGAAGAAGGAATATGTAGAATGCTCAAGTTAGGTCATAAACCCAGGCAGAAGTAGCCCCTAAACCAGAGTGATTTGGTCATTTTACTGATCTTATCTGGATTATTTTTAATTTCTTCCTTTCTCTCATCCTCACCAACACACTGAGGTCACAATTGCTTCTCCCATCTCTTCAGTGAATTATTCTCTTCTAATGACACTAATATTGCCTTAATTCAAATTGCCATTAAGGCTTTGTCTGGAACAATAGCTAGAGACGTAGCTAGAGGGATCTCATTATCTCCAGTATTCTCTCTAAACTATTCTTTATATTGTTGTCAGTGTGGTCGACTTTAAACCCATTTTTCATTCTCTACTACCCCATACCAATGAGTCCATCCATCCCTTTAAGCTCTATCTATTCTTTTTCCATCTCAAATTCTGCCTTCTTTAAGATCAATATTGTTCTCTTCTATTATCCCATAATTTTCTCTACTTCCATTATATAGCATGTCTTTACATTAGGTTTTAGATGCCTGTATCTTCCACTAGACTGTGAGTATCTAGAGAATATGAACCATGTTATTCATCTTTCTATTTACAATAGTACTGAACATGACATGTTGCTCCAGGCAAGCTTTCAATAAATGTTAGCCAAATTTAACTACCAAACTGCTGAATTATCCAATATAAACAAAATGTGTTTTAAGAATATAATCCTGGCCAAAGTATGCAAGGAAAGGCAAATATGTCACTATGTAAGATTTTATAACCCTATTACCTAGGAGGTATAGGTAGGTCTCAGTGTCTAGTGAGTATCAGGAGACAGTTCTCCATAGGTCTCTGGCATTTCTTTAAATCTTGCAAATGAGACACTGAATGCATCTATTCTGATCTCTCTTTTCAATAATGTTTTCCTTGAAAACATATATCCTTGGAAGACAGAGATACTGCCTCCCTCCAGAGTAAAACCTATGCTTGCTTATGGTGTAGTACAAAACATTCAGGTTTCCTCAGCTTAGAGATTCTCCCTTGCACTGCAGGTGAGGGTGTCATCAGAATTCACCCTCTTCACAGCATTTTGTGTGAACTACAAAATGCAACCAATGTGAGGAAATACCGATGCTCTGGATACTGCTATTGCTGAGAGTAATAAAGCCTTTGCCTCTGATTCAGGTGTCTCATGTCTTCTGCCAGCATTAAAAAACTGGGACAGGATAACTTGTTAACTTGAAAGTGGGGTGAAATCTCAGAACCCTCACAGTTCTTAACAGTCTGTGCTCCAAATAAGCTGTAGAGTTTCATATTTATTTATGGGACTTGGACTTTTAAATGATACATCCATGTCAAGTTGAATCTCAAGGAATTCCAGACTTGGTCTTGTATGACCCCCACTAGATATTTTAAATAGGATAAAGCCAATATTTTACTTAGCAAATCTGTAAAGCATAGCAATAATCAGTAAATTGACAAAATAATAGCTACATTTCTTGACAGTCTACTATGTACCAAGTGTACTAAACGAATACATTAAATTCTGCATTAATTATATCAGTGAATAATACTACCACCCACCTAGTTGTATAAGAAAAAAACCTGAATCTCTTGTTTTCCTATATACCTAATTAGATTTTTATTTCTAGAGATCTATTATTTCTTGAGTTTTTCTGTTTTTTTCTATGTCCACTGCTTCTACCAAATCTCTCTTCCCAATTAATGAAGTACTCTAAATTTTCTCCCTTCCTATCTTATGACCCCCCACTATAAGTTCTGTATACTGAATCAAGAGCGAACTTTCAAAAGGGAAGTCTGACCAAATTGCCTTCTATAAAAAAAAAAAAAGAAAGAAACCCTATTATTGACTCCCACTGTATTTTGGATAAAGCCCATACTCTTCAACTACAGTTGCATTTGACAGAGATCTTAAATTAAAATATATTGAATAAGACAGAAGCATATTTCTTTCTCATATATCGTTTTGGGGATAGACTATTAAGGTTGGTATGGTGGTTCTGCTTATTGAAGTTATTGAGAAAACTAGCCTCCTAATACCTTATTGCTTCACCACCCCTATAGTTTTCTCTCACTGACATTATCCAAGATGTCTCTATACCATGATTGTGTTCCAAGCAGGATAGAAGAAAGGAGGAAAGGGATGGACATGGCTTTCTCTATAAATACATAATTAGAAATTTATTCAGATCTATCCTGCTTATAATCTATTTGTCATAACTTAGTCATATCGTCACACCTTGCATGAGAGAGGCTGGGAAGCTTTATGATTTATATTCTGGGAGTCTTTATGTTCCTCTGAAAATTGGGGGTTTAATTATTATGGAATGATGAGGGATTGAATGTGGGCATCTTACAATAGCAGTTTCTGCCACCCTTGACTATCAAGGCCATTATCTAGCCCTGTCAAATAATATGGCATCCTGTGAAAACGTTATTAAAGCACTTCTCACATTGTATTTTTTAAAAAATCGCATCCCCTCAATTGGACTTACGAGCTTCTTGAGGACTATGTCTCATATACTCAAATTCTGACATCTAATAAAGTCCTTATATATAATAGTTGCAAAAAAATAACTGAATGAATGTTATACTCATGACATTACTGCAACTCTGGACATTAAAATTCACATTTTACATCCAGAGAAATTTGGGCTCAGGAGATTAGATAACTCAATTACCTACGGAATGAGCAACCCAGAATTAGAACTTATACCACCATATCCGGCTAATTTTTACACTTTTCATGGAGATGAGGTTTCTCCATGTTGGCCGGGCTGATCTTGAACTCCTGGCCTCAAGTGATCCACCTGCCTAGGCCTCCCAGAGTGCTGGGATCACAGGCATGAGCCACAGCTCCCGGCCGATGCCTAACTCTTAAATCCAGGATCTTTTTACTCCACACCATTGGCATCCCTTTTAATCTTATAAAGTTTCAAGATCTTTAAAAATAATCACAATTGATCTCAGTTGTATAATTCTAGGTAAAACAGTTTTCTTGGTCTCCCATTCCCCATAAAAATAGAGTGGAAGACTTTTGAGATCCTTTCAATTCCTGGATTTCTGAGATTGTGGAAAAGATAATCATGTGAAAAATTAGTTAAGAAGACAATAACAATCCTTTATTACTGAGCTCTTCCCAAGGGGCTGGACACATCTGTTTCTCTGTGCCTTTTAACTGGTTTTATCTTTTTTAATTAACATTTTATACTGCCTTTCATACTTAATCTTTTCTACATTATTTGTGGAAGCAGAAGAAATATGAACACATTTTCTGGAATCTTTTCAGGTATACTTTTTGCAGGGTCTACACTTAGAAGGATGATGATAGCAAGGGCTCTTTCTAATCTTTGCTGAGATATTAGGCCCTCAGAAGTAATCCTTGACATATTTTTTCAAAGAAGCATGTCCTAATTATAAAAAATGTACTATTTTAAAAATAAATACTTGACACTATGAGAACTGATAAAAATGGTGGCAGGAAGGGAGCCAAGATAAATCCTAGATATTTACTGTTTATTCTTATTTTAGAGATATTTTAGTGGGTATACCAACTGTCGATTGTTTTGCTCATCTCTACAGTAATAAGGAATTACAAAACTGAAATTCCATCTACATCTAATTAAAACACACACACACAGACACACATACCTATACAACTGGAGGTATGAAGCCCAGAGATAAGAGGATAAATAAAATTTTGTATCTTGTAAAAGAAATGTGGGCCTTATTAAACTTTAAAGAAAATGTCTTGTGTGAAGGAGGTTGCCTGTTTGTTTACAATGGCCTTGAGGTTATGGAGAAAACAATCTTTTTGTTTTTATATATGTTCTTGCAATTGTGAAAATTACCCCATGGCATGTAATATATATTGACTTTGTGAGTTTGCATATACCTGGTCTTGCCAATACAGTTATTTGAAATTAAATTGACTTTCTTTGAAATGTTTAATTGGAATTCTGAAACTGCTGAACAGACTCACAGCCCTATTGATTGCATGTTTCCCAAAGGGTACCTTTTGGCCACAGACCTCCAAAGTGTTAATTGCTTTACTGACTACCCAAAGCTCTAAGGAGTGAAAGGTTGTGAATTGACTTGATGCTTGACTCAGTTATTAATTTTCAATATATTTACATCACATAATATTACACAACAATCACAGATACCCTTGTGTTCAATTCAGAATGTCTGCTTTAATTAATTCATCTCAATATTTATTGTAAGGTGAAATGATTTTTTATTTCCCATAGGCTTTGAAATATGGAGAAGAGAGGTGATGAAGGTGATCAGCAGTGATGATCCATTTCAGGCATAGGAGCAATGAAGACAACAAAGTTTTTGAGAGAATTTGGGAGATGTTTGCTTTTCTCTCACTTTTATACATCCCTCTGATAAACTGGGCCAAAGTGTAACATAACGCATAACCAGTTTTGAAAACTGGCCATACATTCTGATCCTGGAAACAAGATGTTGAGTTTTGCATCATTGGAAGAAGGTTGCTTGCATATTTGTTTATTAAAAAGTGGACAAAATTTAGCATATAATGTCCAGGCCAACGTAACTTTTTTTTTTTTTCTTTGGATATGGAGTCTTGCTCTGTTGCCCAGGCTGGAGTGCAGTGGTACCATATCAGCTCACTGCAACCTCCGCCTCCCAGGTTCAAGCAATTCTCCTGCCTCAGCCTCCCAAATAGCTGGGATTACAGGCATCCTCCACCATGCCCGGTTAAATTTTGTATTTTAGTGGAGGTGGGGCTTCACCACGTTGGCAAGGCTGGTCTTGAACTCCTGACCTCAGGTGATCCACCCAAAGTGCTGGGCATGAGCCACTTCACCCGGCCATAATAACATTTCTAATAAATGGAAAAGTATGTATTCTTAATCATCTCACAAATGAAAAAAGAAAGCATAGGAAACAGGCTGACAGTGGATTTTCAATTATGCCCATTAGAAATAAGATTTTCTCCCTCTCCTAAAGAAAAAAAATAGATGAGGCAGAAGTATTTTATTTTTACAATCTATTAATCTCCAAAGAAGTGGAAGCCAGTGAGATGCTTTACGAGATAAAGACACACACTCTTGAGGCATGTCAGGTTCTTATGACTGGTTTACACTTTAAGCATATAACCTCCATATATTTTTATATTACTCTATCTTTTTGCTTATCAATCACAAACAGAAAACCAGTTTCATTTCATTTTCCACTATTGAGCATAAAATGAAATTACCAAACAAATTCCAAATACCTAAACAGAAAATGTGAAGCTGTCTCCTGGCTCCAACCCTGACCTTATTACCTACTACTTCTTTTGATGTGCTTTCTGATATAAGCAAATAAAATCCCTCACTCTTCTGTAGGTACCTTCTTATGCTTGTCCACTTCCATGTCTTTGCCAATGCTGATTTGTTGTCCTGGAAATTTTTTTTTTCTAAATTTCAAGAGTCAAAATTTAAATATCTTTCAAGACCTTTTCAAATATCTCTTCCCTTTCCATCACAGTTCTGTGTTGGGGAAAAGGAATGATACAAGTAAGTTTGGAAGAACATATTATTCTTCCTGTTGTGTGGAGAGTTATCAGAGTAGAAGTAGAGCAGTTATGAGACTGTTGCCTCTACTGCCTCTAAGGAAGAGGCACTGATAACCTAAGCCAGAGAAAAACTAGTGGAAAAGGAGAAAAGTGGGCAGACTATATATGACTATTGACTGGTCTCGCTCATGAATTGGAGGAAACAGTAAAAGGATTAAAAGGATATTTCTTTTGTTGTTGTTGTTTTGGCTTGAGCCAAATAAAGAAAGCTGGGAAGAAACTACATTTTCTTAGAAAAATCAAGAGATTATTTTAGGCCATATTTAAGTTTGAAATGTATACTAGAGATCCAAATTGATGGGACAGGGAGACAACTGGCTATGAGTCTGGAGCTCAGAGAAGAGAGTTAAGACTAGAATCACAAATGGGAATGCACAGCACATATACTTTTAAAAATGCAAATAGATGTAATCAACTAGGGAGATATGAGAGAGGAGAGGAGGTGCTCTGAAAGGACTAGTAAGGTAAACAAGAAAGAAGAGTTTGGTTTTACAGAAGGAGGAGAGACTGTTAAATAGTGTCTGATGCAGCCGAGAGGCTAGGAAAACATGGAAAAGGATTTACTAATTTTGACATGAAAATCATCAGAAACTTTGGCAAGGGCACTGATTGGGGAGTGTTGAGAGTGACAGCAAGATTTGTCATAGTGGAATTATGAATTAAAGTTCAAAAGTGAAGGAAAAAATTAAATTTAACTATAGAAGAAAGCCAAAAATAGGGCAGAAGTTATTGAACAATGTGGCATTGAGAGAGATTTCTCTTTTTAATTTGGAAGAACAGGTTGTACATTAGTGGCAATTATCCAGTAAGGAGATGAAGATCAATGATGCAAGAGGGAGGGAATAGTCAAAATCAGCATAGTTTTCAGGAAGACTCTAAGGATTAGTCCCAGAGAACAAGTGAGACAGGACTAGCCTTAGATAAGAGGAGCGACAGTCCTTCATTTTATTACGAAACGAGAAGATAGATGCAGGTGCATGCAGAATGTAGATTTGGCAGTGGGAATGTAAGAGATCTGGAATCTGATCAATTTGTCAATGAAGTGGTAGTTAAGGCTTTCCAGTGTAGGAGGTGCAGGAAGTAGACCTGGAGACTGGAAGTAAAAGAAGTTATGAGAGTTGTCTTGAGAATGAGAAAGAGAACTTATTGCAGAAACAGAGCATTTCATGGGGTACTCTTCTGTAGCCAAATGAGATTTGAAATGGAAATTTCTCAAATCGATTTTGTGATTTTCTTCATTCATACTCAACTGCATTTTAAAGGATGCAGAAGAAATCAGTTTACTTTTTACTTTGAATTATACTTATTTACATATCTTATTTTTCCTCTATGTAATGGAATAATAAAGAAACAACATAAGAAAACAAGAGAGATTCACATCTGGATTCCCCACAGCACCTAGCACATTTGTAATTCCTTAATAAACTTATCAATACATTTTGGAATGAATGAACATTTTCTTGCTATCTTTGTAAAATTGGGTAAAGATTTTTCTTTTTTATTTAGGAAAGAAAAAATACCATTATTAATCATAAATGAAAAAATGAATATAAAACAGGAGTATCAGATTTTTTTTTCTTTTTATGATTATTATTATTATACTTTAGGCTCTATGGTACATGTGCGCAACGTGCAGGTAAGTTACATATGTATACATGTGCCATGCTGGTGCGCTGCACCCACCATGAGACTTAGTGTAAAGTACTGTAATGTTTTTTGGCACTCCTTTGTGTCTGACAAGAAGCTTAAGAAATATGTCATGTTGAATGTTTCAAAATAATATCCCAAAGTAGAGAAGCTCAAGAGTGGCTGAGAAGACAAAGTGGGGATGCAGGATATTTCAGTAGGGTGCTTAGTTGGATGGTATTTGCTGAGGTTCTAGATAGTAAATGACAAGTAGTAAGTTAGGTTTCTTGTTGAAATGCCAAACTAAACTGTCAAATGGCTGAAGTTGTGATGCCTGCTTGAAAAACAATGTGACCTGGAGCTAATTTTGATGTGGAAAGCTTGCTTGCATATTAGTAGAAATTCAAACATTTAAAAACCTTATTGTAAAATCTCAAGTTACTTTTCACATTTTTGTTAAAATATTGACATAATTCACAGTAAGCATATTGGACTTTGGAAAATGTTTTCCAGATTTATTGCTTAGAAACAAAAATATGTGTATGTTTCTCCATATACACACCATAAAACAACACAGAACCATGACTTGTCCCTTTGGGAAATGGAAGCTGATAACTGTTGCTATTTTCCTTTTAATTGGCCTTAAAACAATCCAAGTGAGTACAGTTTCGAAGACTCATTTGCCTGACAGCTTGCCTTTATCTTAAAAAAAAAAAAAAAAGAAAAGAAAAGAAGTTAAAATACAAGATAAAAGAGCCAAAATGAAAATGAACAGAAAAAAATCCTGAAAAGTATTTGGGGGAATTATTTGACTTTTCTTTCTTCCCTCTTCATGCCTATAAAGAAATAGAATTCATTAACCAATTAGCTTTGATCCTGTTAAAGGAAATTTTTAAAAAAGAGAATTCCTTTGCTTATGAAAGCATATTATGGTTTTATTACAGCATGATGCTTATGTACTCATCAGTTGAGTTCTCATATATATACACAAATCAAAATGCCAGCATGTATTCGATTTATATTTGAGTATCTATTGTGTGACTGGCAATATTCTACAGATGTAGCAGCCAACAAGAAACAAAAGATGATATAAAGAGGGTAACTTACAATGTTTAGAATGGTTGGTTGGTGAAGGCCTTACTGACAAGGCAATATTTGAATTAATACGTGGATGATGTAAAAGAGCAGTCCACGAGAAGACCTCAGTGGAGATTGTTCCAAGAGAGGCAGTGGAGAGTTGCCTCAGAATTTTTACACAGGAAGGTCTGAGGAATCCATTCTTTAAGGAGAATACCAGGAAACTTCTAGCAAGCTATCATTTCATAACAAATATCCTTCTTTTAATCAGATTGTATATTCATTCATTTGGGCTAGATGGTGGAAAAGGATTAAAGAAAAATATGATGTTAAAATCCTCACCCAACACAAGATGAATAAAGCCTCTTCATGCTACATCTTAGCCATGAAGAAAAAGCAAGTGCATGATTTTACGTACCAGCATAAACCAAGAATGTGCCAGTATAACTGGAGTTTAGGAAGAACGGTGGGAGTGGTAGGAAAAGAAATGAAATCAGATCAAGAAAGGGACAGGGAGCAGACTATGTAAAGGATAGGGGCTAGGTTAAATTAAGACATTTTTCATTTATTCTGAGTACCTAGAGTAGCTATTGGAGGATTTCAAATGGAAGAGTAATGTGGTCTATTTTTATTTATTCTGCTTTTTGGAGAACGGATTAAAGACAGCCATAAGTGGAAGCAAAGGGATCCATTGGGGGACCCTTGCAGAACTGTGGGTGGGCAGTGATGGCAATTTGAATAGGGTGGAGGCAGTGAGGAAGGGGTTTGGCAGTGCAGCAGACAAGACTTAAAAGGATTGGATATTGGAGATGGTAATAAAAGGAAAGAGGTAGCCTCAAGTTGCTCATTGAAAGCAGAAAAAAGTATGTGTGTGTGTGTGTGAGAGAGAGAGAGAGAGAGAAAGAGAGAGAGAGAGAGAGATTGCTGGTAATTTGTATTGTAATACTATTGTACACATAGTTGAATCTCATGATATCAACTTCCATTGTCTCTTAGTAATAACAATTTTAAAGGCAAAATATAATGTTGGCATACCGAACTGAAGTACTTCCTTTGATTTGTTTTTGATTCTAGTAGAAAAAAATATATATATTGTTGAGCATTGTTAGGAAAGAAAATGTAACATAAAATTTATTAAAAAGAATAATTAAAGTGATTTCTAATCTCTTCAGTATTCATGTGTGTCATTTACTACATACTTTAAAAATTTATAAACCCAAGGAAGTTTGACAATAGTTGAAGGTTTAGAAGATCTTAAATTAAAAACATGAAGCAATTACGTAAGATTTGTGGGTCATACAAGTAAGCATCATATAAATAAATCTTTAAAAATATCACTTTAGATTCATGCATGTGGAAGTTTGCAAGCACTTCTTCATCAGTAGTTTTCTTTTCACAACAACTCTATGAAATGTCAGGGTGGCCATTATTATTTCTAACACCTTGAAAATACTGAGACTTATGTTAAATGACTTGCTCAAAATTGAATAGATAATAATTGAAGAGTCTGACCTAAATCCTATGACTTCCACCTCCAAATAAAGTAGCTTTTCTATCTCAGGGATTAAACACACACACACACACACACACGTGTGCATGCATACACACCAAAATATAAAAATAGGTTTTACAGTCTTCCCCCAGTATCCACAGGGGATTTGTTCTAGGACTCCTGAAGATACCAAAATCTGAGTATGCTCAAGTCCTTTATATAAAATGATATAATATTTCCATACAACTTACGTGCATCCTCCCATATACTTTAAATTATCTCTAAATGACTCATGATACCTAATACAATATCAATGCTACGTAGATAGTTGTTCTACTGCATTAATTTTTATTTGTATTATTATTATTGTATATTATTATTGTATTATTATTGTATTGTATCGCGCTCTTTAATTTTTAAAACATTTTTGACCTGCAGTTGGTTGAATCCACGGATGCTGGACCTGTGAATATGGAGGGCTGACTGTAATTTACTATATAAGCTAATTTATTGTATCTACTAGGAATTTTGTACCTATGACACGTTAATGCCGGTAGATGACAACGACATTTTTGGATTAAGTCTACATCTAAAATAAAATATTTTAAAATTATAGAAGCAAATTGAAGAAATACTTCTTCTCTTCAAAAAATGTAACAAAGTAGTAATATACTGACATATCTGAGCAATAAATACAAGGAAAAAGCAAAATATTTTGGATGAGATTTGAATATATGGAAATCATGATTCTTATTTCAATCTGGAAAGCATTATAGTGTATTAACCCACAATTGTCTCTTCTCTTCAGATCTAGACTTTTTCAAAAAGATATCCAGATAAAAAAGATTTTTAAAAACAACTTTGGTAATTAATGTTGATTGATTCCCATCAACTCAAAATGTTTTTCCTAACATGGGATCACAAACATATTTTAAACACTGTAATTTTAGACATTTCCTTATTCTCTGATGTATGGAAAGTTAAAGAGTGGGCCACGATGCTTTGAAGAACTATATTCCATACAGTTTAACATGTTATTAATACATTATTATATTAGTTCCAATCTTTTCTCCTCTTCATTGAATAAAGGCTTAGTTGCTCTATTCCCTCAAGCTAACAAAAACAATGGGAGTAGAGAAGACTGTTGTCTATGATATGTTTAGTCCATGAAAATATTGAATAGAGAATATCATTAAAGAGTATTCCAGGGGAACAAATCTCTGTTGAGAAAGGAAGTGCTTTATCTTACTATTTTTCCCTCAGATTTTATATCAGACAAAAGTTTTTAGTCTTTCTTTATTCTAAGTTTGTACTATGAGCTAAAGTAGTAGTAATTTAGTTTATTAAAACTTGTCTAGGTTTATCAGTTTACAAACTATAGGTAATGATGTCATCAGATTTTTAAAGCAAATGGTGCTAACAAGATTTGTATTTGGAGATAACATCTCTTAAAGAACAGGATGGGCTAGTAATTAACATGCTTATTTTTTTCTATTAGGATATTATTATATTCGACATATTCTATTGCATAGATTTTTTAAAGGTCTTTTTAAAGTTAAAACTCTATACTTTTTTTTCTGGTTTGAGGGAGATAACAGAGGTTTTTAAAAGGGAAGTATTTCCCTGACAGTCAGATGAAACTTTCCCCCAGGGGTAAACATTAAACTGCTGCACCCTGTTGCTGCTGGCAGGTACACAGGAGCTTTATTTCAGAGCAGCAGAGTTTACATGTTACCCCCAAGCAAGATGCTATGGGATTACCTTGTGTGTGTATTCACAGGGAACTTCATTAACAGCATCTGTTATTTCCATTCAAGAAATCAATGAAAACTATAAAACCTGTGTGACCTCTAATTCCTTCTGTCAGCAATAGTAGGGTGGAACATTGACAAAAGCCTTGGGGAGAAAAGGTTTTAAGTGAGAGACATTACAGGGCTTTAACTGGCAGCTTTCTGTGGTGACCACATTGATATTTGGGCTTCCTGTAATGGAATTTTCTGTGATGCTTCCAGGCACAAGTGATACTTAGACATGGACTTAATCATCAACCAGTTACTGCTTTCACCAAGGAAATTTCCCATGGGAAGTGAAAGAGTTGGCCTAAGCCTTATGCTTTCTTTTTCTAGAAATGTTTTAGAAATGAGTTAGAAATTTAGAAATGAGTTAGAAACTCATAACTGATGGAAAGCTGCCTGGATGTGAGGAAGTATTAATAGTTCATTGAGACAGTGATGCTAATGAGGACCAAAGTTTGGTGTTGAAGTTCATCTAGAGCTTCAATTGAGAGACCTCATATTATTCACTTAACTACTGTATGTCATCATAGGAAATCAATTTTACTCATGAATATACATTCTTCCCTCAGTATCCACAGATAATTGGTTTCAGGAGCCTCTATGGATACTAGAATCTGAAAATGCTTAAATACCTTATATAAACTGGCATAGTATTGGATATAGACTACACACATCCTCCCATATACTTTAATCATCTCTAGATTACTTATAATACCTAATACAATGTAAAGAGTTGTCATACTGTATTTTAAAATGTGTATTTTTTTATTGTTGTATTGTTATTTTTCCAGTATTTTTGATCTGTGATTGGTTGAATCCACAGATGTGGAACCTGTGGATATGGAAAGCTGACTATACGTGTATGTTACTTTCTCTATTATCAGAGTTAAAACGTTAGCTCTTCAGATAAAGTCACTGGAGTGGTCATTAGTGAGCTAAAGCAGTGCTTTTCAAGCATTTCTTCCTTTAAAAGGTGTTAGTCTTGAATTTGAATTAAAAACTCTAATTAAGGGCTATTAGATTTTTCCCTAAGTGTCAATTATATCTTAATCCTATATAAGGGCAAGCCAAAGACAAAGCTTTGATTTTTGTAAGAGGTGTTATCTTAAAGCATTTGGGCTGCTATAAAAAAGTACTATAGGTTGGGTAGCCAGTTTATAAACAACAGAAATTTATATCTCATAGTTCTGGAGGCTGGGAAGTCCAAGATCAAGGCACTAGAAGATTCGGTGTCTGATGAAAGCCAATTTTCTCGTTCACAGATGGTGTCTTCTCATTGTGTCCTTACTTGATGGAAATGGCAAGGGAGCTCTCTGGCATCTCTCTTCTAACACACAAATCCTAGTCATGAGGGCTCCAACCTCATGACCTAATAGTCTCCCAAAGGCCCCACCTCCTGATATCATCATCTTGGATATTAGGTTTGAACATATTTATTTGGAGGAACATAAACATTCAGACTATAGCTGGTGCTTTCTTCTTGCTCTTGCTCTAAATTTTCCTATCTCTATTTATTAAAGGAAAATAAGAAAGGAAATCCTCTTCTGACTCAGTTTGTTAAGGTTGATAAATAATGGAGCTTTCCATAGTTTACAAGAATACTCTCTATAACTTCCTGGGCTCATGGGCTGAGTAGTACTAGGGATTCAGTGAGTAAGAATATTTCTCAAGGAATACCAGGGCCTATGGAAAGGCTCATCTTGGGGGTGGCTTGCTCAAACCTCATTTTCACTTATATATGTGTGGTTACAATAAGTGCAGTGATGGCCAGAACCTGAACTGAAAGGGGCATCTTTCTGAGCTCCATCATCTCTACATAGTTATGGGATATCCACTCCCTTTGTCTCAATATACTCAGGGACCTCTCTCTTGACAGGTAGATTGTATGCATACATATAAATAATTACATTAGTATTAATATTAGCTATCATAGCCCTTAAGACATTTTTAGTTAAATCCCTTCTCTGCCATTGTTTTAGAAAATTTAAAAAGAGAATTTACACTTTACTTATGTTTTGACTATTAAAATAACCTATTTTTAAAGCTTCATACTAGCTTTTCATAAGCACAAACAGTTATTTCCACAGCACTTCTGGACTGGAGAATGTGTCATTACAAAGTATTTTGAGAAAAAAGGTAAGGGAGGGAGACTTCTGACATGCTGAGAATTGATCCTCAAAACTCTATCAAAGGACATGTACATTTCTTTTCAAGTTTGGGAAATATTGGTACAGTGAATTTGAACATTCCTGAGTTATCAAATTATGACACAAAAGGATAAGTAATAAATTTCCCCTCAAGGGCCATTTTTTCTTATTTTTGTTTCCCTTTCCTTCCCTCTATGCTTTCCTTCTTATTTTGCTCATCTCCACCTTTACCTGCAATCTCATGCCTCAAGCCTAATCTTGTTTGCCCTGTCCCAATACAATTGACTGTTTAAAAATTTAAAAAATGTTTTAAAGTTCACTCAAGTTTTCAAGTTTCCTAGATTCTCTGTAAATTTATACACATGACAGCCTTCGATAATTTGAAAAATAAATAAAATTCTAGCAAACAAGTGTCCTACTTCTGCTGACATTTTACAACCATGCTGAATGGTGTAAAAAGTTAATGCTAACACATATAGTGCAGTTGGGTATGTGGTTGAGATAAACATCACCAGTAGCAATGCCTTACTTAAATGCCCCCTCCCCACTCACCCAATAGTTCAACAGTTGGAGTGATCTTTGCCTGATTCAATCTCAATATATTTATGCTGCTAAACACTCAATGTTAAGTCATCACAGATATCTTTTGCCTTGAGAAAAACTGCTCAATTTATTTAATGTTTCCATGACTTATCTGATCATACTAGGAATTTGAGAATTGGAACTAGTATGTTTTACAATTTGTATTTATACTGAATGAAATACTTATGTGATAAGTCATAGTTAGATCTTGTCTTAGTCTGTTTTGTGCTGCTATAACAGAATATCTAAGATTGGGTAACTAAGAATGAACAGAAATGTATTGGCTCACAGTTGTGGAATCTGGAAAGCTCAAGATCAAGGGGCCAGAATCTGGCAAAGGCTTTCTTGCTGTGCCATCACATGGCAGAAGGCTAGAGATAGGGAGAGGGAGGGAACAAAAGGGGGCTGAACTCGCCCTCTTATAATGGCACCAATCCCACCCAACAGAGTATAGCCTTTCCCTATGGCCAAATCACCTCTTAAAGGTCCCACATCTTAACACTGTTACAATGGCAATTAAAGTTTGACATAAATTTTGAAGGGGATGAACACACCAACTATAGAATACCTTATATGAATAAAGCCTGAAGTATATAAAGCTATACCTTATTTTGACAATAGACGTTAAGTCTCTGTTGAAAATTGGCTTTTCATTTATAGCGTGAAGGGTTTTATTTAGAATCCTTTCAATGAGCTGGCAGTTTATTTAAAATGTTACTTGATTTTCACACTAATTTCATGGTGACATGACAGTGTAAAGTTGGAAACACACATATGAAACATTTCCTAATATGGCAATTCAGTTCTCTATCTTCTCTAAGCTTTCATTTGATTTGATTTACTATGTATGTAGAGTGACATTAAAATACAGAATTACTGTTCATTAGTAATTTAACTTGTCCACAAGTTTCAGTCTCAGATACATATTTTGATCTCACAATGGTCAATCTAATTTTGAGAGGTTAGCAGATGCTCATCTACTGTATACATAAGGATTGAGTCTTGTAAAAGACTCATGTTTAAAGTTTGCATTGAAATATTTATAGTATACTTATACTGGGTTATTAAATTTAGTCATCTAATTAAGATGCAAAAATAGTTCTTGTACTAATCATGGCAGCTTAGATTATGCTGTATAATACAAAAGCTCAAGATCTCAGTGATTTAAAACAACAAATAAACATTTCTTGCTCATGGTATGTGTCTATTGTGGGTTGATTGGTAGTTCTGTTCCCACTTCATTATTGTCCTCATTCCAGGACAGACTGGTGGATTACCCAAATAGTCACATGACAGAAAGAAAGGGAGCTCTGGAAATTCTTGCACTGGTGTTAAATATTCTGATCCAGAAGTGATACGGATCACTTCTGCTCTCAACTTTTTGGCCTAAACTAGTCATATGGATAAACCTAACTGCGAAGAAGCCAAGAAGTTCAATTCTATCATGGGTGGTAATGGTTACTATAGACCTTATCAATCATGTATTTATTCTAATAAAATGGTTAGAATATGCCAATCACTTTTCTGGGCACTAGGGATACAGCAGGGAACAAGGTAGATATGGAATATACTCCCATATTCTACAGGCTTAGATGTCTCCTATAAACTTACATTCTAGTGTGGCAGATAAAAAATGAGAGAAAGAATAAAGGGATGCATGGATTATTAAGAAAAAATCAGATATTAAAATGATACAAATAATTATAAAGGGATAATCTCATAGGAAGTGATTTATTGGTTACTTTAGATTGATGAGCAGAGAAAGTCTCTCTGAGGAAGTGACATTGGAAATGAGACCTGAATAGCCATTAAGAGCTGGTCACAGGCTGGGCATGGTGGCTCACACCTGTAATCCCAGCACTTTGGGAGGCCAAGGCAGGTGGATCACCTGAGGTCTGGAGTTTGAGACCACCTTGGCCAACATGGTGAAACCCTGTCTCACCATGGTGAAAAATACAAAACTTAGCCAGATGTGGTCGCAGGCACCTGTAATCACAGCTACTCAGGAGGCTGAGGCAGGAGAATTGCTTGAACCTGGGAGGCGGAGGTTGCAGTGAGCTGAGATCACACCATTGCACTCCAGTCTGGGCAACAAGAGCAAAACTCTATATCTGCCCGCGCCCCCCCGCCCCCCAAAAAACATCTGGTCACATGAATATCAGAAGGAAGAGCACTCCAAGCCGAGGATGCAGCTGCGTGATGATTCTAAGGTAGAAATATGTTTTCTGTGTGTGAGAAGGAGAAGGAAGGCAAGTGTGGAGAAAGCATGGTGCCTGAGGAAAAGAGTTCTATGGGACAATGGTAAAGGTAAGCCAGGGAAAAATTTTGCATTTTTTTTCTGTTTGATGGAAAGGGAAAGGTCACACACTGGAATAGTATAGCTAGCTTACAGTTTTAAAAGATTTGACTGGGTGTTGTGTAGAGATGGAGTGTAGAGGGGAAGCAGGGAATGAACAGATTTGAAATATGTTTCCAGGAAGGTCTATAGGTCTTGTTAATGGTTAAATGGTGAATGTTGTTTAAATAAAGATGAATCAAGAACAGTTTCTCAAGATGTTTTGGCTTGAACATTTATTTAGATAGTAAATTTAGTACTAAGATGGGAAAATTGGGAGGAAAAAGAAGCAGATTTGTGAGGGTGGATGAGGTAGGAAGCATTCTGTTGTGATAATGTTAACTTTCTGATGCTACTAGGCATCCAAATAGACATCTAAAGAGGGAGTTAGATAAGCGAGTCTCAAGACGAGGTTTAGTTTAGAGATATAGATATGGACCACCATGTTAATCAGATGATATTTAAACTCATGGTACTGGGTGAAATACTTAAAATGTGTAGATAGGGGAAAAAGTTACCTGGCACTGAGTCCCAAATCACTCCAAAATTTAGAGGTTGAGCTAAGAAGCAGGAGGCAAAAGAGATTGAGATAAAGTGACCAGTGAGTAGGAAAATAATCAAGCAACCAGTTGTCTTAAATGTTCTTGAAAGGTTAAGTAACAGAGTAGCATCCACTGGATTTTGCAATATGGAGACTGTTGTTTTTCTTATCAAGAGTAGTCTCCGTGGAATGGTATAAGGAGAAGACTAACGAGTATGATGAAGAAAGGACAGACTGTGAGGTGAAAAAGTGGAGGCAGGACTTTCACTATGAAGAGGATAAAAATGATGCTAATTAGAGGAGAATGTAAGGTATTGTGACCACTTTATATTTGGTTCATGCATTTATAGTGAGATTGGTCAGTCTGATTATAAAACTACTCTCCATCAAAGTTTAGTTGTTTGGGTGCTGACAGGGAAGAAGATTGGTAGGTTTAAGAGTTGGGGCTTTGCCAAGAATGTAAGATGGAAGAAAAGATATGTTAAAGAAATAATTTTTTGTAACACAGTAATTATAATGATGAATAATGAGCTCTAAATTGGGTACACAGAGAAGTGAGGATATGACGGGAACAAAGAATAGTGCTTAGTGGTGAAAAAGCGGTGTGGTGCCGGAGTAAAAATCTTACACTTCAGGGGCAGACAGGCATATAAATAATTAACTATAAAACAATGTGATATATCCTATCTTTAGGCAAGTTTAGAGTCTCAGGGGAATAATTAATTCTGCCTGGGAGTAAGGGCTAGGGAATATATCTAATAGACTTACTGCTCTTTAAGAATTATGCCAGATCTTTAGAGCTGAGGTGACCCTTTTACTACGTAAACTGTAAATAACCTTTAGAATTTGGAGAACCAGCCACACGCTGTTGAGAGCTTAAGCATATTTTTTCTACAATCCTCCTTTATGCTAGAAACAGAGATGTCAGTTAGGGAACTATTATTGTAATCTGAGCACGTCGAGATGCACTTAAACCTTACCAGTTCTCAAGTGACAACTGAGACGAAGAAATGAGGCCCTGTTGAGCATTAGATCTAGGGAACAAAAAGAAGGAAGCATTAAAGATGTAGTTTGGAAGGCTGGAAGAAATAGCAATACCATTGTTAAGAAAGAGCACTTGTCTGGGAGAAAAATGGTTGGCATTGGAAATGAGAGATATAAGGTGATAATAAAGCATGTTGTGGGAACAGGTGGAAATATAGAGTTGATGTGTCAGAACTAGAAATGAAGACTGGGAGCTACTAGAATAGGAGCAATAGCTGAACACCGCATTCATCAAGATGCCTCTCTGCCCAAGAAACTGTAATGTCTACCTGGGTTATCAATTTTAACACTGTCATAATAAGTTCCAATCTAGGCATCAAACTTCTTCCCTCACCACTTCCTAAGACAGCCCAGACTTCTCTCCATCCTCACATCTTTATGCCTTTACCCACCCTCTGCTTTTGCTTGCTGTTTCTTTCATCTGGAGTGTTTTCCGTCTTTCCTTGGCATATATCTTACCCATCTTAAAACCCACCTTATCCATAAAACCCTACCCTAGGCCCAAATTATATAAATATGACAGATACATAAATTCTTTCTACAGTTGGGGTTAGTATTTGCTATTGTATTCACCCTTTATTTCTTCACGTGGTTAGTTTTATCTTCCCAGATGAATTTATTGGCAGTAGTAGTGTAACTGAAAGAGCACTGGGCTTGGAATCTAGAATTCTGACTCCAAATCATATTCAGCTACTTACTAGTTTCATGGTGCAGTGCAAGATATTTTGGAATTTGGTTTTCTTATCTATGAAATAAGGATTGTGGTCCTTAACCTGCAAGTTTATTGTGAGGATTATGTGAAATGATATGATAGAGCTCTTTATATGGACAACAAAACCACTCTAATTATAATTTTTTTAAAAATGTGTCAAATTGGCTAGGCCATGGTACCCAGATATTTGGTCAAATGTTAATCTAAATGTTTCTGTGAAGATTTTTTTAGATGAGATTAAAATTTAATTAGTAGACTTTTAATAAAGAAGATTACCTTCTATAATGGGAGTGGGTATCATCCAAACAGTTGAAAGCTTCAGTAGAAACACTGACCTCTCTGGAAGGAGGTAAATTCTGCCTGCATACTGTCTTTGAACTCTAATTGCAACCCTTCCCTGGGTCTCCAGCCTGCTAACCTACCCTGAACATGTTGAACTTGCCAGTCTTCACAATCGTGTGAGCCAATTCCATCTCTTTTTCTCGCCACACACATGAGCATGCGTGCACGTACACACACACACACACACACATACCCTTTTAATTCTGTTTCTCTGGAGAACCCTAATAAGCTAGTTTAAGCAGAAAGGGGAGAGATTTATTACAGAGTATTAGGTAGAATAAAGAAGTCCCAGGAAGTCAAGGGAACTGATTTTGGATTCTGCATAGCCAAGAACAATAAAGCCAGAAGAAACTCCCAATTATAACACCTGCAAATTTCTAACTGCAAGGAATTTAAAATGCAGTTTTTAGCTTACCAGTATTTAGTATACAGGAAGGCAGTTTCAAACTGGGTTCATCATGGGGTTCAATAAACTGATTTGCAGTATTTACTCTAGATGGTACACATAGGAGGAATTTGCATTGTGCCTGACATTAGAAGTACACCATATGACTGCAGAGTTATAACCTTTTTAGTGTAGTGATCACATGTTATTCTCCTTAGCATCCCCCGAAAGTCTCAAACTTCCTACATCCAGGTCACAAATTCTCTGATAAGCCACCTTCACTTTTGTTCTATATTTCTTCTATCTTTCTTCAACATTCCTTTTTTTTATTATTATACTTTAAGTTTTAGGGTACATGTGCCCAACGTGCAGGTTTGTTACATACGTATACATGTGCCATGTTGGTGTGCCGCACCCATTAACTCGTCATTTAACATTAGGTATATCTTCTAATGCTATCCCTCCCCCCTCCCCCCACCCCACAACAGTCCCCAGAGTGTGATATTCCCCTTCCTGTGTCCATGTGTTCTCATTGTTCAATTCCCACCTATGAGTGAGAACATGCAGTGTTTGGTTTTTTGTCCTTGCGATAGTTTGCTGAGAATGATGCTGTCTCACTATTTTAAAATGCAATTTCTTCCTAGGCAAAATTCCATTTCTGAAATAATATTTTAGTCACTGTTTAAGTAGTGGGCTCCATATCACTGTTTTTATAATAATATTTGTATCAAATGTTAGATTTGGTTATTTTCTCATTTCCGGGTCAATTGATTTCAAGTGTGGAATAGACTGATGTAGTAATTTTCACAGCATGTTCTATTGCAAAAGCTAATATTGGTGAGCTTGGTAATTTAAAAAGAATAAAAGAGAATACATGTATATTTTAATTACTAACACAGTTAATCAAGATTCAGAGCAGAGAGTAAGAGATTTTGAGTCAATTCAATAATCTCTTCAGATTTTTTTCATGAAGAAATGAAATTCTTTGTATCTACTTATCTGATCTTTCTTTGTGGACCTGGTAAGTTGGTTGGTCTGATGAAAGTATTACAGTTGTATCATAAAGGTCTAAAGACAGTCATGATAATAGTTGAATGGCTAACATAACTGAGTCCTCTATTGCATGCTAGACACCGACTTAAATATTTTACACATATGATTAATTTTCATTCTCACCACAGCTCTATGAAGAGACAGACAAATCTAGACAAATCCTCCCCACTTTACACATGAGTAAACCGAAGCCCTTGAGGGTTAAATAACCTGCCCAAGGCCTTACAAAGAGCAGAACAGGATTAGAGCCTAGATATCAGGCTCCGAAGTGGGACCCCCTAACCACTACCTTCTAGTCTTTATTCTTGATTGAACAGCATTATTACTGGAGAACATTTATTTTTGGTTCCCATATGTATGTTTTTTTTTTTTTGAGACAGAGTCTCACTCTATAGCCTCGGCTGGAGTGCAGTCACGCAATTTTGGCTCACTGCAACCTCTGTCTCCTGGGTTTGAGTGATTCTCGTGTCTCAGCCTTCCGAGTAGCTCAAATTACAGGCTTGCACCACCACGCCCGACTAATTTTTGTATTTTTAATAGAGATGGGGTTTCACCATGTTGCTCAGGCTGGTCTCGAAATCCTGACCTCAGGTGATCCGCCCGCCTTGGCCTCCTGAAGTGCTAGGATTACAGGCGTGAGCCACCGTGCCTGGCCTCCACATGTATGTTTTTGCTTTAATCGGCAAGACAAATAAGAATTGGTAGACCATGGCGTCTAAAGATTTTTATTTATTATCTATATATGAAAGTTGCTCACCTGATCACTTTTTACTTTTTCTAGTTTTTTTTTTTTTTTGCCATTCACTTTAATGTATTTTAGCTTTTTTTCCCTTTTCCATTCAAATATGAACATAGTATATGTGGTCCTAGACAAGTAGAGCCATCTGACTCCATCAGCCCCTGCACAGGAGAAACTGGGTGTATATGCTCTGATGGGTGAAGCTGGAGGCTCTTT
Source organism: Pongo abelii (assembly GCF_028885655.2). Classification (NCBI taxonomy): domain Eukaryota; kingdom Metazoa; phylum Chordata; class Mammalia; order Primates; family Hominidae; genus Pongo; species Pongo abelii. The sequence continues at coordinate 94,525,062 of NC_071989.2, read as the reverse complement.
GAGGAGCAATTGGAGGAAAATTCTGAAAACCTGCCACAGAGGGCAAGCAAGGGAGTACAGTGTATATTTGGAGATAACTGTGTTCATATCAAGTGAAATAAAGGTTGGAACAACAGAGGAGCGTATCACACAATAGATATATCAGAGTGAATTTATTAGATGATTGTGGGAATTTCCTCAATGTGGGAAGAAGGACCTCATTTAAAACTATATTGAACTTGGGGGGCAGGATTTCAGAAAATTTTTGAGTTTTCTTAGAATTATATAAAGCATCACTATTTAAGGAAAAACATTTTAGTATGAAGCTTAAGTCTGGATCTAAATTATTTCATAAGTGCTAAATACATGTCACATACCTACTCTTGTGTTAGGTATTATGAAATTTATAAAAGACATTTAAAGTCTCAACACTGATTATAAACTGAAACAAAAATATAGTAACAAAATGCCTTTTTTTCTCTGAAAAGTTCTTATTATTTTAAGTCTAAAAGTGTTGGGTTTAAAAAATGAAAGCCTATATGACTAGAAATGAGAAGAGACACTATTTAAATTGTTCTCTCTTCTCTATGTCCTGAGAGATTAATTATCTGTCATTTTCTTTGATAAGTTTACCTGCTTTTGATGATCCTAACAGAAGAAGCACAACAATGAGGAGAGCAAAAGTTTTCCATGGTTGCACTACAGAATCTCCATCTGCAAATTATACGGTTGTTTGAATTAGCTAGTCATTCTTCGCGTTTTCTGAAAAGAGGAATGAGAATGAGAAAGAATAGCAATTCAAAACTATGAATCCACTACTTTTAATATTGCATGTAACCTGGAAATTGAAGTTCTGGGAGTACATTATCAAGAGAGAGACTTCAATGCAGAATAGGAAAAGAAACATAATTAATCTCTAGAGGGTAGTTCTCATCATTTAGTTGGCTTGCTGTAGTGGACTCAGACAATATATACAAGTAATGCTGAATGATACATTGGGTGTCTGCCAACCCTTCAAGCAGAATTTTCTGACCTCTGGGAGAAAAAGTCTTTTGTGTGTAGGCTTTTGCTCTTTTTGGAGCAGAGAATCTCGTTTTATCTGCTATCTGTGCCTCAGCAGGAAGTATGTCTGTTAATTTCAGAATGTGTACAATGATAACATTGTGAGAGAGATGGTTCAAAGAGAGAATAGTGGAGTTTTATTTTTTTTAACAAAAATAATGTAATATTTTGAAGTTTATCTAGGAAGAATCCACATGTTTGGTGTTGTAATATTGAACTGCTACACAGTTCTTTAAAATGAACCAAATTTTATACTCCCAGGAAACACAGTAGAAAAGAATTGATTTGCCCTATTTTTAACTATGAGAAAACTCTGACAAAGAGTTTTCAGCTGACTTGCCCCAGAGCAAAATGAAAGAAACCCAAATACTTTGGAATGCCTGGCTTACTGTTATTGATCTAACCATTTGTTTATCTACTTGCCTATTACACTTTAATTATGGTGGCTAGGTACACTCCTAGGTACCATACATTTCATCCACAGAAGGACTATCTTTCCAAGCAAGCCTGATGAGAATAGTAGAGCCTGGCATTCTGAATGATTATCCCTGAAAGCTAGCAAATAGAAGGTATGTTACCTCAGTACAAAAATGAACGAGAGCCGGATGCTGTTTTCAAGATTAAATCGTGATATTCTGGGCATGAAAACTAAAATTGAAATCCCCACTTCTACTTTTATTCCCTCTCTATTCTTCCTTCCTAATTTTTCCGAGAAACCCTAGGCCCTCATGCTGGTACCTCTTTAATCTTAAGGGCTTCCTCCTGAGTTGTCTCACTCAGAGATCTGAAATCCTATCTAAATAACTTCAATTCTGGTCTTTATCCCTTCTTTCATCAAAACTTAGCTGTCCTCAATCAATACCCTCAGGATATTGCTGTGTAGCAGGTGGTCTAATCTGCTAAAAGTGTAAATGGATTTAAACACCTTTCAAACCACATCATTTTTCCCATAGGCTTGTGTGTACCTTAACTACCCTAGAGGTTATATCTCTTGTTACAGATGTCCAGACTGAATGAAAATTTTACTTCCCATCTCCTTTCTCACTCTGGGCCCTTTCCATATTGTTTTCTCTATACAAAATAAAATGTTAAAGAAAAGGCAGACTCTTTTCCGGTTAGCGCTGCGGCAGAAGCCATGACCAGCAAAGTCTCTCGCGACACCCTGTAGGAGGCAGTGCGGAAAGTCCTGCACGGGAACCGGCGCAAGCGCCGCAAATTCCTGGAGACGGTGGAGTTGCAGATCAGCTTGAAGAAGTATGACCCCCAGAAGGACAAGCGCTTCTCGGGCACCATCAGGCTTAAGTCCACTCCCCGCCCCAGGTTCTCTGTGTGTGTTCTGGCGGACCAGCAGCACTGAGACGAGGACAAGGCCGTGGATATCCCTCACATGGACATCGAGGCGCTGAAAAAACTCAACAAGAATAAAAAACCGGTCAAGAAGCTGGCCAAGAAGTATGATGCGTTTTTGGCCTCAGAGTCTCTGATCAAGCAGATTCCAAGAATTCTCGGCCCAGGTCTAAATAAGGCAGGCAAGTGCCCTTCCCTGCTCACACACAACGAAAACATGGTGGCCAAAGTGGATGAGGTGAAGTCCACAATCAAGTTCCGAATGAAGAAGGTGTTATATCTGGCTGTAGCTGTTGGTCACGTGAAGATGACAGACGATGAGCTTGTGTATAACATTCACCTGGCTGTCAACTTGTTGGTGTCATTGCTCAAGAAAAACTGGCAGAATGTCCGGCCTTATATGTCAAGAGCACCATGGGCAAGCCCCAGCGCCTATATTAAGGCACATTTGAATAAATTCTATTACCAGTCCAGAAAAAAAAAAAAAAAGGCAGAGTGGGAATTTGCACGTAGATTATATTGGTTGGAAAGTATTATGCAACCATTTCTTGAGAATTTTTTCTCTCCTTGATTAGGTGGTAAACTCCTGGAAGTAGTGTCTACTGTTTTTATTACTGTCATTATTATTAATCTTGTTCAACTTTTATGAATCAAAATAATTTTACCAAAAATTAAATTATGAAAAATTTAATTTCTTGCTATTAAATTCATTTTTGTTTTCATTCCACACATATTTATATTCATATATTTACATATTTATTTATATAATTATAATTCATGTTTTTAAATTATTGTGAATGTTTCACTATAATATTATTTAGATACATGTGGGCATATTGTTAGGTAATGCATGTATCAGTGGGAATTGATCTAAAGTTTATTTTGCATATTCAGGACTTTCAATGACATGCACATAACTAGTGTTCAGTTAAAATGTTTCATTGAATAAATGTTATTCCAGTAGGCTGAACTGTATCTCCAGGTTAACTGGCCTTTTACTCATTTCTAGCATATTTATTGTTTGTATGTACTGGCTGGAGTTTATCTGTTGGATATAGATGGGGAGTTACCGAGTTGTGGGAAAACCAGAAAACAAGGCAGAAATAATTAGAAGAGCACTGATGTGCACCAGAAAATGTTAATCAGGCTGGGCATGGTGGCTCACACCTATAATCCCAGTACTGCGGGAGGCCAAGGCAGGAAGATAGCTTGAGCCTAGGAATTCGAGACTAACTTGGGGAACATAGTGAGACTCTGTCTCAATAAAAAATAAATAAATGTTTAATCAGATTACTACTGTGTTTGCAGAGTGTATACATTTTCAAACAATGGTTTTGAAAAGACTGCTCTGATATATAAAGTTGGGAAGTGCTGCTGCTCAGATATATAAGATTTCCCAATTAATTCCTTTTCCTCTATATTTTCGACAATTTTTTAATAAAAGTATCCTCATGATAAAAATTATGATGAATAATTGTTTTGATTCTCTGTAAGGGCACTATGAATACATTAGAACAATAAGCATAAACTATGAGAGGCTGGCGGTAAACAGAGGCAAATGGTGACCCTCCAAGATATCTTGTAGACATTTTACCTGCATCTACATAGAGAAGGCAACCATTATCAACCTCATATAAAGTAGGGGAAATATATTCTGCCCTCATAACATTTGTGCTTAAACTGGCTAGATACTAATATGTCTTTGGTTGTGTAAATGTCCAACCCTGGTAAGTACACATTTATGAAAATGCCCTGAAGAACATTGCAGAATCCTGAGTCAACAACTGGACAGACATAAGACAGTGGTTAAGAGAATGGGCCTTGGTATGAGACTTAGATTTGAACACTAGTTTCGCCTTTTACAGTTATGTGATTTTGGCCTATTAAACTCTCTGAACATCAATTTCCTCATCTATAAAATGGGGATGATAATAATGGTACTTGATTCACAGAGTTGGCCTGCTGATTAAATGAAATAAGGCAGGAAAGGAACTTAGTAGAGTATCTTATGGTGTGTAATGGGTGGTCAAACATGTTAATGTTGGGAGAGGCAGTTGTCATGGGCCACGAGACTCCCTGTCTTTTCCTGCAGGGTGTATTCAAAATGCAAGACCCTGACTTATCTTTATCTGGACCATTTCTCAGGGTTTGTATTAGATACCCTTGAGGGAGAAGCAAGCTCTCCCCTTCAGGACAAAGAGCAGGCTTGCTTACTGCTTGCTCTAAAATGCAAGGTGTTCCTCAGCTACAATGCAAACTCAGCCTGTATATGTAGCATTCATGTGGGCCCTCTTCCTCACCACCCTAAGCTTGGGGGCAAGAGGAACTAAAGCAAATATGCGGATGCTTATGCTACTTACTGAACTGTGAGTAATAAATTCTTTTGCCTCTGACCCATTAATCTTGTGTCTCCTGCCAGTATCCTTGAAACAGTAATAGACTAACTTATTAGTTTGTAAGAAGGGTAAAATAAAATTCTAGACCCAGTAGTTTTAGAGATAAAGATAGAATATTGAAAGAGATTGGCTTTCTGGCAGAGGAAGGACAAGAACCCTAAAAGTTGGGTTCAGAAGAGGACTCCTCAGACTGGTAGTGAATGTACTCACCCCAAGAGGTAGGGAAGAATGGAGGGGGCAGAGTAAGGGCCCTTCCTTGTCCTAACTGTTAATGAGCCTAGGCAGTGAGAGATAAGGTTGAAACAAGCTGCCCAAAAGGTACCTTGGTTATTGTTTACTCTCCTCCAGGGAAGAGGACAAAAGATTGCTACCATGACAATGAAGCAATAAGCCCCGCGGCCCCAGCTGAAAAGCAATGTGGCTGTGCTTGTGGAGCCTAGGAATCCAAAAAGTTGAAATAAATGGTGTCAGCAATGATGACCTTGCTATTTGACGTAGACCTTTGGTTGGGCTAAATATATTGGAAATTTGTTTTTCTGAGCTGCAAATGAGTGGCTGCTGGAAACCTAAAATAAGTGCAAAACTGTTTCTAATGGTGCAGAGCCAGCTGCTGTAGTATATCTTATCCCTGCTGCAGCCCAACTTGGCTGCCAAGGAAGACAGAGCACTAAGTGCAGGGTGACCAAAGGACATGAGGGCTGTTAGGTGGGAGCCACAGTGGGCTGTGCAGGTGCAAGAAGGGGTCCCTAGTCCCAGACACTCAGATGCTGGGAGGTACACAGGGAAGGAAGCGTAACTGTTCTTAGGTGCTAATTCTGGAGAGATCAAGGGCAAAGAAAGAGCCTCCTTATCTTCCCTGTTTTCTGTGAGATACTCTCTGCTGCCACCCCACCTACCATGCATTCCTTGCTGGGAGACAATGTAGTCTCCTGGCAGTTGTTGCTATAGCCCTAACTCACACACTTGTTAACTTCTTGGTCTACGTTTCCTTAGGGGAAAATGGTGCTCAAATTCAACCGATGGGAGTTTTGATGGGACTTATCTTTGTTAGTGACATTGTGGGTGGGGCCCACTGGGCTAATTCAATGTAGTGATTTTTGTGTTCCCACATCTGAATTTAAAATGGAATGGTGTAATAGATGCCTGTACTTCTCCATCCCCTAAGTGCCAGAAGGCACTCTCTTGCTCAGGGACTGCTGCACCTATTGTCTCCTGCAGGGTGCTCTAGCAGGAAACAATCCTCACAATTACAGACTTGAAAGACTATAGGAGGACTCAGGCTATTTCCCAGTGAAACAGCACCACCTGCCTGATACAGGCACCAAGTACACCCCTTTTGAAATGCAGCTATTGGCCTGTGCTAATACTAGGCTCTTGAAATGGAATGCCTTACTCACAGGGGACCCCGTGTGGCTTTTCTGCTTAGTATCTCTCACCCAAAACAGGAGTGGGTTAACTTGAACTCATGTGGGAACCCACAGGCCTCACTAAATGGCAATGGCGTATTCATTAGCGCAGCTAGCCCAGCCCAAGTGTCATCTCAGTTTTACATTAAAATGGAATTAAAGTAGCTGGAACAATGGGACCCTAGATTCAAAGAGGCTTCACTAAATGATTGGGCCTGGTGCACTGATAATTCAGCTTTAGCTGGACACCTGATGGTGTCCACTGAGCTGCTGCCACTCACTGTTCAGCGTCAAGGTCAGCTATGTGAAACCAAAAGCAGACACAGTCAATCCTCTTGGTAAGCAAACTCAGGGCAGTCCTCACAGCCTTGGTCAATCCCCCTTTGTTCAGCTTTGCTACATTTCTGTTGACTCCTGGGTCGTTATTAGTGTCAGAGCCATCTGGTCTGTCACTTAGAAGATCTCAGATAGGCAGATTAAAGACACTCCTCTTTAGGGCCAAGTAGATGATAAACCCTGTGTCGCCCAGGTCATCATCACAGCAGACATGACAACACAGCCACCATCATGGACTGAGCACATAGTAAAGAATTCCATGTTTCTGATGCAGAAGCCACCAATGTATATTAGACTTTTGATTTCTGTCAAAGTTGACTCATTTGTTTTGCAGAAAAAAAGAAAAAAGCCACATGATGCGCTGGCCCTGTTTACTCCTGAAAAATTGCATGCATTGACCCTTGACTCTCTGTTGGAGCTACTGTTGGTATCTTACCACTGTTGAAACTTTTTAAGGTTTTGATGTTACTGTCTCATCTCTGGTAACATTGCTGTAGGCTTTGAAATTAAACTGTGTCACGTTTTCTGCTTTCCAGCCCACCTGGAGTTGAAAAATTGTATGCCCTTAGTACCAGTACCAAAGGTTAGTCTAAAATGGGCTATTTTTTTTTTTTAAGATGGAGTCTCACTCTGTTGCCCAGGCTGGAGTGTAGTGGCATGATCTCAGCACACTGCAACCTCCGCTTCCTGAGTTTAAGAGATTGTCCTGCCTCACCTCCCAAGTAGCTGGGACAACAGGCACCTGCCACCATGCCCGGCTAATATTTATATTTTTAGTAAAGACAGAGTTTCACCATATTGGCCAGGCTCGTCTCAAACTCCTGACCTTATGGTCTGCCCCTCTAGGCCTCCTAACGTGCTGGAATTACAAGGATGAGCCACCACGCCTGGCCTCAAAATGGGCTAATTATTAAAGGCCATTTATTTGATGGACATTCCACATTCCACACCATCTACAGGCATCTGGTATTGTTGAGCACTAGAAAGACTTCTTCAAAAATCAGTTCAAAGATATTTCTGACTCCCCCTTATCACATCCTCCTAGTTGACACATCTTAGTAAGGCAGTTTGGTCACTGAATGCTGCTGTCCATAGAAAATGTTCATCTCTTTTTGGCTGTCTTCGGGGTAATGGTTGGGAAGAAGACAGTAAGAATTATCTAGACCTATTTTGAAAATTCAGGACTCCTCCTGACTACTCCTGGGCATGCTGCTGCTTTTTCTCCTCTAACCGCAAGCAAATCTGCTATGTGTGCACTCTCCATCTGGCTCTCTGCATTACCCCGCATAGGAAGTAGAGCAAAACCAACATATCATGCTGATGCTCATCAACTTGCTGTGCTGTGAATACTAAAATTATTTGTTTTTGAGCCAGGAGTCTTGTGTCTTCCACCAGAATCTATGAAACAGTAACAGATTAATTTATTAGCATGTAAAGGGGGTAAAAATCAAATCCCAGACATGACAGTTACTGATAATAAATTACAAATTTCTATTCTTAGATCACAGGTCTGAAATCTAGGTGGCTGAAGCTTTCGCAGTACCATACCAAAAGTAGACTTAAAGTAGACATGTATCCAAACCTTACTCTCAACAAGAAGTAAAATCAATGAAAACTGCTTTTATTTTGCCATCCTACTTTTTTTTTTAAGCCAATGATTGGGTGCTATGTACATTAAAGAGAATCTTCTATGAAGGTCAGCTCTTAAATTACAAATTTTATGAATGTGAAAGTGAGATGTTGAAGTTGGGGAAAGCTCTTCTGTTATTATCTACTCAAAATTAGTGAAGAAGAATTCTGCCAAGAAGTAGATTCCTAATTGAAGATGCTTAAATTAAGACATTGAGAGATGATAAGAGAATGAGTAGTTATTAATACCTGGGATTTTGACTAAGCATATATTTTTGTAAGAATTCTGCTTTTCAAAAGAATTTATCTTCTTACAGCTAAGATTGCACAATTACATATGTGCCTTTGAAAGAAAATAAACACTAGACCACTTGAGTTCTTGAAAAATGTCTGAAGTGCTTCCTCATTGCTGTTTAAGCTGTGCGGTCTCACTCTCCTGCTGTTTACCACCCACTGGCCAATCAATTACAGTCAATCAGCAAAGAATAGCAACAGTTACCAACAAGAGAGATGACATGCAGTTTAAACTGCTGACCCATGAGCTGTCCACGAAAGGCACAACCCTGAAGAAATACATATTTTATTCCTATTTGGATTCTGTGATTTTTTGCCTTCATCACAAAACATCACATAAAAGGTGAGGTTCAATTAGAAAGAGACAAATTTTGTTTTCACTATTTAAAAAAAATTAAGCCAAAAGTTATTTGATTCAGGAGCATGGTTCATCTCTATCTTTGCAATTTCTTGGGTATGTCCAAGCCAAGTGATGATAAAAGCTTGCTTGTTCTAGTGAAGAGTCAAAATCCTTCGTTCTGATTCTAGGTTAAGATCTTTGTTTTCTTATTGATTTTCCCCAGCTCTCCCTGACATTAGTGAACTATAAACTTGGTTTGGCAACCTATAGGTGAGGTACAGAACAGAAAAGGGGACTTTTGAGCTCAGAATCCAGTAATCATTTTGACTTGCTAATGAATGATAGATTTAAACTTCCAGGTACACACAATAAATTATATACATACATACATCTACACATATATACAGACATACACACACAGTTTTACTTACCTATTGTTTGATGAGTTTTTATTTGTACTTAAATATTAGATTTTCATATTCTTACATAAATTTTAAACTTCTAAATTTACATAGTTTAGGGTCACTTACCTTTATTGATTTCTTTCTTTCGTGCCATATCTATTATTTGCAAACTACAACATAAAGCTTTATGGGAAATGAGGAAAGGAAGAATATAATCATGTGAGCCCAGGATTTCCCAGGATTGTATTATCAGGAAAGGAAATAATACAAGAATACCATGCCAGGTTAATGTCAGAGGTAAATATACCATAATAAAGATGAAGCAGCATTGTTGTCTGGGGTAAATACCCGAGGTTCATTGTCCCACACCAGGGAAATCAGGGACGTAGACACAAGAAGTGAGTTTAAGAGCTGAGGTTTAATAGGCAAAAGAAAAAGAGAATAGCTTTCTCTCCTGCAGAGAGAGAGGAGCACCTGAGTAGGTCTTCCAGTTTTGTGGTGAAATGCATGGGGTTTTATAAACAGCTTGAGGAGGCAGTGTCTGATTTACACGGGACCCGGGAGATTGATCAGACCAGGTATGATGTTTGCACAGTGCACAAAGACACTGGCCATCCCACCCTAATCTTGTATTATGCAGATGGGTTCTACCTAGCTGGTGCCATGTTGTTTGTTCCTTACTGTGGGTTCTTCACCTAGCTGGTGCCATTATGTTTTTTCCTTACTGTATATGTGGTTGACAAAGAAGAGAGAAGATGGAGCCGCTATGTTGAACACGCCTGGTCCCCAGGTAGCCTTTTTTCTATTGGCTCAGCTGCCGGCATTTACCTATGAAAGCTTTTAGCTTGCTTATCTATGCTTACAGCTTGACTTTTCAGGCTGCTTTCTGTTAGAAAAAAAATTATTTGGGGGCTGCTTTTTATTAAAAGGAAAACTTACGTATGACTCTCTTACCCTCACTATCTGCCTAAATAATTTCTTTCTAGCTCCTGTATCAAAGAAACCAATGAAATAATGTAAGATTTAGAAAGTAAAGAGGTCACTTCTGGCTTTGGAAATGAAACATTTGTAAAGAAGGGTGTTTAAAGCTGGGATTCTGATGGTTGGTGATAAGAAATAAAAATAAAACCCCAAGACCCCCAACAGACTGAAAAGATGCCCTCTTGGCCAAGGGGACTCCAGAGTAACCTCGAAAACTGAGCTTTCGACCATGTCTTGGGATGAGAGATCAGACATGCCCCATTATACCTCCTTCCTTGCTAACTGCCATTAGACTTTCTTCCATATGGGATAAACAAAAACCAGTCCTTTCAAAATACTCCAACACTTATATCAACCAACCACCTGCCACTGCCCCCCTTCTTTTTTCTTTTTTTTTTTTTTTTTTTTTTTTTGCTTGGTATCAATCAGGGAGTAGTTCTGGACAGTCTATGGAGAATGTGCAGTAAGGGTTTTTCGTGTCCTCTGTTTCAGCATTTGATGTCAGCAAGCCAAAACTCCACCTTTGGATCATGCTGATGCTGGCATTTTTTGCACAAGAGACCCATGAAGGGGTATGAAAATCAATTGCACATGCACATGTTTCTTCTTCCATAAATATTCACAACTCCTCGTACAGCTTATTAAATCTGTATATGTGCCACCTTGCTCAATGTAAATTCCTTTTCCTTTTGCCCCTCCCTCAAAGTGTCTGTATCTGGCTTCTGACTGGAGCCTATGCTTTTCAGCCTGTCACAATGGCCACCCTGCAGACCAGGCTGCAACTCTGGAGAGAAACAAAGCTCTCCTTTCCAAATTTATGAATCTCGCCATTCTTCAGTTGAGAATGATAAGGCTAGAATACTTTTTTTATTTTTTGAGACAGGGTCTTGCTGTGTCACCCAGGCTGGAGTGCTGGGGCACAAACATGGCCTTACTGCAGCCTTGACCTCCCAGAGTCAAGTGATTCTCCCACCTTAGCCTCCTGAGTAGCTTGGACCACAGGTACATGCCACCATGCCTGGCTAATTTTTTCATTTTTGGTATAGAGAGGATTTCATCATGTTGCCCAGGGTGATCTGAAACTACTGGGCTCAAGCAACCCTTCTGCCTTGGCCTCCCAAAGTGCTGAAACTACCGGCATGAGCCACTTGCACCTGGCCGAAGATTTTGACTCATTGTGTGGTTATTTATTAGAGCAATACTTCTCGCAACTTGTAGTTTTAAAAAATTGTATTCCAAGAAATGTGACTGATAAGTACAACTTGTTCATATCTCAAAGTATGCAAGTTTCTACATAGAAATCTAACATTCTAGTTTAGGATTTTCAAACACTTTGATCATGCCCACAGAAATAAACATATTTTACATCATGACCTAGTTATACATATACACATATATTCAACTACAGCAAAATTTTGATAAAATAATGTTTATACTTATATTTAAAAAAATTTTTTTTTGGATATAGTTCATATAACAAAGCAAATTCATATAGCAAAGCAAATCCTGTGTGCAGCTTAATGAATTTATACACGGGTATATATAACACCTATCATGTTAACACAGCCTCAATCAAGATATGGTACATATTGAGGCCCCCAAAAAGGCTTTCTCATGTCCCCTTACAGTAAGCACCCGACCTACTCCCAAAGAGGTAAACACTACTTGAAGTTTTATCAACATAGATTAGTGTTGCCTGTTTTTGAATTGCATGTGAATGAAGTATCTGAATTCTTTCAATCAACATTATGATAGAGCTACCTAGTCTTATTTTTTATTTTGAATTTCAGATAAACAACTAATAGTTTTTTTAATTGAGATATAATTCACATACCATAAAATTTACCATCTTAAAGTATACAATTTAGTGATTTTTGTAGGACAATATGTATGTTCAGGCATGTGACCTTCTGCTTATGCAGACTCAAGGTCAGTCAGATGTGAGAATTTAGGGCCATCTCAAGCCTTTCCTGAGCATGTACATACCCCCAGGCACATGTACAGCAGAGTCCCAGAGATTATCAGAACTTTCCAAAGCTTCCTATCACACCACATTCCCAAGAATTTCCTTTTAAGCTTTTTTGTGAGCCTATTGTTTGCCCCAATCATTATCTACTGCCTCAGGCATCTGTAATGTTCAAAAATTGCCTCTGATTGTTTTTAACAAGTGACCCCAGAAAAAAAAGGCTGTTTTCACTAGGCAATCTCCAATCAGATCAAATAAAGCCAGACTTGTGAATGAATTCTTCTAGGAAACTCCAGACAGGTCAAATAATAATAATTATCTGGGAATGTGGTTTGAGAGAACTCCCCTGTGAAACTTGTTGGGCCCCCTCCAGTAGCTGCCAGTCCACTGAATTCACTGAGTTGGCTTTTGGTTTTCAAGTCTACCACAGGGGTGGGATAGAGCGGTGAGAATAGGGTAAGTTAAAATGCTGCAAAGTTTACTGTTTTGGCTGAGATTCAGCCAGTTTCTTGGTTTGCTGCAAGCCTTTAATTTCCATAGTTCTGAAAAAGTTGGTCCTGACAATTTTGCCACTGTTCTCATTGCTTCCCTGGAGGAGAGAATTTTCAGAGATCCTTACTCCTCTATAGTTGCTGACATCACTTCTCCACTCATGTTACTATTTCACACACTATAATATTTTAAATCTCTTTTATTGAAACGATGGCACCATCCACTAAATTGATTTTGTGGTCTACTCATTGGTTGCATTCCACATGCTTACAAATCAGGGTCTTCTCTTACCTAAGGCTATTTACATAACTTTAGTAGCTAGAAGCTTGTACACTCTTGTTGAGTAGAAATATGGATGCAATAAGTATAGAAAGGGCTAGAAAGAATTTACTGGCATACAGAGAAGCAAACAGAGTGTGTGGGATGCTATAGGATAACAAGCTCTCAACTGCCACATTTGCCTAGGTTATTGTGAATCAGTAAGCAAAAATAAGTTTGATTCAAATTGTCTATATGAGCTATGTCAAGTATCAAAGGACAAAACTACAATTTTATAGTTCTCAATTGGCTTTCTTGTGATTCTAGAACTGAGCAACACTTCATTCCCTAAAATAGAAAGGGTTGGCTTTATAGGCAGAGAAAGGCTGAAGAGAGCAGATCCAAAGGACAAAGACTGTATTTGTTTTTTCAAAGCTACTTTCTTGGTAAGTTGGGGACAGGTAGATAGAACAATAATGATAACTGATTGGTTAACATCAGGTTACTTCAGGTCACTCATTGTAAGGATTAAAACAGAAGGACTTTTATTATCAAGCTGATCGAATATTTAAATGGGTCTGTTTGGGAAACTGGCTGTTATCTCTTTCTCCTGATTTCTAGGAAGGTCCGAAAAAATCTAGTTTGGGTTTGGTGACATGAATGGTTGACTTCATTTTAATTTTTAATCCGATCTGTTGGGGCTTAGTGCAGAAACTTAGTCCAGAAAAATGGCCTTCTATAATTTTTATTTAACACAAGTCTACTTCAATTTTTGTACATCACTATTACTGGCTGAATTGTGTCTCCCTCCTTCCTCCAAACTCATATGTTGAGGTCCTAACCCCCAGTACCTCAAAATATGAATACCTGAAGATAGGCCCTTTAAAGAATTAAGATAAAATGAGATCATGTGGGTGGGCCTGAATCCAACATGATTGGTGTCCTTTTAAGGAGCTAGCACACGGACAATATAAAGAGGAAAGACCATATGAAGACAAAGGGAAAGATGGTCATCCATCTGCAAGCCAAGAAGAGAGGTCCTGGAAGAAATTAAACTTGCTGACACATTGATCTTGGACTTTATAACTGTGAGAAAATAAATTTATATTAAGTCATCCAGTTTGTGATATTTTGTTATGGCCTTCCTAGCAGATGAATATGACAAGCATAAAGCTCTAAGCACTCCCCACCCCCAAGCAACAGCGACTATTTTGGCATATATTTTAGAGACCATTATTGTAGTTTTTAAGTGACTCTTTTACCTACCCATTGGTATTTTCTTGTAGATTTTGAGTATTTTTCAATTTTGGAGTAAAAGAATGTTAAATCCACAAGATGAGCTGTGATAAATTTGTCCTTCTAGCTCCCTTTTCCCCTACCCTATGAGACACAGTACTCACTCTATTTTCCCCTTAGGTTAGGCTACAAGCTCCAGTCTGGAAGCAGATTGTTGTAGAAGTATGATCCCATTTTCTCTGCTTCATCAGTACTTTCGGGTTGCTGAACCATAGTGCCTCCAATTCTAAGCTGAATTGGATATATTAAGAGGGTATCATTTCCCTCGTTTGATCTACTCAGGTGGTTTTTAACCTTATTTGAGTGGTGAGACTGCTTCCAAACCATGTGCTTTATGGTAGAGAGAAGACCAGGTAAGGGAAATTTTACCCACTTTTTACTTTAACCTGTGACCTGCCACCTCCCAGGCTATTCCAACTGAGTTCAGCATGAATGCTCAATGGCTTCAAGGCTTAAGGCCTATAAATCTTAACCACAACATAAAAAACCACACCTTTGAGCAATCTTTTCACTAGCCACCTATCTTTACGTGAAAATTGTTTTAAGCAAAATTATCTCAAAGAAAGAAACGTTTAACTAATATTTTAATCCTTTAGAATAATTTCTTCAGCTGTTTGTTTAGGTTATTTTGGTGGGAAGGACATATTATTTTCTCATGGCATTAAGTTGACTTTTTCCCTGCATGTCATCTTGATTTATGGGATTTTTTTCATCCTTAATAGCACAGACAAGTTATGAGCAGTGGATGTAAAAAGTAGGCAGTGTTTAAAGGGCTTCTTTTTCACATGTGTACAAATGCTCTGGAAATGAACAGCACCAAGAAATTGGGAATAAGTATGTCAGAAAACTATTAAGCTTTTATTAAATACTCTAAAACTTTATGTACTAATTTATAACATTTGTATTGAGCATGTGCAAGCTGTTGCTCTAGGAAGTGACATTTACTGTTGTGGTTGGCTATGACTCTTTACACCAAAAAAGATAAATGACTTGGTTTGAAATATCTCCTATATACATAAATTTTGATTAAAAAACACTTTAAGAGGGAACATAAATATATCAGTAAAAAATAAATTTCTTCATAATATGACATCTGGGACTTGGAGAGGTTATTTTCTTTATTGCCTCAGCAACAATTACAGGTAATGTATTAGAATGGTGTTCAAATGGTTTTGTTCTAATATTTAAAAAAAGAATGGTTTTAATGAGTCATTAAAAGTCAAGAAATTAAGAAAAAAGCATATGGATACTCTGTTATACAGGGGAACTTCTATAAAAAGCCTCCCATTATTTTGCTTATTTATTTTTTGATTTCACTTTTATCAGTGATGCTCAAAGAGCTACATTTTCTTCTTAACCCTCTAGGCAACAAGGAATTCTTGAAAGCTGTTTCTGTCACATGTAAACTATCTCAGATGGGAAAGTAAGGTGCTGCCATGCTGTGAAGCTTCACAGTGGCTGAGCATCAAATTCTAAAGACTCATAGGCACCAGATTCACGTTCAAAAGCAGAGAACTGAGTGGTAACCTATGCCTTTTCCCTCTCTCTATGGAAATCGTTTATCCCATGGGAACCCTGCCAGAGATCATGGATATATTCTCAATTTTCACCTGTCGCATTCAGTCAAAAAATAAAATAAGACAAATGAGGTTGCATATTTGGAAAAGAAAGGAATCTAGGAAACGAGTGCTTAAATCCTCAAATAATGTCGCATCAGATTTCTTAAAATGATGAGCCTATCTAAGTGAATTCTAAAACAGCAACTCGATTCAGTTTGAAATCAGTTCCATAGCGTACTGGGTATTGAGAAGGACAACAAAGACATGACAGGTAGGGGATAAGGCCTGCAGACATTAGGGTGTAAGATAAAGTGCAAGACTGCACACAGAAGACTGGTAAAGTCAATGTGGGAGGGCTCAATTTATACAGCTATTCCATTTATACAGCCAAATAATTTTGAGATCCCTTCAAGTTTTTGCATTTACAATTTACTAGAAATATGTATTGGACAGGAAAAAAAGTAGAAACTAGGAAAGTTTATTTTTAAAATGGAAGAAAGGCTTAATTTTGTTTTAAGGAAGGGTAATGTTTGGGTTTGTATTCAGCAATAAAATTATGTATTTTTAAATTTTAAATTTAGATTCAAGGAGTACATATACAGGTTACAAGAGTACATTGTGTGGTACTGAGGTTTGGGCTTCTATTGATCTTGTCACAGATAGTGAACATAATGCCAAATAGGAAGTCTTTCAGTGCTTGCCCTCCACATGCACTCCCTCCTTTTGGATTCCCCGGTGTCTATTGTTCCCATCTTTATGTGCATGTGTACTCAAGATTTAGCTCCTATTTATAAGTGAGAACATGTGATATTTGGTTTTCTGTTTCTGCTAATTTGCTTAAGATTATGGCCTCCAGCTGCATTCATATTGCTGTGAAAGATACGATTTCATTCTTTCTTTATGGCCGTGTAGTATTCCATGATGTATATGTGCCACTTTTTAATCCAATCCACTGTTAAAGGGCACCTAGGTTGATTCCATGGCTTTACTATTGTGAATAGTGTTGCAGCAAACATATGAGTGCATGTGTCCTTTTGGTATAATGATTTATTTTCCTTTGGGTATATACCCAGTAATGGGATTGCTGGGTCAAATGGTAGTTCTACTTTTAGTTATTTGAGAAATCAGAAAGAATACTTAACTGGAGAGAATAGAAGAAAAGTAAAAAGACAGAAATGATGTTGCATGCTTGTAGGGGAGAATTGTGTCTGGAGGAGATGGTGGTGGCTAAATAGAGCAATAATGTGTTTTCGGATATAAAAGAGCCTTGATTAATCAGCTAAGGAATTTGGATCCATGCTATAGGAAGCCAAGTCCCATAGCAGTAATGTTGAGCAGAAAAAGGAGACTGCAAAAAGGCATTTGGAAAATTAACCAGAACTGGTACACAAGGTAAACGAAGTGGAAGCATGGAAACTAGTTAGGAGGTGACTATAGAAATAAGATAGTGAGGAGCAAGGTCCAAGTTAGGGACAGTGAGAAAGAAGACAATGCAAAAGAGAAATTAAAGTAATATTAGAAATACAGGGCTTTGTTGAAGAATGCGGTTAATAATAATACAGAGGCCCAATAATACTCAAACTCTGCTCAGACTCCATAAGACTCTGAATGGCCAAACATCGACATAATAGTTTCCTCTGTTTTCCTGCACTGGTTAAGAGCTTTAGATTCATATTCATATTGGGAAGAGTTTAAATTTGTAAACGGAACAAACTAACCATGACTATAAGGCAGAAGAGAAATTCACTGACAAATGATTGGGTAACCTAGAGAATCGCTAGGTAATCTAGAACCAGGTGAGTGATCAGCTGAGACATAAGATGTGGGAATTGAAACGAAGACTAATGAAGAACTAGTGTTCGTTTTTCTAGGACTGCATTCTTCTTAATCTCTTACTCTTCATTGACAAGCTCACTGATAGTGTTTGGCTCTGTGTCCCCACCCAAATCACATCTTAAATTGTAATCCCCAAATGTCAAGGGAGGGACCTGTAATCCCCTTGAGGGAGGAAGGTGATTGGATCATGGGGGCGGTTTTCCCCATGATGTTCTCATGATAGTGACTGAGTTCTCATGAGATCTTATGGTTTTATAAGTGTTTGGAAGTTCCTCCTTCACTCGCTCACTCTCCTGCCACCTTGTGAAGAAGGTGCCTGCTTCCCCTTCTGCCATGATTGTAAGTTTCCTGAGACCTCCCTAGCCATGCAGAACTGTGAGTCAATTAAACCTCTTTCCTTTATAAGTTACCCAGTCTCAGGTATTTCTTTAAAGCAGTTACGGTAGATAATCTAAGAGAGTAGGTGGGTGTATTAGTCCATTTTCTATATAGAAAATTATGACAGTGAGAGAAGTCCAGCATGACTGACTCCATCTTGCTTCTAGCTTCATAGACGGGCTGTCCTTGCTTATTCCTGGGAATGGGCCAGGCTAACCATGGGAGTAATTTATAGTTTAACTATGAGGCAAGGATCATAACAGTCTCTCCCTAAAACTGACCTCCTCCTTGTTTGGGGACTGAAATGGCCTTTGTAAGACTATTGAAAAGTCACAAGATTAGGATCATGGGAGGGGTCTGAATTCTGCTAAGAGGTGGGCATGGTTCCACAATAGCCAGCCATTGTTCCCTAGCTTATTTTCTGATAATCCTTTACTGCTCAAAAGTCATGTGGCCAGAGATCACAAGATTTGTGACTTCCACAATTGCTTCTATAGACAACATCACTAGTGTAGAAGCTAAGATTGGCCTTTTGAGATGTTTTTCAGACTTTTGCATTCTGGTACTGACTGATTCCACCTGCACCTGCAACTCATGACTCAACCGGTCCTGCGGCCCCCATCCAGAGGTGGAGTCAATGCAGGAGGACTGTTTTTCATATCCCCTTGATTTCATTCCCAACCAATAGGAGCACCCATTTCCTAGTCCCCACCCACCAAATTATTCATTTAAAAGCCCTAGCCTTCAAGTGCTCAGGGAGGCTGATTTGAGTAATAAAATTCTGCTTGTTTAGCCCCAGGTTAATTAAATTCTTTCTCTATTACATTATCACTGTCTTGGTGTATTTGTTTTATCTGTGCAGCAGGCAAAAAGTACCTGTCAGGTGATTATATAGCTAGGAGCAGGGCTTGTTGCAAGAAAGGTTAGTGTCCTTTAGCAGTGAGAAAGACCAAGCAAACAGAACAGTATGGGTTTCTAGACAGGTCTGGTAAATGGCTGAGATGAACAAATGGACAAACAATGGGACACATACATTCTCCAGCAGGGAGCCAACAGGTCCAGCATCCTTTCTTTTGTCTGAAAGTTTGCAAATATAAAAGAAATGGTCTTTGAATTTGTAGTTCCAGATTTGATGGGCTTCACATGCAGAGCTTATGTAAATTGTGGTCCAGCTGCCTGGGAGTACTCCTGTGACCAACAGTTTTCATGGGGAAGGCAGAAGGCACTTCTTTCATGCTGCTTGTTATAAAGATATTGCTACTCTACAGAAAAATTAAGTTCATGCCAATAACTGCTAATCTGTGTCTCTAGCTAATGCTTCTCACCTTAGCTTCAGAGCCATGTATCACATTACCTACTAGAAATTCTTACTCAGATCACTTACAGCCTTCTCCCTTTCAATGTGTCCAAATCCAGGATTGCCTAATCATTCTTCATCACCCCCCACTCCTGTCTGTCACTCTTCTTCCTCCTTCCTGTACCTATTATTTTAGTGAGTAGCACATTTGCCTGCACAATTTTAGTGTGGGTAGCATTCTCGATTATCTTCTTCCCCCACTCCATCCCCTACCTTCATTCAAATCACCATGCCCAGGGATTCTTCTTTCTAAAGATCTTTTCTTATTCAGAACATCACCAGTACTTACCTAGATGGCTGGAATTACCCTTTTTCTGGGTACTTTGTCTTCCATTTCTCCTGTCTGCAATTTGTTCTCTGAATTGCAAATCTGATTTTCTCTCTCCCCTATTTTAAACCATTCAAATATTTTCATTTGTCTAAAAATCAATTAAACTTCCCCACAAGGACTAGAAAGACTTCCATCCGGCGCTCTGTTGAACTCTCTGGCCTCATCTCTCACCTATGCTCCCTTCACACTCTATGTTCCAGCCACTTTGAGCTGATACGATCTCATTATTAAGACTTCTGTACAAGTGCTTTCTTTGCCTAGATACCCTTTCCTCGCCCATTGCCTGGCTAATTCTTATTTATTCCTCATTATTCAATTTAAATATCACTTCCTCTAACAACCCTCTCTCATCCACCTCTCTCCTGTCCCAGTGAATCTAAGTTAGGTGATCCTTTTTGAGTCACCACCTCCCATCACTGTATTCTGCCATCAAAGCACTCATCTCTGGAGTATTCTTGGCTGTAGGCTTGTCTGTATCTCTTTTAACTTTAATCTCTTGTAGATGCCACCTGTAAAACAGGAATGATATCTTCTTTGCATGGTGGTTATAATGATTAAATACCTGGTACAGAACCTGGAATGTAGCAGCTGCTTAAAACATAGTAGTTATCGCTGCTACCACCACTACTATTACGATTTGCTATTCCACTCAGCGTGGACATGGAGATTGCCCTGTCCTAGAAAACACTACAAAACAATTTGGAAACAGAAGGTAGAGAATAAGAATGAATAAATTAACTGAAATAAGTCGAAAGGACTGCTAGAGCTTCTTAAATTGCTTCTTAGACACACTGCATTACCAGTTGTTAGAATTCAGTGTAGCAAAAGCCTTATCTCCATTGGGATACATCATCCGGAGAAGTGGGCTTTCCAGCCCAGCCTGCTATGATTGTCTCACTCATGTCAAAGCCTATTCCTACCCGATTTGGTAGCAAGTCCCTGTGCATTCTCTGGCTTTCTAACCCTGTCAGACGAAATGATGGATGTAGGATTGAAACAATCCATATACAATCAGAGAGAACAAAGCTGAGGAGTAACACTACAGCAAGTAATTAAAAACAATCCTGCTCCTTGGAAACCATCTCCCACCTCCTACCATCCTGGCCTCTGTTACCTTGGCACTGTTGGTTTGCTGGCTGCTCTTTCTGCCAGCTCACTTTGACTGGCACTGGCACACAACGTATTTGGCAGTCTTTGTTCCCATTACCGAGCTCCTCTTTGGAGCTGCCAGGCTTTGGTCAAAGGCTGCAGGGGGTACTTTGAAGCCCTTCCAAACTTTTGGGCCTAGGGTTGGGGAGCTGGGCTTGTTACAATGTGTACTTTCTCCATTTCCCCCCATCCCACCACCAGGACATGATGTATACTAGTTAATTTCTAAGTTTATTCCAGAACAGAAGCACAAAGAACAGAAATCTTTCTGACCTGCCACAGAAGGACCAACTCTAGATCTTTCCTATGTTACACTCTCATATATGTCCCCAAAAGAAATGAGGTATTTGGTTATATGTAAAATAGATATAATTTTAGCTAGAGATACTTCCTGAAACATTTAGGCAGAGATGACTAAAACCAAATAGCAAAAATATCCTTTTGTACATGGAGTTTCCTGTTTGCCATCTGGTTTGCAAATGTTGTTTTCCACAGGATCTCAGCCAGTTGTTTGGAAAATAAACCAGCAACTCCTATATACAAAGCACAAGATGCCTAATTCTCTAGTGCTGGCTTCAGCCCAAATATAAACACTTTAGGATTGAAAAGAGGAGGCAAATTTCTCATGGCATCATTCTTGGAATGTGACTCAGAAAGAAAGTGAACCTGTAATCTCCATAGCATCCAGCTAATTCCCTTCCTTTTGTCAATTTTCTCTCTAGTCTAGGAACCCAGTGCACAGCACAGTTCTCTAAAATCAGCAATGCTTAGAAGACAACTGGGTGTCAATGTTGCCAGGCGTTCTCCTGGCCACACCCAACCAATTATACAAAGGGACAGGCCTGGTGCTTATTGTAATTATCTTCTCCCACTCCTCTACAATTCCTTTCTTCCCTGAGGGATGCAGGCTGGGTTGTGTGTATGTGTGAACGTATTCATTAATGAAATAAGTCTAACTTCTTTACAAATGTTATCTGGCCAATTCTGAAAATATTTTAGATAGGCTTTTCTATGAGTCTGCTTTAAATGACTCTTCTATAACCAAAGCAATTTTGAGATACCCAATTTCCTCATAAATCATGGATCAAATCTGGGGTACATTTTTAGTCTTATTCCTTTTCACATTTATAGCTTGTAGGTTAGATCTGATTTTCACAGCATGGGGGATGATTTGTACACAATTGAGGTGCTTTGGAAAGCTGTTAGCTTTTTTTTTTTAAACTACATCAATATAGCAAATGACTTTTATCAATGTCATTCTCTCCTGTTACCACAGGACCCTGCACATTTGTCTCATATTGTTTTTAAAATATTTCCTGTCATAATTTTTTTGGTATGAATTATGAAGTCCTTGAAAATAGTGATTTTTTTTTCTTTTTTAAGAACGTGGCACATAGTAGGTACATACTGAATTTTTATTAAAAAAAAGGATGAAAACTAAAACAGCATAATGCTCCAAATAAAATCCAAATGATATGAAACTACAAGTTCTGTAAAATCAAAACAAAAATCATCCATAGTATTCTTGTGTGCCTCATTGTGCAAACATTATTGTAGAGCCTGTTTTATAAATGATGACTATAATTTCATCTCCTGTTTCCAAAAGATTTTCTCCTCACTCACAAGCAGCAGCTCTTGATGTCACAGCACCCTGTGAGTCCTCCTTGTTTAAACCTCTGGTATCTCCTTGATGATCCCTCCTTTGAGGAACAATTGTTATTAGTCCTAAACTGCAGAGAATATAAAAACACTGGCTGAGGTATATAAAAATTTGCAGGATGACTACTTTTAAGATTGGTTGTAAAAAAAAAAAAAAAAAAAAAAAAGAAAGAAACCTTAAACTTTTAGAAAACTGACTTAATTGCACTCTTTTACAAGATTTAGAAAACTGACAAATGGCATCATTACAGCCTAGTGTTGTATTAAGCTCTATTCACCCTTCAGAGCTGGCTGAGAGCCCTCTGTAGAAAATGGGCTGCATACAAGAAATGCACAGATGAATTTAATCATAAGAACTGCATCTGGCCCAGGCAGAAATCTCTTTAACAGTAATTGGCATGTGGCTGGCGCTGAAGCAGCAGATGTTGCTTTACAGTTTGGGGAATCTGCTCTAAAATCTGCTGAAAACATGGACCTTACTGCAATGGTTGAACTTACAGTATCTTACCAATTCAAATAGAATCTGAAAGCTCTAGTTTTCTTTTAGACCAGCCCATGCATCTCCAGCAAGACAGGAATCTATGGAAATGTGCTGTTTTTGGCCTTCAAAGCTTTCAAACAAAATGAAACGCACACATAAAGCTAATTTCTAGGGAAATGTGGGTATGGCATGGAAATGTGGATGGACTATCTCACCATCTCTGAGTGAATAAAAACTGAGGTCAGGCGAAAATAACATTCACTTCTTCTGGTTTTTTCTTTCATTCAGAAAATGAACTAAAAAGTGGCATCCTACTCCCCCAAATGTTTTCTTTTGCTTGTGGAGCAGTGTATAGTGTTCTGACGTGTTACCTCACTTTGGGGGAGCCATGAGGTCAGTATTAAAGGAAAGAATCACAGGAGACTTCCACACAGCCCTGTCTGCTAATGTGGCTGGCAAACCTCCACACACATATACCTATGAGGACTAGAGGAAGTTTATCCAGAGGATTAGGTATCAGCCTCTAAAACACCTCACTTGCATTGCTAAAGTGACACCACTGGGATTCTTTTTCCAAATCCAGTATATGCGATTTTCATTTTGGCAAATAAGACTAAACTAACTGAAAAGTGCGTAAATAAATCAAAACCCACATGGAGATTAGCACCACTAATTCAATTATCCAACTGTTCAAAGGAGTCCTTCTTTCTTAAGTCCTCTGTTTATAATGTTTACTTAAAATTTATTCAAAGTATTTTCATATATATTATTTATTTTTCCAGCTTTTCTCAGAATTATTAACCTCATTTTATGAATGAGATCACTATAGACCAAAGATGTTGTATTATCTCAAGACTACACAGAAAATTAGAAGTAGAACCAGAATAACTATTGACTTCAAATAATGTGTTGTTTTTATAACTTCCTCTTCCTTATTTCCATCACCTAAAGTAAGCAACTTTCTGCAGTATTATATGAAATAATACATGTTGTATTATATGTATAACATAATTTCTGTGAGATAGATTTTAATTTGGCAAAAATAACTCAAATATCTAGGATTTGTATTATAAAAGCTTTGTTTCATATAACTTATTGCTCTTTCTCTGCTTGTCTCCTGAAGATCTACTCTTTGCCTGTAAACTGTAATGCATCTGTCAGGTCTTCTGATCAATTGACAATATGTTTTTACTGTTAGGGGAAGATAAGAGAGAAATTTTTACAATGAACATGAAGAATCAATAAATTATGAAAATAGTGGCAAAGATACCATTAAATTCAACAGATTCCTCCCTTTTCTTTTAGAGATGACAGTCCTCATTGTAGACTAAAGTAACGCGGGTTGTGAGAATATGTGCAGAAGAAATAATAATCAGTATATTTAGCAGTGTTTCATATTGTGACACTGTGCCTCCCAAAAAGAAAAGTTGGCAGAAGTTAGATTGGAATATGAAGGTAGAAGGAGGACTCCAGGGAGGGGGATGAAAACTTGCCCAGGAGTTTAAGGATCAGGTAACCAAAAATAATATTAAGTATCCCATTCTTACTCAGATAGGTATCTTAACTATCTCCATTTTTAGTGCCATTAAAGGCCAATCTCACTACGCTTTCTATGGCTTCATAACTTTTCCTTGCTTCCATACTGGCATTGGGCCGCCTTTACTGAGAATGATTAGGTCATCTCTTTGATTCAGTTCACAAGGCCAAGTATCCTTGATGCTATGTGTCCTACTAATCAACTCTTCTCCTATGGAAGTGCAGAGGTAGAAATTACTCTCAATTACCTGGAAAATACCATACTATTTTAGTCCAGCTGTAAATGGAGCCCAATGGGTAACTGGAGAGGAGAACAATGAACTATGGAAGTAAACTGTATCTCTCTGCGTCTCCCAGTTACTTGATGCCTGATTACTTGTCAAAACCCACTACTACAACGTAAATTCTATGGAGCAGAGAGAATGAAAGAATAAATGAGTGAATTAATGGCTGGTAAATAAAAAATGGAATTTTTTATTGGAGGATCTATAAAGATATGGGTTATCCATTCATTTATTCAAAACTATGTACCTTTCTACTTGGAAAAACATTTTTCCTTTCTCTTAGACATCAGTTTTGTGACCAAGCATTGGCTTTCATTGTGTATATGTGGAGGTTTCTTCCTCCAAAAGACCCAAGGCCAATCTTGCATAAATAACAATCTGTCAGCTCACTGATGGCTTTTGATCAGTTCCAGCAACACCATTGGGCTTCTTATTTCGGTAAAATATGCCTTTACTAAATCATTGTGACAAGCCTGCAGTGAGGGTGTTTGCTGCTAACAAAGGATCAGCCTGCAAGGGAGAAAGAGGGATTGTGCAGCGCAGAGTAGAACATTTGCATGCCAGGATCAAAGCCAGTGGACTGCAACCATGCAATCATCTAATCCACTGAGCAGGACAGAGGTCACCTCCAGAGAGGAAATTTCCTATCTCTGCCAACCACAGGACAGAAGAATTGCTAAAGTGCTTAAGAACAAGATCCTAGGAATAAATCTGCTCTGGAAATTGGGCAAAAACTCTGGAATACTGATCACCGCATACCAAATTTAGCTAGCCAGAATATTTATTTTATTATTTATCTGTATATTTTATCTTGCTTCTTATAGAAAGGATCTAAGGTGAGTTTGCCAGAAAATATTTATACCATGGATTAAAAAATATACATGCTAGTTTAGAAGAACAAAGGGGAGAATCATTTGAAATATCATATTTGAAATGTTTTTGCATTTATGTTTGAATTTTAACATATTTTGTGTTTTAGGAATTCACATCACTTCAGAGTGAAGCCACATAGTGAAGGCCTAACCCTGCTTTCTGATTAGAACTTTACCTAACGTCTATACATTTTATGTTTTTCATACTTATACAGAGTGTTAGCCCAAATTAGCTAGGAGTTTTAATACTTAAGTGAATTAAAGAGCAAGAATTTTGATTAAAAATATAATGTTTTTAAAAAATTAATGAGAAATGAATAACATAAATAATATATATATTTACTAAGCTAACATTGGAAAATATTTTAAAATAAGAGTTTAATATAATTCAGTAATGAACCAGTTTGTAAAATGTTTGTTATGCTTTGAATCAATCTGCCTTTCATTAGTTTATTCAATTCATGCACATAGATAAAACACCTACGTATACCAAACTATATGATGGATTTCACTTTGGAAATGAAAGTTATGTAATAGCCACAAGAATCTATTGGCTTAGATTCAAAAACTTAGGAAAAAAACAACAACCCTTTATTATTAAAAAATAAATTTAAACATACAAATATAGAAAGAAAAATAAATCAAATCCATATAAACCATCAGACTCAATAGTTTTCATGATTTTGCCCTAATTGTCTTATTTACTCTCTCTCTATTTTTTCTGAAGTATTCTAAAACAAATTTTACATGTTGTTTTACCTCCACATACTTCAGTATACATTATTAAAATTATGGAAAATTTTTCATGTAACTGCATTTCTATTTCCATACCTAATAAGATTAACAATAAATCCTTGGTGTCACCTAATAGTCTATATTAACATTTCTCTATATAATTAATCTTCTGTCTTATTTGAATTTCAAACTTTTTGGGTGAAGTAATTTAAAATACAAACAAGAATGTTTTTAACAATACAAAAATTACTGAACTTATATTTTAAAATATATATTTGACATATATTTTTAAAATATCAAACAATATATTTAATATATATTCTATAAATTTTTAAATTTGATATAATTGTTTAAAAAAATCAAACTTATATATTTAAAATTCATATTCATTGAAAACACCTTCAAATTTGTTTCATAAGCATTATCTATTTTTACGTCAGTATTTGAAACCAGCTCTCTTTTTTAATGGTGTAAATATTTGACGAAATTAATACCAATTACATCAGTATCCAGATTAGTTCTTTTTTCTCATCTTTGCCCCAGATAAAGTCATGTTTGTTTTTGGAAAGCTTTGAAAATAATCCATTGACATCACACTTGCATTTTAACATTTGAGGTGGAAAGAACCTCAAGCCAGCTCTTTCAGCCCTACCTTCCTGCTCATTCCATGTTTAGCACTGTGCTACTATGGGAATAATTTAGTTGTTTTAGTAAAACTTGGTTTTGAAATGTTAATAAACACTAAAACTAGGGCAGGAAACCCTAAAATAACTGAACATTTCTGGTGTCCTTTCCATTAGCCATAAGCTTAAATGCAGGCTTTTAGGCATGTCTCCTGCCAAAATTAACAGCTCTTCTTTAAATCAGAAATCTTTTGAAGAGTTATCAGTAGCAACATTAACAAATGTTTATTGTGCAAAGTTTATTATAAATTATAGTTATGCTTTTAAGAAGCTTAGAATCCTGTGGAGTTCCTCATTACTGCTTCACTGAGACTCACGTAGCTAGGAAGGATCCTCTTATTCCACCATGGATAAAAACCATTGAGGAAAGATAATCTCCATTTTCAGCTCTGCATTTCTGAACTTTGATAGATTGTGAAGTAAAAGAAATTTAAACTCTTCACTCCTCATGGTTGAAATGTAGACATTATGGAGTCTACCCTTTAGACCACCTTTTATAATTAGTAGATATATACCTGTTTAGTATATTGTTTTGTTTCTATGGTTTGACAGGCCTTATCTGTAGTTGGCTCCAACCATATTCAATCATTCATTCATTATTTATTGAGCTCCTATTTTGCCCAATAATATAAAGAATAATTCTAGAAGTAAATGAAATAAGTCAAAGTACTTGATCTCAAGTGGCTTATAATCAGTTATGGAAGATACCTGGTATAGAAGAATAGAAGCAGTTAAACTCTGTCAGTTTCTCACTGTATTAGTTCATTCTAATACCAAGGAAGGTATTGCTATGCAGAAATACCCGAACCTGGGTAATTTATAAAGAAAAGAGGTTTTAATTGGCTTACGGTTCTGCAGGCTGTACAGGAAGCATGGCTGGGGAGGCCTCAGGAAACTTACAATCATGGCAGAAGGTGAAGGGGAAGGAGTCACATCTTACATGGCATAAGCAGGAGGAAAAGAGAGAAATGGGTGGTGCTACACATTTTTAAACAACCAGATCTCAAGAGAACTCAGTATCACGAAAACAGCAAGGGGGAAACCTACCCCCATGAGCCAATCACCTCCCACAAAGCCCGTCTTCCAACATTGGGGATTACAATTTGACATGCCATTTGGGCAGGGATACAAATCCAAACCCTATCACCCACTTAGTGTTTGCTCCATCTCTGGTGTTACCCTGACTTCGCACTGCCTCCAGACTGTGGAGCCCTGTCCTTTCAGTCACTCACTGGGTACGCTCCTTGCATGGTGTCTGACATTTATTTTTAGTCTTGCCCTATTTTTCCTGGTCCTGGCTTCCTGTTCTATCTCTGAAAGCCACATCCACCTACAGTCTAGACACAAACCTCTTGAAGTTGCTTCTATGAGTTACACGTTTGTGAAAGAATGTGGAGGAGCCAGAAGGAGAGGCATATGTTTCACATAAAAGTTAAAATCAGGATATAGTTTTTTGCTGGGGAAATTTCCATAGAGCACATTTAGAAAACTTTACCCAGAAATATGAGAAAACCTTTTAAAAGTCCTATATAAAAATATAGAAAATATTTCATAGCATTAACATCCTGGATGAAATGGCCTTAAAATAATGAGGAAATTCCAGCATCAGGAAAGGTTTGTCCATCTGTCTGCATCAGTGGATAATTGAGGGCTCAGTCGTATGTATTTTGGCTTCCATTTAGCTTTAACTCAAGGGCTTAAAGGCTGGCTCATTTTTATCATCAAAAATTATTGAGAAAATTAATAATTCTTAAGATTTCTGTTTGTCACTGCTATGGAGTAATGCCATTTTTCTGCTAAATGGAATTTTGCTATCTCCCTACATTTTCCCTCTTGGCTTTTCTTACCATGTGTATTGAAGAAAAGACAATAAAAATGGATTAATGTGAAATCTTACTAGTTTTCAATGAGAATGATACATCTGATAGGAGTTTAGCTGTCTAGCATTACTTTGGAGCCAAAGAAGCAAGAGATTTCCTTATCCATCCCCCATTTAAGAGCATTACTTTGAGCAAGGGGTGGTGGCTTATCCCTATAATCCCAGCACTTTGGGAGGCTGAGGCCAGAGGATTGCTTGAGCCCAGGGGTTTGAAGCTACGCTGAGTGCATAATAAGACCCTTTCTCTATAAAAAATACAAAAACCAGATGGGCATGGTGGTGTGCACCTGTAGTCCCAGCTACTTGGGAGGCTAAGGTGGGAGGATCACTTGAGCCTTGGAAGCTGAGGCTGTAGTTAGCTACAATCTTGCCACTGTACTTCAGCCTGGGTGACAGAGTGAGGCATCTCTCTCTCTCTCCCTCTCTTTCTCTCTCTATCATAATTCTTTGGTAAAATTTTAATAAGGATGCCATTCAGATTATTTTAACCTAGGCACGCAAGGAAGGTTTATTGCTTTACTTCTTATGAAAGTGCATAAGTAACCAAAATTGGGTTTTGTTTAATTTTCATAGAAGGGAAGAGGGGGAGGATGGGAAAAGAAGAAGAAAAGAAGGAAGAGGAGGAGGAGGCAGAGGCAGCAGCAGCAAAGAAGTAAATAATTGCTAAGGAAGAGTTGGTTCCTCCTGCTTTTTTCACCAGCACATAACATATTTGAAGGAGAAGCACTAACTATAATTTCCATTCTTTTAATCTTACCCTCTGTGTAGTTAATATCAATATTGAAGGTGGAAATTTCCAAAAGTTTGTAAAACAAAAAGCATTTTTGTGGGCTAGAATGCTAATATGAGCCCAGCTGAGGTTCAATAAATCATTCCTCTAATTTGGGGGACTCTTGCTGCTCACAGCAGCATGGATGCTGTTGACTAAGACATCCAACAGTGAAAATACATTTAATTGGAGAAGAAACAACTTTCCAGATTTTAAAATTAAATCATGATTTTTCCTAAGAATATTAAGAATCTAATTTACAGGGATTATTATCAATGTCTGCATTTACCAAAATATATACTGGAAGGAAAATAAAAATATCTTGTTCTTACTTTAGTGGAAAAGGTGCTGGTATGGCATACTGTTATGGACTGAATTTCTATGTCCCTCAAATATGTTGAAGCCATAACCCCCAATGTGATGGTATTAGGAGGAAGGGTCTTGGTGGGTATTTAGGTTTAGATGAGGTCATGAGGGTGGGGTTCTCATGATGGGATTAATGCTTTTATAAGAAGAGACCAGAGAGTTTGCTCTGTCTCGCTGTCTCTCCACTTTGTGAATACACAGTGAGAAGGCAGCTATCTGCAAGCCAGGAAGAAAGACCTCACCAAAAATGGAATCTACTGACACCTTGATTTTGGACTGCTTAGCCTTGAGAACTGTGAGAAATAAGTGGTGTTTAAGCCACCCAATCAATGGTATTTTGTAATGGCAACCCCAGCTATTATATACTATGCTATGCATTCATCCAAGCCCTTTGCTTATTTCAGAGATAAGACTAGGGCAGATGGTTCCATTGATCAGACAGAGCTCTCTCTTCAAAATCCGTTACTCATTCATCTGAACAAATAAACCTGCTACTTATTCTCTTGGGCTACAGAAAATTTCAAGAGGATTTTTAGAACTCAAATTATCCAAATTATTTTGTTCTGAACATGTGGGCTCCTACAGAAGAGTACCTTCTGGATGATACCTAGCACAGTGCCAGTAAACTTAAGTCATTCATAAACTAATTATATAATGATAATAGTAGTTGAAAAAATAGTCCTTAATTCTTACCTCTCTACAAGCCTGGTCTGTCCAGCCTGTCTTAATGTCTCTTTGAGATAGGCTGCTGCTAGAAGAATTTACTAAGAGTGCAAATACTGAAACTTGCTCCCTAGGAGATAACCAATGGCAAGTATCTGTGGGAAGACACAGTCTGCCAACTAGGGTGACTTGTGAGGTTTTTTTTTAAAGATTCAAATTTTCTATCCCATATTTTTGGCGAAGAAAAACTGGTTAGGGTAACATTTAGAGTTGAAAGCTGATTTATCTTTGGAACTATGAAATTTATTTATTTTATGGTTGATTGATGTATTTTGATCTGCCTTTCATATGGAATTCTTGGATATTTTCTATTACAAGTTTTACATGAGAATATATTGTTTAGATCATTTTGTTTCAATCAGTATTATTGGTATGTGTACCAGATAACCAACTGAAATGCTTATTCATTGAGAGATGGGGGATTCGGATGAAAAATACTGCCTGGTGTGAAGACGACCTTGATGCTCTGGCATGTTCCAAAATGGTGCTGTACATCATGGACAATCAGAGAATGTGCTTGACCAAAAGGCTAAAGCTGGGTGTACTCAGGGCAGGCAGGCTGCAGATGGACCAAAGAAGTGGATTATACTTAACAATGTCTGCTTTGCTCCTCTTTTTAAACACCTGTCCTCCACCTACTCACCAAAGCTAGCTATTAGGAATAGGGACTGGCTTCTTTGCAACCACCCGGGCTCCTGTACCCCACAGTCATAATGTGCTACACATCCGTCCTCTACTAGAGTTCCTCTGCACTACAGCTTATGGCCATAGCTTCCACAAGTTTTGAGTCTCTAGCTCCAGTTATTCTCTGCACCTTGGAAAGAACAGGTATCTTTAAATAAACCCAACAGTATTTCCACTGCTCAACTTTGATTTTTGTTTACTGCCACCTTCAGAAACTCCTGAACTATTTTTACCCTGATTCACTCCATGACACTGCAAATCTCATCCCAATTTCCATTCTGGATTTCGTTTTCCTAATTCAACCTCTCAAATTTTCTTTGTGTCCTGATAATCTACTTTCTCTCTCTTCTTCATGCGTCCTTTACCACTCTGTCATCTCAGTGGGGTAGTGGAAACATTTGAGAATGTGTATACTCAGGGCTGCTGGTGCAAACTGTTTCACAGGAAAGTGACCTTGAGCAGTGACTTTATGTCTTTCACTGAGATTCCTCATTTGTGAAATGAAAGAGTCAGACCAGATGATGATCTATAAAGTAATCTTTCTTCTAAAGCTTCCATGAGTCTATGACTGTTTCTACTCACACTGTTCCTCTTGTAACTCATGGTTTTTAATGTTCATTTTGTGGCAGTTCCAACTTCTCAACCTTTCCCTTGTAGTATCGAATACTGTTCACCAGGCTGAAATTAATTCAGATTTCAACTGTTTAAAAGGGCTTTTGAGTCCTTTGGCTTACCATGTTTACTCATCCAAGTGTGGATTCCCTTGGAGGTGGTAGTTCTGTCTCTTTGTATAGATTCCTAAAATCTCCAATACGTCCATTATTGACTGAGAGTCCTGCTCCAAAACTTTGTTAGTATATATCATCCAGTTTTATATCTAACTCAAGTTTTTCATTTTAAATACCCTGACATACCCTTAGAAATGCAACTTTGTTTGGCTTGTGGTCTGTGAAGTGAGGTGTCAGTGGAAGGGAATAAATTTCTACAAGCAGAGTGACTACACGAAGAAATAAATGTTATATATGCCTTTGTGAACCTCATCAAAGAAAACCATCACATTTGTCTTTCCAAACACAAAAAACTTCAAAATTAGAACTTAACCTGTGAATACACATAAATATTTGTGTAGGGGTGAAGAGTTATGAGTGGGAGAAAATGATATTTCTTTGCTAAGTTACAGTTTGTGAAGACAAACAAGATTGGGCCACTGAGGCATCATTTGTAATATTTGCTGAAGGTATAAGCTAAAAAATTACTAATTTTTGTCTTATTATTTTAAACACATACTTTAGAACTACAGTTAGACAGTACTTTCTGTGATTTACTTATTAATTTTTAAAATAACTATTTAGAAACAATATAATAATATCACTTATAAAGACTTTCCACACAATACCAACAATTTCTTTCTGCTGTTAGGAAAAAATAGGATGTAGTAAGAGATATTAAATAACATAAATTTATCCTTAAAATATAAATAATGTAAAATCTCTTTGAAATGTAAACAATGATACAATTTTGAAATAGCACAATAAACCTTCATTGGGCCCTGCCAGAGCTACCATTGTCAACGATTCAAGATTTTCATTATGAGTTCAGATGATCATCAGCTGAACTGAGTCTTGTACATGATTATTTTTCAAAAAAGATTTAAACTTTTTCTTAAAAAAGAAAAATCATATGAATAACTGAGGTGAAGTTGAAAGCAGGTGTCATCAGTGAGTTCAGAGTTTTCTGTGGACATGGTGGTCTATTAAGAAATAAAACCTGTTCCAACCTTCCTGGAACAGAGCTCCAAGAAGGAAAGGTAGGTCTCCATCTTTACTGTTTGGGTGACTTAGCTGTTCCAACCTTTGGGCTTTGGAGTGTCTGAGGTGACCAGGGACTGAACTGGACCCCCAGCACAGCACAGCCACTCTGTAAAAACATGGCCAGACTGGTTTTTAAAGGGGGTGTCCTAATCCCATTCCTCCTCACTTGGGAGGACCTCCCAGCTGGGGTCTCCAGCCACCTCCTACTGGTGCATTTAGGCTGGCAATTGGTTTGTACCTCTCTAGAATGGAGCTCCCAGAGAGAAGGGGAGGCCACAATCTTTGTTGTTTTGCAGACTTCATTGTTGATATCTCTAGGTACTAGAAAATCTGAGGTGACTAGGGACTGGAGCGGGCCCCTAGCATACGGCAGCAGCACTATTGAAAAGTGGCCAGACTGTTATGCAGGTTCCCATTTCCATATCTCCTCACTGGGTAGGTCCTCTAGGCCTGGGCCTTCAGCCATGCCCCACCAGAGCTATTGAGCCAGTAGCAGCTCTGCAGCTCCCTGGACAGAGTCCCCAGGGGCAACCAAAAGCCTCTCTGCCACTGCCTCTGCAGTGGAACTGCCCTTGTTACCCTTGGAATAATAAAGAAGCAAAGACCCTAAAGGTCTTATTCGTGTCTCCAACAAGCTGCAGTCAACCTAAGGAGAGGAGGCCAGACTGTCTCCCTTGGGTCCCAGCCACCCACTACTGCTCATCACCAGACAGGAAACCCCTGGCTTGGGCCCATGGCACAGATCCTCCATTCAGGGCTGACCTGCATCTCTCTGGGGTGGAGCCCCCAGAAGATAAGCAAAAGACCCTTGATCACAACCACTACTAAGGTCCCTTCCTCTGCTGCCTCCAAATTGGGGAAGGAACATAAACACTGAGATTGCACCAGAGTGGGAATGGGCAGCCAAGGAATGCGAAGTCACTATCTACAGCTAGCACTGAAGTGGGAGAGAAACCCACACTTTCAGAGCATTGAAAGGTAACATGGCTGCACCTGTGAAGAAACACAGGAGAGGCACATAACCAAGCAAGAGTCTACCAACTGACCAATATGCATAAATGCCACTTACTGGATCACACCCCAAAGTGTTGACACCAAAAACACCTTGCTAACATACCCTATTCTGAAACCAAAGACAAAAAGTCAGCTTCAAATAAAAATGCTGCACAAAGCCTCGGCTCTGTGAAAACATCCAGAATAGAAGTCTATTGACTGCACTCAATCTACACTGCAGTTAAAGGAACACCCACAGACAGAGATGAGAAAGAAACAATGCAAGAACTCCAGTATCTCAAATGGCTAGAGTGTTGTATGTCCTACAGATGACCATACCAGTTCTCCAAATAGAGTTCTCAACAAGGCTGAACTGGCTGAAAGGACAGAAATAGAATTCAGAATATGAATAGGAACTAAGATCATCAAGATTCAGAACAGCAAAACTCAATTGAAGGAAAGTAAGAATCACAATAAGATGGTACAGGAGCTGAAGGATGAAAGAGCCTGTATAAAAAGAACTTAGTGGATCCGACAGAGCTGAATAATGCAACACAAGAATGTCACAATGCAGTTACAAGTATTAACAGCAGAATAAACCAAGCTGAGGAAGGAATCTCAGAACTTAAAAGACCATTCAGAACTTTTCTGAAATAAGAAAGTCAGACAAAAATAAAGAAAACAGAATAAAAATAAATGAACAAAACCTCTGAAAAGTATGAGATTATGTAAAGAGGCCAAATCTATGAATCACTGGCATCACTTAAAGTGGCGGGGGAGGAAGCAAACAACTTGGAAAACATATTTCAGGATATGGTCCATGAAAACTTCCCCAGCCTTGCTAGAGAGGCCAACAGTCAAATTCAGGAAATACAGACAACTCCTGCAAGACTCCACACAAAATCAACCCCAATACAAATAATTGTCAGAATTTCCAAGGTTGAAGTTAAAAAAAGAATGTTAAAGCAGCTAGAGAAAGGAGCAGGTCACCTACAAAGGGAACCCCATGAGGCTAACAACAGACCTCTCAGCTGAAACTCTACAAGCCGGAAGAAACTGGGAATCTATATAAACATTCTTAAAGAGAAAAACCTTAATCAAGGATTTAATATCCAGCCAAACTAGCTTTCTAAGTGAAGAAGAAATAAGATCCTTTTTATATAAACAAATGTTGAGAGAGTTCATTATTATCATATTTGCCTTTTAAGAGATCTAAAAAGGAGCACTGTATATAGAAAGGAAAGAACACTACCAGCTAATACAAAAATACACTTTAATACACAAACCAGTGACACCATAAAGCAATCACAGAAACAAGCCAGCATAATAACCACCTAAGAACACAGTGACGGGATGAAATTCACACTTATCAATACTATCCTTAACTGTAAATAGGCTAAATGCCCCACTTAAAAGGCACAGAGCAGCAAGCTGGATAAAAAGCAAGACCCAATGATATGCTGTCTTCAAGAGACCCATATCACATGTAATGACACCTGTAGGTTCAAAATAAAGGGATGGAGGAAAATATACCAAGCAAATGGAAAACAGAAAAAAGCAGGGGTTGCAATCCTAATTTCAGACAAAACAGACTTAAAACCAACAAAGATTAAAAAAAAAAAAAGATAACAAAGCACTTTACATAATGGTAAAGGGTTCAATTCCACAAGATGACCTAACTATTCAAAATATATATGCACCTAACACAGGAGCACCCAGATTCATAAAGCAAGTTCTTAGAGACATACAAAGAGACATAGACTCCCACACAATAATTGCGGGAGACTTCAGTGCTCCAGGTATAGTATTAGATCATCAACACAGAAAATTAATAAAAATATTCAGGACCTGAACTCAACAATGGACCAAATGGATCTGACAGATCTCTAAAGAACTCTCCACCCAAAAGCAACAGAACATACGTCCTTTTCATTGCAACATGGTACACACTCTAAAATTGACTACTTAATTGGACATAAAACAATCCTCAGCAAATGCAAAAGAATCAAAATTATATCAAACACACTCTCAGACCACGGCACAATAAGAATAAAAGTCAAGACTAAGAAAAAATCACTCAAAACCATGCAATTACACAGAAATTAAACAACATGTTCCTGAATGACTTGTGGATAAATAATGAAATTAAGCAGAAATCAAGAAGCTCTTTGAAACTAATAAGAACAAAGATAAAACATACTAGAATCTCTGGGACATGGCTTAGGTAGTGCTAAGGAAATTCATAGCACTCAATGCCCACATCAAAAAGTTAGAAAGATCTCAAATTAACAACTTTACATCACAACTGAAGGAATTAGAGAAGCAAGAACAAATCAAACCCAAAGCTAGCAGAATACAAGAAATAACCAAAATTAGAGCTGAACTGAAGGAAATTGAGACCCAAAATTCTTTCAAAAGATCAACAAATCCAGGATTTTTGTTTTATTTTGAAAAAAATTAATAAGATAGATAGGCTGCTAGCAAGAGTAATAAAGAAGAATAAAGAGAAGATTCAAATAAACACAATTAGAAATAACAAAGGGAATATTACCACTGACCCCACAGAAATAAAAATAACCATCAGAAACTACTACAAATAACTCTATGCACACAAACTAGAAAACCTGAAAGAGATAGGTAAATTCCTGGACATATGCATCCTCCCCAGACTGAAACTGGAATAAATTGATTACCTGAACAGACGACTAATGAGCTCTAAAATTGAATCAGTATAAACCAAAAAAAGCCCAGTACTAACCAAAAAAAGCCCGGGACCTGATGGATTCATAACCAAATTCTACCAGATGTACAAAGAAGAGCTGGTACCATTCCTAACGAGACTATTCCAAAAAATTGAGGAGGAGAGATTTCTCCCCAACTCATTCTATGAGACCAGCATCATACTGATACCAAAACCTGGCAGAATCACAACAAAAAACAAAACTTCAGGCTAATGTCTTGATAAACATCAATGTAAAAATCCTCAACAAAGTACTTGCAAACCGAATCTAGCAGTACATCAAAAAGCTTATCCACCATGATCAAGTAGGCTTCACCCCAGGATGCAAGTTTGGTTCAACATATACAATTCAATAAATGTGATTCATCACATAAATGGAACTAAAGACAAAAGCCACATGATTATCTCAACAGATTCAGAAAAGCCTTCCAATAAAATTCAACATCCCTTCATGTTAAAAACTCTCAATAAATTAGGTGTTGAAGGAACATACCTCAAAATAATAAGAGCCATCTATGACAAATCCACAGCCAACATCATAGTGAACAGGCAAAAGCTGGAAGCATTCCCCTTGAAAACCTGGACAAGACAAAGATGCCCAAACCACTCCTATTCAGCATAGTAGTAAAAGTCCTAGCCAGAGCAATCAGGCAAGAGAAAGAAATAAAGGGCATCCAAATAGGAACAGAGAAAGTCAAATTACCCTTCTTTGCAGATAATATGTTTCTATATATAGAAAACCCTATAGTTTCAGCCCAAAACCCCCGAAGCTGATAAACAACTTCAGCAAAGTTTCAGGATACAATATCACTGTACAAAAATCACTAGCATTCCTATACAGCAACAACAGCCAAGCCAAAAGTCTAATCAGGAAAGCAATCCTATTCAGATTGCCAGAAAAGAATAAAATACCTAGGAATACAGCTCACTATGGAGGTGAAAGATCTCTGTAATGAGAATTACAAAATACTGCTCAAAGAAATCAGAGAAAACACAAACAAGTGGCAAAACATTCCATGCTCATAGATAGGAAGAATTAGTACCATTAAAATGGCCATACCACTCAAAGCAATTTAGAGTCAATGCTATTCTTATCACACTACCAATGACATTCTTCACAGAACTAGAAAAATATATTTTAAAATTCATATGGAACCAAAAAAGAGCTTGAATAGATAAGGTAATCCTAAGCGAAAAGAACAAAGCTAGAGGTATCATATTACCTGACTTCAAACTGTACTACAGGGCTACAGTAACCAAAATTGCTTGGTACTGGCACAAAAACAGGTACATAGACAAATGGATCAAAATACACAGCACAGAAACAAGGCCACACACCTATGATTATCTGATCTTCGACACTGCTGCCAAAAACCAGCAATGGAAAAAGGAATTCCTTTTTTTTTAATTTTATTATTATTATACTTTAAGTTTTAGGGTACATGTGCACAACATGCAGGTTTGTTACACATGTATACATGTGCCATGTTAGTGTGCTGCACCCATTAACTCATCATTTAGCATTAGGTATATCTCCTAATGCTATCCCTCCCTCCTCCCCCCATCCTACAACAGTCCCCGGTGTGTGACGTTCCCCTTCCTGTGTCCATGTGTTCTTATTGTTCAATTCCCATCTATGAGTGAGAACATGCGGTGTCTGGTTTTTTGTCCTTGCGATAGTTTGCTGAGAATGATGGTTTCCAGCTTCATCCATGTCCCTACAAAGGACATGAACTCATCATTTTTTATGGCTGCATAGTATTCCATGGTGTATAGGTGCCAAATTTTCTTGATCCAGTCTATCATTGTTGGACATTTGGGTTGGTTCCAAGTCTTTGCTAATGTGAATAGTGCCACAATAAACATACATGTGCATGTGTCTTTATAGCAGCATGATTTATAATCCTTTGGGTATATACCCAGTAATGAGATGGCTGGGTCAAATGGTATTTCTAGTTCTAGATCCCTGAGGAATCGCTGCACTGACTTCCACAATGGTTGAACTAGTTTACAGTCCCACCAACAGTGTAAAAGTG
This sequence comes from Pongo abelii, assembly GCF_028885655.2. Classification (NCBI taxonomy): domain Eukaryota; kingdom Metazoa; phylum Chordata; class Mammalia; order Primates; family Hominidae; genus Pongo; species Pongo abelii. Next base: position 94,486,015 of record NC_071989.2, on the reverse strand, counting down.
TTTCTATTTCTCCACATCCTCTCCAGCACCTGTTGTTTCCTGACTTTTTAATGATCGCCATTCTAACTGATGTGAGATGATATCTCATTGTGGTTTTGATTTGCATTTCTCTGATGGCCAGTGATGGTGAGCATTTTTTCATGTGTCTGTTGGCTGCATAAATGTCTTCTTTCAAGAAGTGTCTATTCATATCCTTCACCCGCTTTTTGATAGGGTTGTTTGTTTTTTTCTTGTAAATTTGTTGGAGTTCATTGTAGATTCTGGATATTAGCCCTTTGTCAGATGAGTAGGTTGCAAAAATTTTCTCCCATTTTGTAGGTTGCCTGTTGACTCTGATGGTAGTTTCTTTTGCTGTGCAGAAGCTCTTTAGTTTAATTAGATCCCATTTGTCAATTTTGGCTTTTGTTGCCATTGCTTTTGGTGTTTTAGACATGAAGTCCTTGCCCATGCCTATGTCCTGAATGGTATTGCCTAGGTTTTCTTCTAGGGTTTTTATGGTTTTAGGTCTAACATTTAAGTCTTTAATCCATCTTGAATTAATTTTTGTATAAGGTGTAAGGAAGGGATCCAGTTTCAGCTTTCCACAGGAAAAAGGAATTCCTAATCAATTAATGGTGCTGGGATAACTGGCTAGGCATGTGCAGAAGATTGAAGCTGGACCCCTTCCTTATGCCATATACAAAAATCAACTCAAGATCAATGAAAGACTTAAATGTAAACACCTCGAACCATAAAAACCCTGGAAGACAACTTAGGCATTACCATCCTGGACATAGGACCTGGCAAATATTTCATGACAAAGACACCAAAACAATTGCAACAAAAGCAGACAAATGAGATCTAATTAAACTTGAGCTTCTGCACAGCAAAATAAACTATCATTAATAAATAAATAAATAAATAAATAAACAAACTATCAACAGTGTGAACATACAACCTACAAAATGGAAGAAAATTTTTGCAACCCATGCATCTTACAAGGTCTAAAATCCAGCATTTATAAGGAACCTAAATTTACAATAGAAAAATAACCCCATTAAAAAGTGCGCAAAGGACACAAACAGACATTTTTCAAAAGAAGACATACATGCGGTCAACAAGCATATGAAAAAAAGCTCAATATCACTGATCATCAGAGAAATGCAAATCAAAACCACAATGAGATAGCCATTCTGACTGGTAGGAGATGGTACTATTTAAAAGTAAAAAAAAATAACAGATGTTGACAAGGTTTTGGAGAAAAAGGAACACTTACACGCTGTTGGTGGGAGTGAACATTAGTTCAATCATTGTGAAAAGCAGTATATCCTCAAAAAGCTAAAAGCAGAACTATTATTTGACCCAGCAATCCTATTACTGGGTACATAACCAGAGGAATATAAATCATGCTACCATAAAGACATATGCACGTGAATGTTCATTGCAGCACTAGTCACAATAGCAAAGACATGGAATCAACCTAAATGCCCATCAATGAAAGATTGAATAAATAAAATATGGTACATATCCACTATGGAATACTATGCAGCTATAAAAAGAATGAGATTATGTCTCTTGCAGGAACATGGATAAAACTGTTACCTTAGCAAACTAACAATGCAGGAAAAGAAAACCAAGTACTGCATGTTCTCACTTATAAGTGGGAGCTAAATTATGAGAACTCATGAACACAAAGAAGGAAACAATAGACACTGGAGTCTACTTGAGTGTGGAGGGTGGGAGGAGGGACAGGAGCAGAAAGGTAACTATTGGGTACTGGGTTTAATACCCGGGTGATGAAATAATCTGTACGACAAACCCTCATGTCACGAATTTACCTACGTAACAAATCTTCACATGTACCCTGAGCCTAAAATGAAAGTTTAAAAATAATAAACCTTCATTACTTTATTACTTATGGAATAAATATAAACATTTTGGCACTCATTTTTCATACTCCAACATGAAGAGACAATATCAACACATAATACTTTTGGGAACAGCAATGAGATGAGGGTGAAATGAGAGAAATGTCATATAGTTCAACTTTCAATGTTATTAATATGGAGTATATATTTATTCACATGGCACTAACCAGTACTGAGAGCTTGCTTGGACATTAAACTTAGAGATTTTAAAGCTTGCTGTTGATAAAGGTAATAATAATTAAAGATAGACTGGTAATGACTCAAGTAAAACATGCTCTTGAATTAACTTTTACATCGATGGATGGATTCTATTTTTGCTAGGAACATTCATAACACTATTTCTGTCCAAATAGTAGAGGAAAAGAATTCTATAGCTGTATACCAGTGATTCTTATGCTATAGCCTCTCCCGAGGGCTTGGTAAAACACAAATTGCTAGATCCCACTCTCAGAGATTTTGATTCAGTAGCTGATGCTGCTTGTCCAAAACCCAACTTTGAGTAGTAGTAGTAGCAGTACTACTACTACTACTACTATTGCTACTACTGCTCCTACTACTACTACTGTATATGATACCTAAATGTCACTTAGTTCATCCCTGTGCCCCTGCACAGGTTGTGAACAAACTATGAACCATGAGCCATGACTACTAGGCTCAACTAGGTTCAACATATTAATGATCTAATTTCAAAAGTAGTCCAAATATAGTGGAAGAATTGGGCCTTGGGAGATTCGTAATATGAAGAACTGAATTAAAATTGTTCATCCATGGTCACAGAAATAGATAAGTGATTGCCAATAGGGTGTGCCTTTGGTGTAGACCCCTTCCTCTCCCACCTTCCCCTACACATATGGGCTCTTTAGGGGAAACTGCTACTGTTGATGTTATTGTAGGTATCACAGCTTTCTCAGCCCTTTTCAAATTAAGCAAAGAGACTTGTATCCAAGAGAGACGGAGGCCTAAGTAAAGGAAGGACATGGGGGAGTAGCTGGCAAGGTACAGTGAAGCTTCATTTTATCCATCTCTGTCTCTGGCAGCTGGCACCTGGTGCACAATAGGCATTCTGTAAAAACTGCAAGAGTGGCATTAGCTAAATTTTGTCTTTGCTCTATCTTGAAACACTCTATGATGCTGGGAAAATTGCTTCATCTACTTGAGCCTTAGTTTTCTAAGTGTGGCTGGGAGGAATATCTCCATTGCAGAATGTTTTGAAAACAAAATGAGATAATAAATGTATCTGTACTCTAAAATGAATTATAAGCCTAAGAGATGAAAAAATAGAAAGATGTTCCTATGTTAACCTTTTTAAATATTCCCAGATATTAATATTTCAAAAACTAAAAGAGTGCCAAATTTCTTATTGATACTCTTCTATTCAATAGAGCGGGCACTCTAAATTTAAGAAAAACATATCTATCTCTATCCCCTTTTAGGCATAGGACTCGACAAAGTTATTTTCATTAAAAAAATTTTAAGTGTGCCTTATAGACATTTTTTATTTTTCATAAATGTTTTTGACTCAATATCAAGTGGAGTATAGGACATCCAAGTATCATTTATTTCTTTTATTCTTTTTCGTTTTTAGAGACAGGGTCTTTCTTTATCACCCAGGCTGGAATGCAGTCATGAGATCATAGCTCACTGCACCCTCAACCTCTTGGGCTCAAGGGATCTTCCTGCCTTGACCTCCTGAGTAGCTGGGACTACAGGCACGCACTACCATGCCTGGCTATTTTTCAAAAAAATGTTTGTAGAGACGGAGTCTTGCTATATTGCAAGAATAGGCTGGTGTTGAACTCCTGGCCTTAAGTGATATTCCCACTTTGGCCTTCCAAAGTGCTGGGATTACAAGTATAAGCCACTGTGCCCAGCCTCTAATTTGTTTTATTATTACTTGATCTTGCTCTCACATTGATACTGTTGATTGTTCACTACTTGAACTTCTCTCCTCTTGATTGTTTACATCAATTTTATAACATTCTCTTTTCCAGCTTTCTCCTTTCCCTCTGACCACTCTTTCACAGTCCCTTAACTAGTTTCTCTTTTACCACCTACTCTTTAATGCAAGATTTCTACACTTTTGTCCTTGAATAGCTTTAGTTCCCATTCTCTACCACATCCTTAGCACTGTTATTCCATCTGTTATGGAATAATATTTTTGTGTCTCCTAAAATTCATATGTTGAAATTCTAATGCCCAGTGTGGCTGTATTAGGAAATGGGGCCTCTAAGGAAGCAATTAAGGTTAAACAAAGTCATAAGAGTCCTGATCCAATAGGATTAATGTTTCTATTGGAAGAAACATCAGAGAGCTTGCTTTCTTTCTCTGCCTGCCTGAATGCACCGAGGAAGGGTCATACATAGAAATAGTGAGAATGTGGCAGTCTACAAGCCAGAACGAGAGCCCTCATCCTAAAGTGAATTTGCCAGCACTTTGATCTTGAATCATTTGGCCTCCAGAACTGTTAGAAAATAGATTTCTACTGTCCGAGCAACCCAGTCTGTGGTATGTTGTGGGAGTGTGAGCGGACTAATATACCATTCCATGTCTTTAAGTCCCATACCTACGCTGGAGGGCAACTAACTCAGGCCTCTTGCCTAAGTTCCAGCTATGTATTTAGCTGTGTGTTTTCAAGTCTTAGATGACTAGCAGGGAGCTCAGACTCAGCATATCCCAACAGGTTCTATTTTCTCTCCCTTCAAACCTGCACCTCTGCATGTGTTACTTACCTATGTGACTTGCTCATCACTATGTATTCTGTTACCTAAATGAGAAAGTTGAGAATTGCTCTTTCTTTATAGCTCAGATGTCAACCCTCTTCTAAGATCCTTCATGGAAAAATCCATGTCTTTTTACCTAGTTAGCTCTAGAATGAAATTCAATGTCTGTCAGTCCATAGGCACTTAAAAGTGAGTAAATAGATGATTAGGAATACTACATCACTTTGTGCACGATCACCTGATATCTTTGAGTCAGCCACATGCCACGTTCTGATGGACAATGGAAGCAAGTTATGGCTTATCTTCTTACTAGTTACCAAGTGTCTATTAAACTCACTCCAATGTATATTCGAATCCCATCAATGTTATAACTTGACCATTTTTTTTTGAGACGGGGTCTCGCTCTGTCACCCAGGCTGGAGTGCAGTGGCGTGATCTCCGCTCACTGCAAGTCCCGCCTCCTGGGTTCACACCATTCTCCTGCCTCAGCCTCCCGAGTAGCTGGGACTACAGGCGCCCGCCACCACACCCTGCTAATTTTTTGTATTTTTAGTAGAGACGGGGTTTCACTGTGTTAGCCAGGATGGTTTCGATCTCCTGACCTTGTGATCCGCCCGCCTCGGCCTCCCAAAGTGCTGGGATTACAAATTGCTGAGCCACGCGCCCGGCCCCCATAACTTGACCTTTTAAACTTATGAATTTATCCTTAGCTTTCAGTTCTGCACTTCCTCCCTTCACTTGCTAACCAATCTTGATTTCCCCAGCTTAAATTTTATTAGACTCTCTAAAGACTTTAACATGGAATCCACCTTTTTCTGTTTTTGGCATCTTATGGAAATTCTTTTACACTGGCTCTGGTGCATGAGAACTTGGTTGGCACCCTGAACAGATTCATTCAAATCCTCTTTTAGGTTGGTGGTAGGTGGGCTTATATACATATTTTAAGAACAATAATAGTTATTTATTGAATGTTTACTCTGAGCTGGGTTCTGAGTAAGCACTTTACATAAAACATCTCATCCCTTCTCACATAACCCTATAAAATAGGGAATTATTATCCCCATTTTACCCATGAGGAAATTAAGCTTAGGGAGGTTATATAACTTGTTCAGTCTTATAGCTACTAAGTAATAGAACATAGATTGGAATCAAATCAAAATCTTAAGCACCCTGCTTTAAAACAAAACAAAACTTGAAGTTTGACAGTTGTCAGTTTAGTAGATCAAATCTGAGCATCAGATGTGTAATGTGAACATAGTTCAATGTTCACATCCTTTCAATGCTGTGTGAGCTCACAAGTTGATTGCTCATCTGCTCTGCAGTGGTCATTAAAATAGACACATGGGCTAAAACTAAGAGCAAAAATAATTTCAGTCCTACAAGCCCATATGGAATACAAAGTTTGCTCTTTCAGAGAAATAGTATTAGAAGAGACTTTCTGTAGCACATTAGAATTGATTTAAGAAGTGTAATCACCCTTGGGTACAGGATAGTGCTTCCCTTAATGTTTATCAAGAGGAATGTCATGGGCTGAGGCTTCTGTCCTAAGTGCAGCTGTGGAGCATACAAAATAATTTTCTTGCCATAAAAAGCACTGGTTTGTAATTGCAAATGTAATGGATTAACCAGATGCCACACATGTGGCTCTTAAGGAGTTCATTTAAAATAATAACCTATTTAGGAATAATCACTTAAAGAGTATCCTCTCTAAGCTGCTGCTGGAGGCAGGAAACTTAAATTAGTTTAACAAGAGTGTTGTAAAAAGAAAATGTACAAACTGCTTGTTTTATCACTTTCTTTTACAGTTGGTTGTTTTTGCAAATGTATCAATGTTATTATGTTAATTTTGTTCTTTATCCTAATGTATTTAATAAGAGGAAATACAATTGTGTTTTAAAGAGACACTCATTTCTCCCTGGCCAACCTTGGTAGTGACTTTGCAGGGTGGTTTCTCTAAAGTTAGGGTCAGGTTCTCAAAGGAGGTCAAGAGAATATTAGAAAGGGCCATCGAGAAGTGAGTTGAGAATCCCTAAGAAAAATATTTTCCTTTCTATGAACAACCATGAATTTGATGCCTTATTGTCATGTAACTTCACACTATTAACGATCCTTTTCCTATGCTCATCTGTTATCTTTCTCTCACTTTATTAACAAACTAAAGAATATTAACGTTAGACAAAGAGTTGCTATGTGTGCATGTATATTACTGAATGAAGAACTTAGAGAAACTTACAAATGAAAATACAACATATGAATGATTCTGATTCTGAGGATTTGAAAATTAACTTATATGGACTTTTATTTACATTATATCTTATAAATAAAAGTTACATGCATAGATTTAAACATAAGACTGTCTTCATGTAGCACTGTATAGGGCACATGCAGAGTGATACAGCAAAATGGCCCATAGGGCCTATCCAAAGAGATAGAAAAGTTGTATTTTATCATTAAAATATTAAACATAAGTTTAAGACCTATTAAATTAATTTTCAAGCATTTCTCTCAAATGAAAAAAATTAATGAAACGTCCTAAAAGTGGTACCAGACTTTAGTTCAGTTCTTAGCCTGAGGTCTGTGAACTCTCCTCCGGTTCACCATACAGTCTGTGAACTTTGATGGGAAAAATGTACAGCTTTTATTTTATTAATCTCTAATTGAAATTTATCATTACTTTAAATGGAAAGAAACACAGCAGTATTAGCAGTATTTGCAATTTTGTCACCAACAGAAATCACAGATGTTTTCATATCATATTACTATTATAGCAAATATATGGAAATGTTATGCTTATCACTACTTTGAAATTATAGCAGTTATTAAATGTATCACTTGATCTTACTTAATCATTAATAAAATCATATATTACTGTTAGGATGAACCATATGAAATTGCCAATATTTGTATAAATTTTATCTAAGAAAACAAGTTTTGTATGGTTCAGCCAATATTATTACCATTTTTTATTTAAAATATTTTGATAACTGATTTCAATAGCTATTTTTGAATTGTATATGTTTTATTTTATGCATAAAAATAATTTTTCTGAAAAGAGTTCCACAGGCTTCTCAAACTGCCAATGAGATTCATGGCACAAAAAAATGTTTAAGAATGCCAGTGGTTACAAGTTTTGGCTCTTGATTCAGAGACCTTAATTTGACTTCCAGTTTTATCACTTAAAAGCTGTGGAACTTTGAGCAAATGATTTAATTTCTCTATGCCTCACTTTCCTCAACTGAGGTAAAGTGTACACTATACAGTGACTTCCTCATAGAACTAAGGGAGATGCTATATGCTCAATGGAATAAGCACTCAATAAACATGTTATTACTCCTTCTGCCTCTTCTACTAATCATAGTCCCTGTTTTATTCTTATTGTAAACATTTCAGTAAAGGTGTTGCAAGTATATGTGTGTATTTAAATGACTTCATATGCCATGGAATACTATGCAGCCATAAAAAAGAATGAAATTATGTCCTCTGCAGCAACTTGGATGGAGCTGGAGGCCATATTCCTAAGCAAATTAATGTAGAACTGAAAACCAAATACTATGTGTTCTCACTTGTAAGTGGTAGAGCTAGGCATTGAGTACACATGGACATAAATGTAAGAACAACAGTCACTGTGGACCACAAGAGGATGGAGGGGTGGGTGAGTTAAAAAACTACCTATTGGGCACTATGCTCACTACCAGTGTGACAGGATATGTATTTCAAACCTCAGCATTATGCACTATTCCCATGTAACAAATCTACACATGCACCCCCTGTATCTAAAATACAAGTTGTAAAAAAGTATAACCATATAAAAAAACTATAACTTCATGTGAATTTTTGTTTCATATTAAAAAAATGACTTCATAGTTATGTGTTGAATTTTGTCCCCCCAAAAGATACGCTGAAATTCTAACCCCCAATTGCTCAGGGTGTGACTTTACTTGAACACAAAGGGTTATCAAATTAAAGTGAGGTCACTTGGGTGGGCCCTAATCCAGTATAACTGATCGCCTTACAAAAAGGGGCAATGTCAGGCCCAGTGGCTCATGCCTGTAATTCCAATACTTTGGGAAGCCAAAGCAGGAGAACTGTTTGAGCCCAGGGGTTTGAGACTAGCCTGGGTAATATAGTGAGACCCCCATCTCTAAAAAAATAAAAAAAATTAGCCAGGTGTGATGGCACATGCCTATGGTCCCAGCTATTTGGGAGGCTGAGGTGGGAGGATCACTTGAGCCCAAGAGGTTGAGGGTACAGTGAGCCATGATTCCGCCACTGCACTCCAGCTTGGGTGACAGAATGAGACCTTGTCTAAAAAAGGGGTTGGGGGAGGGGAATGGTATATATGGACACATAGAAAGACATGCACAGAAGGGGATTATGTAAAAACACACATGACTGTGAAGCCAGAGGTTTGGAGTGATGTACCTATAAACCAAAGAACGCTTTAAAGATTGCTGGCAAGCCACCAGAAGCTCAAGAGATCTGAGGAAGGATTCTTTTACAGGTTTCAGAGAGAGCATGGCTCTGGTGACACCTTGATTTCAGACTTCAGAACCGATACCATAAATTTCTGTTGTTCTAAGTCACTCAGATTTTGGTACTTTGTTACGGTAGCCCTGGCAAACTAGTAACATTACTTTAAATTATTTTAAATTTCTCTACCTTTTTGAATGTCTTATACACCTTTTTGAACACAATGCGGTTTCTATTATAAGTATACACACACCCATACATTTTCTTTAGTTGTATATAAATCCCGAAGTCTCATTTTTTTACTTTCTAAAAGTTTGGTTTTAATAATCATTATAAAAAGGAAATATTTAATGCATATGGGAACAGAATTATCCTGATGAGTAACCATTACAAAAGTCAACATATACCCATGATATTTTATTACTCATTGGTTAGAGTAATACACTAAAACAAATTTGTCATGAAACTCTGCACATTTAAAATGAGGTCTATGGTCACTGTCTGAATGGAATGATGTCATTGAAAAGACTTGCTTGGAAAAACAGACTGCACAATCAATTTCTAGTATTACACATAGTTCTAAAAGAATAGCATCATGATAAAATTGGTGTTTTGCCTTATATAGTGTCATATTCTCTTCACTATTCTAAAGGTCAGAAGGGGTTGCAAAGAATTGCATTTTACCTGTGGAGCTCCTTAAACAAAAGCACTAAACCCCCCGCCTCCAAAAAAAAAAAAGCCTAAAAAGGATTTTAAAATGCAAGCTTTTAAGAAAACAACAATATGCCCTTACTTATATGATTTGGATCTATCTAAAAAATAAACTTTATAGGCTGCTAAAATATGGACATAATTACTGAGTTAAAACGCACAGAATAAATTTCTGATGCCTGATTATCTTATCTACAGGTGGAAAAAGCCTGTACTTCTTGTAGTAGGAGTTGAGTGTCCTTGAATTTAGTGAGACAAAAGTCTGCTATATAAAATTTCATTTCTTTCATATGGTACTTTTCTACAGTCAGAAAATATGTTTTTTTTTCTTTCTTTTGCTTGGGACATAATGCTTTCCATTTGAGCTTATTTTGATAATGTTTGAACATAAGAAATACTTAGTACATGAAATATCACATAATAGCGTTTATATTCACATTTTTTACTCAGACAATTTTCAGTGAAAATAAAAATAAAATTCTTTCCAACTCTAGTATTCCACAAACTATGTGCTCTGGCCTTGTTGAGAACTCATAAAGAAATCAAGAAAAAGTGACAAAATGGGAAAAAACATGATAATTTTAATCTTCAGTAGCTTAAGAAATATTTTAAAAATCTTACAAGAGTGATAACTTCAAACTCTTTACTACTTTAAAAATTCTAAAGGACTCCTGTCCTCATAAAGGATTAACTTGTACGAGAATTGCCCTTGTGCTCTAAGCAAATATAAATGCAGAAAAAATATATAAAATAAAGATTTTGAAACACTCTTAGACAACTTAGGTGGGTGACTCCTAAAAGAAGGGAAAGTTGAACCCTATGACTTCCCAAGTCACTGAGTGATGACAGCTTTTGGGGCATAAGGCAGGGAAAGAGAACCCCAACAGAGCCTGGAGGACTTGCTGAGTTGAAAAGTCAGAATTTTAAAGAAGAAGAAGGTGTAGGGGTCTAGAATGTATGTAGCTGACTACGGAGAGGAGAGAGCTGTGAAGAGAGGAAGCTCAGGAGCTCTGCAGAGAAGGTTATTTCCAGTCTTGGGTGGAGATTGACACTACACATAGGCAGGGTGGAACTCCTTGAGGCAGAGGAAAGAACCACCAGAAAGCAAGAGATCAAACATCCCCTAAAATCACACAAGGCAGAGGATAGTCTGTGTTTCCAACTGCTGGAGGGGAAAGAATCTCAAAATACAAGGGACATTGAGTATAGTTTTCAGAAGACTATTACTTGTCTTGTGGGGCAAAAATATCGCTAGAGTAAAGGCTGCTCTGAATCTTGATTCTCAAAGCTTAAAAGAAAGCTTTCAAAGGATCAAAATGATTCCAAATAACTAAATGTGTGCTGGATCAAAATCCAACACTCTCTAAAGGAATACAGTAGAATTCCACACTCAAAAATGTAAAATTCACATCCAGCATCCAGTTAAAAATTCCCAGGGTTACAAAGAAGCGGAAAAATAGTACTCAACCAAGAGGGAAAAAAATCAGTATCGACCAGCAAATAAATTACAGAGATTATAAAATTATAAGACAAATTGCTTTAAACAGTGATTATACATATCATAATACTAATATCATTCATAATGAGGAGTACCCAGGTCACTCTATTTCAAATACTCCTTTCTCTACCCCATTCCCCTGCCCAATACTCCTGTTCTACTTTCTGGTCCATTTTGCTCACAGCTCATCACTTTCCATCAGTATATGTAAAGATATTTTTAAATTTTTGCAAGTTATTTAAAATTAATGAAATCTATTTATTTAATTTACTATCTATTGTCTCCCCCACTCCTGCCCACCATAATATAAGCTCTGTGGGAGCTGAAATCCTCATCTGTCTTGTTCACTGGTCTAACCCCACAGCCAAGAAAAAAGCTTGGCATAAAGTAGGAACACAATAAATCGGTTACATGAAAGAAAAAGCTATTGACCATTTTTTATATTTATAAAATTGTGCTAGATTTCTAGAAGCTACAAAAGAGTTAGAAAGTATCATGATTGACCTGAGATTTCTTGATATCAACATAAAAATGCTTAGTTACACAAGCACACAGTTACATAATTCAAACTTTTCTTTCTTTGGAAATGCAAATTGAAAATCAGTTTATGCAGATATTTCCTTCTTTTTCCCTGTCAGCTTAACATCACTTGAATTGCCTCTGTAGTTAAGATTTGGAGAAACAATGTTGATTTCACAACAAAAATATTATAGAAATACTAATGCAATGTAAGTGGATCTCAATGAGAATTGATTTTTAAAATATTTCCTCCGTTTATACTCTGTTTCTTAAAAGAATGTAGGCAAACTTGTAATAAAAACATATATACAATACTATAAAGACTAATAAAGGAGCTACATGATATCAGTTAGAAGAAAGGAAGTGATAACTATGGCAAAGCAGTGGATGAGGATATTTTGAGTATAAAATTTGGTTTTGAGCTTTTAAGCTATAGCAAAAAGGAAGCATAAATATATTATGTAGTTATTCTTATTAAAAACATGAAACAATCTGGGAATCTTATTAAAAACATGAAACAATTTGGCATATGCCTTTAGTTCCAGCTACTTGAGAGGGTGAGGCAGGAGGATTTCTTGAGCCCAGGAATTTGAGGCTGTAATGTGTTATGGTTGTACCTGTGAATAACCATTGTAGTCTACCCTGAGCAACATAGCAAGACACCTCTCTTGAGAAAAAAAGAAAAACAAAACAACAATAGTAACAACAACAAAACATGTATAATACTGCCTGTAGAGGCAAACATTAAATTCCTTAAATTAGCTTTGAAGTTCAAGTAAAATTTGCCACTCAAATCCTTATGGAGTGCTATCATTTAAGGGATATTATCTACAAGCCTAATTTTATAGAAGGTGTATTTTTCTTTTTCTTTTTGAAACAGGATCTTGCTTTATCACTCAGGCTGGAATGCAGTGTTGTAATCATGGCTCACCACACCCCAACATCTTTGACTCAATAGGTTGAGGTAGGATCCTCCTGCCTCAGCCTCCCAAGTAGATGGGACTATAGGTGTATACCATCAGGCCTGGCTAATTTTATTATTATTATTTTTTATAGACACGGGTTCTTACTATGTTGTCCAGGCTTGTTTCAAACTCCTAGGTTCAAGCAATCCTCTTTCCTTGGCTTCCCAAAGTGTTTGGATTACAGGTGTAAGCCATTGCACCTGGACAAATAGTATTTATATATCTATTTTTTGAAACAAAGCCTAGTGGAAATTGAGGCTTAACATTAAACAGTAACTCAATGAAAGCATTCCTATATGTAACTATAGTAAGTTACTGATGAAATAAATTGATGCAAGGATATGGTTACCTAAAGTATAAAAGTATTTTTCTCAAAAAGTATTAGTATTGATGATATTTTGACAGTATCCAGGTAACAGTGAATTCAAAATTGAGCTCTGTAAAGAATGAAGAGTTTCTTCAGCAATAATCACAATGACACTAAGTTTCATATATGAAAAGAAATTAGCAAGTCATCAATTTGTTCTAAAAGTTTAAAAGACTGATTTGCATTTTAACTTTGAAGATAGGCCAACCATCTTCTACATGTGAAATACAGGTGGGCAAGAAAGTAAGGCCAACTTTTTCTAAATAGAACTTTTAATTTGTTTAAATGGTTAGGCACAATAGACGCTTAGGGAGTATGCTCCATAAGACTTAAATAGATAGTTTTGCTTAGGCAAATTTTATGGGCAGGTATTATCATTCAATTTGCTGTATCATAAGATAATCTTGGTAAGATTTCTACAGAAAGTTAGATTTTGAGTAACACTGCATCCCGATGAAACAGCCAGAAAGAAAACCTTGCTAATGCTTACACTCAAGTCACTCAATTCAATGACTTTCAATAGAACTATATTTTTGATGTAAGTTGAACAACTGTACGCCACAAGAATCCTTTTGAAGCCCAGAATTTGAGTATTTATTCAATAAATGAAGATGTATCTTGACAAAAAGTAAATCACTTTGAGTTAAGCCAGTATAAGATACCTTAAATCTTCTTAGAAAAGTGATCATATTAAAGAAAATATTTTAATAAAATAATTATTAGTAATCTATACAATTAAAAAGTAATCTGACAGAAATAATCAGAGCCATGTACTTAATCAGTGAAAAACTAAAAGGCTTGTAATAAAGGGCATATTCTAAATAATATCTCATCTACTTATGTTGTATCCCCTAATATGGCCCTCTCAGATGCTTAGTAGATAGGAAGAGGTGATGCATATTGAAAATCATATACATTTTTGTTAATGAGTCTTCTTAATTTAATGGACTAGGAAAAGATAGAAACACTTCCAGCAAATTTCTTGAGTCCCCATGAAGCTTGTTATTTTTCTCAATGGGAAGGAACTTTCAGTCTGCCTATCCACTGTTTTGAGAAACAATCATTTAAGGTCATTAAACTTCCATAGCTGAACAAAAATTCCATCATATAATTTTCAGTTAATCATGGGAAATTTAAAATGTATATTTACTGAATCCCCTTTCTAAAACCTCATAAAAAATGACAGTAAATTTTTTTAATAATAAAAAAAACAGTAGCAGATGAAAGAAGTCAACAAATTTAAAAATGAAGAGCAAGTGAAGGAAGAGTAACTGACTTTGCCAAGTAAATGAAGTGCCTACAATGGTTGGAGGCACAAATTACCATGGGAGAAAGGGATGAGTTGGTCTGATATAAACACAAGCATTTGTTTGAAAGCATATAGAGGCATAGTTTGTTTTATTGCATTTCACAGATATCGTGTTTGTTTGTTTCTTTATTTTAAATAAATTGAAGGTTGCAACCCTGCATCAAGCAAGACGATTGGCATCATTTTTGCAATAGCATGTGCTAAGTTTGGGTATCTGTGTCACATTTTCATAATCCTCTTAATATTTTTAACTTCTTCATTATTTTCATATTTGTTATGGTGATCTGTGAGCATTGATCTTTCATGTTACTATTGTAATTTTTTTGGGGTACCACAAACTGTGCCCATATAAAATGGCAATCTTAATTGATAAATGTATGTGCTTTGACTGCTTCATCAACCAGCTCTTCTCTTCTCTCTCACTCACTTTTCAGGCCTATTTTCTGAGACAAAACAATATTAAAATTAGGCCATTAAAATTAACCATACAATGGCCTCTAGATGTTCAAGTGAAAGAATAGTTGTATAACTCTTACTTTAAATCAAAAGGTAGAAATGAGAAAGCTTAGTGAGGAAGGCATATCAAAAGTCAAGATAGCTAAAACCTAGGCCTATTGTACCAAACAGCCAAGTTGTGAAAGCAAAGGAAAAGTTCTTGAAGGAAATTAAAAGTGCTATTCAGTGAACACATGAATGATAAGAAAGCAAAACAGTCTTATTGCTGATATTGAGTGGACTGGATAGAAGATAAAATCAGTCCCAATGTTTCTTTAAGCCAAAGCCTAATCTAGAGCAA
The DNA here is from genome assembly GCF_028885655.2 of Pongo abelii. Taxonomy (NCBI): domain Eukaryota; kingdom Metazoa; phylum Chordata; class Mammalia; order Primates; family Hominidae; genus Pongo; species Pongo abelii. Next base: position 94,470,753 of record NC_071989.2, on the reverse strand, counting down.
GGCCCTAACTCTCCAATTCTATGAAGGCTAGCAGAGGTTGGTTCATGAGACTTAAGGAAATAAGTTGTCTTCATAACATAGAAGTATAAGGTGAAGCAGCAAATGCTGATATAAAAACTATGCCAAGTTTTCCAGAAGATCTTGCTAAGATCATTGATGATGGTGGCTGCACCAAACAGCAGATTTTCAATGCAGATAAAACAGGCTTATATTGAAAGAAGATACTATCTAGGACTTTCATAGCTAGAGAGAAGTCAATGCCTGGCTCCAAAGCTTCAAAGGACAGGCTGATTCTCTTGTCAGGGGGTTAGTGCAGCTGGTGACTAGGCCAGTGCTCATTTACCATTCTGAAAATCCTAAGGCTCTTAAGAATTATGCTAAATCTACTCTTCCTGCACTCTGCAAATGGAACAACAAAGCCTGGATGACAGACTTTCTGTGTACAGCATAGTTTACTGAATATTTTAACCCTTCTGTTGAGACCTACTGCTCAGAAAAAAAGATTCCTTTTAAAATGTTACTGCTCGTTGACAATGAATCTGGTCACTCAAGGGCTCTGATGCAGATTATAAAGAGATTAACATTTTCATGCCTGCTAACAAACACAGCATCCATTTTACAATCCATGGATTAAGGAGAAATTTCAACTTTCAAGTCTTATTATTTATGAAATACATTTCATAAGGCTGTAGCTGCCAGAGTCAGTGATTCCTCTGATGGATCTGGACAATGTCAATTGAAAGTCTTCTGGAAAGAATTCAGATTTCTAGATGCCATTAACAACATTCATGATTCATAGGAGAAGATCAACATATCAACATTAACAGGACTTTGGAGGAAGTTGATTCCAACCCTCAAGAGTGTGACTTTGAGGGGTTCAAGAGTTCAGTGGAGGAAGTCACTGAAGATATGGCATAAAGAGCAGGAGAACTAGAATTAGAAATAGAACCTTTATAAAGATGTGACTGAATTGCTGCAATCTTAGGATAAAACTTGAATGGATGAGGAGTTGTTTCTTATGGATGAGCAAAGAAAGTGGTTTCTTGAGAGGGGATCTACCTCTGGTAAAGATGCTGTGAACATTGTTGAAATGACAACAAATGACACGTAATAGAACATCAACTTAGTTGATAAAGCAGTGGCAGGTTGGAGAGGTTTTAGGCAAACTGTTTTTTAACTCAAATTTTGTAAAAAGTTCTATTGTGGGTCAAATGCTATCAAACAGCATCACATGTTATGGAAAAATCTTTTGTGAAAGAAAGAGTGAACGAATGTGGCAAACTTCATTGTGATTTTAAGAAATTGCCACAGCTCCCCCAACCTTCGACAACCACCAGCCTGAGAAGTCAACAGCTGTCAACATGGAGGAAATATTCCCATCAGCAAGAATATTATGACTTGCTGAAAGTTCAGATGATTGTTTGTATTTTATAGCAAGACAGTATTTTAAAATTAAAGTATATACATTATTTTTTAGACATACTGCTATTGCACACTTAACATACTACAGTATGCTGTAAAGATAACTTTTTTTTTGCTGTGTTGCCCAGACTAGCATGCAATGGTGTAATCAGGGCTCACTACAGCCTCGACCTCCCAGCCTCAAGCAATCCTCCCACCTCAGCCTCCAGAGTAGCTGGGACCAGAGGCATGTACCACCATGCCTGGCTAATTTTTTATTTTTATTTCATAGAAAGGGTCTCACTATGTTGGCCAAGCTAAAAAATAACTTTTAGATGCACTAGAAAACCGAACAATTCTTATGACTCACTTTGTTGTAGTAGTTGCTTCACTGCAGTTGCCTGGAACTGAACCTGCATTATCTCCATAGTATGCCTGTATGTAGAAAATTCTTAGACAGCCCCTTCTCCCCGATTAGGTATGTTTACATACATTGAACAACTAAGCAATTTCTTTTCTCCATTCACAGAAGATGGAGGAAATTAAAGAGAGAGAGATCCTGAATTCAGGGACAACAACAGAAGATATGATGAAGCACAAAACTTTAAATTGGGAAATTATGTGAAAACAGCACCCTCAGCTTCCTTTTCTCATTTACTTGCTGAATAATGATAGCCAGGCTACCCACCAACTACCACCAAACCCCAGCCACTACTGCCAAAACAGGAAATAAGATTCTTGATATTTGTCAATCCTCTTAAAGAAATGCTTTCTCTGCCTCACTTTTAATAACTCACCAGACATTTGAGGAAAGTCATCATCATGAAAGACAGACTGATATAGCAAATTAAAATGAAATCAAAAGGAAAACATACCAACAAAATCTTAAAAGAGATAAAGGAAATATTTATTCAACAAAAATAACATATTTCAGATAGAAATAATCTAAGACTAAGCAAAAACTCTTAGATACTAAAAAGAAACAAAATACAAAATATACAAAATAAAATAAAAATTAAGTTGATAAACTTTCCAGGCTGATTAGGAAAAAATAGAAATGACACAAATTATTGATATTAGGAATGAGATAATTGACATCATCAAATATTCTAGACATAACAAAAGAGTACCAAGAGACATGGTGAAATATGACAGGTTCTCACTCATATTTGGGAGCTAAAAGTTGATCTCATGGAGGTAGAGAGTACAATAATAGATACCAGAGGCTGGGAATAGGGAATAGTGTGTGCGGGGGTGAGGACAGGTTGGTTCATGGGTACAAACATACAGTTAGATAGAATGAATACGTTTTCTAATGTTTGATAGCAGAATAGGGTGACCAAAGGTAACAATAATGCATTGTATATTTCAAAATAGCTGGCAAACAGGACTTAAAATGTTTTCAACACATAAAGTGATAAATATTTGAGGTGGTGGATATCTTAAACATCCTGATTTGATCATTACACATTCTATGCATGTAACAGAATATCGCAGGTACTCTCCATAAATAGGTACAAATATTAGTGTCAATAAATTTTTTTAAAAAGGGACCATGATAAACAACTTTATGCCAATAACTTTTAAAATTTAATGAATGTAGATACTTTAAAGAAACAAACTTTTAAAGCTCAGCTTAAGGAAAAACAGAACTAGAATAGCTCTGTAATATCAAATAATTAAATTTGTAGTTAAAAATATTCTCATAAAGAAACTTTAGGTCTAGATGCCTTCACAGGTAAATTCTACCTAACATTTAAAGGAGGAAGTAATGCCAATTATACACAAACACTTTCCAAAACCTGAAGGCAAAGGCATTCTTTCCAATTTCTTCTAAAAGGTTGGCATTTCTGTGATAGCAAACCAGACCAAAACATATTAAAATAAAAGAAAATTACAGGTCCATATCTTTCAGATACATAGATATAAACAAAATGTTAGCAATTCAGTCCATCAATACATACAAATAATAATATATCATGACCAAGTAGATAGACTAGGAATGTAAAGTTTTCAATTTGAAAATCAGTCAAGGTAATTTGCCATATTAACAGACTACAAAGGGAAAGGAAAACCATGTGATTATCTCAATATATGATGATACTATACTTAACAAAATCCAATATCTCAACTGATAAAAACTCTTAGTAAACTATCAAAAGAAGGGGATCCACTGAACCTGAAAAAAAAGCCTTTAACAAAAGACTACAATTACCAGCATACTTAATCGTGAAAAGACTCAATATTCTCCCCTTAATATCAAGTACAGGGCAAGGATGGCTTCTGTCACTACTTCTATTCAGGATTGTATTGATGGTTCTAGCCAGTGCAATAAGACAAGGTTAAAAAAAAGTTACTCATTTTGGAACAAAAGCGGTATAGCTGTCTTTATTCAGATAACGTGATCATACATGGTAAATTCCTATGGAATCTACAACAATGCAACTAGAACTAATAAGTTAGCAAAGTTGAAGAAGACAAGAGCAGTATACAAAATAAATTCTATTTTTAGCAATGAGCAATTAGAAATTTAAATGCAAAATACAGCAGTGTCAAAATTATTACTTAGTGATGTCTGCATAAGTTCTACAGTTTCCTTAAAAACTATAAAACTCTGCCAAAAGAATTAAAGAAGATGTAGAGAGAAATACTATGTTTATGGGTTAGAAGAATCCAATATTGTAATTCTTCCCAATTTGATTCATAGATTTCAGGTAATTTCTGTCAGAATCCCAGAAGATGTTCTGTAGAAATTTACAAGCTGATTCTGAAATTCATAAGAAAATGCAAAGGATATAGAATAACCAAAATAAGGTTGCATAAGAACAACAAAGTTGGAGAACTTAAAGTACCTGATTTCAGGAGTTGTTATAGAACTACAATTAAGACATTGCAGTACTGGCAGAAGATATACAATACAGTACATCAGTGGAATAGAATAAAGAGTTCAGAAATAAATTCACATGTACATAGTCAAATGATTTTCAACAAAAGCGCAAAGCCAATTGGTTTTAAAAAGTCTTTTCAAAGTTGTTGACATGTTGAAAATTTGGATATTCATATGTAAAAAAATAAACTTGGATTCATACTTTGTACCATAAACAAAAGTTAGCCCATAATGAATCATAGACCTAAATGTAAAAGCCAAAAATTATAAGACTTCTAAAAGAAAACAAAAGAGGAGAAAATATTTGTGACCTTGGATCAGACAAATCACCACAAGCATAGTCCATAAAATTAAAAAAAAATTGGAATTCAACAAAATTAAAAACTTCTGCTCTTTGAAAGACACTATTGAAATAACAAAAGTACAAACCACATATTGAGAGAAAATATTTGCAAGTCATATATATGTTAAAGGATTTGAATCCATAATCTATAAGGAAATCTCAAAACTAATTAATAAGAAAACAAACAACTTTTAAAAAGTGGCAAAAAATTTGCAGACTTTTCTAAAGAAGATATATGGATGGCAAATAAGCACTTAAAAAGATGCTAATATCAGCCATTAGAGAAATACAAATTAAAACTTTAATGAGATACCACCACAAACCTGTTAGAAATGCTAAAATTAAGAAGACTGACCATACCAAGTGTTGGTGAGGATATGGAGCAACTGGAACTCATTTATACTGCTGATGGAGATGTAAAATGATGCAACACCTTTAGAAAATGGTTTCAGTTGCTTGAAAAGTCAAATATACACCTACAATATGACCCAGGCATTCCTCTCCTATTTCAGATAGCACGGGGTTCACATGTTTGCCTCACATACATCGTTTCTCAGGAAAGTACCAGGGTATGCTCTTCGGTATATTTAGAACATAAACCAAGAAATACAAAGAAAATGGTTCAGGACACAGGGGTCACACCTCCAAAAGAGGTTTTATAGTAAAAGGAGTCTCAAGGAAAGCATTAGATCTGTAAAGAGCAACCAGTCAAGAATGTAATAGACATACAGTTTCCAGAAGAAAAATTGCAACTGATCAGTTATATGATAGGTTTTGTTGTGTAAAAATGTTTATTAACAGACAGTTGAAGGGTACTGTAAGTAGGGAGGAAATGAAATGAATGAAAAAATGAGGCATTTATTACAGAAGAAAATAAAAATTGATCAATAACAGGAAAAATCATAATATACTACTTGCCTTAGGATGAACAATATTTTTGTAATCATAATAAGAACACTAAATAATAATTTAAGCAAAGATTATTATATAATTTAACCAAAAGTAATTATATAATTTATAGGAAATATTGGGTAAGATAGAAAATGTATAAGGAAGCTGAATAATTTACTATAATAAATATTTGTTGCAAACTGACTTAGCCAACTTAGTTCTACATAAACCCTTAGATTCTTTTTAGTTAATACGAAAGCCTCCCAAGGAGGTTGAATTCAGTGGTGTTTAGCTACTATTCAATATCCTCAAACAAATCTTTAATGAAGAAGGCAAGTCAGAAAAAATTGTCACATAAAATTTCTCCTATTACATAAACATTCATCAGCGAGCAGGCACATAAACAATCCTACAATTCAAGAGGTCTCATTCTCATTCTTTTAGATGTTCTGACTAAAATCCATATGAAAATGTAATCAGAGACAAACAAGAAATATCTTTTGAGGCAGGATTTAGTTAATTTTAAAAATAGGCAATTGCCTATCAGAATTCCTCCAAATTAGTCTGTTCACGGGACCCTCTAGGGTTTAAGCCTATGATTAACTCTAAGGCTTTAAACTACAGGCTTCTTTAGATTTTACTCATGTTTAATGAAAAAATAGAGAAATCTCTAAAATATTTCTGCCAGTCCACATATCTTGAATACATCTAATTTACCAATGATCAGCTCATGCACATTTCAATTAGAAGCCATTAATTCACCTATGGAAAGCCATTTCTTATATTCATTATGCTAATTATCAAATCCTGTGATGTAAGAAATAAACAAGACAGAAGGATTTGTAGTGATAGCCTCTGGAGAGTGGGTTTCCTGATTAGCTGACTGTGTCTAAGGTGTGATTAGAATAACTGATCACACACAGGATATAATTAACCCAACACATACACATCTCATTCTATGCTGAAATGAAGTGCTATAGATAGCACAGTAACAGCTAATAGATAAATGTCTAAAATCAATAAAAGAACTAGAATACAAGCATATAATTTGGAAAGTTAGGTGAAAATACCAAAAGAGAGCCAAAAGAGTTGAAAGTGGTTTCCCCTTGAGATTGTGGGATGGGGTGATGTGTGATGGAGTGAGGGGGCAAGGAACTCCACTCATTTTCAGTTTTTTCATACCCTTTAAAATAATTTAAAAGTCATACACATGCATCTCTTTGCTAAGCATGAAATTAATTGAATGAGATAAAAGGTTACAAATAAAAGCCAGAATAGGAATATTATCTTGGGAAATTGCAAGGAGCTTCTGCTCCCATAACTGGGAGGAAGGGATAAAAGCTTTTGGTCTCCCTTGTTTCAGAAAAACATTTCAGTTGTTCCTGGGATCCACGGATGTATGCAGGCTCTTTGCTTTTCTCTTTTGAATAAAAGATAAAAGACAAATAAGATAATAATGAAATTAAAATTGCACATTAGATGGAATATAGATGAAGTATGGAAATAAATATGCTTCACTTCAAATCAACAAAATTCCGCAAAGGGTTCAGCATGTTGGTTTGAAGTGAAATGAATAAAAGTAGTTAGAAAATTCCCTTATTATAAATGACAAGGTTGAGTGGGGATCTTTATAAGCAGGGCTGAATGGTTAGGATTCAGTTCAGTTCGGGGAACCACAACTACAGAACACCCATTCTGTCAGGCATTGTGCCAGCTGCTGAGAGAGTGCACAGTGAGGAATAAGAAGCTGACTGTTCTAAAGGAGCTCATGCCTGGTGGGGAAAGACAAACAACACAGATCAGACTGTTGATGGATATTCTCCAAAGGTGGCATACCATTGTAGGTCTTGAAATATGGCTGTTTGCACCCCGGCCTTCTTACAAGCAGTTTCCTCTGCCAGGAACGAGTGAACTTAATTTTGGAAGAGATAACTTCCACTTACCAAAGCTCTTCAAGATTTTACTCAAATTTTACCCATGCTGTGAAGCTTTCCTTCACCAATGTAGATCCCCTTCTGTCCCTCAGGCCCTATAATGCACCTTTTTTTTTTTTTTTTTTTTTTCTTTTTTTTTTTTTTTTGAGACGGAGTCTTGCCCTGTCGCCCAGGCTGGAGTGCAGTGGCGCGATCTCGGCTCACTGCAAGCTCCGCCTCCCGGGTTCACGCCATTCTCCTGTCTCAGCCTCCCGAGTAGCTGGGACTACAGGCGCCCGCCACGACGCCCAGCTAATTTTGTTTTGTATTTTTAGTAGAGACAGGGTTTCACCGTGTTAGCCAGGATGGTCTCGATCTCCTGATATCGTGATCCACCCGCCTCGGCCTCCCAAAGTGCTGGGATTACAGGCGTGAGCCACCGCGCCCGGCCTATAATGCACCTTTAATCACTACACTTACCCAGTTAAGTTGCCAATATCACCTTACTAGACTATCACCCCTAAACAGAATGTTTTTTAAGTAATCAGGATTTTTTTTGAAAGTAAGTATTGGTATTACTTATTCTTAAATAATAACATAATGCTAGGTACATAGGTGTTTAGTAAACATTTGCTGACTAATTAGTGGGAAATTTGAAGGATGCTGCTGATGACATATTTGATGGGTAAACACCTAAGTTGAAATTTGCAGTATAAATATGAAGTCATTTACAGGCAGGTAGGTTAAGTATAAAGTGCATTGTAGAGAAAACAAAGAGTTCAAAGATTGGATGACTGAAACACCATGGGGTATTCAGAAGATTGCCTATGATTCAAAATCGCTGGGTGATAATTAGAAATAAACTTTTTTTCACGTGTCTTTTGGCTGCATAAATGTCTTCTTTTGAGAAGTGTCTGTTCATATCCTTCACCCACTTTTTGATGGGGTTGTTTTTTTCTTGTAAATTTGTTTGAGTTCATTGTAGATTCTGGATATTAGCCCTTTGTCAGATGAGTAGATTGCAAAAATGTTCTCCCATTCTGTATGTTGCCTGTTCACTCTGATGGTAGTTTCCTTTACTGTGCAGAAGCTCTTTAGTTTAATTAGATCCTATTTGTCAATTTTGGGTTTTGTTGCCATTGCTTTTGGTGTTTTAGACATGAAGTCCTTGCCCATGCCTATGTCCTGAATGGTATTGTCTAGGTTTTCTTCTAGCGTTTTTATGGTTTTAGGTCTAACATTTAAGTCTTTAATCCATCTTGAATTAATTTTTGTCCATCATCACTGGCCATCAGAGAAATGCAAATCAAAACCACAATGAGATATCATCTCACACCAGTTAGAAAGGTGATCATTAAAAAGTCAGGAAACAACAGGTGCTGGAGAGGATGTGCAGAAATAGGAACACTTTTACACTGTTGGTGGGACTGTAAACTAGTTCAACCATTGTGGAAGTCAGTGTGGCGATTCCTCAGGGATCTAGAACTAGAAATACCATTTGACCCAGCCATCTCATTACTGGGTATATACCCAAAGGATTATAAATCATGCTGCTATAAAGACACATGCACATGTATGTTTATTGCAGCACTATTCACATTAGCAAAGACTTAGAACCCACCCAAATGTCTGACAATGATAGACTGGATCAAGAAAATGTGGCACATATACACCATGGAATACTATGCAGCCATAAAAATTGATGAGTTCATGTCCTTTGTAGGGACATGGATGAAGCTGGAAACCATCATTCTCAGCAAACTATCGCAAGGACAAAAAACCAAACACCGCATGTTCTCACTCGTAGGTGGGAATTGAACAATGAGAACACATGGACACAGGAAGGGGAACATCACACACTGGGGCCTGTTGTGGGGTAGGGGGAGTGGGGAGGGATAGCATTAGGAGATATACTTATGTTAAATGACGAGTTAATGGGTGCAGCACACCAACATGGCACACGTATACATATGTAACACACCTGCACGTTGTGCACATGTACCGTCAAACTTAAAGTATAATAATAAAAAAAAACACCCATCACACAAGTTTACCTATGTAACAAACCTGCACATGTACCCCTGAAGTTTAGATAAAAGTTGAAAAAAAAAATGAAGTAAACAACAATAAAATCGTATCTTTTAAAACTAAAAAAAAAAAGGTAAAAAAAGAAATAAACTTTTAACAAGTCAGGATCAGATCACAAAAAAACTGTTTCATTCTATGGGTTGGATTTTATAGGTCATGGGGAATTATTTGGGTTTAAGCAGTACTTATTAAGAAGTAATAAGATGTGTACTTTTATTCAAAGGCAGAATTTATTTTTTTCCAAATGATATAAATAGCACACATTCATTATGTAAAATTTAAAACATAGAAAAACTATAAAAACAAAAGGTATAGAAAGTACAAAGTTTTAAAGTGTCCTAAAATCCCAACAGCTTGAGATACCACCATTAATTTGATGACTATCTTTTAGTGCATCACATTATATACACTCATAGATGTGAAATGCTCACATATTACATTGTACATAAACTGAATCATATATTCTATTTCTATTGTGTAAACACTTTTTATTTTCTCTTCCTACTTTAACTTACTCATTCTTTTCTTTTTCTAAGTCTCATATAAATAATATTAACATGTGGTTACACATTAATAATCATGTAAATGTGAGATTTTTGCCATTATTTGAGAAAAATTAGTCATATACTTCTTTCTTCATTTAGCTTTTCCCACTTAACAACATATTGTAAAAATTCCTCCAGTTCAACTAGTATAAAGACAACTCAGACTTTTTAATGGCTCTATATCTTATAGTATAAATGTACTACAAATTATTCAACCATTTCCCTATTGATGGGAATTTAATGTGTTTTTAGTTTTTGAAACTAGTAACTATGGTGTAGCAAACTTCCTTGTAAATATATCTTTATTTATCAGTGTTACTTATAGGCTAGATTCTTAACAGAGGGAATTATGTGTTAAATTGTAAGTTCATTTTTAATTTGAATAGATATCGCCAAATTTCTTTTTAGAAATGGTTGCAGTAATTCATATTGTACTAGAAATGTATGAGAGTACCTTTTCCTCTTATGATTGTAGCCTATAGGTATCATTCTTTTCACTTTTTGTGAATCTTATAAGGGATAAATGGATCCTAACATTCCTTTAATTTGCTTTTTCTTCCCCTCACTGCTACTAGAATTGGGCATCATTTTGTATATATATGCATTGGTTATTTGGATTACTCATCTGTCAGTTTCCTATTGTTTGCCTATTATCCTATAGAGTTTTTAATTAATCTGTAAAAGCTCTTCTAAAGCATAGATATTAATATCTTTTGCATTTCAGAATAATTTTCATGACAATTAGAAGATAGACAGAGACTGAACATCACTGGAGGCAAATAAATTGCTTAGAAGACTTTGAAAAAAAAGTCCAAATGAGAGATGAAGAGCACCCAAACCAAGAAACTGGCAATGCTCATGGAGAGCAAGAGGATGTGATATAGAGATCCACATTAGGTGTCTCCTCATCAGAGATTACTCATCTTATAGTCCTTAATCTCTCACACTTCAGCTTAAATCTCAGTTTCCGAAGAAGGTGCATGATACCACTATGAACGCAAAACCATGACTTCAATTGAGAACAGGAGAAAAATCCCCCTTCCATTCCAAGACTTCATGTGTGAATAAGACAAAGACTTTGTACTCTTTGCTGATTTTTTGACAATAGTTATACACAACTGTGACTCTTGCCACTGAAAGATGCCAGTGTCCTCTGAATATCAAATTAAAAATTTATGCACTTTCAGTAGAATTTTTCTGTGAAGTATGTTTTTATTTTAACTTTAAAAATTAGTCACTCATATGTTCTTTTGTTTTAATTCTCTAATAACCAGGGAATTTGATTTCTTAACCATAATGTTCCATTTTGGTATCATGTCAAAGATGACCTTCCTGGGGGAACTAATGTCTAGTCAGTCACAGGTTTCTAGTAAAATCCTGGGCACTCCTTTGGCTAACACATTCTTTGAGCATTGTATTACGTTGGTGTTAAAGTAATTGCGGTTTTTGCAAACACTTTTTTTTTTTTTTTTTTTTGAGACAGAATTTTGCTCTTGTTGCCCAGGTTGGAGTGCAATGGCACGATCTTGTCTCACCACAACCTCTGCCTCCCAGGTTCAAGTGATTCTCCTGCCTCAGCCTCCTGAGTAGCTGGAATTACAGGCATGTGCCACCACGCCCGGTTAAGTTTGTATTTTTAGTAGAGATGGGGTTTCTCCATGTTGGTCAGGCTGATCTCAAACTCCCGACCTCAGGTGATCCGCCCGCCTTGGCCTCCCAAAGTGCTGGGATTACAGACGTGAGCCACCGTGCCCGGCCGCAAATACTTTTAAATGCAAAAACCGCAATTACATTTGCCCCAACCTAATAATTGCATTTCCAGCTTTACTTGATGGTGAAAAGCAGTAACTAGAAGTTGTTACCTCATCTTTCTATGTACTGTGTGATGTATGACTTTACATAGAAAGAGAAGTGTAGGCCGGGCGCGGTGGCTCACGACTGTAATTCCAGCACTTTGGGAGGCCGAGGCGGGCAGATCACGAGGTCGGGAGAACAAGACCATCCTGGCTAACACGGTGAAACCCTGTCTCTACTAAAAATACAAAAAATTAGCTGGGCGTGATGGTGGGCGCCTGTAGTCCCAGCTACTCGGGAGGCTGAGGCAGGAGAATGGCGTGAACCCGGGAGGCGGAGCTTGCAGTGAGGTGAGATCATGCCACTGCACTCCAACCTGGGCAACAGAGCGAGACTCTGTCTCAAAAAAAAAAAAAAAAAAAAAAAAAAAAGAAAGAAAGAGAAGTGTAAAATGGCATTAATACAGATAACATTTAGAAGAAACCCTGTTAAGATCTGGGGACCAGTGGGTACAGTTATATTTGGTGAGCAATGTGTTGGGAATAAATGAGCTTGTTTAAAAAAATTTAAGAACTTTAAGAGAAAGGTGTGTAGAAATTCAAAGAATGATTTACTCACATGCTTTGAAACAAAAGAAATCAGCATGACAAATAACTGGAAAATTTCCAGAAAATAGCCACTTACTGATATACTAACCATATGTACAAATAATTTTATGTAGAGTCTTAAGGGTAAACTTTACTATTATAATTTCAGGCATGATAGATCCCATTATTTATTTTTGTCTTATTTTATTCTGAAAGAAGATTCTGTAATATTCCTAACTACTCCATAAGAAAAGTGCTATTTATTAAAAATTGAAGAATGAGCACAGGGTGGTATGTTGTCTAACATCACCGAGCTAATAAGGAGCAGGGCGAGGGTTACACCTAGGCAGGCTTGCATTAGGCTGTCTGTACTTGTCCACTATATAACAACATCTGACAGTGGTTACACCATTCCTGCTGTGGAGTCTTCTTCCTTCCATTAGCACTTTCCATTGACCATGCAGGCAGGGAGTGCACCAGCAAAGGCATTACATGTCCACCATATGCATGGTGGTAATGTAACTTGAATTTTTCAATGTCATCTGATTTTAAAATAAGATTGTAATTCCCTTCAGAAATTTAGGGAATTTTTAATATGTACATTGTATAGCACTGGCTGCATAGAGGGCCAAACCACAATACTTTACTCAGAGTAGGTGCTCAATAAATATTTGTTAATGATATAACAACAACAACAAAAAGAAATTTAGGGAAGTAGGAAAATTCTATGCAATGGTTACCTCAGTGATATTCAAAGATGATTTTGACACATAGTAGGAATTCAAATGCGTATTAGCTCTTCCTTCCTTATGACTCTTTCCCCAAGTATATTTATAGAGAATTTGGTTATTAACATTTACAATCATGATTTGCTGATTTACCAGTTTCCTTTATATGAATGGATGTGTTCTACCTAACACCCTTTGAGACAGACAACACAAATATCATTCTCCTTACTTTCCTTCAGATGTGGCACAGAGGGACAAGTGTTGTATTCAATGTTCCATAACCTGAAAGTGGTAAACATACATTTAAAACCCATACCTTTTGACTTTAAGGGCATTGATCACCAGTGAAGAGAACAGCCATTAAAAAAAATTTTCCTGTCAAAGTAGACAGAAAAAATTCCACTTTGCAACAGTGCCAACTTAGTGCCAAACGCCACTTGTGCTCTGAAGTTGATCTTTGTTTTATGCAGGATGGCATAAAAAAGAATAACACAAAACCAGTCAAGCTTCATTGAGCACATTTATTGTTCAGTGACAAAGCTGAAATCACTTTGTTCTAACAGTTGACTTTCCACTGAACTCTGAAAAAAGTAAGCAATTACTTGGTTCATGCTCTTTAGCAAAGTGAATGAATGCTTAGTTTATTTTAAGCTTCCAGATTTGATCTCTTGCACTAGGAATGATAATACCCCTAAGCAATTATGGCATTTGTCATTTGTTGCTCTATTGTATATTTCTCTAAGCTCCAGATGAAAAATAAATCTCTTTTGAGTGTTCTATGTATAAACCATTTGGTAATAGCTACAGCAGAAAGATCTGCTCAGGGTTGATGGGGTCTGGCTAACAAAAGTAATTTTAGACTTCCCTTTCCAGTTGTCAGCCTAAAATCATTCACAAAATACAATTTAAGTGGACCAAGGTGGACCAATGTACCCTAGATAAATGATTAACTATGGACAGATATCATCTGATCAACTTCTTGATTCCATTCTTTCCAAGAAACCAAACATTTGCCTGTCATTTGGATTTGAGGAATTTATTGTTTTGTCTTATCAATTTTATGTGATAATAAGTTGTTCTTTGGGGAATAAACCTTAAGTTCCCATCCAAAATTATGGTTAAACATTTTTCTTGTTGCCAATTATTAAATTAGAACTCTCTTTACTCAGTAAATATGCATCATGAATAGTTATCTTTTGAAAAACATCATGGAGGAGACAAAGATGAATTGATAGAGTTAATTCATCTTTTCTTTAATAGAATTTGTAATTTAGTCTTATAAATGAATGTCATAGAATATGGAAAACCAGGACAAAAGAAATAACTCACTTCCCAATAGAAACAAACAGGGAAAGCCTTACTATTAGAGGGAAAAGGGAGGGGAGTGATAGAGTTTCAATTCCTTCCAAAATAGTGAAATTAATAACATCAAGGACTGGAATGGTTGTTACCAAGAACCACAAAGGGAGAGAGAAATGAGTTATTAATCAACAGGCACAAAATTTCAGTTAAATAAGATGAATAAGCTCTGGAGATCTGTCATACAATATTTACTTGGAATCAACGATAATATATTGTACACTTAAAATTTGTTAAGAGGACAAATCTCATATTAAATATCCTTACCACAATTAAAAAACACACTGATTTCTAAATGTACATACAGGTGACATTAAGGTGATTTGTTGTATCGAATTATTCAGCTATAAAGCAGTTAAAAGCTGAGATGTGCCTACCCAAAATGATGGCATTAATTGTGGAACAACTGACCTATAGCTCTTCTCACTATCTGTATTAAAATAACAATATAAATTCCCTAATGAAAAAATGTCATACGTTTTGTAGATAATGGTGTTTTTCTATTATCTATTAGAGAGAAAAAGGACCTACTCCTTCCAAAGTTATATGAAATTAAAGTTAAGATGGAAATAAAAAGGCAAGAAAAAACTTTAGCTTTATCTCCACCAAAATCTGTTGTCTGATTCATCAACAGTCCATTCTTAACAACTCTGAGACTCAACAGTTCTAAGGTACACCTACTGTATCAGCAGTAGTAACTGGTATTTTACTTTGAGGTAATGAAGTTTGGTCTATAACAGAATCCTATGCACAGAGATAGAGGCAGAAGTAAGTTTAATAAGTACTGTAAACTATTTTAGCACATTCCTAAAGGTTTTCTGTAAAAGGTAACAACACTTTTAAGATGAATAAAAGTGAGTTATACCAATTTTCTGTTAGTATTTGTTTAGATTTTCATTTGCTTGAAAAGTCTAGGTTTGTAGTCTGTTGAGCAGGAAATTAGACTACAATTAGGTTAAATAACTTGTAGCTAGCAGGCCTAACTTTGAGAGTTACTTATACAGAAAGAAAACAAAATTTATCTTCCATATAATAGCTCCTTAAATATCTGAGGGGAGCAATTATATTTCTCTAGGCATGATGGGTTTCCTCAACCACTGCTCAAATGACATGAAGTGAAGTTCACTTTACCATTCTCCTACCTTTCAAAAATCATCCTGGTAAGATCTAACCAATTCAAAATAAAGAAATATTATCCCTAATGTCATTCTAGCTATCAGAATATCTAGATATAAAATATCAGGAACAACAGAAGTTAATATGCCTTTAGATCACATTAGTTACTTGGCAAACAAATCTCATTGTTGAGTCACACTGAATTTGAATTCAACTAATCCTGTAATTCTTTCTCATACATGTGCTGCCTCTAAACCAATTTTCTCCATTTGTCTTTGATCCAAGTTGTGCCTTCGGATTGTAGTGCAAGACCTGTAATAATCTGTCAAATTTCATATTGTTAGCTTTCCTTGTTTCATGTCTTCTACTATCCTTTTGGATTCAGATTTTAACATGACTGTATTTGCTGTCTTTTCTGGCTTTTTACTGTTGTCACATTTGCAAAGCGTGCCCCAAGCATTTGCTTCATCTAAGTTATTGATATAAATGTTAAATAGGACAAGTGTAGATATGGTGTCTTGTCATATAATATCTGATCATTGTTTCACAATTATTATCAATTTGAAATAACCAGAATCTTTAGTCATAATAGTTTCAACAGTTAAGAATATAAATTACAGATTTTTAAAGAATGTTTTTAAATTTTTGAGCAGTTTTATATTCACAACAAGATTGACAGGAAGGTACAGAGATTTCTCATATATCCCCTGCCCCTACTCATACATAGCTATTCCCAATATCACCATCCCCCACTAGAATAGTACAACTGATAAACCTGTACTGACACATTATTATCACGAAAAGTTCATAGTTTAACATTAGGATTCACTTTTGATGTTGCACATTTTATAGGTTTGGATAAATAATGATATATATACATGTGTAAATGACTAATATTTTTAAAAATATTCTGACAATATATTATGTGCTATCTTATCTTATGCTTTGATGAATTTCAGTTACACGTTGTCTGCCACTTTTTCCTGATTTATAATTCAGATTATTAATTGATTGAAAGTTGTGGCCCTTTCATTAAAAATGTTTGGTTATGAAGACAGACATAAAAACAAGAAAAATAATATAAACACACTAATTTAAGTTAGCACTTGCATAAAATTTGTTTTAATTTCTTTTCCAGTAGAAACCGCAAGTCTTTGTTAACTGCAACAAATAAATTGCTTTTAGAGTTTAAATTTGTCTTATACATGGACAAAATGAAAGATCTATAAGTTCCTTTTTCAAGGTTGGGTAACAGTTGTGATGAGCAACTATTACCTATTAATATGAGGATTAATGAGCTTATGGTTATTAACGATTGTGTATCTTTTTAATATAATTTACTAATTATAATTATAGCAATAAATTTTATTTTGCTAGTTATAATAGTTTATTTTTATATGATGATAAATATATATATATTTTTCTTAGTTATATAATTTGGATGATCTAGAATATTGGAAATGTTTCTTAATAAATGACTCAGTTCCTGTGTCCAGTGATCCTTCTAACATTCTCTCCTAAAGCTTTAGCTCAAATTACATTAGATCTTATTGTACAATTTAGTTCACCCTATGACTACTTTCAGATAAACACCTTTCAGTATCATATGTTTGTAGTACAGTACATCCTTAGTATCACCTTCACATAAAAAGCTAGTATACTTAAAATTACCATGCAATCATCATTTCCAGTAAGGGTCATCTCACTGATTCTAAACTAGGTCTTGCCTGGTGATTAATCCTAGGTCAATCTTCCAGAATAAGCAACCCAATAAGTAATTTAGAAAGAGGAGCATTTCAACCCTATATTTTATAATGGGCCCCAAAAGAGGAGACAAGAAAAACAGAAAGAATGGAAGGGAAACAGTCAAGTTCCAAAGCAGTGGTTCTCAACTGGGGGCAGTTTTGCTCCTTGGGAGATAATTTTAGTGTCTTAATTTGGTGGGGTGCAACTGTCATCTAGTACGAAAAGGCCACAGATATTACTAAATCTTACAGTGCACAGGACAGCGTTTATTTAGAATTAGCTTTAGATTTTAAAACTAAACTTAAAAAAAATTCTAAGAGAAAGTGTCTTGTATAAAGTGGATCTATTTTATGTGGAAAATCAAAAGACTGCCCATGGAATTATAGTACCAAAAGCCTGACATTCCATTTCTTCTTATACTTGTAAACAGCCTGGTCAGCAGAGATTGCTCTTCATGGTACAATAGCATACTTTTGATGAACCACAAAGAAAGTCATAAACAAATAACAAATACATCCTTCCATAATATCTTAATAATGCAATTAATGCCAGGAAAAACAGTGTAACATGTTTTATAAAACATAATGGATAACCATGATTAAATATTGGGTTGACCACATAATGCACTAAAATGTGTTTATACAACTTGTTTATACATCTTGTTCTTAAGATTTGAACTGTTTTTCTAATATTTACAGATGTTTCTTGAAAAAACATCCAACTTCTAAAGTGTCTACAAAATAAAGTCCTCGAATATATTTGAGAAAGACTTGGAATGCTGCCACAAGAAAAACAAAAGGTTTTACACCACCCCTTCAAATATTTTTTTTTTTTTGAGAAAAAGGAGTTTTGAAGGCCACTGTTTCAATGAATCAATTCTCTCCTCTTCTATCGTATTTAAGTTTATGTCATCTGATTTTGAAAAAAAAATTTAGTGACAACATATTGAATTGCTATAAACAAAACTAAACACGTAACTATGTAAAGTGAATGAATTTTGTAAACATAAATCTTATTTTTTTTAAACATACTTTAATAGAACTATCTCTAAAATAATTTATTTACTGCATATGATTGAACACTTTATGCCTGGAAGGTACTACAGGACCCAAGAGAGATTGAGGGTAAATTGAGGTGACTAAGGCCCAAAATAAGATAAGATCATCTCTTATTTCTTTTATACAAAAGCTGAATGGCTCACCTGTATCTTTCATGTGATACGGAGAATCCGAAGAGTAGCCTGATGCATCATTGGAGTTTTGGGAAGGAAGATTCAATCTTAGAGGAAATCAAAGGAATTCTATTTTATTTCCTCATTCCCTCTGTAGTTTGAGAGAAACATGTAAAATCTATACTGTCTTAAGAAACACCAGAGCTTCTGAAATTGTGTAGTCATATTTCTGTGGTGCTATAGTTTTTACAGTATAAATATTTATATCCTAGTCCAGTGATAAAGGGGATGAAAAACGCATTGTTTAAAGAGAATTAAGAAGTCAGAGTTATGCTGAGAATATACTTTTACACATTCATTCAACTAATATTTGTTGAGAGCATAATATATGCTGTGCAAGTGATACAGAGAGCACCAAGTAAGATGTCAACAACACCTTAATGTTTCCAAGGATTAGAGTGATGATATTAAGGAGACTCTTTGTTCTTTCTCAGATAAATGAATTAGAGTACATGGATTTAAATTTACCCTTAAGGTAAATGTAACTTAAGGATTTACCGTTAAGTTGGGGTGAAGGATCTTTTATATTAAAAGACACTATACCAGTTATGAAGATAATTGTCTCTCAGTCTCAAATCCACTCTTCTCAGCTTTGGGATTGTGGGGCTGGGATTTTTGAAACTGCTTTTCATTTGCTAGACAATCTGTGTAAGGAGCACTAGAGACAGCCTGGGAGGCTAAAGGAGAAATGAGGGACTTTTCCCTGCCAGCTTCATGCTGTCTTGCTCTTTTATTTTTTACAGCTCCTGTGAGCATCACATCAGCCACACTTCTTCACCCTGGCAGCAGCAATTCCTGGTTTTCGTTCTCTAACACATTAAAGAGTCAGCCTGATGGTGCCCCTTAGAGATGCTAGCACCAGCTGGTAGCACTCAGAGGTCTGAGCTCTGCGAGGTTTCTCCACCAAACAACAAAGTTTTAGTAATTCCTACATTTTTCCTTTGTTCCCTAAGGATGGTAGCTTCTTCCTGCAGTTTCCATTTTCATGATACTTTGTTTTACTGTCTGGCTTTCAGTTTTTAAAAGATAGTTCAAAATTATTTACATTAAATTTTTTTGTTGTTAAAATAATTGTTGTGGTTTTTGATTGGATCTTGACTGATCCAGAGATTAAGTACTCGACAAAGGGCATGATGTACATTAAGACTTCCATAATGTTAATCATAATCATGACACTGACAACCCAGCCTGCACTCTGTAATATTCAGGGGCAGAGCACTAAAGTTCTTCTGATAAAATTTTGAAGCCTAGGCAACATAGTGAAATCCTGCCTCTACAGAAATTACAAAAACTTACTGGGCATGCCGGCACATGCCTGCAGTCCCAGCCACTCAGGAGACTGAGGTTGGGGGATTAAGTGAGCCTGGGAGTTCAAGGGTGCAGTGAGTTGTAATTGTGCCATTGCTCCTCAGCTTGGGCAACAGAGTGAGGCTCTATCTCAAAAACAATTTTTTTGTAGTAATTATATGTGGTACATTATTTAAGTGAATATAATTGTCTTAAGTGCATTAGTATTTGTAAAACATTTAGAACAGTGCCTGGCATTTGGAGAAAACTATATAGGTGTGAGTGTGTGTCACACACACAGTATGTCTGTGTGTGTATATATGTATATAGGTAGGTAGGTATATTTACATGTATGTGTGTATATGTTTGTTGTATATGTATTTAGGTATGTGTATGTATATATTTGTTATATAAGATCAAAAAGACAAAATAAAAATAAATGATAATGTATCACTGTTCTTCTGCATGTATGGTGGTACTCTATAAATATTTATAGCAATTTTATATCTGCCACAAGTCTCCCCAAAGTGCATCCAACAACAAATACTCATTTTTACACGTATCTCTTCTTATAGCTATTATAGGAGGAATATTTCTGTAACCAATTGGCAAATTCCATGTTTTTTGTCTTATATCTTCTCTGCTGTCCGTGGTTTACAGTTAGTACCTTTTCCATGCAAAAATGTACTTTCTTCATAAATAATGGCACTTTTTAAATGCTAGCTTGATATACATTTAGTTAACTCATATTCATATTGAACTATTTTTTTTTCTAGAGGGTTCTGAATCCTAAAACATACATCTCTTTCTTCACATCTTGATCTGAAATCAGAATTGGTTGAACTTTAAATATATTTATAGTTTTGTGCCAGATACCATGGAATTCTGAAATCAATGGCTTCTAAGCCATCATATGTTGTATGTATCATGTTCTCCACAACTGTGAATTTTTTCTAGAGTGCCATAAAGTTTAATAATATAAACATTACTGGCAAGTTTATGAACCCCATTGTTTGCTCTCAGTTAGCTATCGATAGGTTTCTCAATTGTTTAGTTACATGAAGAGTTTTTTCCTAATTATCAGACAGATATATATCAATACATCAAATCCTTAGACAATAATCCTGTAGACAAATTTCCATTAATATTAAACAAGTTATAGGTACATATCCTGGTGATCTATTATTTATGTTGGTTTAGAATTTACTAATAAGGTATGTTCTAATTATCCCTATAAGCTCAGACGTTCTACATGTTACTTTAAAATGACAAGTATTGTATGACAAAGACCTTCACAGATGTTTCCTGGATTATTTTAAATCTAAAAAATATTTAAGTTTTCTAGTTGACATTAAAAATAGAATGTAGTATTTCCTTTTCTGAATGAAACTCAAAAGAAATAGTCTTTTCTGGTGGGCTTGGTAAAAATTATCAAAAGTGAGAAAAGATGCCTGGTCCATTTGTAGAAAAATACTAATTTTAGTTATTCACTGAGGCTAGGGCTGTGATACTTAGCTAAAGACCACTTTTTTATATAATTATGTATCACGATCTTGAAAGAACTCCCATTTCTTTTGATTTTTTCATAACTTACTATTTTTTAATATCCTGTAAATTCAAACCAACTTTTTATGTAGAAGTTAACAGAGGAGGAAGTAGAAACCATGAAATTATAACAATGAAATAATCACAATTTTTATAAACAAGGACTGATAACCATGAAACAACTGTGGTTGTATATTTTTTTCACTGATACATAATAGTTATACATATTTTGGAGGTACATGTGATATTTTGATACATGTATACAATGGGTAATGATCAAATCAGAGTAACTAGGATATCAATCACCTCAAACTTTTGTTTCTTACATTGAAAACATTCCAATTCTTCTCTTCTAGCTATTTTGAAATACACATTAACTACAATCACTACTACTGAACACTAAATCTTATTTCTTCTATCTAACTGTATTTTTGTATCTGTTAACTAGTGTGCCTTCATTCACTTCACCCTACCTACTCTTTCCAGCCTCTGGTAACCACCAGTCTACTCTCTATCTTCATGAGATCCATTTTTAGTTCTCTCATATAAGTGGGAACATGGGGTATTTGTGTTTCTGTGCCTGGATTATTTTATTTCACTTAACATGATGTCCTCCCGTTCCATCAATGTCACTGCAAAGCAAACGACAGGATTTTATTCTTTTTTACAGCTGAATAATATTCCATTGTGTATATGTACCATATTTTCTTTATTCATGTATCTGTTGATGAACACAGGTTGATTCCACATCTTGATTTTGTGAATTGTTCTGTACTGAAAATGGGAGTGCAGATATTTCTTCAATATGTAGATTTCCTTTTGGGGGATATACACCCGGCAGTGGAGGCAGTGGAATTGTGGGATCACACAGTAGTTCTATTTGTAATTTTTTGAGGAATCTCCATACTGTTTTTTTTTTTTTTTTTTTTTTTTGACAGAATCTCGCTCTGTTGCCCAGGCTGGAGTGCAGTGGTGTGATCTCAGCTCACTGCAACCTCTGCCTCCTGGGTTCAAGCGATTGTCCTGCCTCAGTCTCCTATGTAGCTGGGATTACAGGTGTCCGCCACTATGCCTGGCTGATTTTTATATTTTTAGTAGAGACAGAATTTCACCATGTTGGCCAGGCTGGTCTCAAACTCCTGACCTCAAGTGATCCCCCCGCCTTGGCCTGCCAAAGTGCTGGGATTACAGGCGTGAGCCACTGTGCCTGACCTATAGTGCTCTTCATTGTAGTTGTCCTAATTTACATTCTCACCAACAGTTTATGAGGGTTCCCCTTTCTCCACATCCTCATCAGCATCTATTATTTATTATTTTTAATAAAAAAGTTTAACTGAGGTAAGATAATGACTGATTATTGCTTTGATTTGCATTTCCCTGATTAGTGACATTAAGCATTTTTTCATAAGCCTGTTGACCATTTGTATGCCTTTTGAGAAATGTCTATTCAGACTTTTTGCCCATCTTTTAGTTGGATAATTTGTGGGTTTTTTGCTATTTTCTTTACACATGCTGTTTATTAGTCCCTTGTCAGACGGGTAGGTTGTAAATATCTTTTCCCATTCTGTTGTTTGTCTTTTCACTCTGTTGTTTCTTGTGTAGTGCAGAAACTTTTTAGCTTGATGTAATCCCATTGGTGTATTTTCCCTCCTGTTGCCTGTGCTTGTGAAGTCGTACACAATGTCTTTGCCTGACCAATATTCTGAAGCATTTCCCCAATGCTTTCTTCTAGTAATTTGAAGGTTTCTGGTCTTAGATATAAGGCTTCAATACATTTTGATTTGATTTTTGCATCTGCTGAGAGATAGGGGTCTAGCTTTATTCTTCTGCACACTGTTATTCAGTTTTCCTAGCACAACTTACTGAAGAGACTGTCATTTCCTCCAATGTAAGTTCTTGACACTTTTGTCAATGAGTTGGCTGTAAATGTGTGGATTTATTTCTGGGTTCTCTATTCTTTTTCACTGGTCTGTGTATCTGCTTTTATGCCAGTAATATGCTGTTTTGATTAGTATGATTTCACAGTATATTTTGAAGTCAGATAGCATGATCCCTCCAGCTTCATTCTTTTGCTCAGGATTGCTTTGGCTCTTGGGGTCTTTTGTGGTTCCATATGAATTTTAGGATTGTTGTTTTCTATTTCTGTGAAAAGTGTCATTGGTATTTTTGATAGGGATTTCATGAAATCTGTAGATCACTTTGGGTATTATTGATATTTTAATAATATTTTTCAAATTCATGGGTATAGGATATCTTTCCTTTTTTTTTTTTGGTGTTCTCTTCAATAATGTTTCATCAGTGTTTTATAGTTCTCCTTGTAGAAATGTTTCACTTCTTTGGTTAAATTAATTCCTAAGTATTTTATATTTTTTGTAGCTATTGTAAATATATTGCTTTCTTGATTTTTCAATTTGTTCACTGTTGGTATACATAAATGTTACTGATTTTTGTGTGTTGATTTTGTATCCTGCAACTTTACTGAATTAATTTATCAGTTTCAATAGTTTTTTGGTGGATTTTAAAGGTTTTTCTAAATATAAAATCATGTTGTTTGTAAGCAAGGATAATATAACTTTTTCCTTTCCAATTTGGATGCCCTTTAATTCTTTCTCCTGCCTTATTGCACTAGCCAAGACTTCCTGTGGTTGTGTTTTAGTGAAGTCTTATGTTCTGTCAGTTTACCATTGGGTGGGTTGTGCTATGCTCCCAAAAGTCCCCAGTTAAAGTCTGCATTGTTTCTGCTAGTATTTCTCTAGTAAGTTTCCCATTTTGCTTTGTTCTTTAACTAGTTAAGCACTTTTTCCATAAGAAAATGAAATGCAGTGTAGGTCCTCTTCCATGTGCTTGAGAGTGGGGGAAAGGAAAAAGGGAGACTGCAGTGAAAAAAAATTCCAGCTGTGTGGCAGAAGAAACTTTTAGGGCACGACGCTTGAGTTGCAGCTAAACTGAAAGACACCAACATCACCCTTCACTGACCTCATAACTTTGCCTGGGGCCAGTCCACTGTAACACATAGATATTGAGTTACATCTTTTTAACATATATTTTATACTTCCTGTGATTCTTGTGCACCAATAATAACCAGAAAAACTATCATGAATCTACTATGTAAAAGGGACTTAAAGTGCTTTCATTCCCTTTGGAGGAAGGAGCAAGGGAAAGAGGACTGAAAGCAAAGAATGACAAAAAAGAACTTAGCAGTTGTTAGTTACACATTAATTGAGTGTTTTAAGGCAAATAGAAAATTTTGGCACTATGACTGAAGTTGATTTATACAACTACTCTGATAAAACTTAGGAAAATCCAGTAAATTTACCAGATAATCTACTGGAATTGAAACCACTCTTCATTATTTACTCTTTGTCCTACTCTGCATGTGTCTGAAAGAGGAAAGCATGTGCTTCAATAAAAATGATTTATGGGTTAGTTATAATGATATCCTAACTCATATAAATAATTTAAAGATATAAAACATCTTTCACATGATATAAAGACAAAATAGTCCTTTTGGATAAGTGGGAGAATATGATATCTAAATAAGCCATTTGCTTTTTAAATCAGATTTTATATGTAAGAAACCACTAGGTGACAGTGTGACTTCAGAACAAAATGAACACACCTTTTCAGAGTTCACAGTAACCTTCAGGTCTGAGAATTTGGCACTAGATCTAAAATGTTAATTTGAAAATTAAACATTTATTTTAGGGGACAACAAAAACTACAATTTTTAGACTTGCTTCCAGATTTTAAAAAAGATTAAAGGGTTAAAATATTTGCTGTTATAGCAGAAACTTATACCAAATTTCTCTCTCCACAGTATGACAGATTTTCAATATGAGATACTTTTCATCATAGAACAGAAAAACCTGTTAACTAGTCTTCATTGTCTAAGATGGCTATTGCTGGTTTCTAGATTTTTCTTCCTCATCAAATTACCACCATTCATGTTAGTTCTTCATTATCTAAATTTTAAAGAAGGAAAGTAGCATTTCCCATCCATATACTTATTTTGAAGAAAACTAGAAAGGACATTATTTTTGTTCAATTATATAGACAGAGTGATTTTGGGGTAATTTTAGCAATTTTCCTCCATTATTAAAAGTTGTCAAATATGTGCCTTAATAGTTAATAAAAGCTTCATGCAGGAGTCCCAGAGACTAGTTGTACTATTCTGCTGGAGTTCTTTCCCCTTCCAGAGCATTTCAGCTGTAGTTTAAATCATGGAAATATTGACAGTGTTAAACTAGTCATACACATGTATAATAAAGAATTTAGCTGGCCTTTGTTCCTGGTTCCTGGGGTGTGACCTGTAAGCCTTTGCAATTTTCCAAGTGATTGAGGTGTCTTTGTTATCATGGTGGACCCTAGGATCACACTGGACAGTTTATGCCAATGAGGTGACTCCTTGTAAGTTCCTCCACAGTTAATACTAACTGTGGTTAGTTATGGGTGACTCAGGATGGGGGACTAAAGTCCAAATATGCAACAGAGGGTTGAGACTTTGAACCATGTGATATCATCCCAACCTCTGGAAAGGGAAAGAAGACTGAAGATTGAGTTCAACCACATGGCCAATGATTTAATCAGTTTTGCCTACATAATGAAACTCCAGTAAAAACCCTGGACACTGAAGCTTAAATGAGCTTCAAACATTGATACATCAGGAGAGCTATGCTTCCTAAGGACATAGAAGCTTTGCATTTGGAAGCCTTCTAGACCTTGCTCTATGTAGCTGGTCCCTTTGGCTGGTGCTGATTTATATCCTTTTGCTATAAAAAAATTGTAGTTATATGTATAGCATTTTCCTGAATTCTGTGATTTATCCTAGCCAATTACTGAACCTGAGGGGGTAGTGAGAACTCCCAAATTTGTAGCTAGCTTGTCAAAAATAAGCATGGTTTGGGGACTCCCAAACTTGTGGCTGGTATCTGAAGTGGGGGTAGTCTCATAGAGGACTATGCCCTTAACCTCAAGTTTGACAAGCTCATCGCAATATGTGAGACAAAAAGCCAGTACTTCAAATTAGTTTAAGACTTCGATAGATATTCAGGTAGTGTCTCAAAATCACCATATAATTCTTCCCCGTATTTTTCTCAAGTATTAGTAACACTTACCTATAAATAGCTATTTTTATTAAACATTGAGTCAATTCTATTTCTCCAAAAATAGTAATGTATTCTATGACTTATATATATAAATGTTGATTTGAAGATTATCACCCTCTTTGGTAAAAATAGATTCTTACGGGAGGAGAGCAGATTGTAGCATCTTTCTTTTCTAGTCTAAGCTACTCATTTTCCTATTGTGTCCTCAGGGAAAGTGTAACCCAGAGTGGCAGCACACTGAGAGAAATAAGGTATCTTAAGTCAGTGCTGTATATTAGTTCTTTTCCCAGTGTGCAGAGGAAACCCATCATAACCTGAGAGCAATGGCAAGGTTAAATTGCCATTTTTAGGCTCTACAAACTCTGAGTATAGTGGATATTTTACATTTTTTTTGAACCAACATCAAATTGATCCCCCTCCTCCTATTAGCATCTTGATTTCTCTATTACAGGGGGGTTTCCCCAATGGAGGTAGTCTTGATGGGCAGGGGTTGGGGGGCAGCATTTATCTTCATTTTGCCATGATGCAATGTGCACACATATATGAGTTAAGGTCTGCCAATTGAGAGCACTGATTATTCAACAGGTGACATATGGTAATGGGGATAATTAAAAGTCAGTTAGTTTTATAAAGACCAAACTGTTTCTCTCTCTCAGATCCTCTGATTTACTCAAATCTTTTCAATAAACTTAATTATTTCTCTTAGGTAGGCAGTCAGATTTTGTTGCCTACAATCAAGAATCCTAACTCACTAGGTCTTCAAAAAGTGACACATAATTGGGTTTAAAGGTAATAAAATTCTCTAAAAGAGAACATATTCTGCTAGTAATAACCCTAAACAGAATTATGCTTATAAAGACCAAGTTGGAGGTAGGGAGAATTAAAGGATATTAGGAAAGTAAGGAGTAGTTCAGACATTTAGAAAATACCTAAATGGCCTCAACAATAATCCAACTCATGGCATGGCATGGAAAAGAGGCAGAAATGACACAAGATTCAAAGAATGAGGATAGAATAGTGAGAGGAATGTTACAATGATTAGATTCTATGATATTTCAGCCTGAAGAAGAAAAAGGGTTAAATCTAAATATGTACATTATTTTATAGTTTAAAAAATAGTTACTAAAGATTTAAGACATGTCTACCACTATAAAATTGCCTTTCTTCTCTCTTAAAAATAGATGAGGTTAGAAATAAGAAATCACTTTCTTTAAAAAAAAAGTATTTTATTTGGAAAGAAAGGGAGAGTAGTTGACATTTCCTCTGGAAGGTAAACAATATTTTTTCATTATGATTTACATATATTAACCTAAGATAGGAAACGCTAGGTATTCTGAATTCTGTATAACAAGCCAACATTGTTATAACAAAAATTCTCTCAAAGGAACCTCTATTGCATGGAACATTGCCACTTAACATGTGCTCCAAGGAACAGTGGAATTAGTCTTGGGTCTTGTTAGAAATGCAGAATCTCAGGCCTTATTCCAGATCTACTGACTCAGAATCTGTATTTTAACAACATTTGCAAGTGATTTATATGAGCAATGTTAGCACAGAACACAAAGCAAATACTTTACTGAGTCCAAATCTCCTGGTTCCTAAGCTACTCCTTGCAAGTCAATAAGTCACCTTTGGAACATGAATTAATTACTTAGTTCACTAGCATTTATTTAATGTAGTGAAGATCTGCGCTGAAAGAATTAATTAAACTGACAAATGGTATTCCAGGTTGAAATTATGTGGTCATTTGAATTAAACTTCAGCCTTAAGTCTAGACAATTAAAATACTTTTAGCAAAGTTAACCATGTGATCATGATACACAAAAACAATACAAACAGAATGACTTAATTTTAAACATAATGGCTATATTTAGCCAATGGAAGTGAAGTGATACAGGACAGAAACTTTTTTAAATGATATTTTAAATAATTTTAATTTGAAAACTTTAATTTTTTGGAACTTTGGGTTCCAGGACTGCCCACAGATACTCAAATTCTCAAATGCTCAAGTCCCATAAGGGACTTCGTATAGTATTGGCATATAAAATGGTGTAGTATTTGCATATAATCTACAAACATCGTCCTCTATAGTTTAAATTATCTCTCAATTACTTATAATATCTAATACAATGTAGGTGCTATGTAAGTAGCTGTTATACTACATTGTTTAGGAAACAATGAGAAGAAAAAAAGTCTGTGCCTCTTCAGTACAAACACAAACATCTATTATTTTTCTAGTATTTTTGGTCCAGGGTTGGTTGAATCCATGGATGTGGGATCCATGGAAACAAAGAGCTGACTCTCTCTCTATATATGTGGGTATGTATATGTGTATATATATATATATACACATATACATACCCACATATATATATAGACACACACATATACATATATACACATATATGAATGAGAGAGAGAGAAAGTTGACTGTTGAACAATGTAGGGTTTAGGGGTGCCAACTCCTGTGCAATTGAAAATCCTCATATACCTTTTGACTCCCCAAAAACTGAACTACCAATAGCCTACTGTTGACTGAAGCCTTATCAATAACATAAACAGTAAATTAATATATATTTTGAATGTTATATACTGTATTCTTACAATAACATAAGCTAGAGAAAATAAAATATTATTAAGAAAATCATAAGGAAGAGAAAACATGTTTACTATTCATTAAATGGAAGTAGGTCCTCATATAGGTCTTCATCTTCACTGTCTTCATGTTGAGTAGTAAACTGAGGAAAAGGAGGAAGGGGAGGGGTTGCTCTTGCTTTCTCAGGGATGGCAGAGGCAGAAGAGGCAAGAGGAGGTGGAAGGAGAGGCAAGCTTAGGAGTAACTTTTGGTGAAAAAATCTGCACATAAGTATACCTTCAAAGTTCAAACCTATGTTGTTCAAGGGTCAACTATATATTTATCAGACTCCAAAATTCATGCCTTTGTATAATCCCCTTCTACATTCTATGTACAATGCAATACAGCAGAAGTGATGAACTTCCAAGACTGGGTAATTAAAAACATTGATACCTCTGCCATGTTCTCACATATCACTTGCTCTGGAGTAGGCACCATGAAGTGAAAACACTCAAGCATCCCCATGGAGAGGTCTATGTAGTGAGGAACTGAGGCCTCCTGTTAACTGCCAGTGTCAACTTGCCAGCCACTTGGGTAAGCCATCTTAAAAGTAGATGGCCTCAGCTGATAATCTGACTACAACCTCATGTGATACCCTGAGACAGAACCACTTAGCTAAGCCACTGCTTCTTGACCCATAGACACTGAATAAATGTTTATTATTTTTTGAAGTAACTTGTTTTGCAGCAATGTTAGACATATAGATTTGATCAGAAATTGGTATTGCATTATAACACATAAGCACATTCTATAATACAAGTTTTTAAATAACTGTCCTTAATAAGTAGATAGGTTTTAGACATCTAATATAGCAATTTATTTCCAGCAAGGCATCACTTAAGCCATTCAAGACAAATTAAAACAATTTCTCTGAAGGTTTAGGAAGATATGTTCTAGAAGCTGCTGTGAAGATCTTCATAAAAATATTTGGTCTACCATGTGTGATCATAAAACAGAATTATTTTTTATGTAAAATGTTGAAAAATAGCCTTAGGGCAAAAAATTGAGTGTGGGCTCAAATTCTCAATTCTCTAAGTTTATCTTTTTTGGATGATTTATTTTAACAAATTGCACGCATGTTCACTTGATTGTTTCTCTCAAACTAGTTTAGTATAAATAATAGTTATCATATAATGAAGAAAGACATCTTTCTAATAAACAAAATATTTGAGGTTGACCAAAAACTAAAGTAAGTGTATGTATGCAGCCTACCTATTTATGGGTTTAGGCTAACTAAATCATAGGCTTCTGGAGCCTCGGGTTCTGTCTGATGGTGTTATGAGGAAGGTGTGGGAAGTGGCCTCTTTCTTTATGGGTTGGGAGAAAGTAATTCACTCTTCCTGACAGAAGCTAGAGCCTGATAAAACTCATTTGTGTCCCTCAAAGTCAACAAGGCAGCCCCAAAGTCTATTGGAGTTAATCTGACAGAGACTAATTCTACAGGCCAATACAAGTTGCTGACAATCTCACATAACGTGTAGGCATTATCATAATATACTGGAGGGAAGAAAATTATCATATGAACTCAATAACAGAAATAGATGGAACCATACAAGTACAGTCCCAGTGTGGACCTTGAGTCCTTTTTGATTGATAATGAATAACAGCTGCAATTAATAACAGTGGCCTTCACATTAGGAAGAGTCATTTCCAACCAGTATGGGATTAAAAGAGAACAGAATTCCCAGAAGATGAATAGTAACTAGATAAGGAAAGGAGAGAAATCTAGGACAGGACTGAGGCAATTCTCTTAGTCACATTCAACAAAAGTTTCCTCAATTCTTAGTGAAGAACAATAGGAAGTTAAAACCAGAACTCTAATATTTTTCATCTATAGTTTACATGTATAACTTGTTCAAGTTCACTATCTACTAAAGTATATAGATATCAATTGGTCGGTCTGTGGATTCTCTAATTTCTTCATTTTCTTAAGTTTTAAGAGCCCTTTAGCTTAGAAGGCAATATGTTGCCCCAAGATTTGGGCCCTCAGAGTGCAGAGGAGTATGGTCTACATTTTGGTGTCTATCTGCATGTTTTGGAATTAAATATCACAATGGCACAGTGAAAATACATGAGTTCAATAAAATTGTAATCATCCAGATTATGTAAATATATTTTTTTCTGTTAGAGCTGAACACATAATTGAAGGAAATGACAACATTTTAGATGATTAATTGTCCAGGTTATTTTCTAAATTCATGATATAATGTTTTCCTGTCAGAAGGGATAGTGTATAACATTTTTTCTGTATTCTAGCCCATGAAAATGATGTACAAATTTTAGTGTAATAATGAGTGCATTCACCTCTATGTGTACATCATTTTAGGAAGACAACCACTGCAATGGGATTATTGTTGCCCTTCAGAGTTACACACATAGTAATTTGTTCTTGTTTTGTAAACTGAGGAGAAAATCTGATTCTGGGAGTTTGTTGTTTGATGAAAGGTAGCAGCTACCTTTAGAGAATTTCCAAAGGAGAGGCTCATTTTTCATACTTGCTATGTTTATGTCCATGATCCTTTTCTTCCAAGGATATAACTTCCCAGTCAATGCAATGAGATGTCTTCATCCCTTAAGGCAACCCAGTTACGATCTTTGTCGTCTATTCTTACTGAATCTATAAGCTGTGTTCCAACAGTCTAGAAGCTGTTTTGTTTTGTCCTTCTGGTTCTATAGCAGATTTGCCATGAATCTTCAGAGCAAATTTTTCCTTTCTGCTTCTGTTTTCACAAATGCGAAGTGGAGATGATGTTTTCATCCTTTTCCCCTCTCAGCAGGATGTAGCTGGAAAAGATCTGTGAGCTTCTTGGGAAAACATGTCACATAAATTTCAGATATTATTTTATTTTTCACTAGGTTAATTCTTGTTTAAGGGAAAAAGGCAGGGGCATGAGGCAAATAAGAGGGCTTCAAGAGTATTTGGTAAGTCCTGATCTTTAAGGCTTTAGTAGGAATAAATACAAATACTCAGCAAGGGCACTAGTAACTCACCAGAAGAACTGTTTGCAGGGCATATACTGCAGTCACATGTTTAAGCCCAGGAATCTAGAGGGCAAATGTGTGAATATAAGAGATGAAAAAGATGTCAATCTAATAAAATAGCTAATGAAAGAGAAAATAGATTTCTAAGAGCTAAGGGCAACTTAAAATATTATATCTTTATTTCTGGGAAGCCTGATTATTAATAGTCACCAAGCTCTTATCCAAGGTTTTTGTCTAAGAGCTTAGACAGAAGTAGTTGCATGTTACTCTTCTATCAAATCGGTTGGAATGAGACATTTTCAAGATCTGCTTTTCATTGAGTTTTGAGGAAGGTTATATTCTTTCTTCTATCCTATATATTGCAACCATCTTCTCCTTTTCATTTTAACTCCTATAGCTAAGGCTTGTACCTCTTCACAATTTGTATTACTAATTCAACATTCTGCCACTCCAATCCATTTGACACATTGTCACCAGACTAATATTCTGATAATATATTCCCAATATCATGGCTCTTCTGTTCAATTCTGTCAGTGATTTCTCTTTTTTTAACCAAATAAAGCATAATTTCCTTGTCTGAGTATGTAAATCCCACTGGTTTGTTTCTAACTTACCTCTTCATCTCCCACATATTTCCAATATCATATCTAAGATCCAGCCATTCTAGGTTGCTACCCCATGTTCTGATTAGGCTTGCATGGTACTCTGGACTTTGCATATGCCCTCCTTTTAGACTAGCATGTTTCTTTGATCCTTTTAAAAAAAAAAAAATTAAGAAAACCCATTGGTGGAGTTTCAAACATGTCTCATCCCATCTCCACAATAACTTCCCTGGCCCGCCCATATGAAAATAAGCCCTCCCATACAACATTTATGTACAACATTTATATATTCCTTTCCATACAATTACTTAGATTATAATTTATTCATTTATTAAATTTTCTCATAATTTAGTCATTCATAAAACATTTACTGAGCTTATGTTACATGCCAACCTCTAATTGGGAGTTGGGATATAGAGATATAAAATGCAATAATTGCTCTTCCTGGGAAACTCACATACCATTGATAACATAAATATGTAAGCAGTTACAGTGTACTGTGAAAATTACGGCCAAAAAAAGTGATATATCAAGTGCAATGTAAGCAGAGTGGAAGGAATGCTGAAGACTATTTAAGGAAATAGCAATTGAATCTAATGAAAACAATAATATTAAAATAATATTATTAATAAGGTCAAATACCATAGTATGCTTGTAGGAGACCAGAATATGCCACCCCAAAATCTGAAGGATTGTTGAGCCAAAGGCAATTAAGAATAAGCTGATACAGAAAAGCTCTCTGCCCTCCTTTCATTTGCCTAAAAACAGGACATAGAATTATAAAGACAAAATGTATCCTGTTTTTCACCCCTCTTCTACCAGGGAAAACTTCCAAGTAAGAGTCTATGGAAGTTGAAGAAAAGATTATTATTTGTCCCCTGTAGAATTTAGTGCAGTAAAATTATCTCAACTGCAATTATTATCCCCACTTACAGATGTGGGTACTGGGGCTGAGAGAAAAGTTGTTATTTGGCCATGGTCACATAGCTGGTAATTAGCATAGCCGGGATAACACCCAGCTCTGCTGGACAGAAAAGTGTCAGAGCATCAGAATAGAAAGGGGTAAGGGAGTGTTAAGTGGAGAGAGAGCTTCTTTCCTTTATTAAAGAGCAAATTATTTTATTTTGGAGACCAAGTCTTATATAAAGTTGGTTCTCACGTATTGCTTATAGAGTAGTGCCTTAAACAAAAATTCTAAAAAGATTCTATTTATTATTATCTTAAAGTAAACATTGTAGGATGAAAGAAAGTCTAGATTATTCCAGGTTAAAATAATTGGAATTTTAGGCAACTTAGTAAGTTTCCTTTTCCTATGCAGGTTGGAACAAAGTGGAGCTAGAGATAAATGTCAAGAGATATCAAATTATTACCTTTATTAATCATAAAGGCTGGAAGTCAGTTGACCAAATGGCCTAAAAGAAACTTGACTATCTTATCATAGGCAGTTCTAGAGAAAAGCAGTCCTCACCTGCAGGGGCACAGCCTTTACCTCTAGCCTGCTTTGCCTGAGCACATACTGGCTCCTGATATAAGGGAGGGAAATACCAGCAAGTCCTGCTCCCAAACTCACCAATCAGTTAGATCCTTCTCCTCCCAAGGGAATGAGCAAGTGAAGCAGAAAAAGACAAAGAGTGTTATTCAAATGGGATGCCTCTGCATGGAAACACATGGAAAAGGCAAGAGATTTTATCCCAGTGAACACAGCTTGCTTTAGTTATGATTTTTCTCATGCAGTGCTACACACATGGAAATAAAAATGTGGTAAAAGTAGACTAAACTAGGAGTTTAAAAACTTGGCTTCTACAGAAAATCAAATACCACATGTTCTCACTTATAGGTAGGAGCTAAATGATGAGAACACATGGACACATAGAGGGAAACAACCCCCACTGGGGCCTATTGGAGGATGGAGTGTGGGAGGAGAGAAAGGATCAGGAAAAATAACTAATGGGTACTAGGCTTAATACCTGGGTGATGAAATAATCTATACAACAAACTCCCGTGTTATAAGTTTACCTATGCAGAAAACTTGCACATGTATCCTGAACATAAAAGTGAAAAAACAAAACCTTCTAACTAAAACACTACCACTAATAAGTTTTGTGGCCTTGAAAAAAAACCACCTGGGCATGTTTCCTCATCTCTATAAT
Organism: Pongo abelii; assembly: GCF_028885655.2. NCBI lineage: Eukaryota > Metazoa > Chordata > Mammalia > Primates > Hominidae > Pongo > Pongo abelii. The sequence goes on along the minus strand of NC_071989.2, from coordinate 94,435,818 downwards.
TAGAATATTGGGCTAAATTATTTTTTTCAGCCCTAAAATTTGGTAGCCTATGAGACAGCTCTCTTCAACTCTACTGTTCGCTGTGGCATTAAAAGTTTTGACAGTTTCAATCATTAAATGTTGAACTTTCACTTGAAGGTGTTATTGGAATTTTGTGAGGCTTGTGGTTTGAATTCAAGGAGGAAGTGGAGCTTAGAAAACTGCAACAAAGCCACTAAACTCTAAAGCTACTCAGGATCTTTGCCTTCTAAGAAATCACCAAGAGATTAATTTTGAGCAGCATAGAATTCCTCAGATGTGTACACTTTGCTCTATTCAGTTTTGTTTCGCTGTTCCAAAAACTTTTTTAACATGGCTCTTATACTCAAGTTATACTTTGTCACAAGAGGTAAAGTATAAAATCTCGGACATAGTTGGATTACAGATTTAAACCCAAAAGGTAGAACCAAAAATATCCTATACTTTCTGATGCATAAGGAATGGAATGGCATAACTATTCATCATGGGATTTTATGAGTCTGTATCTTATTAGTGAACATATATTGGAATTATTCTGGAAGAGAAAACTCCTTGTAGAGTAATATTATAAGTAAACAATGTTTTACATATTATTAAAATAGCTAAGTGATTAATTAATTGATTATAATACATACATAAAATGCTATTAGTTAATTTGGTACAGTCCGAGGTTTTTCAGTGTGTATTTAGCCCTGTTTTCCAATTCCCTATCCTTCCCAATATACTGTAAGCCTCTGAAATAACAGAAACTGAAGGATTAAGAGAATGATCCATTACTTTGTTAGTAAAGATATATTTAAGGACTAAGAAAATGGAAAAAAAAAAACCAAAGGCAGTGAGCATATTATAAAACTTGTGGAGTTTTCTAAGCATAATCAGATAAAAAGTACTTAACATTCACAAATATCCCTCTTCTCTTTCACACTGTTTTAAAAATTCCAACTTTCAATACCTCTAAGGAAACTGAATTTAATATTTAAATTTTAGGAGTGGAAGTGACCTCTCCCCCAAACGTTTTCTTTCAAAGATCATGAGACAGATTCTTAGAGAGGTTGATTAAATTGTCAAGACCATAGAGACCATGCACAGTGGAGCCAAGAGGAGCATCAGGTTTCTAATTTATTGTTCTTTTTGATATTTTGTGCTTTTATTCCTTTAATAAATTAGTAGAGGTAGGGTTTCCACCTCTCCTTCAACATGGTCCGTGTATTGAGTTTAATTCTGGCCTCCCAGTTAATCATCTCAGAAAAGCCTCCCCTCCTCCTCACCTCATTTGAAAGTCAAAACAAGAATAATCTAGGGAAAAGGACCTTCTACCTTGCTTTTCTGTACATTCTCCCCTCTCATTGTTTCCTCCAGCTTCCCTACATTGCCTGGGCTGATTGCACAGTATTTTTATACCTAGGATAAGATCATTTTCCCCATTTTGCAGAACGCTAATACAAAAAACAGGTTATGCTTTCCTTGTCTTCTTTTCATGATTCTTTTCTTTCCTTCCTTTCCTCCCTCCTTTGTTTTCTCCTTCTTAGGTCCCAGACAAGATGGATGTCTTTGTTTCTCAGTCCATTGTCCTGAAAATAAAATCTACGCTAAGGCCAGAGTGCTCTTTTTAAACCACAGACCTAGTTGTAGACACTGAGCATATTGAGAAATAACCCCCTAAAGTTTTCTATTTCTCATTAAGTTTTAAAAGCCTTACTGACTACGTGTGCTCATTACATTGAGTTGTAAATGATGTTTTAAGAGAATGATTCCAGCCCACTCAGTGCATAAAGAGAATACAAACAAGCATTTTGCAATTGCTTTTCCAAGGTGATACATGCTATAATATTGAGCAGAGTTACTGCTATGAAAGCCTGAAATCCCAGAAGTCTCAAACCACTGAAAAACAAACATGAAATGAAAATATATAATTTGTTCCATGTTGACTCTCTTGCCTCCCACCAACTTATTAAATATAGGTAAAAGCTTTCTTCTCTAAGATAAAGTACTACATGAGGAACTCTGACTTCTTATCCCCTCTTCTAAATTACTTTTCTTTGTTTCTGGTTTGTTTTAACTCTTTGCTATTACTGAAAGCCTTGGCTGTAGTTAATGCTGGCAATTAAGTAAAGAGGACAGATGTCAACAATGGGGGACCTTTTACTTTGCTTCTCTATACCTTCTTTCCTTTCAACTTTCTCTTCAGCTTTCCTGGTATTGCCCGGGCTGACTGTTCAGTATTTTTATACCTAGGATAAGATCATTTTCCCCATTTAGATAAATGCACAAATGAAAACCATATTATGCTTCTCCCAGGCAAACTGAGCTCACTTTATGCTGCCATTTATAATGAATACTATTATAGATTTTTTTTCGAGAATATTGCAGTGGTGTTTGCGTGACTGAAAGGTTGACTGCCTTAATAGTCGTGATTGTAGTTGTCTATTTTTATAGTCTTCTGAACAGGGAATCTACCATATCAAAGGGCCTTAATCTATCACCAACGACTCTGTTGAACGTGTTCCTCAAAGTTGGAAACTATCTTCTGAAAACCTACTACCAAAAAGAGAAATGCATTTTTGCTGAGGCAAAGAAACCCAACAACAACAAAAAACAGATACAAGCATCATTAAGCAGTCTTTGTGCTTAACTTGATGCAGTGAGATGAGCAGCATAAATACCATCCTGAATAGCTTAACCCCCCAGCATTAGGGAAGTGTTAGTCTATTTAGTTTCGCTATAAAGGAATACCTTAGGCTGGGTAATTTATGAAGAAAAAAGATTTATTTGACTCATGATTCTGCTGGCTGGAAGACTGGGCATCTGGTGAAAGCCTCGGGCTGCTTCCACTCATGGCGGAAAGTGAAGGGGAGCCAGTGTGTGCAGAGCTCACGTGGTGAGAGAAGAAGCAAAAAAGAGATAGGGGAGGTGCCAGACTCTTTTTAACAACCAGCTCTCATGGGAATTAATAGAGCGAGAACTCACTACCATGAGGACAGCACCAAGCCACTCATAAGGGATCCACCCCCATGGCCCAACCACCTCCCAACCCAAAAAATTATGCTGTTTTCTCCTGTGCCCAGAGAGTTGTGATCTTTATTCTGCTTCCTCCTTTTTTTTCAGGGCTGGAGCTAGAAGTGGAGGCAAGAAGAAGGAGCCATATGCTACTACCCCTTACGTTACCTCTTATCTTCTGGAGTTAAGTTGCCGAACATGGTCAGAGTTCTCACGTTAAAACTTGCAAATTTGACCCCTTGCCTTTGGGTGTTCCTTTGTACTACTACAATATTAGATTGTTGCCCATGGTTTCTAGATAAACTGCTAAACAAAGTAATAGTGGAAAGTAGGCAGTATAGCACATCGAAATCAGATTGCCTGCCTTAGAACTCCTGCTTTGGCAGCTACTACTAGCTGTGTGTATTTGGACAAAAATGTATCTCACATGGTTGTTGTGAAAATCAAATGAGATAATACATGAAAAGGACTGATAAAGATGTTTGAAACAGTATCCAGTTAGAGGACATCATGGAAGAGGAAAACTCATTTATGACAAAGAAGATTAAGCACCTAGAAATAAACTCAAGAAATGTACAAATCATACGTGAATAAAACTTCATACTTCTCTGGACACAAGGAGGGGAACATCACACACCAAAGCCTGTTAGGGGGTGAGGGGCTAGGTGAGGGAGAGCATTAGGAGAAATACCTAATGTAGGTGATGGGTTGATGGGTGCAGCAAACCACCATGGCATGTGTATACCTCTGTAACAAAACTGCACGTTCTGCACATGTACCCCAGAACTTAAAGTATTAAAAAAAAAAAGCTTTATACTTCTCTTGAAAGACACAAAGACTTGAACAAATGGAAAGATACTCTGGTTTTTGGATGTGCTGACTCAATATCCTAAAGTGAATTATTCTAAGTTAATTTATGAATTGTGCAAAATCCAATACAAATACCAAAAAACTTTATTTTGGAGTTAGATAAGTTTATGCAAAAATCCCATAAAGAAAAGCAAACATTCAAAAATAGCCAGGAAAAATGTAAAAATAAATAAAAACTGCAACGGAGGAATTAGCATTGTCAGACGTTAAAACATACCATAAGTCTATAATTCAAATAGTATTGTATTATCCCATGAACAGACAGATACACCGGTAGAAAAATAATAGGAAAGCCCAGAAATATACTCAAGTACATATACAAATTTAGTATATGATAAAGTGGCATCTCAAATCACAGAGACAAAAGTGAACTTTTAAATAAACAATGCTGTAACTAGTGGGTAGCCATTTGGAAAAAAATAAATATGGTTAGACCCATACTTCAAACCATTGAAAGACTAAATTCCAAATTAGGGATTTAAACGTTAAAAAATTAAGACATACAAATATTGGAAGAAAACATGGGTGAATTCGTATTTAACCTTGGAGTAGCAAAAGACTTTTAAACTCTGACTCAAAACTCACATGCAATAAAAGAAAGGTTGATAAATTTGACTTCATAAAAATAAAAATTTGTTGCATGATAGAAAAAATACCATAAATAAAGCCGAAAGAGATAAATTGGGAGAAAATATTTACAACATGTAACACAGACAAAGAGGTAATATCCCTGATACATTAAGAAAAAAACTATTTTTTAAATTGAGGAAAGGACTAAAATGTAATAGAAAAAGGAGGACAAACAAACAGATAATTCACAAATATATATTTTATGTAAATAGTCATTAAACAGATGAAAGATATTCACATTTATAAAGTAGTACATATTGAAACAACACTAAAGTACCTCTTATCACCTGTAAGAATACCAAAAATTGAAAAGCATAACATGTTTATTAGCAAGGCGTTGAGAAAATACGTATTTTTTCATATATCACTTGTGAGAACACAAACTTGTACCAGTCTTCCGGAGAGAAATCTGGTAATAACAAAGCTATATATGCACTTATCTTTTGACCTAACAATCTCATTTTAAGAGTCCACTTCAAGGAATATAAAAAATGTATATGCGTAAGGTTATTCATTGCAGGATTGTTTGTAGTTGCAAAGTACTATAGACAACTTAAATGCCCAAACCTTGGAGAGTGGCTAAATAAGGTATCATACATTCAGAAAATTGAGTAGGATACAGCTACAAAAAAGAATTAGGACTATTTCTATGAACTGACGTGTAGTTATTCCTAGGATTTTACTCAGTAAAAAAAAAAAAAAAAAAAATGTGAGGTGCAAAAGGATTTGTAGTAAGTATTTTCTGTAAGAAAAATAAAACCAGGGGTCCATATGAAAATATACGTGTATTTCCTTATTTGTGCAAAAAGAAAATACAGGATGAATAAACCAGAAGCTAACAGATTAGTTAAATAGAGGACATAGGTGGGACTATGGTAAAAAGAAAGAGTAAGGAGTATATGGTTGAGGAGATGACAAGGATTGATACATCTCTAAGTACAACTTTCCGAAAAACTGACTTTTTCAACCATGTTAATTTTCTACATGCTCAAAAATAAAACAAAATTCACCATGATGAGGGTGGAATCCAAAATAAAATAGAAACATAACAAATGAACCCAACTCTATTACAAATGAATAAAATAACCACAGTGAAGGGGGTTGGGAACAAAAAAAACTAATCCAAGTAACTTTGGAAAACAGTATTTTGACTCTACGTGGTAAAACAGAAGATCTTTATACAAATACTGTACTCTACTTAGTAAATTTGTTTTTCACACAAGTATGGATTAGCAAATTTGAAATTATTTGTATTCTAGAATTGAGAAAATGAATATATTCCAGATAATGAGAAATAAGTTTTTTTCTCCCTTGAAGAAAGGAATTTCCACTAGGGAAACGGAAAAGGCTAGACTGAACCCTGTAGTGTTGAGAGGTGACAGCGTGCTGGCAGTCCTCACAGCCCTCACTCGCTCTCGGCGCCTCCTCTGCCTGGGCTCCCACTTTGGCGGCACTTGAGGAGCCCTTCAGCCCACCGTTGCACTGTGGGAGCCCCTTTGTGGGCTGGCCAAGGCCGGAGCCCACTCCCTCAGCTTGCAGGGAGGTGTGGAGGGAGAGGCGCGAGCGGGAACCGGGCTGCATGCGGCGCTTGCGGGCCGCGCCAGCCCACCAGCGCTGAGCTGGATTTCTCGCCGAACCTTAGCTGCCTTCCCGCGGGGCAGGCCTGGGGACTGCAGCCGGCCATGCCTGAGCCTTCCCCCACCTCCGTGGGTTCCTGCGCAGCCCGAGCCTCCCCGACGAATGCCGCCCCCTGCTCCACGGCGCCCAGTCCCATTCGACCACCCAAGGGCTGAGGAGTGCGAGCGCATGGCGCGGGACTGGCAGGCAGCTCCACCTGCAGCCCCAGTGCAGGATCCACCGGGTGAAGCCAGCTGGGCTCCTGAGTCTGGTGGGGAAGTGGAGAGTCTTTATGTCTAGCTCAGGGGTTGTAAACACACCAATCAGCACCCTGTGTCTAGCTCAGGGTTTGTGAGCCCACCAATCCACACTCTATATCTAGCTGCTCTGGTGGGGCCATGGAGAACCTGTGTGTGGAAACTCTGTATCTAACTAATCTGATGAGGATGTGGAGAACCTTTATGTCTAGCTCAGGGATTGTAAATGCACCAATCAGCACCCTGTCAAAACAGGCCACTCGGCTCTACCAATCAGCAGGATGTGGGTGGGGCCAGATAAGAGAATAAAAGCAGGCTGCCCGAGCCAGCATTGACTACCTGCTTAGGTCCCCTTCCACACTGTGGAAGCTTTGTTCTTTGGCTCTTTGCAGTAAATCTTGCTACTGCTCACTCTTTGGGTCCACACTGCTTTTATGAGCTGTAACACTCTCGGTGAAGATCTGCAGCTTCACTCCTGAAGCCAGCGAGCCCACGAGCCCACCGGGAGGAATGAACAACTCCAGAGTGCCGTCTTAAGAGCTGTAACACTCACCGCGAAGGTTTGCAGCTCCACTCCTGAGCCAGAGAGACCACGAACCCACCAGAAGGAAGAAACTCCGAACACATCTGAACATCAGAAGGAACAAACTCCAGACGCGCCACCTTAAGAGCTGTAACACTCACCGCGAGGGCCCGCGGCTTCATTCTTTAAGTCAGTGAGACCAAGAACCCACCAATTCCAGACACAGTGTCAGATTAGAATCACAACTCATGGGTTCTAGTATTTACACAGACAGATGAAGAAGTATGTGTTGAATACATATATATTTTTTAGTGCTTTCCTCTGAAATGGCCTAGATGCAATAACACAGCATTGGCAATGAACACACCTAGCTTCCAGATCTTGGTATCAAACATCATTCTCTAACAAAACAAACCAAGACCCCCTTGGAGAAATGGTTGGTTTTAAGACTGGGGCAGGGAAGATAAAGACAAATTTGGAACATTTTATAGTGCTGAAAAATAAGGTAGCATTCAAAAAATAACATGAGCCGGTTGAAAAGACAGAAGATAAATTGAAGGAGATCCCAAGACAAAATCTGGAACTATTTGAGCAAAAACTCATTATAGTGATGTATTTAACTCATATGATGAAAAATGTCTATTAGTCTATACTGAAATGAATGAATGAATGAAGGAGAAGGAAAAGCTCTTTCCTAGGTAGAGTGTGAATTAATAAATGAGGAAGGATTGATAGAAATAAAATATCACTATTTGGAAAAGTCCAGAGGAGAAACCTAGTAGACACAATCCAAATGATCTGAGAAATGCATTCAGCAATTTTGTCTTTGTGGGAACACCACAGAGTGTACTTATACAACCTGAATGGTACAGACTATTGTTCCTAGGCTAAAAAGCTTCAAATTATGTTACTGTACTGAATACTGTAGGCAATTATAATATAATGGTAAGCATTTATGTATCAAAAGATAAAAAAGGTACAGTAAAACTATGGTGTTATAAACTTATGGAACCACTGTGCTATATGTGGTCCACTGTTGTCCAAAAACATTGTTACACATTACATGACTATATATCAAAATTGTGTGTCTTCGAATTTACTAAGAAGAGGACGGCATTGCTACTGCAATATTCTTCCTAAAAATATGTAACATTAATTCATCATGAATAAACATCAAACAAACCCAGATTGAGAAACATTTTACAAATAACTGGCCAGTATTCTTTAAAAGTATCAAGGCATGAAAGACAAAGGAAGACTCAGGGACAGAGGGACAGTCACAAACTGGAAGACTAAAGAGAAATGACTAATTAATAAATGCCATGAGCGATTCTTGATTGGCTCCTAGACCAGAAGCATGACATGAATGAGACAATTATGGAAATTTTCATAAGGTAGGTGCTAATTAATAGTAATATATTATTAATTTCCTGATTTTTATAATTGTAGTATGGCTATGTAACTTAACATTTGGAGAAACTGAAAGAAGAGTATAAGGGAGCTTCTTATAGTATTTTTGCAACATTTTTGTAAATCTGAATTTAAAATTAAAAATTTAAAAATAAGTTTAAAAATTCTAAAAATTACCTGAAAGAGAATGAGGGCTCAAAGATTATTAGCAGTTATTACTTATTATTTTGAGTTCTGCAGGCTTATTCATCAAAGCCAAAGTTTCAAGTCTAAGGGCTCACAATTATATTTTTTAAATTAAGTTCTCCTGGAAGGAAATTCTGTGAATCATCTCTGAACTTTCTGCATCAAAATCACCTTGCATGTATTTCCCAAGTGCAGATTTCAAGGTCGTTTCAGACTACCTGAATTAGGATGGTGAGTCTCTGCATTTTAAGAATTCTGTGATGTTGTATGCATGAAAGAAAAACTTTATTTGCCCTTACCTTAAGTAACAGCTAGTTGGTTATAAAAATCTAAATAATATTTTTCCCTCAATACTATTCAGTGTTGCTATACAGGAGTCTAACATCAATTCAATTTTTGCTTTTTAGGTGATCTTTTTTTCTCTCTAGAAGCTTATAGGACTTTCTCTCTTGATGTTCTTAAATTTCACTGGAGTTTTCTGTGTTATAGGGTTTTCAGGATCTATTCTGTCCACTCTGTCTTTTTATCTGAGAGTTTTTATCATTCTTTAAATCTGGGTAAAATTTTTCCCTTCTTTTGAGGGCTTTATTATATTTTCATTTTACTTTATTTTATTTTATTATTTATTTATTTAGAGACAGAGTTTCACTCTTTTTGCCCAGGATGGGGTGTAATGGCGTGATCTCGGCTCACCACAACCTCTGCCTCCCAGCTCAAGTGATTCTCCTGCCTCAGCCTCCTGAGTAGCTGGGATTACAGGCTGCCTGGCTAATTTTGTATTTTTAGTAGAGACGGGGTTTCTCCATGTTGGTCAGGCTGGTCTCGAATTCCCGACCTGATCCGCCTACCTTGGCCTCCCAAAGTGCTGGGATTACAGGCATGAGCCACTGTGCCCAGCTGAGGCCTTTATTATATAGGTGTTAAAATATTCACTTTCTTCCCCTTTATCTTTTTATTGTTCTTTCTTTTATTTTTTTTTCCTGTGGCCTGTAAAGAGCCCTTTCACCATTATATTCTAGTTCACTAATTTGTTTTTCAGCTTTCTATATCCTACTATTCAATTTATCCACTGTATAATTTCAACAATTATATATTTTATACCTAATACCTTCTATTGGGTTCCAAAATTCTTCTGTCTCTGAGGAAATCTATTATGCTTATACAAAATATTAAATTCTTTTTATACCATTAGCTCTGCTAACTCTGGTATAAATTACTCTATTTGTTATCTTTCTTTCGTTGTACTTTAAGTTCTCAGAGGTCATGTTAGTTTTTCTCTGTGAATTCATCTTTTGTTTCCTTGAAATTATCAACTGCTCTGCTCAATTAATATTGAAACTCTCAACACCCCTTGTATCCCCTCCCCTTTCTTTCCTTCTCTTTTCTTGAGACTCTGCTAAATAATTTAGACACATTATATCAATCAGTACAGAAAAACTTACTCCAATGAAAGGCTAGTGCTGCATGCATGAAACTGGAACTAGGTGGACACCTTTTTACTTTCCATTGCCACATTGAACTTTGTCTGAGCCCTGTGCTTTTAGAAAGAATTTCCACACTTTAATGGGTTTCAGAAATGGTTAACCACCAAGGACCACCTGAAATCTCATATTGCAAAATAAAATCCATCTCCATCTTTCCTCAGTGACTTAGATAACACATATCTCCATCATTATCATGACTCCTAAAAGATTATCTGATGACTCCTTTGTCTAATTTTGGGGCCCAAGTCCTCTTCCTTTTAAGATGTTTCTCATTGATGAATATTTACATTCTCCTGATTATAAAGGCCTAAATAAAATTATCTCCTTAACTGCTTGGTGCATTTTTTTTTGTCTTTTATATCACTTATAACACTGCTTTAGAGTGTATATTTTTCAGCACGTAATCTGTGTCTACATGGAGTTCTCTGGGTGGGATAGATTGGTTTCAGAGAGCAGCTATATATGCAAATACCTCACATTTTTATTTCTTTGACATCTTTTACTCTCCAACAGTTTGTCTTTTGTTTATTAATAATGAGAAGTATTTTAAATGTTGAATTTCTAGTATTTCTTTTGCTGGTTAGAAATGAATTTAATTTAATTTCTGATAATAGAAATTCTCTAATATGTAGGTTGTATACTGCACAAAATTTAAACTTTCAGTGTGTGATTTCCTCTAAACCAAAATGAAAATGTTTTCTTATAGCCATCTATTTTTTAAGAAAAATAATCGCCGGGCACAGTGGCTCACTCCTGTAATCCCAGCATTTTGGGAGGCCAAGATGGGCGACTTACGAGGTCAGGAGTTTGAGACCAGCCTGGTCAATATGGTGAAACCCCGTTTCTACTAAAAATACAAAAATTATCAGGGCATGGTGGCACGTGCCTGTAGTCCCAGCTATTAGGGAGGCTGAGGCAGGAGAATCGCTTGAATCTGGGAGGTGGAGGTTGCAGTGAGCCAAGATAGTGCCACTGCACTCCAGCCTGGGCAACAGAGCAAGACTCTGTCTCAAAAAAAAAAAAAAAAATTATATTGTTTTTCATCATCTCCTTGACTTTTCAAATTTTTTACCTCTGTAAAAGGAGGAAGTGGTGTCACAATTTTATGTTAAAAGACCCTAACATTTTCCTAATATCAATGGAAATACAAGTCTCTCTTTTTTGAAGAAGCACAGCTTGGTAAAAGTGGCGACATAAAATCAGGTGAACAGCTTAATCAGTGCGAGCTTCTGTGTCTGACTAGAATGTGCTTGTAGTGTCAGGCTCTCTGTTTAGTCTGAGTGTTGTTCCCTGTCATCACCCTCTACATAGTCTCTGCCCTTCTAGTCTTCTGTCTCATAAAAGGCTTAGGAAATGTGGGGGAAGTTGCTGATCAGCCAGCAGAACTGTCAAAGCATCAGTCATTCTGGCCTTCCTTCCAAGAAACAAAACAAATTACTCTCCCAGCCAGGCTCCTCAGTGCCCTCTGGGCTCAGGTCTAAAACTGTTTGAACTCTCCCATATGGCTCTCAACATGTGATTGTGTCATTCCATCAGGAAGCCACTCAAAGGACATTTTCTCTGCTTGATTTATATTTTCCTTTTATTTTGAATATGCTTCCAGGAACACAATATCTTTGTCCTGCTTTGTCTTCTCTACTTGCCCAGTTTTATTTTTTTCCTTTATTTTTGGTAGTCCACTTATTTACTAGATTGAAGGCCAGAAAACATGCCAAACATTTTTGTCTGTTCTAGATTTAATATTGCCATGTCAAGCATTCTTTTTTGTTTGCATTTGCATGATCTGTGTGTGTGTGTGTGTATGTGTGTAGCAAACAAATTTCAAAAGATTTAGACTGTCCACTAAGTCACCAAGCCTTTGGACAATAAAAGAGAGGGAATTATTTTTTTGCAAATAGCTTTCAGAAAGAGGCCATTTGTGAATATATAATATTCCAGTAGGTCAGGTACAGCCTTCTAAAATGAAGTCAAGTCAATATTTGAGAACATAAGGGAGCAATGGCTTGTGAAACTAGTGGTATGATTTGTTGTATCTATTTCATTAGTGTGAGTGGTACAATTTACCTTAGACAAAATACAGAATATTGTAAAACCATTGCTGCTGTCAAAGAATTTCAATGTAGCTATGCTGACAAATAAATACAACTTGGAGACAGATCTTATACATAAAGTGTAGACCTTAGAATTTCACCCTTCAAAAAGCTTAGGGATAAATTTCAGAACTCTAGGGGAATGAGGAAACTTCTCTAATCCACAATAAAGATAAAAAAGAGAAGTTTTTGGGAGAAGCAAAATGAAAAAGATTTTCTTAGAGAAGAAAATGGATTTGGGCTCATTTTGTGTTTCTGATTTTCTACTTCTTGCTCATTTTTTTCCCCACCGTGTTAACATTTATCTGACTCAGCTTAAGACTGACAGTAGCTCTTTCACTTGGTATTTGGATTTCCTAAGAAAGACCCTTGATGAACTGTGAAAGATAATTTATATTCTGAAGAGAGAAGGTTCTCTTGCTCCTTGCCAGTTATTGAGTAATTCTGACTCAGAATGTCTCTAACTTCTCTCAAGCAATCAGACAAAATATAGTTTATGATAATTAACGGTTAATTGCCCACAGGTTCACAGATTCCGTGGGTCTGCTTCACCTTTATAAGTGAAGCTGAAATCCAGAATGCATCATAGTCAGTTGGTCTAGGGGAGAATATGAGGGGAGATATTCATTGAAAAACATAACATAGTGGGTGTTTGAGATGTAATGCTGTTTCACACACACGGACACACACGTACATACGTATATTTAAATACACAGACACCCACATATATGATATATACATTTGATATATATACATACAACATATATATACACACATACATACATAATTATAATCAACTACTATAGCCCCTGATTCACTAGGACATTTTCAATTAAAACATAGGTAAACATAATTTTATGTTTTCTCATGCATCCTAAAGGTCTTAAAAGGCACAGAAGTGATGAACATAAGTTAGTCAATTAAGATCATGATTAATTATGTAAATCAAGTCATTAATTTCTCTTCAAATTCTTAAGTAAAGCCACTTATTTTACTTGCTATATGTTTCTTAGTCCTAATCAGACTCACTTAGCTGCTAGTAAAATTTGAAACACATCTTAAAGACTGAGAGTGCCTACATGAACTTTAGATTGATTTACTCATTCACTTATTGATGTCAGACTATTGATTACACTTCTACCATGTACTAGATCCTCAAGAAATAGAAGTGGAAAACGTAGATGAGGTTTCTACTTTCATAAATATTATAGTGTAATCTGAAATAATCAGATAAATACTGGGTACTAGCAGTAGTATCTTTTGGGTTTTCCACTGGAAAGTAGTGTTAAAAAAGTATTTATTTTTAAAAGTTAATATAAACCTACTGTGTGCTAGGCACAAGAGATAAAAGTACCTATAAGCCAGGGAGTATTCTGTCTCTTACATTGCTTGGTGTATTTAATTACTATAGAGTTGCCTCTCAGTTGTAGCTTTGATCAGAAAATTAGCACATATGACAAAAATCAAAGAAAGTCACATTACCTTGAAAATTCATCAGTAAGGGGCCACATTAGCAATCACCATACCATTGCTCTATAAATCTATCAGAGACAATCCCACAGCCCCTCAGCCCTAGCATTGCAACAGATCACAGTTTGGACTTAAAACCAGATGAAGTAATTTGTTGGCTGTGTTGTAAACTTCCCTCCCCCAAAGTATACCTTTAAAAATTAGTATCCTGCTTAGCTTAGGTGAGGGCTTTCTGTGTGATGAGAGGTCTGTAGGAACTGAGACTCTATGTGGTAAAAATTGAATCACATTTGCCATCTCATCCATTCCAGGGCATTATGAAGAACGGTGATTAGCAACACTTAATCTATTTAACTTCTCAATCTCTTTCTGTCCACTCTATGCTCCTCAAAAATATATAGATGATTTTGGCAGAAGTTAAATGAGACTGAAGCAATTCTACTATCTCAGCTATCTAGAGTACAATTATTAGTTAACAAATAATTTTGAATACTACTAAATAACTTTGGCAAGTAAATATTTCTACAATGTTCACCATGCTTCTCCCTAACCACTTAATCAGAATTTAGTGAACATAATTAAATCTTTTCTTAGTGACTCAATATAAATTATAGGTCAGTAATTGTGCTTGGCTATAATATAGTGATTCTCTAAGTACAAAAAACAAAAATAGATTCAGCAAAATGATTTTATACAAATCTCTTTACCCTGCCTAATTATCAATATTTATTTTTCAATGATCTCAATGTACCTACCAGCTGGCCTGTAGCATTTTTCTCCCTCCTTTACGATCTTCTGGGAAACCAGAGAGTCAAATTTGATAATGTTTGTGTAAAACAAGATTAAATAGACTTTAAGTGAGGGCCTGAAGTATTTTTTGAGAATGAAATATATGTGCATTATCATATAAACCTGTTAAGTTCCGATTTAGCTGCTCTAAATATGTCTACCACCACAATTCTGGGTTAGACTGCTGTATTACCAACATGAAACTATAACTGGTTGATTCATTTCAAACATTTAAATTGGTTCTGAGTAGAGATGGCCCATAGTAAATAAAATTATCTACAGCATAAAGAACCCACTTTCTCAGGAGATGTTCACAGGCTTATCTGCATCTGTGAACATTTATTTAGAGAATAGTGTAGTTGGAAATCTACTCTAGGAATGACATAACCCTCTCTTGGCTTTTACTCAATCTGGTTTCCATACCACTTGTAGATCTATAGCTGCATTAACCGAAACTAATTAAAGCCATTGGCTTCAAAAGAGGGGAATATTTATACACTTATTTAAGAATATGTTTATTTATTAAGTCACAAGTATTGTGTACTGTTATAGTTGGAATGTTTGTCCCCTGCAAAACTCATATTGAAATTTGGTTGCTGTTGTGGCAGTGTTAGGAGCTGAGACCATTAGGAGATGATAGGACCATAAGGGCTTCATCTTCATTGGTGGGATTAAGGCCATTAAAAAGGATGAGTTTGGTCCCCTTTTATATCTTGGCTTTTCTGCCCTGTGAGGATCCAGCCTTCCTCCCCTTCAAAGGACACACCATGGGTGTGGAAGAATCAAACATAGGGTTGAAGGTGGGGAATGGCATCACCATACACCAAACTTGCTGATGCTCTGACCATAGACTTCAGCCTCCAAAATTATGAGTCAATAAATTTGTTTACTATATATTATCCAGTCTCAGATTTCTGTTTTAGAAGCACAAAGACATATACTGTTTTAGATTTTGAATATATAAAGATGCTAAGATATGTCCATACCTTCAGGGGATCAACACATGGCAGAAAAGCCAGGGCAGATGTCTTTTTAAAATGACATTATAAGTCTGCACTTGGAGGTACCCCTTCTGTTCTAAACACATCAGAGAAAACACCAAAAAATGAGAATAATGTCTCTGTGATCCAGAAACTGGACAGAAATACACAGCCATGATCAGGGCTGAAGTTATTGTTTTGATGGACTTCAGGTCCTAAAGCAGGTAGAGATCACTGGGAGTTTGGCCCCTGTAGAGTCAGAGATTAAACATGTTCCACACGACGAGGTACTAGACCTTACTAATGGGATGAGTTACCCTGCTCACAAAAGGAGTATGAACAAATATGCTGCAGACAATCTCCCAAGTCTACAGCTTGATTAACATTCCAGCTTAGAAAGGTGACAGAATACAGACACAATCTGTTGATCAGGAAGCAAACTAAATTGCCTGCAGATAGGGGGACAGGATCTATGACATCTAATGTATAACTCAGGAAAAAGTCCCATCTCTCAATATAAGACTGAGTAAAGATAAGTGTCCTCAAGGGCCTGAGTGGAGTCGATCACAGGTTTGAAGAGTAAGGGGAAAAAAAAAATAAAAATTAAAAAAAAACCAGAACTTCCCATTCAAATGAGTCTGCAAACCAAAATTCCAAAGAAAAATACTCTTATGCTAATTGAGCAATGTCCTGTATTCAACAGGGTTGAAGAGTAAGGAAAAAAAAAGCAACTTCCCATTTAACGAGTCTTCAATCCAAAATTCCAAAGAAAAACACTCTTGTGCAAATCCTTGATTTGATTTTGATGGCATTAAAATAACACAGGACGTTGCTCAATTAGCACAAGCTAAGAGGAAACTAGTGAATTGGGTGAGGATTTCACCAGAATTCTTATCCAATTCACCAATTTGCTACTGAGATAAAGAGATAAAAGGGGAAGACATATGGAAGATAGACTGAGACACCTCTGAAATTTCAGAGGAAAACAGAGAAAATAGTGGAGATGCTGCTTTTGCATGTACAAGAGCAGAATATTCTCCAGAACTGAAGAAAGATACGAGTCCTTAAATTGAAAATATACTTCAAAGTACCAAGCAGAATACCATTAAATCCACACCAAGACCCATAATAGTGAAGCTATAGAGTATCAAGAATAAAGAAAATACTACTTGAAAGAGAGAAAAAAAATAACTCAAATTCCAGCTAACTGTTTATTAGCAAAAATAGATGCCAGGACATAATGGAACAACAGCTTCAAAATGCTGAGGAAAAATAACTGTCAGCATAGAATTTTATATCAACCCAATGACTATTCAAGAGTTTGAAAAAGATGAGGATTTTTTTTTTTATCCAAGACAAAGAGAGTTTACACCCACAGAACTTCATAGCAAAGCATTTATTCAGTGAGAACAACAAAAACAAAAAGAGTTAGATGCAAGAAACAAGAAGAGAAAGTAGGCTAGAACTACACTGCAGCAATTTTTAAAAATCTGAACACTGTACAGTGTCTTTATTTTTGTATAATTAACGTAGTATCAAATGTGTCTTTAGACAGCCCTGTCCTTAATGTTTTTTTTTCTTTTTTTGTGTCTTTTCACTTTCTTTTATTGATACATAATGATTGTACAAACATCTGAGGTATATATGATATTTTGATACATGCATATAACATGTAATAATCAAGTTAGGGTAACTGGAATATCTATCACCTCAAACATTTATTACTTTGTGTGGGAAATATTCCAAATCTTCTCTTTTACATAGCTATTTTGAAATATACAACAAATTGTTAGCTATAGTCATCCTACTATGCTATTAAACACTAGAACTGATTTCTTCTGTCTAACCATATTTTTGTACCCATTAACCAAGTTCTCTTCATCTCCTACCCCACTCCTATAGTTCCCAACCTCTGGTAACTACCATTCTACTCTCTACCTACATGAGACTGTTTTCTAGCTCCCACATGAGTGAGAATGTGGTATTTGTGTGGTATTTATCTTTCTGTGCCTGGCTTATTTCACTTAATATGATGTCCTCCAATTCTATCCACATTGCTGCAAATGACACGATTTTGTCATTTTGTATGACTGAATAATATTCCACTGTGTATATGTACAATATTTTCTTTATCCTTTTATCTGTTGACAGATACTTAGACTGACTCTGTGGCTTGGCTATTGTGACTAGTGGTGCAATAAGCATGGAAAAGCAGGTATCTTTTCAATGTGCTGCTTTTCCTTCTTTTGGATGTATAATCAGAAGTAGGATTGCTGAATCATATGGTAGTTCCATTTTTAGTTTTTTGAGGAGCCTCCATATTGATTTTTATAATGGCTATCCTAATTCATGTTCCCTTAACAATGTATTAACAGTACCCCTTTCTCCATATCCTTGCCAATACTTACCTTTTGTCTTTTTGAGACAGTCATTCTAGCTGGGGTGAGATATCTCACTGTGATTTTGATTTCCATTTCCCTAATTATTTGTAATGTTGAGTATTTCTTTATATGCCTGTTGGCCATGTATATGTCTTCTTTCAGGAAATGTCTATTCAGGTCCAGGCGTGGTGGCTCATGCCTGTAATCCCAGCACTTTGGGAGGCCGAGGCAGGTGGATCACTTGAGGTCAGGAGTTCAAGACCAGCCTGGGCAACATGGTGAAATCCCATCTCTACTAAAAATACAAAATTAGCCAGGCATGGTGGTGGGTGCTTGTAATTCCAGCTACTCAGGAGGCTGAGGCAGGAGAATCACTTGAACCTGGGAGTTGGAGGTTGCAGTGGACAGAGATGGCACCACTACACTCCAGTGTGGGCAACAGAGGGAGAGTCTATCTCAAAAAAAAAAATAAAATAAAAATAAATAAATAGAAATGTCTGTTTGGGTAACTTGTCCATTTTTAAATCAGATTTATAGATGACATCATCTTATAGTTAGAAAAACCTAAAGATTGGACCAAAAAACTGTTAGCACCAATTAATGAATTCAGTGAAGTTGTAGGATACAAAGCCAACATAAAAAATCAGTAACATTTATATATGCCAACAGCAAACAATCAGACAAAAAAATCAAGCAATTCCACTTTCAATAGCTACTAAAATAAAATACCTAGAAAGAAATTTAACCACAGAAGTGAAAGATCTCTATAAGGAAAAGCATAAAATACTTATGAAAGAAATTGAGGAGGAGACCAAAAAAAAAACAAAAAAGAAAAAAAACCACCAACAACACATGCTCATAGATTGGAAGAATTTATATTGTTAAAATATCTATACTCTCCAAAGCAATCTACAGATTCAATGAAATCCCTACCAAAATACCAATGCTATTCTTCACAGGAATAGAAAAAACAAGTCTAAAATATGTATGGAACCACAGAAGAGCCCAAAGAGCTAAAGCAATCCTGAGCAAAAAGAACAAAGCTGGAGGGATCTCACTACCTGACTTCATATTATGCTACAAAGCTACAGAAACCAAAACAGCATACCGTTGGCTTAAAAGCAGATACATAAACCAATGGAACAGAATAGAGAACCCAGAAATAAATCCAGGCATCTAGGCAACACATTTTTGACAAAGGCACCAAGAATATACACTGGGGAAAGGGTAGTTTCTTTAATAATTGGTGTTGGGAAAACTGGATAATCATATATGGGAAAATCAAGCTAGACCCCTATCACTCACCATATACAATCATCAAATCAAACTGGATTAATAACTGAAATGTAAGACCTGACCACTGAAACCACTAGAAGAAAATATTGGAGAAATGCTTCAGGACATTGGTTTGGGGAATAATTTTTTGGATAAGGCTCCAAAAACACAGGCAACAAAAGCAAAAATACACAAGTAGGATTACATCAAGCCAAAAAGCTTCTGCACATCAAAATAAACAATCAACAAAGTGAAAAGACAACATATAGAATGGGAGAAAGTGTTTGCATACTATTTGACAAGGGATTTATAATCAGAATATATAAGGAACTCAAACAACTGAACAGCAAATAATCAAATATATATATATATATATACACACACATATTTAAAGGAAATTCTTTAACTGTTCAATACAGTAGCCAGTAACTATATGTGGCTATTTAAGTTTAAATTGATTAAAATAAAATAAAAAAAGTATTTTTTTCTTTCATAGTAATCACATTTTAAGTTCTCAGTACCACCTGTGGCTAACACTTATTTTACTGGAGCATGTGCAGATAGAAAATATTTCCCTCATTGCAGAAAGTTCTAGTAGAAGGCACTACTGAGAGTTTAGGCAACCCCAGAAAGCTATGTATTTTACATGCTGACAGTACCTAGGAAAGAGTATAAATAGTATAACAGATGATACATCCACTGAATTTAAGAATATCAGCTCAAGTCATTTTATAAAATCCTGTTTAAGATATAGTTTAATCAGTATGTAGTTTTATCAACTACATTTTGTGTGGCAATCAGTAGATGGAATAAACTAGTTTCAAGTGGCATATACAAATCATCTAATATTGTGTAAATTCTTATTATTCTTAGCAAATCAGCTTCAATTATAAAAATCTTTGCAAGATGGCCAAATAGGAATAGCTCCAGGCACAGCTCCCAGTGAGATTGATGCAGAAGACCAGTGATTTCTGCATTTCCAACTGAGGTACCTGGTTCATCTCATTGGGACTGGTTGAACAGGGGGTGCAGCCCACTGAGGGCAAGCCAAAGCAGGGTGGGGAGCACCTCACTCAGGAAGTGCAAGGGGTTCGGGGATTTCCCTTTCCTAGCCAAGGGAAGCCATGAGAGACTGTACCAGGAGGAATGGTACACTTCTGCCCAGATACTGTGCTTTTCCCATGGTCTTCACAACTGGCAGACCAGGAGATTCCCTCCGGTGCCTGGCTCAGTGGGTCCCACACCCACAGAGCCCAGCAAGCTAAGATCCATTGGCTTGAAATTCTCGCTGCTAGCGCAGCAGTCTGAGAGTGACCTGGAATGCTGGAGCTTGGTGGTAGGAGGGGCGTCTGCCATTGCTGAGGCTTGAGTAGGTGGTTTTATGCTCACAGTGTAAACAAAGCTGCCAGGAAGTTCAAAATGGGAAGAGCACACCACACCACAGCTCAGCAAGGCCGACTGCCTTCCTAGATTCCTCTGTGGGCAGGGCATCTCTGAACAAAAGGCAGAAGCCCCAGTGAGGGACTTATTGATAAATCCCCCATCTCCTTGGGACAGAGTACCCGGGGGAAGTGGCAGCCACGGACACAGCTTCAGCAGACTTAAACGTCCCTCCCTGACAGCTCTGAAGAGAGCAGTGGTTCTCTCAGCACAGCGTTTGAGCTCTGATTATGGACAGACTGCCTCCTCAATAAACGTAATCCATCACATAAACAGAACCAACAATAAAAACCACATTATCTTAATAGATGCAGAAAAGGCCTTTGACAAAATTCAACAGCCCTTCATGCTAAAAACTCTCAATAAACTAGGTATTGATGCAATATATCTCAAAATAATAAAAGCTATTTATGACAAACCCACAGCCAATATCATACTGAATGAACCCAAACTGGAAACATTCCCTTTGAAAACTGGCAAAAGACAAGGATGCCCTCTCTTACCACTCCTATTCAACATAGTATTGGAAGTTCTGGTTAGGGTAATCAGGCAAGAGAAAGAAATAAAGTGTATTCAACTAGGAAAAGAGGAAGCCAAATTGTCTCTGTTTGCAGATGACATGATTGTATATTAGAAAACCCCATCGTCTTAGCCCAAAATCTCCTTAAGCTGATAAGTAACTTCAACAAAGTCTCGGGATACAAAATCAATGTGCAAAAATCACAAGCATTCCTGTAGACCAAGAGCAGACACACAGAGAGCCAAATCATGAGTGAACTCCCATTCACAATTGCTACAAAGAGAATACAATGCCTAGGAATCCAACTTACAAGGGATGTGAAGGACCTCTTCAAAGAGAACTACAAACCACTGCTTAAGGAAATAAAAGAGGACACAAACAAATGGAAGAACATTCCATGTTCATGGATAGGAAGAATCAACATTGTGAAAATGGCCATACTGCCCAAAGTAATTTATAGATTCAATGCTATCCCCATCAAGCTACCAATGACTTTCTTCACAGAATTAGAAAAAACTACTTTAAATTTCATATGGAACCAAAAAAGAGCCCACATAGCCAAGATAATCCTAAGCAAAAAGAACAAAGCTGGAGGCATCATGCTACCTGACTTCAAACTATACTACAAGGCTACAGTAACCAAAACAGCATGGTACTGGTACCAAAAGAGATATATAGACCAATGGAACAGAAAAGAGGCCTCAGAAATAACACCACAAATCTACAACAATCTGATCTTTGATAAACCTGACAAAAACAAGAAATGGGGAAAGGATTCCCTATTTAATAACTGGTGTTGGGAAAATTGGCTAGCCATATGCAGAAAGCTGAAGCTGGACCCTTTCCTTACACCTTATACAAAAATTAACTCAAGATAGATTAAAGACTTAAATGTTAGACCTAAAACCATAAAAACCCTAAAAGAAAACCTAGGAAATACCATTCAGGACATAGACATGGGCAAGGGCTTCATGTCTAAAACACGAAAAGCAATGACAACAAAAGCCAAAATTGGCAAATGGGATCTAATTAAACTAAAGAGGTTTTGCACAGCAAAAGAAACTATCAGCAGAGTGAATAGGCAACCTACAGAATGGGAGAAAATTTTTGCAATCTATCCATCTGACAAAGGTCTATTAACCAGAATCTACAAAGAACTTAAACAAATTTACAAGAAAAAAACAAGCTACCCCATCAAAATTGGGTGAAGGATACAAACAGACACTTCACAAAAGAAGACATTTATGCAAGCAACAGAATTATGAAAAAATGCTCATCATCAGAGAAATGCAAATCAAAACCACAATGAGATACCATCTCACGCCAGTTAGAATGGCGATCATTAAAAAGTCAGGAAACAACAGATGCTGGAGAGGATGTGGAGAAATAGAAAGGCTTTTACACTGTTGATGGGAGTGTAAATTTGTTCAATCATTGTGGAAGATGGTGTGGTGACTTCTCAAGGATCTAGAACTAGAAATACCATTTGACCCAGCAATCCCATTACTTGGTATATACCCAAAGGATTATAAATCATTCTACTATAAAGACACATGCACACATATGTTTATTGCAGCACTGTTCACAATAGCAGACTCTTGTCCAACCCAACTGTCCATCAATGATAGACTGGATAAAGAAAATGTGGCACATATACACCGTGGAATACTATGCAGCCATAAAAAAGGATGAGTTCATGTTCTTTGCCAGGACATGGATGAAACTGGAAACCATCATTCTCAGCAAAGCAACACAAGAAGAGAAAACCAAACACCACATGTTCTCACTCATAAGTGGGAGTTGAACAATGAGAACACATGGACACAGGGAGGGGAGCATCACACACTGGGGCCTGTTGCGGGGTGGGGGGCTGGTGGAGGGATAACATTAGGAGAAATACCTAATATAAATGACAAGTCGATGGATGCAGCAAACCAGCATGGCACATGTATACCTATATAACAAACCTGCACATTTTGCACATGTATCCCAGAACTTAAAGTATAATTTAAAAAATCTTAAAAAGAATTTTACTTTATAAACAGTAAATTTGAGAAGTCATCTATTTATGTTAAAATAAGTCATATGTGTTTGTATTACAAATAACCAAATAAAAAGAAACCAAACAGAAAAACAACAGTAAATCCTCCCATTGATTTCATATGCATCTAGGCTTTATTTTTATTTTTTAATATTATATAAAAATTGCATATGAAAATGTTTTGTTTTGAAACCTCTATATAGTTTCTATCTTAAATGAAGTTACAGCTTTGGATAAGTAGAGGACAAACTAATGGGATAGTTTTCAGTAGATAATTAGACTTCACTTTTTTCATAATGTGTATGAAATTATCTGTTGCTCATTCATTTGCCCGTCTATTTCATTTGTTCATTTACATAAAAATACATTGAATGTCTATTGTATTCCAGGCACTGTGCTAAATCCTGAGAATTTGTTAGTAATCAAGGAACAATCTTTGCCTTTGAGGGTTTATTACCTACAGTAAAAAACAAACAATACTGAATCATATGGAAAAGTTGCACTTATAGCTAAAAACTGGTTTTATATTGGTATGTTTAATTTAATGCATAGACAATTTTAATGTAGAGTAAGAAATATTATAACTATAGGGGTATACCACTGTGAGATTATATATACTTCCCTATGTTATCCAGGAGGACTTCTTGAAATGAGGTCCAAGCTTAAATCTATAGGGAAAGTGATGAATCTGAACTTCAAACCCTGGTGTAAGCCAAACACTACACTTTGCTCTTTTCTCTCACTCTTGTTAACTTTTCCCTCTCCATTCTTTTCTTCCTTCTTTTCTTTTTCTGGTTATTAGGCTTAAATCTGTAGGGAAAGTAAGTTAAGTGAAGATGAAATAGTGCTTTAGGTAGAGAAGTCAACCTGTCAGTGGAGAGACTTATAAATTAATCTGTTCTGACCTACATGTGGAATTTGGAGATCCTCCTGCTAATAGTTACTAAGCACTTTAGATTTTTGTTAAATCTAAACTGGAAGTCACTAGCCTGAGGCTGTCTCTGAGTTCCTGTGTAACAAACTACAACTGAACCTGGTAATAAACAAAGCAAAACCTGGTAATAAACAAAACTAAAACCTAGGTTTTAGTTTTTGTAACAAATAGCCAGATTTCACCCAATCACACTTGGCTGAGATTTAGCCAATCACAGGCATCCAACTGATCAGATCATACCTAAATAAGGCAAATGCCTTGTCACACCATGCCCACATAAGGTAGATACCTAGTTCATTGGGTGATTTTTCTATTTTGCTTCCATATTTGAACTATAAATGCTTACTGCTCACACCTATGGGCAGAGCCTTCTGAACTTCTTCAGGTTCCGAGTGCTACCCAATTCATTAATTATTCTTTGTTCAAATAAACTGTCAAATATATTGCATCTAAAGCTTTACTTTTAATAATATACAGAATAATGCAGGTGTTTAAGTTTCCATGTATTTACTATATACATTAAGAATTAATAATCAGTAAAAGTAAAGAAGGAAGAAAGAAAAGAGGGAAGAAAAGAAGGGAGAGAAAAAAGAGCAGCCAGTCCTGGTGACTCACACCTGTAATCCCAGCACTTTGGGAGGCTGAGGCAGATGGATCACAAGTTCAGGAGTCTGAGCCCATCCTGGCCAGCATGGTGAAATCCCATGTCTACTAAAAATACAAAAATTAGCTGGGTGCGGTGGCACGTGCCTGTACTCCAGCTACTCTGGAGGCTAGGGCAGGAGAATCGCTTGAACCCAGAAGGCAGAGGTTGCAGTGAGCAGAGATTGCACCACTGCACTCCAGCATGGTAACAGAGTGAGACTCCATCTCAAAAAACAAACAAGCAAACAAACAAACAACAATGAAAACAGCAACAAAACAAGTGAGAAAAAAGAGCAAAATGCAGTTTTTGATATTAAACCAGAGTATGAATTCCAGATTCATCATTTGTTGGCTTGTCACTTTGAGCAATTTACTTAATATATCTGAATTTCAGTTTGTCATGTTTAAAAAGGCATTGATTATTACAACCCTTTTACCCTGTGTTGGGAATGGAAAACAGTATGAAGATTCACCAGAAAATTAAAAGTGGAATGACCTACCATATGATCCAGCAAACCTATTTCTAGGTATTTATTTAAAAAATTAAAACCAAGATCTTGAAGAGATATTTGCACTCCCATTTTCACTGCAGTATTTTTCACCATAGTCAAGATATGGAAATAACCTATATGTCCACTGATGTTGACATGGCTTGAATCTGTGTCCCCACCCAAATTTCATGTTGAAATGTAATCACCAATTTTGGAAGTGGTTCCTGGTGGGATGTGATTGAATCATATGGGTAGAGTTCTCATGAATGATTTAGCATCATCCCCTTGGTGATGTTCTCATGATAGTGAGTTATTCTGAGATTTGGTTGTTTAAAAGTGCATTGCACCTCTCCCCTCTCTTTTCCTCCTGCTCCAGTCATGTAAGATATGCCTGCTTCCCTTTTGCCTTCTGCCACAATTGTAAGTTTTTGGAGGCCTCCCCAGAAACAGAAGCTACTATGCTTCCTAGACAGCTTGCAGAAACTTGAGCCAATTAAACTTCTTTTCTTTATAAATTACCTAGTCTCAGCTCTTCTTTTTAGCAGTGCTAGAATGAACTAATATAGAAAATTGGTACTGAGGAGTGGGGCACTGCTATAAGGATACCTGAAAATGTGAAAGCTACTTTGGAACTGGGTAATAGTCAGAGGTTGGAACTTTGTAGAGACTTCCTGAATGGTTACAACTAAAATGCTGATAGTGATATTGACAGTGAAGTCCAGGCTGAGGAGGTCTCTGATGGAGGTGAGGAACTTATTGGTACCTGGAGTAAAGGTGACTTTTGTTATGCCTTAGCAAAGAGGCTGGGTGCATTGTACCCCTGCCTTAGGAATCTGTGGAACTTTGAACATGAGAATGATTATTTAGGGTATCTGGTAGAAGAAATTTCTAAGCAGCAAAGCATTCAAGATGTAAACTGGCTGATTCTAACAACCTATGCTTATATGCAGGAGCAAAGAAATGTCCTAAAATTGGAACTTATATTTAAAGGAAAAGGAGAGTGTAGCAGTTTGGAAAAATGCAGCCTGGCTATGTGGTAAAAAACAAAACCTATTTTAAGGGGAGGAATTTAAGCAGGCTGCAGAAATTTACATAATGAAAGAGGAGCCAATTGGTAATAATCAAGACAATGGGGAAAAGGCCTCAAAGGAATTTTGGCGATCTTTACAGCAGCCTCTTCCATCATAGGCCCAGAGGACTAGGAGGACAGAATGGTTTTGTGGGCCAGGCCCAGTGCCCCAGTGCCCTGTGCAGCCTCAGGACACTGCTCCCTGCATCCCAGCTGCTCCAGCTCCAGCTTCAGCTCAAAGGGCCCCAGATACAGCTCAGGCTACTGCTCCAGAGGGTGCAAGTTATAAACCTTGGTGGCTTCCATGTGGTTTTAAGCCTGTGGGCTCACAAAATGCAAGAGTTGAGTCTCAGGAGCCTCCATTTAGATTTGAGAGGATGTATGGAAAATCCTGGATGTCCAGGCAGAAGCTTAATTTGATATATATGAAACAACTAAAACTTTGACTAATGGAGTTCAATAGATCCCCAATATCCAATTGCCACTTAGTAATATTTTAAAGGTACTTACTATGGAGATGAAGAGATAAATCATTAAACATCTAACCATAATATTTGGTTCTTACCACTTTCACAAGAAAAAGCAACATAAATAAATGTGTAAATAGAATGTATCCAGGATGAATTCTAAATGATGACCAAAGTTGTAGGCCTATTTCTTAATTCCCACCTATCAAGTCTTATCTCTCCCTCTTTCTCCCACTGTTTAACACTTTCTTCAACTTTTGAGTGCTTTTTAAAAGCAATAAATGCAAAAATAGATATTTTTTGTTTTACATAAATGTGGCATGCTATACATAAAGTTCTAACTTTTTGTTCAGTAAATATATACTGAATATCTTTATAGATTATGTATACAGATTTTATCATTCTATTTACCTACCAGAAAATATTTACTATCTGAATAAAAATCTTAAACCCTTACATAACTTAATTTTCTATTTGAAAAATCTGATGACATAATATAAAATGACTAACTGTAAAATTTATCTTCAATTAATGGAGACAACTGTTAATAGCTATCATGCTTAAATATGAAAAGAAATACATTAAAATGACAAATTAATTTAGAACAAGAGTCAGTAATGTGAATGAAAAGTCTTCTCACTGTTTTGTCTTTGGGCACCACCTTCTTAAGGATCTAGTAAGTCTAAAATAGGTGCTGATAGTTTTTCAGCAAATTTGTATCTTCTGATTTGCATTTGGTCAGTGATATTGCTATTGCTCCCACAGTATATAATAAATGTCAAAAATGTTTTGCACATATTACATTTTCTTCATTAACCTTCTGCAAAATGAAAATTAAGTACTTAGTTTTTTATTTAACATGTATTTTATTTTTTATAGTTTGTTACTGAGTTTATTGGAAAAATATTTTTAATAAGATTATCAATAATACAATAAGTGATCAAACTACAAAGTAAAAGCTTTCAGATTACTCTCTCAACTCTCTAATGACTATTCAGCTTTTATTTCATACACATATTTTACTTACACCTGCTCTTTAATTTCTCTTGTATCCCATCTTATGTGCAGCCAGGCAGCCTTGCAGCTGTTGTATCTCACAGACCTCTGCACAGGTCTCAGCATAAATGGTTAAATGCCAAAAATCTAGGCAAGAGGCAGCTGTTTCCCATACTTTTACTAAGATTGAATCTGAAGGAGTTAGCTGCCCCTAGTTGCTCTTGTTCTAAGGGTCTTTATTTTATTAGTGGGCAGTCAAGATGCTGTTTTTGAAAAGAAAGTGTTAGTTACTTTGGATCCATAAAAGCTTGAGAAAAGAGAAAAAGATTACACATTAAAGCAAGAATTACATTCACTGCATTGCCTATGATGTTGACTCTCTCCCAATCATGCCGTATGAATAGGCTTTATAATGCTATCATGAAGGTTTTAGGCATTTCTTGCTGACTTATTGATTCTGTAGTACTGAGACACTTCAGTTCATTTGCTTCAGCTTGCAATGCAGTCTTCAAGAAGCAGGAAGCTAGTGCCAGGTTGATAATAGTTCAGAGATCCACCACCCTGCTTCACCACCTGCAGTTTATGTATCTGTATAGCAATTAGAGAAGGTGCCTCAAATGAGAGAATCCCTTTCTTCAGTTATTGAGTTTACCTTGACAACTAAAGAAGCAGCAGTGGTCAAAATAGATGTTAAGATATGTAATTCAATGAGTAATTCTGAGAGGGGTGAAGCAGACTCTGATGTTTTCCATGCTGGGAAAGGTATGTGCAATATTAGCAAACTCAAAGGAGTATTAAAAATTCCATTCATATTCACATTTTTAAAAATGCTGAGCTGGATAAATAAAAACCTATACTGGCCAAATTCTACATAGGGACAATAAGTCAATGACTTATGAATTCAATCTTTAATTCCACAAATGAGGAGGTAGAATCCAAACAATTTTAAATGGCATGACTAGAGGATATGATTAATCAGTGGCCGTGCTAGGATTAGAAGGTGCACAGTCTTCCTATAATTGACTGCAAAATTAATGCTAATCCATGTGTATCCCTGGCATTCATAAATGCTTCCAACTATATCTTACTGCATGTATATTTTTTGAGTAAGACCTCTTTTGGAGTAATATGTTCTATAAATTAATCCCTCTCCTTATAAAATACTACATTAATCCCAAATCGGAAAGAAACTATAGCCCCTCTTCAATAGTACATTTCACCAAGACTTTAAAAAAGTGGCCATGTGGGTTTTCTCAAAAGCTCTTGATCTCGTTCTCGTAAACATAGCCCTTCTAAATATACTTCAGCACAAGGACAGTGCGTGAACTGATTATGCAAATGAATTCACCGTTTTCTAGGTCACAGCAGGCCTTTTACATAGAATGCACCAACAGGAATATCACGGGGTGCTTGTTGCCAGAATGTAAATGACTTCTACTGACAAAATTTACTGGAGATGAACGGTGTTATGTAACTCTTATCTTCCCACTCACTTAAATGAACTGTGATCTGAGACAATATTCTGCCACTCCAGAAATAATAGTCATGTTGGTTTCCAGGCTAGGTGAGTTACAAAATTTGGGCCTAAAATTTGTTCCTGCCATTCTGTCATTAACTCTGCAGGATCTTGTAAACTGCTTGGGTCTCAGATTCCTCATCTGAATAATCACGTTTATTTTTAAATGGGGGTAGGGAATAGATATTTAAATACTATAGCTAACACCTTGTTAACATACCCAGAGAGGACTTGACAAATAACTGGTTGTTAGGTTTCCTTAGATGTAAAACAAACACCAGCATTGTTATTATTTAAGATCTTTGGGAGGGTTGCTCATATGTTCTCAAATGTTAAGAAAATTCACTAGAATTGTAATGCAAAGCATTTTATTCTTCCCAATTTGTCTTCCACTGTGGATTAAAATATATCCTCTGTATATATAGATTTCCATGTATACTGAAAGGAATACATCAGTTTGGTTCAATGAAAATTGAAACTGCCTTTGCAAATATTATAACAGTGAGAAAATTATGGCAGTAAAAGATATCTAATCTAACCTCTCCCCCATCTTGTCTTTAGCCTTCAAACTACCCTTAATTATTCCTGGGCTTGGGCCAAGCTAACTTTGGTAGAAATTTAGTTTATAGGTTAAATTATAATAGCTGTTTCCCAAAACTCAACCGCCTTTGTAAAGCTAATGAGAGACCACCAGGTTAAGAGGGTAAGAGAAGCCTGAATTCTGCTAAGGTGCAGACATAAATGATTACCTGCTATTATTCTGGAGGTCACAATATGCAATTGCCCCACATACTCCTGCAGATAATGTCACTGTTGTAGAACCTAAGATTAGCCTTTTGTGATGTCTTTTCAGATTTTTTGCATGTTTGACCACCAATGGCTCCACCTGGACACACCAACCTCTCTTGTGGCCCCACCCAGAAGTGATTCAGCACACATGAGGACCATTTACCATATCCCTATAATTGCACCCTCGACCAATCAGCAGCAAATTCCCATTGTCTAGTGACTGCTCTTTCTTCCCCCCAACTATCCTTGAAAAATTCCAGCCTGTGAATTTGAATTTTCTAGGAGACTGATGTGAGTAATAATAAAACTGGTCTCCTGTTCAGCTGACTGTGTGAATTAAGCTCCTTCTCTATTGCAATTCTCCTGTCTTGATAAATCAGCTTTATCCAGGGAGTGGGCAAAATGAACCCACTGGGTGGTTACAAAACACTGGACATGGACTAGGACAAGTAGGAAAAGGTGCTAGTTCCACTACTTACACCTGTGGGACCCTGGACATGCTGTTAACTTCACTGAGCCTCAATTATGTCCATAAAATGATCATTATTCCATGAAAAGATGCTGCTGTACCAAAAAAAGGCATTGTTATTATGGTGTCATGTACAGTCATTTAAGAGCACTGAGGTTACATAAACATATTTTGTTGCTTCTTGCTGGCCTTTTATCTGTTGTCTAACTTTGATAAAATTTTGGAAGAAAATAATTAGTCCCCTTTCTGGAGAGCTTTGCATTTAGAGCACAGTCAACATATATCAAACAAACTTGCAGTTATGAGATGAATAAGTTCTGGATAGACAGTGTACAACATGGTGAATATAGTTAATAATTTATTGCCTACTAGAAATTTGCAGAGAGTACATCTTAAGTATTCACATCACATCTCTAGAGTTAATCTCCAGACTCATTTTAATGACAATAACAGTTTTGACCCCTGACTGAAATATCTGAAGTTTGACATCAGCTGCAGATGAAAGTTATGAGGAAAACAACAGACCCTTTTACAGATAGGACGTAACAATCTTCTATTCAAGGTGAATCACTGACAAATCTCTACAGAAGAGAAACTCTGCAAAGCATTATCTGTGGCTGAGCCCATCACAATTCAACAAAGATTACGCTTTGGTTTATTTTTCATTTCAAAGTGTGTGCATGTATGTGTTTTTCCCCCTTCTACCCACACATTCCCCTGCCTGTAAACTCCTTTTTACCAGAAGGGTTTTGGCAGAACAAAGGTGTCAAAAGAAATTCAGGCAGTCAGACACGATGTTAGCTGAACACATAATGGTGTTAGCCGCATGACTCAGGAAAAGAGAGTGTAGTTATTAAATCCCAGAAACTTTCTTTGATGAGAAAAATAAGTAGGAAACAAGGTAAAACAATGAAAACAGGATTTTAAAATTCACAAACTATAGGATTCCTTGGTTCAGAGACACTTTTGTCACTTGGGACTTGAGTTCATTGAAAATACTTATATTCACAAGTGACCATCAAGCCAAAGACACGGAATGGGTATAGCAGGTACCTTTGTATCTGTGAAGTCTACTGATACCATTAAAAAAAATAATGCAATGAATGCTGATTGAGTACCTGCTATGTGCCAGGTACCAATCTCTAAGTAAGAGATTGTATTAGAGATTATGGTGGAATCAATATGTTCACATTTCCAGATTCAGTTCTTGTGAGGTGGGATTACTTTTCCAGATATTTCTACTTCATTAGTTCCGAATAACTCTGCTTCTTGCCATCTCCTACAACCAGAAATAAAAACCAGGAATTAGGCAGAAGTTGTGCTGGTGCTGCTGATTGTTGGGCTAATGGAGGAAGGCTTTGGAATATAAATGGGGTGTGTGTATGGGGTGGAATTGGTGAGGGTATGTGTTTTAGCATAATCAAGTCAAAGATAAGTTAACAGAAAGAATGGAAATCTCTTATGCAATCTGGTCAAGCTTTTCTGGCAGGTTATCTAATCCTCACAGTGTGATCTCTAGTTTCATTTTTGTTTTTCTTTGGGGGAAAGACTAGGTAACAGCTAAGAATAGGGAATTTTCAAATTCTTTTTTTCTCCACCCACCAGGCCCCAAGAAGCATTCTTCCCTTTAGCAAGTAACAGACATTTAAATATGCAATTTATAAGAGATAAGACAGATATTGGTAGGTGACAATTTCCAAGGAAAGGAAGTTGTGACTTTACAAACACATAGAGTTGTGGTGAAAGAAGATATGGGAGAGCTGGAAATATTGACAGTCATGAAATTCTTATTCAAGAGATGAACTTTGGGAAAAAAATAGGTGGTAAAATTAGGAAATGAAGCTGTATTCTTGTGAGAATCTCCAGAGGCTAAGGACTGTCTAGACAACCCCCAAAATCTCTGTGGTGAGGCTTTATTTCTGTAGGGTACAAAGATATTGATTAGTTAGCAGTAAATTTTTGAAAAAATAAAATAAGGACTTATGCAAATATAAAACAAAAGTGCATTAAAGATTTCAACTAATTTATTTTCTTTCCCCTCCTTTTTAAAAAATGGAGACAGGGTTCTGCTCTGTCACCCAGGCTGGAGTGCAGTTGCAAGATCTTGACTTACTGTAGCCTCGACTTACTAGGATCAAGCAATTCTCCTGCCTCAGCCTCCTGAATAGCTGGGACTACAGGCATGTGCCACCATGGCCAGCTAATTTTTGTACTTTTGTAGAGACAGAGTTTTGTCATGTTACCCAAGCTGGTTTTGAACTCCTGGGCTCAAGCGATCTGCTCATCTCAGCTTCCCAAAGTATTGGGATTACAGACGTGAGTCACTACACCCAGCCTCACTAATTTCTAAACAGGAGAAGCAGTAAGATAAAGTTCGAAAGAAAATTTGTGGAACTGAGATATATATGTGTATATATATATATACACACATATACACACATATATATGTATGTATGTATAGTCAGTTGGCAATACTGAAATGAATTTGATAATAGAAACCAAATTGCTTAATATTGTATTGGACAATAAATTGTAATGTTTGCATTATTGTTTCAACCAGGGGGGAATTCAATTTTATCTTTACTGAATAAATTTAATTTACACAGTTATGAATAGGAACCATTTATATTGCCACAAAGAGGAATCATTTGTAACTTCATTTCTACAATTTAGTCTCTAAACCTACAAAATATACAATAGCCTTGTCAACAACAAAAAAACAATCGAAATTGTATTCTCATAGAGAATCAAATTATCCTTGAGGAGTCCACTAGACAACAACCAGCATGCCACAGAAAGGTCATTTAAATGGTATCTTTTGCCAATTTTCAAGCTTAAACTTTTTCTTAGAGGTGAAACTTTTTTTCAGTCCTCTTTGTATAGTTTGACATCAATTTTAAAAATTGCTTAGATCTTCATGAAGGTTTAGCATCTATATTTACTTTAAAATTGTAGCCAAGAATTTAGAATAGATAACCTCTATTCTGCAGTCACCAGCAGGCATCTGAAAGAAAGTTTATTTCCTTGACTTTCCCCTCCCAAGAGAATAATTATCAACATACAGAACAAAATATCTTTTTGCATGGTATTATGATATGAGGAACAGATTTTGTAGATAATCTAATAGCACATTCCTGGAATGCCCTCCTCATTATCTGAATGAACTCTGTCTAGTCTATTCAAGATGTTCTTTATATTTAAGTATCCTGGCTGCTTTTTAAACAAGACGCATTGGTCTTGTGAATTAATCGTTTCCATCTTCCCACCTGAAAGCACACTGTGGTTTTGGGATAGTACAGTACGTGTGCTGCACTCTGGTTGTGGAAATTTGGTTTTGGTATTGTATAATACAGTTTAGTATGAAGTCAGTCCCAAGCTAGAAGCCAACCTGGGTAGGCATAGGGGTCCTGAGCAGTAACACAGTGGTAAGAAGTACTTCAACAGATATAGCTAGGCCAGATGTGGGGGAACAAGATTGAGTACAGCTACTCACCACAAAGAGTAAGTACATTCAACAGTCTAAATCTTTATGGAAAAAAAGAGGTATAATGAAGTCAGATATAGTTTAGGAAATAATCCGTATTAGGAAGACCAGTTTAACAACTAGACACTACTAAAAAGAGTTCTATTCAGAAATCATGCTGATAGCAGGTAGAGATCTGACCATATGTGGATTCGGGGAATAGAACTCAGCTTCTTGGAAAAAAATAGGCTATAAAGATTTAATTCAAGCACTTGGTACTTATTTTATGGAGAACACTAAGGAGAATAACAAAGGCTAAACTCATGGAAAGACAATCTTGGTATATGCATAAGCTTTGAGTAGTATAGATTTTTTGGGGAATTATCACCAGGGAGCGAAGACTATCTGGGCCAGTGGCACAGGGTAAAAGAATTTACCAAGACAGTTGTAGGTAGAGACAGGCAGATTTATTAGACAAAGAAGGAAAATACTTGTGATGAGGCAACAGGCAGAATCAGCGGAAGAGAAGCTGACTGCCAAGAATCAAAGGCTTGCTGGGGATTTTGTAGAATAGTGTTTATGCTGTGTGCTGAAGAGGGCTTTGTGCAGTACTGATAACGCCAAGGTTGCAGTGAGCTAACTTGAAGCAGTCTGGTGATAGTTGGATGCAGAAAGATTGTGGGTTATTTGCACAGGAGGGCTGTGTATATTTAAAATATTTGATCCTAGACTATGAAGAAAGGCAGACTTGTAGCTTATCTGCCTTCTCTTTTTGCTTTCCCATGCTCCCACCAGTCTGATTCTGTTTCCCTAATTCAGACTCCAAAGGAATCACGTTTTGTCTCTGACACATTTTATCTATATAGGGTTGGAATAATAAAAATTTGGTGAGTTGAACACAGGGGACAGAGAAGGGCCATGTGACAGCCCTGAAAACAAAACTGAATTTGTTAATCCCTAGCTAGAAAAAGTATGCTGAAATTACTAATTTTATTAAGTGTGGGGCTGATATTTGGATTAATTTTTTGTTAAACTAGGGTGGGAATGAGTATGGTATGTGAGTAGGAATAGATGCACATTTAGGAAATCTTGAAAGTAATGGCACAAAATACAAATCTGGAACTAGATAACAACTAATTCATTATTCTATTATTTCTCCATCTTGAGCAAAACATAATAGAGTCGATCTTGTTGACTATCCAATCTAATATCCTGGGCTTCCTTCAGCTGGCTGTTGGTATAGAAATACTAGTACATGTGAGCTTATATTCATTCTGCAGTGTTTGTATATATTCTTTTTTATATCAACTTTTAATAAGTGATCACACGGCCTCTTTTTGAAAACCCTGCTATTTATAGACTTGTTAACTAAATTGACATATATTTCATTTTTATAGCTCCCTCACCTCTTTTCCAGGTTTCAATCTTCCAAGTTTTACAATTTAATATATCTTTTCCACCTATTGTTATGATTATTAATTCCATGACTTTTGAAGTTAATGATCTTACATCTGGGTCTTCTGTTGATTTAAACCTAATTTTGACTCACATTTAAGCATTATTTCTACCCTGAGGCCTTTTTAAGCATTATTTCTACCCTGAGGCCGCTTGCTTCCTGAAACTTTATTATCTATTTTCTTTAACCACAGTATGCTGGATGTAGCTTGTACTGATTCTACCAACTTGCTAGAGCTGATTATTAAATATTCAGGAATTTTGTGAGTAGATTGTTAAATTTGCCATGGTAGGAGTATTTATACCAAATTAATTTATAGTTCCTGCAGCTGAAATGTTCATAGACAAGAGAATCAAGATACAGAAAGGTTTATTAATTTTCCCAAGATCAAAATGCTAATAAGTTCTGGAGATAGAACCAGAACTTGGATCTTTTCTATTCTAACCCATGTCATGGGCATTTTATGATTCTTAGGGAATGTTGAAGCAGAATTTAATAGTCCAATATAATGTTTGTAGCTAAAAATAAGGAATGTAATGGTATGATATGTATTTTAATAAAAGATGGAAGATAATGACTGTAAGATAACTTAAATGCTCTTTCTGAAATAGGGTTCACATTGTAAAACTAGCTTAAAGATTGTTTCTGGCTGGGTGCAGTGGCTCAAGCCTGTTATCTCAGCACTTTGGGAGGCCAAGTGGGGTGGATCACTTGAGGTCAAGAGTTGGAGACGAGCATGGTCAACATGGTCAACCTCCTCTCTACTAAAAATACAAAAATTAGTCAGGCATGGTGTCACGTGCCTGTAATTCTAGCTACTCAGGAGGCTGAGGTAGGAATTGCTTGAACCTGGGAGGCAGAGGTTGCAGTGAGCTGAGATCGCACCACTATGCTCTAGCTTGGGCAACAAAGTGAGACTCAGTCTCAAAAAAAAAAAGGTATTTTCTACACAGTAACACAGTGTATAATTGATTTTTATATAGTTGGTTCAAGCTTATTTATGGTTACAGAACTTGAAGTGTTAATGTCTCTGAATAAATGCAGTAAAATAATATATTTCCATAAATTTCTATATTAAAACAGCAGCAGATAAAGCAGTTACACTAAATGCCAAAAAATGTATGTTGTTAAGTCTTAAAAATATACAATGCAAATTGGGGACTTATTTGTTATACAAAAAAGATACTTGCACATGCATGCTTATAGCAGCACAATTTGCAATTGCAAAAATGTGGAACCAACCCAAATGTCCATCAATCAACAAGTAGATAAAGAAACTGTAGTATACATATACAATAGAATACTACACAGCCATAAAGATGAATGAATTAATGGCATTCACAGCAACCTGGATAAGATTGGAGACTATTATTATAAGTGAAGTAACTCAGGAATGGAAAACCCAACATCATGTATTTTAAGTGGGAGCTAAGCTATGAGAATGCAAAGGCATAAGAATGACACAATGGACTTTGGGGACTCAAGAGGAAAGGATGGGAAGGGAGTGAGGGATAAAAGACTACAAGTTGAGTGCAGTGTATACTGCTCAGGTGATGGATGCACCAAAATCTCACAAATCACCACTAAATAACTTAATTATGTAACCAAACACCACCTGTTCACCAATAACCTATGGAAATAAAGAAAATTTAAAAAGGGGGACTTCTTGCTATTATTGATATCAGTAATAAATTAAACCAGTTGATTCTCCACCACTACCAAACCCCACAAATATTCACCCTAAGTTACAATCTGCTCCCCTCCCCGACTGGCTTTCTAGAGCCACATGTTTCCCCTCAGGGACTAGCTACTTGTTCTTCTCAGAGAAATTTGTCACCATGTTTCCAGCAGAGCCAGTCTTGGCAGTATCTCTCCTCCCTTAAACGATTTAGATAGGAAACCTTGTTATCTCTTCCGACTATATGACTCACACTCATCAAAAGTCCCAAAAGCTATGATCTCATGTATTAGGTTTCTTTTCCCTGTGGTTTTCTTCTCCTTTAGTGCTTCTGTTAGAACCATCTATCAACTAACTTCTTGGTCATTAACTCTCACCCCTTAGCATGAAAAGCCAAACCTTATTTATCAGGTTATGAACAGCCTTCATATATTGAGAAGTCTTCCTAGTCCCTCAGATGAACTGAATTGGTAATCAAGCCTCATTAATTACGATTTGAACTTTTCTCTCTTCCCTGTCTTCTCATTTCACTTACTACTGCTTTAATCTTAGTTCACGCCCGTATCATTTACATCAACAGTAACAACAGCCTCTTTAGTGGCCTCTTAGTATCAAGTTTTTACTTCCTTCACTATATTTTAAAATTATCTTTAGAGTAATGTTTCCAAAATATAAACCATATCACATTCAACTTATGCAGGGTTTTTGTATCCTCAGGATTCAACACTACTCAGGTCAAAATTTGTTTGTTTAAAATATTTGATTCAAAGATAATCCATTGTTAAAATATTTTTATTACTAATAATGTTCTCCTGGTTATAAATGCAATAACAAAGTGCAGAAATATATGAAAAATATTAAAATTATTCCTAATAGTATAATTTAGATATAACCATTATTAACATAGTATATTATCTGGTTTCAATCTGTAGAGATTTTTCTTGGTTGCAAAGTTTGGTAATGTCATAAAACAGCTAAGCCCACCATGATGATGGTTGGAATGACCTTGTTCTCCAAATAGATGAAGTAAATGCTACTCACTTTATTTAGAAATAAACTGCATTTAGTTTGATTTTTTTTCTCCTATTTTGGCAAGAGTGACAGCTTCTTTAAAATGTTGACTCTGAATTTTTTTCATTTATCACTTTATTCATCAAAAGCTATTATGCACCCATTATATGCATAGCACACAATCATTTACACAGTAGGTGAATAGGCTGGGTCCTTGCCCTACAGGACATACAGTCCAACAGGGGGAGCTGTGACAAATACATAAACTATTTTAAAACAAATTAGAATGGTACCAGGTATTTAGAAACAAAGTGATGGAGTGTTTCTGGAGAAATTGCTTTCTCTCTCCTAGGGTCATGGAAACTTTATGTATGAGTAGCAGTTGAGCTGAATTTTGAAATGTGGGTGTACATGTGGAGGAACTGCTAAAACAAAAGACTAAAGAAAGGAAAGCTGGGAGTCTTCGGGAAAAGCTATGGAATTGCAAGTGTGGTGAGATTCAGTGAAAGATACAGCTGTAAGATGGAGTATGCTGAGGCAAAGGAGAACCTTGAATTCAAGGAGTGGGTATTCTCAAGCTACTTGGTATAGTCAGGAATCCCTGAGTGTTTCTGTTCACAAAAATGACAAAATTATAGTTTTGTATTAGGCTTGCTACAGTAG
Organism: Pongo abelii; assembly: GCF_028885655.2. NCBI lineage: Eukaryota > Metazoa > Chordata > Mammalia > Primates > Hominidae > Pongo > Pongo abelii. The sequence continues at coordinate 94,397,193 of NC_071989.2, read as the reverse complement.
CAGGCCAGCAGGCCATAAGGTGGGTGGGAGAAGGAAGAGCTTAGAGTTGAGAACAGTTTTGGAGTGCAAGTTAGAGGAAGCAAGAGCCTGAATTACAGTAGTGGCCACTGAGACTGGAAGACAGGAGAATTTAGGCAACATTAAGGACAAAAAAGTGACTGGACTTGCTGTCTGAATATGATGATTAAAGGTAAAGATGTAAAATATCACCAGCATGTTAATTCAGGATAACCAGGTAAATGGGTTGCCTTGAAAAGTAAAAGGGCTGAGAGGGAGGAGAATTTTGATGGAAGATGACTTGGTTTCAGATATAGGAATTTTAAATATTCATTGGCTCAACATGGAGACATTTTTCAGCATCAGTTTCAACTATTACTTTCAGAACTTCTTAAAAATTTTATTAGTTTGGCTGAACTATTCCTCCTTGAAAAGGAAATTTAGACTATTTGTCACTGTCATGCCAATTTCCTTTTTTCACGTTATGCTCTTACCTCTAAGATCTTTATATCCTGTAATCATGCCTTCTTTGTTTACAGGGCAGATGGTTGGTTTGCACAGTCCCTTCCCCTTCATTCTGCCCTGTAATTTTTGTATTGTTTTGACTGCCCTCATTGATCTGCTAACCACGTTTCATCCTGTAACTATCACCTTGCTAATAGTATGCTGTCTGTGTCTGCTGGAGAGGAGGATGCTCACCTTAGAGAGGCATGTTTGAAATCAAAGTTCAATGAAATATTTTGTGTCATACTCTGTGGGGGTGAGTAGCAGGCATAATGCAAGTTCTTTGAAATTATTTGGTTTGGAAATCAAAACTCAATACTTGGGCAAGCTGCCATTTTCTGTTGTTATTGAGTGGCACAGCAAGGTGAGGTAAAACAAATCAGCTTAGTTGCTTTGGTGTGCTAAATGATCCGTTTCCTTCTATTCGATTAAAGATGATTCTTAAAGTTAAAATTTCAAACATGTTTTGGGCTGGCACAGTGGCTCACACCTGTAATCTCAGCACTTTGGGAGGCTGAGGTAGGCAGATCACTTGAGGCCAGGAGTTTGAGACCAGCTTGACCAACATGGTGAAACCCTGTCTCTACTAAAAATATGAAAATTAGCCAAGTGTGGTGGCCCGTGCCCGTAGTGCCAGCTACTCGGGAGGCTGAGGTGGGAGGATCGCTTGAACCCAGGAGGTGGGGATTGCAGTGAGCCGAGACTACATCACTGTACTCCAGCCTGGGCGAGAGAGTGAGACTGTCTCAAGAAAAAAATAAATAAATAAATTCTGTTTTGCAATCCAATGATAGTTCCAAACTGTAAAAAAAAAAAAATGTTTTGCAATCCAATGATAGTCCCAAACTAATTATTATTATCATTGCCTAGTCTTCTAGCAGTATCTTGGTATTATAGATGCAAACTACAAAACAGTTTTTCAGGATAGTGTCATGATTTCTCTGTTGTGATTCTGGTGCTGATTTCAATATTGCTCTCTGTTCTTTCTGATAACTATATACTAGAGGTAAGAGTGGGGATAGAGTCAACCTGGTGTTTATGTAATTATACAGTGATACACAATTTACCTGGTATTGATAGAATGCCAAGTTTGCTTCCAATCTGTTCTTAATATTAACATCATCAACAATAACAGAGTTTTTGTTTCAAAGAATGATAGAAACAAGCACTGATACACCTGGGATTTTTTCCCTCTTCAGAGTTTAAATACTGGAAAACACAAGTGACTGAGCAGTATGGTCACTTTACAGCTTTTCATATTTGTGTTATATAATTCTGAACCCTCCATGTCCTCTTTCTAAAGTGCTTCATTCCCCAAACTGGTGATTTCTTAACAATGTGGTCTTGATTACATTTTCCCTCTTTACAATAGTAACGCTGAACTATCTGTCTCTTTACTGGGTCATGCCCTCTCATTCATATGCCGGTTTTGGTGCTTGGCAGGTGTCTGCAACCTTACTGAGACAAGGCTATTTGAAACACCACAAGGGCAGGACTTGTGCTGTTCAGAAGTCTACATCAGGTGAAAGGTCAAGCAGACTTCATCAGAGTTGCAGAAGTTTCTTGCAAGTAATTCTAAAACACTTGGACTGTACAATAAGGTGAACTTTTGCTGGTTTCTGGTATCAGAAAAGTACCTTTTTATCATAAGAAAAAGGCAAAGAAAAAAGGAATAAAGAAACCAGAAAAGCGTTTCCTTGCTATTGGAAAAAAATAAGAAACTTTAAAGTAACACGAAACTGCTTTATGTCATTCATAATAAAAAATAATAATTCATATCCTGCTCTAACTTTTGGCTGTTGACTTTTTGCTGTTAATCTTAACTCATAGGTCCCAACTGTCAAATTCATTCCAGGATTTTTTGACTAGCTTGCTATTTTTGCATTGACTTGACACAGGTATTCATAAAACTAAACTACTTTCCCACAGCTGGAATATTAAGGAAGGCTGTGGACTATAAACATAAACCCACATACTTCTAGGTGACAAACCCTTTTCTAGACTAAAATGTTAAGAACATGTTTTTCTTTTTAATAAAATTATTGAACCTGAAACACAAATTATATCTGTTGGCACTGTTAGTGCTATAATGTTTATATTTGCTAAGGTTTTTAACTCATAAAACATTTATTTTCAGGCCAGGCGTGGTGGCTGATGCCTGTAATCCCAGTACTTTGGGAGGCCAAGGCAGGCGGATCACGAGGTCAGGAGATCGAGACCATCCTGGCTAACACGGTGAAATCCCATCTCTACTAAAAATACAAAAAAAAAAAAAAAAACAAAGAAAAAAATTAGCCTGGCGTGGTGGCAGGCACCTGTAGTCCCAGCTACTCGGGAGGCTGAGGCAGAATGGTGTGTACCCAGGAGGTGGAGCTTGCAGTGAGCCAAGATAGCCCCACTGCATTCTAGCCTGGGCAACAGAGCGAGACTGTCTCAAAAAAAAAAAAAAAAATTATTTTCAGAGGACAGGAAAAGAAATGATATAGAAAATTTATAAACTTAAGACAGTAATTCTTTTGAATTCATAAACTAAATTAATCGATTTACAAATTACTGACTCAATATTTAATTCCATTTTCACTATGATTGACAGTTCCCATCAGACGTGGAAAAGTATTGTGCTGTTCTCTAAAGGGGAATGTGAAAACATGAGGGGGCAGAAATGCTATAGTTTCCACAGTCTACCATATAATACCATGAAACTTGGTTCTGTTCCTCTCTTTGCATTAGCTGCCAGAAACCCTGGAGCCAAACACTTGGTAAGTGTGCAAATATTCAAGATGCATAGGTTGTGTACTAACCTTCATGAGTCTTTCCTTTTTTCCTTATCTTTCTCTTAAATGTATTTTAAATGTATTGTTACTTATATTGCTCATAGTTGTTTTTAAACCTTTATTTGGAGTTAGATACAGGATACAATTTTAAAAGTTATATATTTCCTTAAAAAATCAATTTTCCATATATGCATTTCAACAATTTTTAAACAATGCCCCACAAAAAATTAGAATCAAATCAGTATGATATAAGTTTATTAATATGTTTCAATAGCTCTGTAAAGTGACAATAGAAGATTTTAGATTTTGAGGTTCTAAGATAGCATCAGGATTTGATTCCAGGTTGGGCCAAAGACCCAGTAGAATTTTCCAACCTTTTAAACACTGAGGATAATGTTTTCACAGCCAAAGTCCAAATCAGCTAAGCTGAAGGAACTACAGTGAGAATACTTTATTGAATATTTCAGAACCTGAGGCAATTTATATTTGGTATTGTTGGGTTTCTCATAACATCTTTTATTCTTCAGCTCTTTACAGACTACCCAGTCAATTCAGTAACATTTGCTGAGCATCCTTAAATTGTATAGCTTTATACTTGAGTCTTGATGTGTGTCTGGTAATTTCTGTCACCACTTGTTTAAAATTGCTTGGAGTGTTGGCCTCAGATATTTCAACTCAAAGTCATAGATAGCTCTAGAAATGTTAGACAGTCTATATTGCTAAATATTACAAAAGCTGTATTTTTCCCTGAGAAGTTGGTGGAGGGCACATCTTCCCATATTATTCTCCTTGAACATACTATTTGTCATAGATTGTCACAGTTCTTTGCAGCTTCTCCTACCTGGAGACGGAGTGTATTTCTTGACCTTCTTGAATTTGGATTTGTCTTGCAACTTGCTTTGGCCAAGAGAATGCAATGGAAACCAGATTACATAGGACTGAATCTGATATTTTGGAAACTTTTCACATTTATGCTGACTCTCTTGGATGCCTGTAACCACCCTGTGAGCAAGCCTCCTCCTGCTAAAGGATAAAAGACACAGACAGCATATCTCAGCTGGAATGCCTACAGTCAGCCCCTAGGTGATTGTCAGCTATCTGCAGACCAAGAATGAACACAGCTAAAATAAGCCTAACCAAGCCCAGATCAGCAGGAATGTTCAGCTGACTCAGAGACTCATAAGCAATAATAGAAGATTGCTGTTTTAAGTCATTATGTTTGGGGGTGGCTTGTATATGGCAATAGGTGACTGATTACATTGCTTTCAGGTCCTCTGAAAGTGGTCTGTTTTTAGCTTAACACTTCTCTCTTCTCCATAATGATAATTGTGAGTTTGAGCTGTCATAAACTTGAAGGTAGTTATGTGAAAGGGAGGCCTGTAGGCCTAATTAAGATGCTATCAAGTATAAACACTGAATCTTGCTATTCTCACGTGGCTGAAAACTCAAGGTAGTAGACTTTCTGGTTTTTCAAAACACATTGCCTAAAAACAGTCTTACGACCAGCCAGCAATCAATATATAAATATCAGGAAGAAGTCATTTTATCTTGTTGTTGTTGTCCTATTATTTAATAAAACTTACCTTCAGGAAGTTTGTTCTTATGTTATTACCATAAAAGTACTGTCTATTTCCCTGACACCTGTTTGTGAACCAGGCTTTCTTATTCGTTCGTTTTTTTTTTTCAGCGTACACATTTTTCTCAACAGGCTATTTTGCTGAAATGTTTTCAGAAAGTTCTATTAAAAATAACTGATGTCTTATACTTAATAGATTTTCAGTAACTTCGTTAAATGAATGTCAAGCACAATGCTAACGCTGATATTTGGAAATGATGTTAAAGTTTCAATAAGGACATCTAATGTTATGGATGGTAATTAAGTCTTACTGTAAATTACTACCTGACTCTGAAACTTAGTAAGAGTAAATGTAGCTCTGTAAGAGGAATAATAAAGATATAATTGTCAAAAAAAGTTTGTTCTTGTGTCTTGGCTCAAATTCCCTTTTTATATTTTAAACTCATATTCTGAAGTCTTTTTCCAGAAGTGAAACTTGTTGGCTTCAAGCACCCTCAGGGTCCATCTCTTGCTCTGCAATACAATCAGCGGTACCAAGGGCATGGCCAGTGACTTTCCCTGCGTATTAGGCTTCTATTTTGTGCTTGCTTTTTAGAATGCTCTGAGGAGTCTAAAATTTTTAATACTTGTGGCACCTATTCTATCTTTTTGGTAAAATATACCAGAGAATATCAGAGACAACATAGCTCATGAGTATAGGAAAGTATCTTTAAGTCCATCATTAAAATAAACCTAAGGAGAACATTCTGGTATCAAACTATTTCCTTAGATTTCCCATTTCCTTTGGAAAGCCACTAGAAATTTGCCTTCCTGCTTCACAGGAGAGAGAAAAGCAGCTTGTTCCCAGCAAACTAATAAATACAACCTACCTGGAGATTCATTTCAATATTCGTTAAACCTCTCTTTAGTCTCCTTCATCCACAATTGGTCTATCCATGTGCTATTCTCAGTACGGTACGTACCTAAACTCGTTTACTCCATCTACAACTACTCTCCAGAAGAAGAGCTCTTTTTTGCCTCTTTTATTACCCCTTTTATTGCCTCAAGACCTTTATTTCTAATTTCTAACCAGCTTGTCAATTTATTCATACACATCATATTAATATGTGATAACTTTTATGTTATCTCCTTTTCAGAGACATACCATGTTTGTAGTTGTTTCAGATTTTCAAACCCTAAACTTGAAGAGGTGGCTAATCAGTGAGAATTTTTGGCACTATGTATTTGTCCAGGGAGCCCACTAATATTATATCCATTACGTGCCATCTCTATTTTCACACAAAACCGTTTTTTAAGAAAGACCTCCCTTTTTATCTTACTATATTCCAACCAGATCAGTGTCTCATTCCTAACTGAAAGCAGCCAAGTCCCCTACATACTCATTATGAACTCCTTCCATAGATCCTGTTAGTAGACAAGAAAAAGGGGGCATGTGTGTGCATGCACTCCCAGCCGCCGGGATGAGCTATCCTTTCCATTCCACTTGGCTCCTCACCATAACAAGTCTTGGATATTTTGTGGCATACTACTTTGAAATGTCCGAGAGAGAAATAATCCTTTTTTGCTATTGCTTGAACCATTCAGATTCAACAAAGACATTCTGTAAATGATGACATCCCTTTAGAACATGATTCTAGAATGTAGGCATCTGCAATTTTTTGGTTGCTATGGTAATTTGGGTAGGGGTACTAGTTGAAAAGTGGACATAGCTTTTGTCCAAATATGAGTCTTGGATTTCCCGGGCACATGGTCCTACCAGTGGCACTACAGTCAACTAAACAGATATAATCAAAAAGTGAAGAACAAATGGAATTCCAGATTAATAATGATGAGCCCAAGGCAAGAGTAGGAAACGCAGAATGGCCTTGTATGCACATGATGAATTGTTATCCTTGGTCCTAGTGACTTTGAAAAATTAATAAAGGATGCTAAAATGCTTAATTCCTAGTAACCCATCAAAAGAAAGGCTACATTCCAAGAAAATTCTTCTCTGCATGATATTATATAAGCACGATTAATTTCAGCATAAAATTTTGAAATGCTTATGCCAAGGCCAATTCCAACTGAGGTAATTTTCTCAGATTAAGTTGCAATAAATGTCACATTTCAAAGAAAATTACATTGTGATATAAAAAAAAAGTCCTGTTCCAAAGGCAGATCACAGCTCCTTCTATAATAAAAAGGAATAAAAAAGAATTCTGATTAGTAAGAATGAATAAAATTTCCCCTGTATTAAAATGTAAGATACATGAGGTTAATTTTTACCCATAAGGTTCTAAAATTGCTTATAGAAATCTCCTCATTTATACATGTAAACTGGAGTGCGACTACATGTTGTGTGTGGGAAAAATTAAGGATTCAGCAAGGAACAATGCACATTAAACTTATGATTGCAATTTTAGAGTTTGAATGGAAGTTGTTTGAACATTGGTCTTAGAGCTGCTCTCCAGTGGTTTCAAACTTGGAAAAAAAATAACCAGAAAGGGGCCTGAAGGTGAATTAAAATATTGGCATTCATTTTGTGTGTACCTGACACTGGGCCTGGACAACTCATCAAAGAACTGTAACTGTCTATGTTGGACTTCCCCCAGTTGTGTGGTGGACTCACTGAAGTAGAGTTACCTGGGTTGCTTATTGAAACTGCAGACTCCAGACTTTACCTTGAATACTCTGGATCAAAATCTCTAGTGGGTGCAGCTTGAGAAAATGCATCTTTAACAAGCTGTCAGGATGATTCTGATGCACATTCAATTTGAATACCACTCCCTTGTGGAACATTAGTAGATACTCTGTTGCATGCAGTTTTATAAAATACAGTTTCTTAGATTTAATAAATACTACATTGATGAGAGTAGTGAGAAATAGGAATTATGGCCATTATTCAGGTGCAAGTTGTTTTGGGTATTAGAATATGGCCAAAGTATTATATAAACTTAATATATAAAGTCTGTCTCAATCATTCTCTTTCCTCAACCTTAACTTGATCCAGGCTTGACAACCAAACTTCTCTAATTAGCACCACCAGCAGAATCCAAGAATCTCTAATTTGTAAAACTTGTCATTGCCATATTTTTTTTTGCCTTTTTTGTATTCAGCCAGTTTAAAGTTCAAATTCATTTCATACTAGATGTCAACATTTTACGAGCATTTATTCATGCATATTTGCTTATCTACCTCCCTGGAAAGATAGAGTAGGCCAGGTGGCTGGTGGTATCTCATGAAATTTGATGACTGGGAGGTAATTTATACTTTTTAAATGTCATGCATGTGCATATTGCCCATTCTATACATTGATCAAATTTATTTCAAAATGTAATAAAAATTAGCTCTATATTCTATATCCTACCTAATATTAAACTCCTTAATGACTTAGACCTCTGAATTTTCTTTTCTAACCCCAGTAAGTCTGTATAGAAAATGAAAATTCCACAAATGTTGTTGAACAGGAGTTTTGAAACAGACAAAAGTAATTTCAAAATGCAAGCTTGTATTTTTAAAAACATGTATTGTATTATTTTGAAATTTAAGTATATTTCCTTTGAAGTGCTGCATTGCCTTTTGCAAATGATATTATTAGACAGGACTTCTTTCAGTACCAATAACATAATTTACCCTGACACTCTTTCAAGGAGATAACATCTCTGAAAGATGGATTGCTGAAGATATTTGAAAACCTCATCCTAATTAATTATTACTCTAAGTGGCTGCAACATCTTGGGCTAGATTTGAGACACAAACAACTCTATATTAGCTCTGAAGTTTCAGAAAGTTTACATTTTGCTTCTGCATTTAAAATGGTACCACTAGGGAAAAAATCCACACAAATGAATGTTTGCAAAGCCCCTTCTTACGTCAACTCAATACTATGCAGGATCCTTATTCAACTGGTTAAGCCATTAAAATGACAATATATTTTTAAGTAAGTATATAAAAAGCTGCACAAATCTCACTGATGCTAGAAAAAGAGTTGTTAGTTTTTGGGCTTAGTCATTGTAAATAATACATTCATAGGAACATTAAATGGAAAAAAAGTCCCAACTTCTGACAAACATCAAGCCATGCACAGGCTAAAAATGTTTAAAATACCAAATAGAATCAGCACAGGTAATGATGTCCTGCATTACATTTCTGATTATTTCATCTCATGCTGATCTTTTCCTTCTCTGAAATTTTTATAGTATTTATCTAAATGATATAATTTAGCATCTAAACATTGAAATATTTTATATGAACATACAAAGATATATCTTTACAATATAAATATAAACAAATATATTGGCATATTTATTGTTAGTATACTGTATAGAGAAGGAAACATAAAAATATACTGCTTAATAGAAAGTGCCATTAAACGTATGACAATCAATTGCCTTCCTATGTCAACATTACCAATAAAGACTTATAAGCCAACAGAATATCAACCCAGCAATTTCTTTCCATCCCCATTTCCTCCTACCCAGTTATTTCTTGCTGAGAATTTTCACCAGTTCTTTAATATTTGTTCATATTTAGGAGACTGGTTGCCTTGGCATTGCTTTTTTAAAATTTGCCTTTCTTGGGGCAGATCAAGCTTTTAGATAGAAAACTACATTTTAACATTAAATATATTTTAACATTAAATATTTCAGCTCACTATGTTTTTCAAGCAATAAAAATAGGATTGAACTGTTACTTTTATGCAAATTCCAACAATGACTCAGGGGCAATATGAAGAATTTTTAATTTAAATAAAGAGAAATTTGTTGACATTTCAATCCTTAAATACAAATTTACTGTTTAGGCTGACCAGTCCTTATTATATTTCAGGAACACTCTTCATTATTTTATGAAATTAAAATGTGCACAGTCTTAAGTAGGTTATCAGATTTTAACAATGGAGAAATGGAGGCATGCAGGGTTGACATGTGTTAGAGCAAATAACTCAGCAACTTTGGGGGTTGTTTTCAAAATAATGGAGGGTAGTGAGGAAATCACTAAAAACATTGCTGTGTAGATCCTATATGCTAAGGGGTGGGGCTCAGAAACCTTCATTTTCAGTAGCAGTTCCTAGTAATTCTGTTTTAACCTCTAAGAACACACTTTAAAAAATGATGCTATGGAGAAATCAAGGATACTTTATTCTATAGAGAATACTCTGCATAAACACAGTTGAAAAACTTTAAAACAATTCTAAATTTTCTCTTTTGTTTCAATCAGTTGGCTAAGGTTTTGGTGATAAAACTGGAAATAACACAGATAATGTTCCCCTAATCATATAATGTCTTTTTTTTTCTGATGAATTTTCCACACTGGATAAATACAAATTTTAAACTGGAATGTTTCTGCACACCAAATCACGCAGTCTTATTTCAGGAACACTCCTTTATCTACAGACAGAAGCAAAATGTAGAAATTGGGTAAATGGAAATGAAGATGGCTAAAATTTATTAAATGCTTACAACAATCTATGTGCTTTACATGTATTAACTCTCAACCACCCTCTAAGTTGGTTGTTTCTGCCATGCTTCTACAGATAGAAAGAAACCAAAACATAATTAAGAAAGTATCTTGCTCTTGTAGGAAATGATGGTGCTAGGCTTAGAATACAGAGTTAGCCCATGTCGTTCAGACACTCGATCATTATGCTTTTATATGACCAGTAAACTGTGTGTATGTTTATTCATTTCTAATTAGGGGAAATATGACAATTGGAAATGTTATCTCTGCGGTACCTGGGAAGGAGGACTGATTGAATCAGGTTTCCTAAAAGCAGAACACTACACATTTTGTGGCATGAAATGACACGAATTTATAATCTCATAGTTCTGGAGGTCAAAAGTCTGAAACAGGTCTCACTCGGCTAAAATCCAGGTGTTGGAGTGGGTTGTGTACCTTTCTTGAGTCACTAGGGGAGACTCCTTTTCTAGCTTCTAGAAGCTGCCTGCATTATTTGGCTCCTCGTCTCTGTATTAGGCCCTTTTTATGTTGCTATAAAGAAACACTTGAGGCAGCCGGGTGCGGTGGCTCACCCCTGTAATCCCAGCACTTTGGGAGGTTGAGGCAGGTGAATCATCTAAGGTCAGGAGTTCAAGACCAGCCTGGCCAACATGGTAAAACCCCATCTCTACTAAAAATACAAAAACTAGCTGAGTGTGGTGGCGGTCACCTGTAATTCCAGCTACTGGGTAGGCTGAGGCAGGAGAATTGCTTGAACTCATGAGGTGGAGGTTGCAGTGAGCCAAGATTGCACCATTGCACCTCCAGCCTGGGCAACAAGAGTGAAACTTCATTAAAAAAAAAAATAACTGAGGCTGGGTAATTTATAAAGAAAAAGATGTAATTGGCTCATGGTTCTGCAGACAAAGCAAGAAGCACTGAGCCAGCATCTACTTCTGGTGAGTACCTCAGGAAGCCTACAATCATGGCAGAAGGCAAAGGGGGAGCAGGCACAACACCTGGTGAGGGCAAGATAGAGAATGGGGAGGTGCCACACAGTTTTAAACAACCAGATCTCACATGAACTCACTTATCACCAAGGGGATAATGCTAAGCCATTCACGAGGAATCCACCCCAATGATCCAAACACCTCCCTCCAGGCCCTACTACTTCCAACACTGGGGTTACATTTAAGCATGAGATTTTGAGGGGACAAATATCCAAACCATATCAGTCTCCTTCCACTATCTTTAAAGACAGCAAGGTTGCACTTCTCTGGACATTCTCCTATAGTTACATCTCTCTCTGAACTCTTCTCTCTTCTACCTTTAGGGACCCCTGTCATTACATTGGGTCTACTTTGATAATCCAGTATAATTTCTCTATTTTATGGTCAGCTGATTCACTATCTAAATTCCACCTGCAACTCTTCTCCTTTACCCACGTAACCTAACATATTCACAGGTTCTGGGGTTTAGGTGTGATACTATCGGGAGCCATCATTCTGTGAACCACAGGGATTCTTTTTCAAGTGATTGATGAGAGTACTCTCAGAAGAGCAGGAACCAGGGAAACAAAATAGGTCTGAAGAATGGAGCTTCACTGAGATGTGATCTCAGCTGGAGACTAGCTTCAGCCTGATCCCAAGTCAAAGCCCTGGAGTATAAAGTGCACCCCTAAGTTAGCCCATCCTGAGGCAAAGGGCCTGGCAGAGGTCTGGGGTGGTTGCCGCCTACAAGCTGAGGTGGCTGCCATTTGGCTAAAGGCAATCATCAGAAGTGCAGCTGTGAGGCTTTTACAGGCAATACTCACAGCAGCTAGGTAATGAGTGCCACTTCTGGTAAAGAGGATTTGGACAGAGAAGCAACAGCATCCACTACAAACCATATTATGCAGTTAGTTATGTCCTCTCCCAAAAGATACATTGGAATCTTTGGTCTCAGTACCTAAGAATGTGACCCTATTTGGAAATAGGGTTTTTACAGAAGTAATCAAGTTAAAATGAGGTCATTAGAGTAAGCCCTAATCGAATATGACTGGTGTCCCTGTGAAAAGGGGATATGTGGACATAGAGACAGATATGCACTGAAACTAGATGACATGAAGGCACACAGGGAAAATTCCATGTAAAGACAGAGAACCACAATAATGCATTTATAAGCCAAAGAACATCAGAGACTACCAGAAGCTAGGAAAGAAAGAAGAGACAGTTCCTTCCCTAGTGCCTTCATAGAGAGCACAGCCCTATGGACACCTTGATTTCAGACTTCTGGCCTCCAGAACTGTGAAACAATAAATCCCTGTTAAGTCACACAGTTTGCGGTATTTCGTTATAGCAGTCCTTGGAAACCAATACAGACCCTAGGTCACAACGTCTAAAAGAGAGCAACTTCATAATCTGAAGTCAGCCTCCCGATAATTTCCCCCAAGGGATCTTATTACACATTGTCAGTGGGAATATTTGAGATTTCCTTTAGCTAAGAAATCATTAATCTAAACTCTTCAGGATAGATCCTTTTCTGACCCTTGTACCCTACTGGCAAATGTTATGAATTTCACTTCTAGATTCCCATTCTTCCTTGCAAGTGCTTTGACAATAGGTGCATAGCCCTTTAATTAATTACATAATTTTCTTATGTATAAACCAGCAAGTTCTGTGAGGACAGTTCTTTACATAGTCATATCTATTGTATCTAGCATGTGGCCTGATATGATAGAAAGGTTGAGGGAACTATTGAATAGTGTTTTTCCCTCTTGGGAACCCCAAAGAAACATTAACAGTACTTGTGTGTTACTCAAAGATAAAAATAAAATACAGAGAAAAGAAGATCTTGAATTATTAATGTAGTAAGCCAGGATATAATGGATTGGGTCAGCAATAGAATAACATGAGTTTTACCAGCTCTGCCCTTTGACCCAATAGGCAATCTCAGAAATAATAAGATTATTTCTGAGAAATTATAACCAACAGGCTTATGAAATGGAAGCATGATTAGAAGTAACTTTGGCCCAAACAACCCAGAAACACAATAATAGTTTAATACAGTTGAGAGAAAAAACTTCAGCCAAATAAACTACCTGGCATTGTTAGAGAAGAGAAATTTCTCCAATGCACTGAAATTATATAATTGTATGGCTCCTAAGAGATATTGAATCCTACCACTCTTGACTCAGTCATTGGGGCATAAACACAGCCTAGGTTTTATGCTGACCTAATACTACTTTAAAATTATAATTGAATTACTTAAATGTCTTCTACCACTGTGCTAAAAGCAGAACCTTGGGAGTGCTAAAAGCAGAACCTTGGGAGTACTAAAAAATAACTTTAAATGAAAGGACTAGGGTACCATAATTTCTATTCCAATTCAGACAGCAAATAAAATGCACAGTTGCCAAGGCCAGATTTCTTCTACTGTACTTTGAATAAATTTCATCCCTATAGGAAAAGTGTGTAAGAATCTTGGTGAAGGAAAACTGAAATACAGATTTACCCATCTATCATCTCTCTCTCTCTCTGTCTGTCTGTCTGTCTTTCTCTCTCTTTCTCTCTCAAATTTCTGTAATCCAATAATGTGCTTTCAGGCCTATGACATAAATTTTGTCTTAGCCTTCCAAACCCATTATCACACATAAAACTAGAAAAGATACATCTTAGAATTATCTTAGAGAGCACTCACATATTCAGGGGAAAAATACAAGTAATTTAAAAAGGGAAAAATATCATTATTGAAATGTTGCAGTAACAAAAACAGATTTCACTACATCTGTTCAAATACAGAACTGTAACATTTAGCTGGGGAAGAACATCAAGACGGCTGACCAGAGGCATTTGGTACTCACCTCCTCCACAAAGACAAATCAAAATAGTGGGTAGATAATCACACTTTGAAAACATCGTCTAAGAGAGAACACAAGAAATGAACACAGGAGTGACAGAAAACACCTAAGGAAAGGAAGAGAGGGAAGTGAGGCAGCCTGCTCAGCACGACTTAGCCTGGAGAAAAACTCACCAATGCAGGGAAAGGGTAAGTTTGAAATTCCCAGCAGTCTGCATCCCCACCAGGGACAACTGCAATCCTAGGTGTAGGAGAATCCCCTAGACCCTTCTGAGCACTGAGATTAACATACGCAGCTGCCTAAAGACTGCATGGTGGCATTGCTCCAGAAAGGGAGCTCACACTGGGTCTCATACATTCCCTGAATACTAAGCAACTACAGCATAGCACCATTTTAAGTGTCAAACTGCCACTAGACTGCATTCTGCACTGGGGCCCAATAGCCTTTGCATCTCCATGTCCCTAGAAAACCATTGACATCCCCTTCCTGAAGCTGCCACTGCTGTTGGCTGCTGCCATCAGAGCCAAAATGTGAGCCATTAACAGCAACCACATTGGCCCCAGCAGTGGAGCTGACATATATTTTCACATGCCTTGAGGACAGACTTCCCCAACCACAACCTCTGCTGCTACTGCTGAGTGCTGCTTCCAGGGCTGAAGTACAAGCCAAGGACAGCAATCCCACAGCCCCCAGCTGTGGAGTCACTGCACATTTACAAATGCCCTGAGGACAAGCTATTGCCTACAGCCAACACCTGGGGGCAAAATGCATACTTCCCAGCTGCCTGTCTATGGCTACTGCCACTGAAAGCAATTCAGGATATGAATGAGAAATTTGCCAAGCAGGCATTATAAAACAAGGGTCCCCAACCCCTGGGCCACAGACCAGCCTGTTAGGAACAGGCCACACAGCAGGAGGTGAAAGTGGGTGAGCAAGCAAAGCTTCATCTGTATTTACAGCTACTCCCTATCACTCTCATTACTGCCTGGTCTCGGCCTCTTATCAGATCAGCAGTGGCATTAGATTCTCATAGAAGCACGAACCCTATCATGAACTGCACATGTGAGGGATTTAGGTTGTACACTCTTTATGAAAATCTAATGCCTGATGATCTGTCACTGTTTTCTGTCACCCTAGATGGGATCATCTAGTTGCAGGAAAACAATCTCAGGGCTCCCACTGATTCTATATTATGGTGAGTTTTATAATTATTTTATTATATGTTACCATGTAATAATAATAGAAATACAATGCACAATAAATGTAATACACTTGAATCATCCCAAAACTATCCCCCCACAACTGGTTCACAGAAAAACTGTCTTTCACAAAACCAGTTCCTGGTGCCAAAAAGGTTGGGGACCACTGTCATAAAGAGAACCAAACAGAAATTCTGGAAGTGAAAAATTTATTGAATGAAATATAAAGTATGTTCAAATGCTTCAACAATAGACTAGATCTAAGAATAGAAGGAATTTCAAAACTTGAAGATGGGTATTTTGAAATAACCCAGTCAGACAAAAACAAAGGAGAAAGAATAAAAAGGAAATGTACAAAGTCTATGTGACATGCGCAACATGCTAAAGTAACCAAATGTTCAAATTATCAGGGTCCCCAGAAGGCCTACAGAACACCAAAGGGATAAAAACCTATTTAATAAAATAATAGCTGTAAGCTTCCCATGTCTAGTAAGAGATTTAGAGATCCAGACACAGGAAGCTCAAGGATTCACAGTGAGTACAATTCAAAAAGGTCTTCTCTACAGCAACTTGGAAAAACTGTCAAAAGTCAAAGACAAACACAGAATTCTAAAAACAGCAAGAGAAAAGAATCTAGTTACAAGGGAAACTCCATTAGACTAACAGTAAATTTTTTTCAGCAGAAATCATATAGTCCAGCAGAGAAAGGGATGATATCTCCAAAGTGCTGAAAGAAAAAAACAAAACAACAAATCTGCCATCCCAGGATATGATACCCAGCAAAGTTATCTTTTATAAATCACAGAGAAATAAAGTGTTTCTCTAGCAAGCAAATGCCAAGGGAATTCACCACTAAACCTGAACTACAAGAAATGCTTAAGAAAGCCCTACACCTGGAAGTAAAAAGACAATATTAGCCATCATGAAAATGCAAGAAAGTATAAAATTCACTGGTAGAGTAAACACACAAGGAAGAGAAAGGATTCAAATGTTACTACTACAAAGAATTTTGTAAGCAAAATGATAAACAACTGCAGAGACAAAGAAATGAACATATACAAAACAAGATACAAGATATAGAAAACAACCAGAAATCAATTAATAAAATGACAGGAATAAGTCCTCACATATCAATAATAACCTTGAATGTAAAGATTAATGTAATGTAAAGATTAAACTTTCCACTTACAAGACATAGACTGGCTGAACAAATATATAAAAAGACCCAACTGTATGCTACCTACAAGAAACTCACCTCAGCTATAAACACACATATAGGATGGAAGTAAAAGGATAAATCAAAATATTCCATGCAAATAGAAACCCAAAACTAGCAGGACTAGCTATTCATGTGTCAGATAAAACAGACTTTAAATAAAAAACACTAAGAAAAAGACAAAGAAAGTAATTATACAATGATATGTGGATCAATTTAGCAGGAGGATGTAACAATTCTAAATATATTTGTATCCAAAAATAACACCCAGATACCTAAAGCAAATAGTATTACATATAAGGAAGAAATAGGCTTTAATACAATAATAGTGGGGGACTTAAAATCCCACTCTCAGCATCAGACAGATCTAGACAAAAAAAATTAAAAAGAATCATTGGATTTAAACTGCACTTTAGACCAAATGGAACTAATGGACATTTACAAAACATTTCATCCAACAGCCTATAGAATACACATTCCTCTCATCAACATATGGAATATTCATTAGAATAAACCATATGTTAGGACACAAAAGAAGTCTCAATAAATTTTTAAAAGTCAAAATCATATCAAGTATCAGGCCAGGCATAATGGCTCATGCTTGTAATCCCAGAGCTTTGGGAGGCTGAGGTGAGAGGATCACTTGAGGTCAGGAGTTCAAGACCAACCTGGGCAAAATAATGAGACTATCTCTAAAAAAAAAAAAAAAAAAAAGAAAAAAAGAAAAAAATAATTGAAAATTAACTGGGCATAGCAGCACATGCCTGTAGTCCCAGCAACTCAGAAGGCTGAGGCAGGAAAATGGCTCAAACTCAGGAGTTAGAGGCTGTAGTGAGCTATGATTGCACCATTGTACTCCAGTCCAGGCAACAGAGCAAGATCCCATCTCCAAAAAAAATTTTTTTTAACTTTTATTTTAGGTTCAGGGGTACTAGTGCAGATTTGTTATATAGGTAAACTGCATGTCATGGGGGTTTGGTGTAAAGATTATTTTGACATTTAGGTAATAAGCCTAGTACCCAATAGGTATTTTTTTCTGATCTTCTCCCTCCTCCCAGCTTCCACCCTCAAGTAGCACCAATGTCTATTGTTCCCCTCACCGTGTCCATGTATTCTCATTGTTTAGCTCCCACTTACAAGTGGTATTTGGGTTTCTACTCCTGCATTAGTTTGCTTATGATAATGGCCTCCAGCTCCATCCTGTTGCCGCAAATGATGTGATCTCATTCTTTGTTTATGGCTGTGTATTCCATGGTGTATGTGTACCACATTTTCTCTACCCATTCTATGTTTGATGGGTATTTAGGTTGATTCCTTGTCTTTGCTGTTGTGAACAGTGCTATGATGAACATATACATGCATATGTTTTTACGGTAGAATGATTTATATTCTTTGGTGTATATACCTGATACTGAAATTTCTGGGACATATGGTAATTCTGTTTTAAGTTCTTTGAGGAATTGCCACACTGCTTTCCACAACAGCTGATCTAATTTACACACCCATCAGCACCATATAATCATTTTCTTTTCTCTGCAACCTCACTAGCATCTTTTTTTTTTTGACTTTTTAATAGTAGTCATTCTGACTGGCATGAGATGGTATCTCATTGTGGTTTTGATTTGAATTTCTCTAATGAGTAGTGAGGTTGAGCATTTTTTTCTATGCCCATTTGCCACATGTATGTCTTCTTTTGAAAATTGCCTGTTCATGTCCTCCGCTCACTTTTTCATTAAAGTTTCTCACTTTTTCATTTAGTGAGAAAGTTTTTCATTTAGTGAGAAACTTTTTCATTTAGTGAGAAACTTTTTCATTAAAGTGTCTCACTAAACCCAAACTCTACCAAACATATGATGTTTGGGGTTTCTGTGTAAATTTGTTTAAGTTCCTGATAAGATTCTGGATATAAGACCTTTGTCAGATGCATAGTTTGCAACTATTTTCTCCTATTCTGTAGGATGTCTGCTTACCCTGTTGATAGTTTCTTTTGCTGTACCAAAGCTCTTACATTTAATGAGGCCCCATTTGTCAGTTTTTGTTTTTGTTGCAATTGCTTTTGGCATTTTAGGTTATTTTCTATCTATTTTTTCCATCTATTATTTCCATCCATTAACCAACTAGGTTATTTTCCAGGATTTTTTATAGTTTTAGGTTTTACATTTAAGTCTTTAATCTATCTTGAGTTGATTTTTGTATATAGTGTAAGGAAGTGGTTCAGTTGCAATCTTCTGCATATGGCTAGCCAGTTATCCCAGCACCTTTTATTGAATAGGGAGTCCTTTCTCCATTGCTTGTTTTTGTCAGCTTTGTTGATGATCAAATGGTTGCAGGTGTGTGCATTATTTCTGAGCTTTCTATTCTATAAGATTTTAAATAAAAATATTATCAAGTATCATCTCAGACTACAATGGAATAAAACTATAAATCAATATGAAGACAAACTTTGAAAACTGTATAAATATATGAAAATTAAACAACATAGTTCTGAACAATCATTAGATCAATGAAGAAATTAAGATGAAAATTTTAAACAGTTTTTAAACATGAAAATGGAAATACAACATATCAAAACCTGAGGGATACAACAAAAGCAGTGCTAAAAAAGAATTTTATAATGCTAAATGTGTACATCATAAAGTAGAAAGATTATAAATTGACAACCTAATGTCATACCAAGGACATTAGAAAAGAACAAAGCAGACCCAAAATTATCAGAAAAAAAGATATAACAAATATCAGAGTAGAAGTAAATGAAAGAGATAAAATTACAAAGGATTAAGAAAAATTTTTTTTAAAAAGAAAAACATTGAGAAACCACTAGCTAGACTAACCAAGGAAAAATGAGAAAAGGCCCAAATAAATAAACCAAAAATGAAAAGGAGATATTATAAGTGATACCACAGAAATACAAAAGAAAAAATCAGCATAGGCTTATGAACAACTATACACTAACACACTTGAAAACCTAGAGGAAGTAAGTAAGTTTATGGAAACATACAACCTACCAAGATTGAATCAGAAGGAAACAGAAAATCTGAACAGACCAATAACAAGTAAAGAGACTGAATCAGTAATGAAAAGCCTCCCAACAAAGAAAAACCCAGGACTGGATGGCTTCACTGTCAAACTCTACCAAACATATGATGTGGAGTTAGCATCAATTCTCTTTAAACTATTTTAAAATATTGAAGAAGAAAGATTTCTCCCTAATTCATTCTATGAGGCCAGCATTACACTAATACCAAAAACAGGCGAGGATGCAACAAAAAAAAACTGCAGGACAATATCCTTGATGGACATAGACACAAAAATCCTCAACAAAATACTAGCAAACCACATTCAACAGCACATCAAAAAGATAATTAATACATGACAATCAAATGGGATTTATCCCAAGTTTACAAGGATAGTTCAACATATGCAAATCAATAAACATGATACATCATATTAACAGAATGAAGGATAAAAATAACATGATCATCCCAATAAAGAAAATGCACTTAATAAAATCCAACATTCCTTCATGAAAAAAAACTGTCAACAAACATAGTGTAGAAAGAACACATCTCAATATAATAGATGCCACATATGGATAAACCCAAAGCTCACATTTGACTGAGTAAAAGCTGAAAGTGTTTCCTCTAAGAACTAGAATATGAGAAGAATGTCCAGTTTTACCACTCCAATTAAACATAGTACTGGAAGTCTTAGAGCAATCAGGCAAGAAAAAGAAATAAAAGGCATCCAAATTGGAAAAGAGGACGTCAAACTGTCCATCTTTCCAGATAACATGATCTTATATTTTAAAAAATCTGTAGACTCTACCAAAAACTCTTAGATCTTATAAATACAGTAAAGTTGCAAGATACAAAATCAACACACAAAAATCAGTAGTGTTTCTATACACCAAAAATGACATAGCCACAAAAGAAATGAAGAAGCAAATTCTTACAACAGCTAAAAAACCCCAAAAAACAAAAAACAAAACAACAACAACAAAAACAGAAATGAATTTAACCTAACAGGTGAAAGATCTCTATAAGGAAAACCAGAAACTACAGTTGAAATAAATTGAAGAGGACTCAAACAGAAAGACAACCTATCACCCCAAAGATCAACTGAATTAATACTTTTAAATGACCACACTATTAAAAGGAATCATTAGATTCAATGCAATCCCCATCAAAATACTAATGTTATTTTTCACTGAAATAGATAAAACAATTCTAAAATTCAGATGGAGCCTAAAAAGAAACAAAAAAAGAGCCCAAATAGCCAAAGCAATCCTGAGCCAAAAGAACAAAGGTGGAGATATCACATTATCCGATTTCAAAATATATTGCAAGGCTATAGTAACCAAAACAGCATGATATTGGTATAAAAACAGACACACCAAGGGAACAAAGTAACAGAACCATAAACAAATCCACATATTTACAACCAAGTGAATTTCATAAAAGTACCAAGGATATATGTTGGGGAAAATAAGTCTCTTCAGTACATAGTACTGAAAAAAATTAGATACCCAAATGCAGAGGAATGAAACTAAACCCATACCTCTCATCATATTAAGAAAATCGACTCAAGACAGATTAAAGACTTACACATAAAACTCAGAAAGCAAAAAAATGCTAGGAGAAATAATAGGTGAAATACTTCAGGACAATGGTCTAGGAAAATACTTTATGGCTAAGACCTCAAAAGTTTAGGCAACAAGAACAAAAATAGATAAACTGGATTAAAGCCTCTGCATAGCAAAAGAAAAAACAGAGTAAAGGGTTAGCCTGTTTGAATGGGAGAAGATATTGGAAAACTATTCATCAGACAAGGATCTAACATCTAGAATATATTAATGCAAGGAACCCGGGGGGTGGTTCCAAGATGGCCAAATAGGAACAGCTCCAGTCTACAGCTCCCAGCATGAGCAATGCAGAAGACGGGTGATTTCTGCATTTCCAATTGAGGTACTGGGTTCATCTCACTGGGGCTTGTTGGACACTGGGTGCAGGACAGTAGGGGCAGCCCACCAAGCAAGAGCCAAAGCAGGGCAAGACATCGCCTCACTTGGAAAGCGAAAGAGTCAGGGAATTCCCTTTCCTAGCCAAGTAAAGCCATGACAGACAGCACCTGGAAAATCAGGCCACTCCCACCCTAATACTGAGCTTTTCCAAGGGTCTTAGCAAATGGCACACCAGGAGATTATATCCCGTGCCTGGGTCGGAGGGTCCCACGCCAATAGAGCCTCACTCATTGCTAGCACAGCAGTCTGAGATCTAACTACAAGGTGGCAGTGAGGCTAGGGGAGGGGTGCCCACCATTGCTGAGGCTTGAGTAGGTAAACAAAGTGGCCAGGAAGCTCGAACTGGGTGGAGCCCACCACAGCTCAAGGAGGCCTGTCTGCCTCTGTAGACTCCACCTCTGGGGGCAGAGCATAGCCGAACAAAAGGCAGCAGAAACCTCTGCAGATTTAAATGTCCCTGTCTGACAGCTTTGAAGAGAGTAGTGGTTCTCCCAGCATGGAGTTTGATATCTGAGAACAGACAGAGTGCCTCCTCAAGTGGGTCCCTGACCCCTGAGTAGCCTAACTAGGAGGCACCCCCGAGTAGGGGCAGACTGATACCTCACACATCCAGTTACCCCTCTGAGACGAAGCTTCCAGAGGAAAGATCAGGCAGAAACACTTCCTGTTCAGCAATATTCGCTGTTCTGCAGCCTCCGCTGCTGGTACCCAGGCAAACAGCGTCTGGAGTGGACCTCCAGCAAACTCCAACAGACTTGCAGCTGAGGGTCCTGACTGTTAGAAGGAAAACTAACAAACAGAAAGGACATCCACACCAAAACCCCATCATCAAAGACCAAAGGTAGATAAAACCACAAAGATGGGGAAAAAACAGAGCAGAAAAGCTGAAAATGCTAAAACTCAGAGCACCTCTCCCCCTCCAAAGGAATGCACCTCCTCACCAGCAACAGAACAAAGCTGGACAGAGAATGACTTTGAAGAGTTGAGAGAAGAAGGCTTCAGACGATCAAACTTCTCCAAGCTAAAGGAAGAAGTTAGAACCCATCGCAAAGAAGCTAAAAACCTTGAAAAAAGATTAGACGAATGGCTAACTAGAGTAACCAGTGTACAGAAGTCCTTAAATGACCTGATAGAGGTGAAAACCATGGCACAAGAACTACGTGATGAATGCACAAGCTTCAGTAGCTGATTTGATCAACTGGAAGAAAGGGTATCAGTGATCGAAGATCAAATGAATGAAATGAAGTGAGAAGAGAAGTTTAGAGAAAAAAGAGTAAAAAGAAATGAACAAAGCCTCCAAGAAATATGGGACTATATGAAAAGACCAAATCTACGTCTGATTGGTGTACCTGAAAGTGATGGGGAGAATGGAACCAAGTTGGAAAACAGTCTGCAGGATATTATCCAGGAGAACTTCTCCAACCTAGCAAGACAGGCCAACATTTCAATTCAGGAAATACAGAGAAAGCCACAAAGATACTCCTCGAGTAACTCCAAGACACATAATTGTCAGATTCACCAAAGCTGAAATGAAGGAAAAAATGTTAAAGGAAGCTAGAGAGAAAGGTTGGGTTACCCGCAAAGGGAAGCCCATCAGACTAACAGCGGATCTCTCTGCAGAAACTCTACAAGCCAGAAAAGAGTGAGGGCCATTATTCAACATTCTTAAAGAAAAGAATTTTCAACTCAGAATTTCATATCCAGCCAAACTAAGCTTCATAAGTGAAGGAGAAATAAAATCCTTTACAGACAAGCAAATGCTGAGAGATTTTGTCACCATCAGGCCTGCCCTGCAAGAGCTCCTGAAGGAAGCACTAAACATGGAAAGAAAAACCAGTACCAGCCACTGCAAAAAACATGCCAAAATGTAAAGACCGTCGATGCTAGGAAGAAACTGCACCAATTAACGAGCAAAATAACCAGCTAACATCATAATGACAGGATCAAATTCCACATAACAATATTAACTTTAAATGTAAATGGGCTAAATCCTCCAATTAAAAGACACAGACTGGCAAATTGGATAAAGAGTCAAGACCCATCAGTGTGCTGTATTCAGGAGACCCATCTCAAATGCAGAGACACACATAGGCTCAAAATAAAGGGATGGAGGAAGATCTACCAAGCAAATGGAAAACAAAAAAAGGCAGGGGTTGCAATCTCAGACTCTGATAAAACAGACTTTAAACCAACAAAGATCAAGAGAGACAAAGAAGGCCATTACATAATGGTAAAGGGATCAATTCAAACAAGAAGAGCTAACTATCCTAAATATATATGCACCCAATACAGGAGCACCCAGATTCATAAAGCAAGTCCTCAGAGACTTACTAAGAGACTTAGACTCCCACACAATAATGGGAGACTTTAACACCCCACTGTCAACATTAGACAGAACAACGAGACAGAAAGTTAACAAGGATATCCGGGAATTGAACTCAGCTCTGCACCAAGCGGACCTAATAGACATCTACAGAACACTCCACCCCAAATCAATAGAATATACATTCTTCTCAGCACCACATTACACTTATTCCAAAATTGACCACATAGTTGGAAGTAAAGCACTCCTCAGCAAATGTAAAAGAACAGAAATTATAACAAACTGTCTCTCAGACCACAGTGCAATCAAACTAGAACTCAGGATTAAGAAACTCCCTCAAAACCGCTCAACTTCATGGAAACTGAACAACCTGCTCCTGAATGACTACTGGGTACCTAACAAAATGAAGGCAGAAATAAAGGTGTTCTTTGAAACCAATGAGAACAAAGCCACAACATACCAGAATCTCTGGGACACATTTAAAACAGTGTGTAGAGGGAAATTTATAGCACTAAATGCCCACAAGAGAAAGCAGGAAAGATCTAAAATTGACACCCTAACATCACAATTAAAAGAACTAGAGAAGCAAGAGCAAACACATTCAAAAGTTAGCAGAAGGCAAGAAATAACTAAGATCAGAGCAGAACTGAAGGAGATAGAGACACAAAAAACCCTTCAAAAAAATCAATAAATCCAGGAGCTGGTTTTTTGAAAAGATCAACAAAATTGATAGACTGCTAGCAAGACTAATAAAGAAGAAAAGAGAGAAGAATCAAATAGACACAATAAAAAATGATAAAGGAGATATCACTACTCATCCCACAGAAATACAAAATACCATCAGAGAATACTATAAACACCTCTATGCAAATAACCTGAAAATCTAGAAGAAATGGATACATTCCTGGACACATACAACCTCCCAAGACTAGATCAGGAAGAAGTTGAATCCCTGAATAGACCAATAACAGGCTCTGAAATTGAGGCAATAATTAATAGCTTATCAACCAAAAAAACTCCAGGACCAGATGGATTCACAGCCGAATTCTACCAGTGGTACAAGGAGGAGCTGGTACCATTCCTTCTGAAACGATTCCAATCAATAGAAAAAGAGGGAATCCTCCCTCACTCATTTTATGAGGCCAGCATCATCCTGATACCAAAGGCTCGCAGAGACACAACAAAAAAAAGATAATTTTAGACCAATATCCCTGATGAACATCAATGCAAAAATACTTAATAAAATACTGGCAATCCGAACCCAGCAGCACATCAAAAAGCTCATCCACCATGATCAAGTGGGCTTCATCCATAGGATGCAAGGCTGGTTCAACATATGAAAATCAAGAAATGTAATCCAGCATATAAACACAACCAAAAACAAAAACCACATGATTATCTCAATAGATGCAGAAAAGGCCTTTGACAAAATCCAACAGCCCTTAATGCTAAAAACCCTTAATAAATTCGGTATTGATGGGACATATCTCAAAATAATAAGAGCTATTTATGTCAAACGCACAGCCAATATCATACTGAATAGGCAAAAACTGGAAGCATTCCCTTTGAAAACTGGCACAAGACAGGGATGCCCTCTCTCACCACTCCTATTCAACACAGTGTTGGAAGTTCTGGCCAGGGCAATCAGGCAGGAGAAAGAAATAAAGGGTATTCAATTAGGAAAAGAGGAAGTCAAATTGTCCCTGTTTGCAGATGACATGATTGTATATTTAGAAAACCCCATCATCTCAGCTCAAAATATCCTTACGCTTATAAGCAACTTCAGCAAAGTCTCAGAATACAAAATCAATGTGCAAAAATCACAAGCATTCTTATACACCAATAACAGAAAAACAGAAAGCCAAATCATGAGTAAACTCCTATTCATAATTGCTTCAAAGAGAATAAAATACCTAGGAATACAACTTACAAGGGATGTGAAGGATCTCTTCAAGGAGAACTACAAACCACTGCTCAACAAAATAAAAGAGGATACAAACAAATGGAAGAACATTCCATGCTCATGGATAGGAAGAATCAATATCATGAAAATGGCCATATTGCCCAAGGTAATTTCTAGATTCAATGCCATCCCCATCAAGCTACCAATGACTTTCTTCACAGAATTGGAAAAATACTACTTTAAAGTTCATATGGAACCAAAAAAGAGCCCACATCGCCAAGACAATCCTAAGCCAGAAGAACAAAGCTGGAGGCATCACGCTACCTGACTTCAAACTATACTACAAGGCTACAGTAACCATAACACCATGGTACTGGTACCAAAACAGAGATATCAACCAATGGAACAGAACAGAGCCCTCAGAAATAATGCCACACATCTACAACCATCTGATCTTTCACAAACCTGAGAAAAACAAGAAATGGGGAAAGAAATCCCTATTTAATAAATGGTGCTGGGAAAACTGGATAGCCCTGTGTAGAAAGCTGAAACTGGATCCCTTCCTTACATCTTATACAAAAATTAATTCAAGATGGATTAAAGACTTAAATGTTAGACCTAAAACCATAAAAACCCTAGAAGAAAACCTAGGCAATACCATTCAGGACATAGGCATGAGCAAGAACTTCATGTCTGAAACACCAAAAGCAATGGCAATAAAAGCCAAAATTGACAAATGGGATCTAATTCAACTAAAGAGCTTCTGCACAGCAAAGGAAACTACCATCAGAGTGAACAGGCAACCTACAGAATGTGAGAACATTTTTGCAATCTACTCATCTGACAAAGGGCTAATATCCAGAATCTACAAAGAACTCAAACAAATTTACAAAAAAAAAAAAAAAACAACAACCCCATCAAAAAGTGGGTGAAGGATATGAACAGACACTTCTCAAAAGAAGACATTTATGCAGCCAACAGGCATGTGAAAAAATGCTCATCATCACTGGCCATCAGAGAAATGCAAATCAAAACCACAATGAAATACCATCTCACACCAGTTAGAATGGCGATTATTAAAAAGTCAGGAAACAACAGCCGCTGGTGAGGATGTGGAGAAATAGGAACACTTTTACACTGTTGGTGGGACTGTAAACTAGTTCAACCATTGTGGAAGTCAGTGTGGTAATTCCTCAGGGATCTAGAACTAGAAATACCATTTGACCCAGCCATCCCATTTCTTGGTATATACCCAAAGGATTATAAATCATGCTGCTATAAAGACATATGCACATGTATGTTTATTGTGGCACCATTCACAATAGCAAAGACTTGGAACCAACCCAAATGTCCAACAATGATAGACTGGATTAAGAAAATGTGGCACATATACATCATGCAATACTATGCAGCCATAAAAAAGGATGAGTTCATGTCCTTTGTAGGGACATGGATGAAGCTGGAAACCATCATTCTCAGCAAACTATCGCAAGGACAGAAAACCAAACACTGCATGTTCTCACTCATAGGTGGGAATTGAACGATGAGAACACTTGGACACAGGAAGGGGAACATCACACACCAGGGCCTGTCACGGGGTTGGGGGAGAGGGGAGGGATAGCATTGGGAGATATACCTAATGTAAATGATGAGTTAATGGGTGCAGCAACCAACATGGCACATGTATACATATGTAACAAACCTGCATGTTGTGCACATGTACCCTAGGACTTAAAGCATAATTGAAAAAAAAAAAAAAAAAGAAATTGAATCCCTGAATAGACCAAAAAAAAAAAAAAAAAAATACAAGGAACCCAACAGAGAAGACCCAAATAATGCCATTTAGAAAATGGGCCAAGGACATGAATAGACATTTCTCAAAAGCAGACATAGCCATAGCTAACAGGTGCACGAAAAAATGCTCAATATCACTAATCATGAGGAAATGCAAATCAAAACCATAATAAGAGATCCTTTTACCCCATTTAGAACGGCTATTTTTAAAAAGACAAAAAGTAGCAGATGCTAGTGAGGATGAGAGAAACAGGAACTCTTACACATTGTTGCTGGGAATGTAAATTAGTAGAACCACTGTGGAGAACAGTATGGAAATTTCTCAAAAAAAAAAAAAAAAACCACTAAAAATAGAACTACAAAACAAACCAGCAATCCACTATTAGATATTTATCCAAACAAAAGGAAATCAGCATATCAAAGAATATCTACGTCTTCATGTTTATTAGGGAATCAACCTATGTCCATCAACGGAAAAATGGATAAAGAAAAATGTGATGTATACACACAATGGAATACTACTTGGCTGTAAAAGAAAATGAAATCATGTATTTGCAGCAACAGAGATGGAACTGGAGGTCATTATTATTATTATTATTATTATTATTGTTATTATTTTTTGAGATGGAGTCTTGCTCTGTCACCCAGGCTGGAGTGCAGTGGCATGATCTCGGCTCACTGCAAGCTCTGCCTCCTGGGTTCACGCCATTCTCCTGCTTCAGCCTCCCGAGTAGCTGCGACTACAGGCGTCCGCCACGACACTCGGCTAATTGTTTTGCATTTTAGTAGAGATGGGGTTTCACCATGTTAGCCAGGATGGTCTTGATCTCCTGACCTCGTGATCCATCTGCCTCGGCCTCCCAAAGTGCTGGGATTACAGGCATGAGCCACCGCGCCCGGCCTTTGGAGGTCATTATTTTAAGTGAAATAAGCCAGGCACAGAAAGGGAGACAGCAAATGTTCTCACTCATATGTGGGAGCTAAAAAAGTTAATCTCAAGGAGGTAGAGAGTAGAATGATAGATACCAGAGGCTTGGAATAGTTTTTGTATTGGCTTGTGTGGTGAGGGAGATGAAGAGAGGTTGATTAATGGGTATTAACACACAGTTAGCCTGGGCGCCGTGGCTCACTCCTGTAATCCCAGCACTATGGGAGGCTGAGGCGGGTGGATCACGAGGTCAGGAGATGGAGACCATCCTGGCTAACACGGTGAAACCCCGTCTCCACTAAAAATACAAAAATTTCTCCTGGCATGGTGGCGGGAGCCTGTAGTCCCAGCTACGCCGGAGGCTGAGGCAGGAGAATGGCATGAGCCCGGGAGACGGAGCATGCAGCGAGCCGAGATGGAGCCACTGCACTCCAGCCTGGGTGACAGAGCGAGAGGAGACTCTGTCTCAAAAAAAAAAAAAAAAAAAAAAAAAGAGGACTTGAAGTGTTGAAGTGTACCCAACACATAGAAATGATAAGTATTTGAAGTGATGACTAGATCATTATACAATTTATGCATGTGACAAAATCGACATGTACCCTATAAGTATGTACAAATATCATGTTATCAATTAAAAATGAAATTTAAAAATAGAGTTAGAAGAAAATAAGTGACTTCTGAATAAAGACCATAACTAATTGATATCCCAGAAGCAACAATGAAAACTAGATACAGTGGAATATCTTCAATATTCTATAATAACTATTGATTTAAAAAAATCATAACCATTATTTATTTATCCATGCATCTGTTTTTGTTGGAGTGTCAGTGCCCAGACAGATGCCCAATAAGAGTTTTATCCTCTCCACCTCCATGGTATGACCTTGTTCTTTTCTTCAGTCTATACCTCTTTTCTTGCTTCAGGATTCTACAGCTGCACCAAGCCCCTCTTGGCATCCTGTACTTTGAACAAAGATTTCTACAAATGTTAAAGTACTCCCCAATTAGCCCATAAGAGCTGATATTCTAAGGATTATTGTGACTGCTAAACCCTACAGATAAATTATTTGATGTATAAATATATATACAAAAACACATAAAATGGTTGGGCATGGTGGGTCATGCCTGTAATCCCAACACTTTGGGAGGCTGAGGTGGGCAGATCACCTTTGGGCAGAGTTCAAGACCAGCCTGACCAACATGGAGAAACCCCATCTCTACTAAAAATACAAAATCAGCCAGATGTGGTGGCGCATGCTTGTAATCCCAGCTACTCGGGAGGTTGAGGCAGGAGAATTGCTTGAATCCAGGAGGCGGAGGTTGTGGTGAGCCAAGATCACACCATTGTACTCCAGTCTGAGCAGCAAGAGCAAAACTCTGTCACAAAAACAAACAAACAGCAAAAC
This sequence comes from Pongo abelii, assembly GCF_028885655.2. Lineage (NCBI taxonomy): Eukaryota > Metazoa > Chordata > Mammalia > Primates > Hominidae > Pongo > Pongo abelii. Next base: position 94,367,300 of record NC_071989.2, on the reverse strand, counting down.
AAAAAAAAAAAACCACATGAATATTTTTGCATAAGTTTAAACCTTTAAGTTAAAATTGTAGTCTACTAAAATATCTTCAAATATCCACATATGATGATCCTTAGGGTTTCTCTCCACTGCAGGTGAATACTAGGATTTTTAATTATTAACATTGATGCCAACTTCTTTCTTCAGTGACATTTTGGTTGAACCATTTTAGAAAGCGTGAGAAGCAAAATATGTCTGAGTCTTAGAGACGGATAACTCTCAAGTGCCTAGTAAACTTAAAGTATCCTGTCAAATAAATGCAAGCCCTTTACCAATCCCTAAGATTAAATCGACTTTCAGGCCCTCTGTGGAGTTACGACATAAACCAACTGACTCTGTGATTATCTTTCTGAGTAATTTGGTTTAGTTGTGATGCTTAATTATAAAGATCAGTAGAACCCTTTCATTATTTTTAACATTTAAAGTCTTAGAAAAATTTTAATAAATGACTCCCTTATTTGGACTTTCTAGTCTTGTCACGTTCAGATGTTGTTATAGTTTGAATCCATTCCCTCTCCAAATCTCGTGTTGAAATGTAATCCCCAATGTTGGAGGAGGGGCTGGTGGGAGGTGTTTGGGTCATGGAGGAGGATGCCTCATTGCTTGATACTGTTCTTGTGATGGTGAGTGAGTTCTCAAGAGACCCGGTTGTTTAAAAATGTGAGCACCTCCCTGTTACTCTCTCTCTCTTGCTCCTGCTTTCACCATGTGATGTGCCCGCTCCTGCTTCACTTTCCGCCATGATTGTTAGCTTCCTGGGGCCTCCCCAGGAGCAGATACCAACAGCCTGCTTTCTGTAAAGTCTGTAGAACTGTAGGCCAATTAAACTTTTCTTTTTAAATCACCCAGTCTCAACTATTTTCTTATAGCAGTGCAAGGATGGCCTAACACAGATGTCATTGAGGATTTTCTCTAAGAAAATCTACTCTAGGTGATGAGATTTAAACTGAATCCAAAGAAACAAATCTTATGAAGGGTACTTTGCGGATACAGTCAGTCCTCAGCATCTGTGGGTTCTGTGTCTGTGGATTCAACCAACTACCAACTGAAAATACTTGGAAGAAATAACATAACAATAAAAGTGATACAAATCTAAAAAGAAATACAGTATAACAACTATTTACATAGTATTTACATTGTATTAGATATTATAAGTAGTCTAGAGAGGATTTAAAGTATATAAATACTTTAAATGTGAGTACATTATATGCAAATACATACCACACTATTTTATATAAGAGACTTGAGCATCCCCACAGATTTTGGTATCTGTAGGGGTCCTGAAACCATGAATACCAAGGAAAGACTGCATTATCAAAATAAGTGTATAACTCTTTGCCCGATAATTCCTGGGTAAGAAAATTGAGAACTTATGCTATAAATACTAGCATGTGTGAAAATGACACGTGTTATTCACTTCTGCATTAATAATTGTAAAGATAGAAATTCACACAAATGTCCAGCATTAGTGGAGTAGGTAAATTATGACACCCCCCCAAATTTTATTTATAATATGTTCAAAATATATTGTTAAATTAAAGAAAGAAACAAAGATATTGAACAGTGTGTATATGAAGCTGTCTTGGGAAAAAGGAGTGGGGTTAAGACAATATAGTTATAATTGCCATAGATGCATCCAAACTATCAAGAACCTAATAATTATTACCTATGTGTTGGGGGATTGCTTGAAACTGAAGACACAGAGGATAGGGAGTGGGTGGAAGACTTTTCACTATATTTATTATTATAGTTTGTGACTTCTGAACTAGGAGTAATTACTAATTCAAATATTTTAGGAATCATGACACAAAAAGTTAAGCAACAACAACAAAAGAATTCCAATGTAACAGAACATACTAGGTAGGATAACTGAAAACGCTCATTCACTGCCTGGCACCTAAGTACTCATGCTATACAATCTCAGAGAGGATTGATTTCAGCTTGATTTAATCATTCAGTGATGTAAACATACCAAAATATTACATTGTACCCTATAAATATCCAATATATACAGTTATTATCTGTCAATTGGAAATAAAATTTTTAAAATATTGAAAAGGTGTTACCTCTCACACATCTTATGTCTGGTATAGCTGGAAAAACCTCTCATTTTTCTGGAGAAATATTATGGTACCATGATATAGATTATCTCTTCAAATGCAAATTTTTCTTTTTCAAGGGTTTTCTTCTACCATATTTGATATCTCCATTCCTCTCAATTTACTACAAATATAATCTGCTTAATATGAACATGCTCACCCTCCACCTTTCTTTGAATCATGACTTCTGAAGCATTGTTGGCTGACTTGACCTTCATAAATATAAGTCTCCCTCTGAAGGCTCTAGTCCATGCATTTCCCTATTCTCCTACTCCAATATCACCAATAGTGTTCTTCAATTTTCATTATTTTAACAAATATGTAGGAAGCAAAAACAATGGATCCAACACTGTGCTAGGTGTTATGAGGAACGAAAGAAGATTAAGGTGTGCTCCTGCCACAATAAGGCTATGATCCAACCACCTTGCCTCCAGCTTTAAACTATGTTTTTTTTTTTTTAACAAATATTGTTTGAGACCCTTCTTGTTACCAAGCACAAGCTTTTCAATTTTCTTAAGCCTCCAATTCTTTCCACCTCACGAATTCTCCTTCTTGATAGTAATACAAGCTATCTTTTATAGATATAATTTTCTGTGCCAGTCACAGGGCTTAGCCCTTTGTAAGTATAGAAAGTCCAAGTTTTACTGACTATAAATTTAGTGAGCTAGAAATGTAACTAATTTTTTTTCTATGACTGAACTTTTATTTCAAAATTGATTCCGCTGGTGGCAGAGATGGAATCTTAATCTCTGGATGAACTAAGTCCATTCAGGGTTTCTTCCACTCTCCCTTCAGTTTTATTGATATTGTGGTAGGCACTGGAGGGCAGCTGGAGATACTTATGCAGTATCCAGTTTTTGAGCAAAGAAATTATTTTGTCCTCAGCTGTGTTCTATCTAGGTTAACCTCTCCTGGGGTCTTCATTGTCTCATTTGATTGAGACTGTTATTTTTCACTAGCATTTTTTGGTCTTACTTGATTCCCTGGCACCTACTGTTGCATTCCCCACCTGCACTGCAATAGCCCTCCAGATCTAGAACTCTCAGTGTCCCCTCTGCTCCAGTGCTGATTACACTGGGAAACAGTCAGCTACTCCTGTACCATGGGTGGGTGGGAAGTTGTCAGCCTCAAAATCCTCTAACATAACATTCAGTGCTTCTACTCTGCTACTCTTACAACATGTTGCTGTTCTCTATAATCTGAGATTACCAAGCATATCTGGGGGAACTATATTTCTCTATGAAGGTCAAGGAAAGGTGTGCCCTCCTTCCTACATTTTCTCAGGTTTTCTGTCTCATTAACATCAGTACTCTCCTTTCCACCTTGCCCATCTTCTCCTACCCTAGAGGATGCTTCAGCCTCTGTGACATAAAGATCTGAGTCAGTAGATATTCATTCACATCTATTAGGTACTCCAAGAATAAGAATTTACATTTGTAGTTTGACATTGTGCTAAATTCTCTCTGGAAATATATCAGCTAATACACCAAAATGTTATCCCAGATGTACAAATATTAACTCATTTACTGTTCACAGCAGCCCTACAAATATAGGTACAATAATTTTTTTCTCTTCTGGGAACTGAGGCTTCGTTGTTTTAAGTTAGTAAATAAACAGGAATTGGATCCAGATCTGCTCCCAGGGCTTAACCAAATCTTTTATCAAAAAACTTTTTTTCTCCTAACTTCTCATGAAAGTAATACTTTTCTTAAATGATTCTGTACTCATTTAGTAGGAAGAAAACATCCAAATTTATTTTCATATTTGGCCACTAGGCACCTTTTTATAGTATACAGATTTTACAGTTTTTTATTTCAATCAGATCCAAATCAATGCTGTTGGTTATCAAATCTGTTAGCTGATGTTGCTTCTTTTGCATTTAGTGTTTTATCTAGAGATCATATTTTGCTCATCTTTGAGGCTTTTTAAAAAGCAGCTTACTTTACCCCAGATTTTTTTCTTCTTAGCATTGATGTGAATTTTCTTCTATCTCTCTTTACTGATAGTGTCCTTGACTCAAGTTGCTCCCCAGTGTTCCAGCCCGTTTTGGGTGAGTTTCCACTGTTCCCTGTGGCCTTTCCAACTTTGAGCATTTTCCTTTCAAGCAAAATTTGCAGACAAAGGTACAGCATGTGGGCACAGCCTCACCTGCATAGTCCAGCTGATCCTGCAATGCCTTTGATGCTCATGTCTGAGGATTAAGCAGGTGGATAAGCCAAAGCAGGATGCTCTCCTCTTACCTACTATGTACCCTTCCCCCTGCCCATGGCTTTGGAAGGAGTGAAAATGAAGAGATAAGGTCTAGGGAGGAGAATGATGGGAGAGGGGAGAGAGAGAAAAAAATGGAAGAATGGGGAAGAGGGAGGAGGAAGGAAGGGGGAAAAAGAACAGATAAACAACGGAAAATTTGCTTGGAAAGCAGAAGACCAGAGCAGAGCTTCAAGGGAAACAGAATCAATCTCTCTGTGGGAGCAGGAATGCTAGCACACTGTGGAGTGTTCTGACAGGTGGATTTTCATAACCCACTAGAGAGGAATATTGCAGCACACAAACTCCCATTAGGCACATATGACAGTGACCACATGATTGATAAGTTACAGAGGTGTGAGGTCAAAGAATTTCATAGCTCTGAGTTCAGGTTTGCTCTTCGAGAGAAAAGTACAGTTAATTTCTGGGGATCAGAACATTACACTCAGTTGTTCTGGGCTGAAAAAAAATTCTTAAGTGGAGGCATTTTAAGTGATGACCACGGAACTATTTACAGTTAAACTAACCAGACTCTCATCTAAGCTATGCACTGCAGTTGAGTTCAAGTCAATAAATATTTATGTACAGTTGCTATTTGGGGTACTAGAGATAGAATAGTGTATAACAGTCTTTCTCCTCATGGAACCTAAAGTCTAGTGGTAGAGAAGGATTCATTTATGACCCTTGACCTGAATAGAAAAGATTTGAGATGGGAGCACAGAAAATACAACTCATATGGCCAGGAGCGGTAGCTCAAGTCTTTAATCTCAGCAGTTTGGGAGGCTGAGGAAGGTGGATCACCTGGGCCCAGGATTTCAAGACTAACCTGGACAACACGACAAACACTATTGCTACAAAAAAATATTTTAAAAAATAGTTGGACATGATGGCACATGCTTGTGTTCCCAGCTACTTGGGAGGCTGAGGTTGGAGGATCACTTAAGCCCAGGAGGTCAAGGCTGCAGAGAGCCTTAACTGCCACTACACTCCAGCCTGGGAGACAGAGTGAGATCTTATCTCAGTCGATAAATAGATGTCCTTCTTGAAAAGAGAAAGAAAACACAAGTCTTAAGTTCTAAAGGTAACTAATGCATTCTGTTTACAGGTGCAGAAATGGCAATTTACCAGTTAGGTGACAGGTTTTGGTTATTCATTCTTCATTCTGTTGTTCAGTTAACAGCTGAACAACTTCTCTGTACCAAACACTGTATGGAATGCTATATGTAGAATAATTTACCTAGATTTCCCTGACCATTAGATTTGCCTCTGTAAAAACAAAACAAAACCCTACAGAATTCTCTTGGAGATTCTTACTTCATACAGAAATAAGAATTAGAGTTGATCCCAGAAGTATGTATGTTCAGCATGCCCTTCAGGAGATGCTTATAAACAAAAAAGTTTAAGAAATCCTGCTATGGAAAATACAAAGATAAAGTAGATATGGGACCTAGTCTCAAAGACTTTACAACTTCTCAAACTTTTCTGATTTTCCTCTGTTTGAAGTGTTAATTTGCTTTATGTCAGTTAAATAGGAACTATAAAATAATGTCACTTTATTTTTTGGTGACTCTGAAACTGGCTCTGCAGGAAATTCCAAAAGCACAGTCCCTAATATATTTGGAGTGGTGAATTTCCAAGGTGACTAATTTAAATTGCAGAATTAAAAAAAAAGTTTGGTATTAGAAAAAAAAGTATTACTTTAGAGTCATATGCTTCACAGTTATAAGCATGTAATTTTGAAGGTCTTAAGAATCCTGATAATTCTCTCAAAAATTCATGGGAAAACTGGACCCAGATAGGCTCAGTTTCCCACATTCATTCATTCAGAACTAGTCATAAGAGAAAGAGAACTAGAACCTCTATCTAATTCTAAGAATATGTTATTTTCATCTTATCATTATTAATCCTATCCTTCAGCTGCTGACAGAAAAGACAAAGGGTCTTCCACAGACTTCAAGCTTCACAAGGAGCATGGGGTTGAACATCTTAAGCTCATCACTGTATCCCAGCAGGGAGCACAGTGCCTGGAGTGCTTCACAGGTGAGGAACCATTTCCTCTCGCCCCATTAAACCAAGGGTACATGTGGAATGCGTATCAGTTTTTCTTGGCAAACACCCCAGCACCCACCTTAAACCACCCTCTCTCCACCCTTACCCTTCCCTGGAGCACTAGTACACAAATATGTTTACCAGGTCCTTTTGAAGCCTTCTGGGTAACTACTCCAAGCATGTTCCCCATCTCAGCAACATCAGCACCAACCGGGAGCTTGTTAGAAATGTGGAGTATCTGGACACCCCAGACCTATTGACTCAGAATCCACATTTAACAAGATCCCAGGATGATTCCTATGCACATTAAAGTTTGAGATGCACTGGTCTAGGGTCTATATCAAACACACATTGGACAAACTTTACTTTTTGTAAAGATGTAATGGCAAGGGAGTAAATTATAGTTTAGGAAAGAAATAGAAGATGGCTGACCTCTTTGGGGGAGACTGATAAAAATATTTCCAACCTATAATTACATTAATTAACAGCTTTATCCTTGGAAACAGTTTTTTTGGTCTTGTATCTAATTTGTTTAATAATAATTAAGTCCTGAAAAGATTTATTATATTGTTACTTAGGATGATTTTGGTAAAAACAAGTGAAGTAAAAGGCATTTCTTGAGGATTAATGAAAAGTTAGAAGGAATGGCTGGCTTGAGACAAGCCTGAAAGCAATTAATCCATCAATTAGTAATTCTTAACACACACCTTATGTTGAAGTTGCTATTGTTTCATTCACAGAGCACTGGGAAAAGAAAGAAAGAAAGAAACAGTGCTCTATAGATCTTTTCTCATGCTCTAGGCAGTTTCATTTTGTTGTTTGCTAATATTTTCTGGAGGCCCTTATAGAGAACCATTGCTTTGTTCATTAACCTTTCAACTTGCTTAATGTTTGCAGCATACAGTGCAATATGATCTATTGCTGTTACCTCAACATTTCATTTAATTCACTCTACTATTCCTACTACATGTAGAAAATGTAGTGTCAATTCCAAACTCCTTATGTAAATACTTCACTTAGGTGCTGTTATTCTGACTTCCATTACCTCTACTCTACCATTATTCCTGCCTCCTGTGAATCAGAAGTGTCAAATTACATATGTAGATTTGTGGGATTTTTTGGGTTTTGGTGTGATACTGAATGTCTCCCACAGACTCAGCAGAAAATCAACTGTATTTGAATCAACTACTGCATTCTGCATTTTCAAATATTACAGTTCTAATATGTCCTCTCAAGAAAAGTCTTATAGCATACAGGCCTTAAGAATTAGCTTAGGAAATCATTTCATACTTACAGAGCCAGGGAACATCTTCCCTCAAAACACATACATGTCTGTATGTTCACTGAAACTTCTATCTGAAGATGGTATTTAGTTCTAGGTTAAACTATGGAAGGATTCCGTACTATAAAAAAGTTTAAAAGATGAAACAAGACACAAGGGCTTACCTTCTATACATAAGACTTTTTTTTTTAATACAATAGGCTTTACTTTACATGTTTGTAAGTAATAAATAGTATGCCCTAAATAAATCTATCTGCCTTTATGTGCAATAAAAATGTATTTGAATTTCCTCAAAATCGAGTTCACATTCTTTGTATTTCAAGGAAATGTCCCTGTCTACAAGTCCATATGTTAGATCACTCTTTTATTCAAAACACAAGATATTAAAATACAAAAAGTCATTTTCCATAACATAAATAGAATTTTGCTCAGTTTGTTCACTGCTATTCCCATGTTGGTTTAGCCTCATATATGCACTCATAGCTGTGCATATGAGTAATGCACAGCTGACCTAAGAGTGTTCAGGTGAAGTATTTTTCCCCTTCCCCCAACTCCTCATTCCAAAACCCATTGATTCCATCTCTAGCTGGTTTTAAGTACCCTTATTAATGGCGGGTAAAATCTAAACATTTTTTATCAAAGGATACTCATGATCTGAGTCCAATTTAATCTTTTGAAAGTCCCCACCTCACCAAGATGAGTATTTCATCAATTATTGCCTGTATATTGAATAATTTCTCATATAGGTGTATATGTGTGGTTCTTTATCTTTAAATATATGTAGATGTAGTTGTGATTAATAGAATAATACACTTAAAAGTATTCTTACATTGACTTCTTATTATGTTTTTAATCTAAGCTATTGGATATTCATCTCTCGTAAAAATAAATTTATCATTGTTAAAAACAAAAAACTAGATTTCGTTATTGAAAATGTGGATAAAACTACTCTAGAGAAGAAGATAACATGAAGTGTATGTGTGCCTTCTTTTGCTGCACAAATGAAATCCCCACCAACCACTGAGCATCTGTTATCTAGTTAATGTCAAGCGATGTACTAGGTATAGATGACCACACTAAAATGTATATGACCCAGTCTTTGTTTGACCCGAAGTAGCTTATAATAGGTCTAGACCTGTGAACTGAGGCATGAGTTTTCAAGTTTTCATATGATTTAGTCAATTTTAATGCAATAAGATAAAGGATAATATGTAAAACAAATGCATTATGGATTATATTAAAACTTTATACAGAAAACTATATACATATATGTGTGTGTATACATATATGTGTGTGTGTGTGTGTGTGTGTATATATATATATATATATATATATATATATAGTTCATCTAGGAGTGATAATTTGTCTTATAGCCACCTTTAAGAAAGATGGTGATTGGTGACAGAAGAAAATGTAGATTAGAGCAGCTGCAGTATACAACATCTACTACACATTTAAAACACTGTCCTCAATAACCTTAAAAAGCCTTTGATTTGTGTGTACTTTTACCAGTTCAACAGATTTCTTCAACCTTTATTATATACTGACATCCACGGATATTGATCCAAACATATTTTATCAATAAAAGCAGTTGATGTATTTAAGCATCTAAAGATTTTGTTTTTAGTGCATTTTTATGTATGATTCATTTTCCCAAGATCAACAATTTCTTGACATTCATTTAAAACACGGTTAGAAATATCAGAGCCTAACTTAATTGACTCTTCTAATTAACAGTCAAACTTTTACAGATTCCTACAAATCCTGGTCTTGAAAATGGCCTAAAACAAAGAGTATATTACAGCAAATGTTTTAGGTGATGTGTGTTTTCACCAAGCTATCTCTTGTTTGAAAAACCTACCCAGTCAAAATTGTTTTATTAATGAATTTATAGATTCCTTTGGTCAAATAAGCAGTGCATTTACAACTTTAACGTCAGCGTAAGTCTTGTGACCCTTTTTCAGATTTAACTTTTTCTTCCAAATGGTCATTTAGAGTTTTATGGTTTAAGATACAGGATAGATTTTGGAAGTGATTATGATCTGAGGAGTGAATTCTGAGAGAGTAAAGTGTTTTCATTTCCAGGTTTCTGAAACTTTGTATTAACCAACTCTGTAACTTTCTCTATAATATGGATGAATTCACTGTATCATTTGAGGAATCACTAGTAATTATTAGCTATTTAGGCAGAAAATGTTAAGTATTAGATAAAAAAGTGTATTAGTCTATTTCACACTGCTATGAAGAAATACCCGAGACTGGGTAATTTATAAAGAAAAGAGGTTTGATTGATTCACAGTTCCACATGGCTGGGGAGGCCTTAGGAAACTTACAATCATGGTAGAAGGTGAAGAGGAAGCAAGGATCTTCTTCATATAGCAGCAAGAGAGAGAAGAGCTAGCAAGAGCAGGGAAAACTGTCTTATAAAACCATCAGATCTCATGAGAACTCACTATCATGAGAACAGCATGGGGGAAACTGGCCCCACGATCTAATCACCTCCCACTGAGGCCCTCCCTTGACACATGGGGATTATGAGCATTACAATTCAGGATGATATTTGGGTGAGGACACAGAAAAACCATATCAGACAGGAAATAAAAAGAGATTCAGAAGTTCAACATAATAAAATTTTTTAAAAAGTTAATTAACCAATTAACTAGTTTTCCCAAATAGTTGATGGGGCTATTTTGAAGTGCTGGATGATGCGCTGTGTATCAGTAACATAATTTGGCCAAGTTACAATATGGTGGATGAGATGGTGGTAATCAAGGTGAAAAGAGGTGAGGTGAGTAAAGAGGTGACAGGCATTTGAATTTGTAAGTGTTTTTTATAACCCATCTTGGCATATTTTTGGCAGATCAAGAAAAAAGATCACATTGGAAAATTTTAATTTACTAATCATTGAGGGGGAAGAGAGCCCATGATGGAGCAGGACTAAAAGATCTCTGTCCTTCCTTTAATTTGCTTAGATTTATACTTAAGTAATCAAAATATGTACACAAAACTGAATGTGACTTCTGACTATACTGAATAAAAGTAAGTGAATTAAAATAACTAGTTACTAATAGATCTGTATTATCCTAAACAACTGTTGACAGTAGTAAATCAACTTCTTTGGCCCTGATACAGCAGACAAATACTTTGAGGACACCTGATTTCAACAGGGTGTTTGGACATTGGGTGTAACACATATTTACTTCAGAGTATGTCAAGCACTCCTTTAAGTACTTTATCATATATAAGGTAGATGTAGTCTATGTCTTTGTTCTTAGTTACAAAATTAATGAGATTTCAATACTAAAATGCTTGCAACAATAAGGATATTGTAGACAAATCAAAGTGCATTATTTAGAATGTGAATTGGCCAGTTTGAATACCTTTATTGATTTACCTATTAAATAGCTTTTAAGCTCTATTAGAATAGTTCTAAGCTCTATTAGAATAGCTCTAACTATTCACTAAAAAAACTATTTTTTTAGTGAATGCTTGAATCCCTGTGGAGAAACAGCCCTGCTTCCTTGTAGTTTGTTTTCTAGTGAGCTATAAATAGAATAAACAAATAGATGAAAATCACAATTATGGAAATTGTTAATGCTATGAAGGAAAAAAACAATAAATAAAGTAAAATGAATATAAAGTCACTTTATTTGGCATCAGGCAGACACCATTTGAAATCTGTGGCCTAGTTTACAGAAAAAACACTGTACTTGTAATGAATTTGAACTCTCTAACAAGGAACATGCAAGCTAAGGAGTCACATAATGACTTTTGACACATAAGGTAAATCTAGAAACAAATGTAGATAATATCTAATAGCTTTGTAGAGGATGTTGCAGAAGTCAACACTCTTTCAATGAACCATTAACACTTAAAGATATGTATTAAAATGTTGCTAAGATTAGAATATAGAAAAAGGAGTAAGAAAATTTAATGATCAACTTAATACTTTAGTTTTGCTACAGGGCCCACTATTTTACACACTTCAGATAAATAAGTGACGAATAGTATAATAGGTCAATGATGTCAGACAGAGCTTCAGGGCAAAAAAATTAAGACATGGCCAAATTCTGAGCAATAATATGTAAAAAATGCTTCATGATATATTTTTTCTTTCAAATATATCCCTGTCCCAGTTTCCTAGTTAATAAAGTAATACTTTTTAGTCTCTCACAGCAATAACCTTTTCACACTGATTTATAAGAGAAAGACAAAGAATACTTTATTCAAAGCTTTCAATCATTTATTGTTCACTGAATTGTTGATTGTTCATTCAATCATTTATTTATTGAACAAATATTTACTGAGCATCTATTACAGTTCTTCCTAAACCTGATTTTGGTATTTTAGAAATGTACAGTGGCTGTTTTATACTCAGTAAGACCAAAGGATGATAACATAAAGAAATTATCTACGTATGCCCCTCATGGCTGTTTTACTTGGTTGCTGTGGATTCCTACAAGTGTATATATGGTGCAGAGCATCAGATTACTTACCAAGGACTTCCTTAGGACACCATTTAGTTGTGCTGAGTTGTTGGATACTTTGTGATATTATCTAGACACTGGCTAAGGCCACTTTTATATTTAGGAAAAATGCCTATCACAGAAATGTTAAATGGGGATTGTCTCATTTATATACATTCAGCATAAAATCACTGTATTTATTATATATGCAATATTGAGCTCTTTAAAAAAATGAATAAACACATCATTTGTATAAATAAGGTATAATATAGAGGAACCAAAAGAAAGTATTCTGTTATAGTTAGCACTTATTAGACCCTTACCTAAAGACTATGTCCAGATATTAATCCACAAACTAAGGAGAATGTAGATTTAAGGAAAAAATGAGAAAGAAAAATTTAAAATTAGAAAATCAGATAAGGAAGAAAATATTACATTAAAATCACTTTTTGTAAATATAAAAAAGCTGATATAATTCAGTAATATAGAACTGTACAGAGCTATTAGATAAAAGATATTGAGCAAATATTCTGTATAGTCAAGAGGGTAAAAGTGGGGTAGGAAGAAGTGGGAAAGTTAGTTTAAGGACCTTATATAATGTCCTTTCCCAAACTCTTAATCAGCAGTACACATGGTATTGCTCTTATCCGCTATGGGTCATTCATTCCAAAGTATTTCTAATTGAAATCTAGAGCTCTGACTTTATGTCCTTACAAATCACAATTGCTATTTTTTGATTGAGTTTGAACTATGTATGTGTAAGGCATTTTTCTATGGCTTTATATTCTAATACCACATCAGTGCTGCGAGGTAGGTGTTATTAAACCTGCTTGCCAATGAATTAACTCAGCATGGGAGTTCAAGCACCTCACTCAAGGTCACTCAAAGGCTGAAGAGTGAATGGTCCCTTTGGAAGCCCTCGATTTCTGTAGAACTCGGGGCTTGTACAAACGTCTTTGCTTCTGGGCTTTATCGGGAGGCAGAAAGTGTGTAGATTTGCTCTATCAAATACACAGTTCTTCAGAACACAGAAATCTAATTGCCTTTGAAATGACAGTCTCTAGATAATAAAGTTGCACTGACCAGCCAAAGTTTGAGTAACTATTCAAATTCTAGCAATAACTTTATCAAAAGTGTATGTATTTATTTAGGATGAGTAGGCAGCATAAATACTGATTTATGCTGATAAAGTTACTTGCAAATGCTGAGGCACTAAGCACAGAGAATTTCAATTACTGTGACTCAATACAGTCTAACAACAGTGAAATCATAAAGAGTTTATGTACTTGCAAGTAATAAAATATTGTTTTCTGAGATTGAGGTCTCAATAGCAAATTCCAACTTAGTCATACAAAATAAATGAGGTAAATAAGATAGAATCTAGTAAAGGTGTTGTCTATAGTTCCATATATTAGAGAACTTGAAATATCTAAGAAGGTACATTTGAAATTAATGGTGCATATGGAAGAAAATTTTAAATGTCAGTCTTGCAAGGAATGTGAGTGGGATGAGATAATGAAAGTTTATTCAACTTTAGAAATGTACTAGCTCAAAATGGTCTTGCTCTTCTAAACAATCATTTATTTTCACAGAAAATATATTAAGTCAATAGTTTTTATTCTACTTAAAGAAAACTTTTTGTGTTGATAAGTGAGGTAGAGTGGCCTGAGGAAACTTAAAAAAAAAAAAGGAAACATTAACTGCAGCAGATATTCGTTATATTACTTCACTCTTAATAATAGCTATAAAAATGTGCCCAAATCTGAGACCTTCAAAATTGTTCAAATATATTTAATAGAATTTCATCATGCATTTTCTTTCCATTTCTTTATATTAACAAACATACATTGTGTATAATAAATATTAATACACTGTCACCATGTTCCTTCCATTTCCAGATATATTTAGTTTACTTTTACTCTCTTCCCCCACCCTTTTTCCCCCCAGTTATAAGTCCCTCTCATTCCATTCAATGAAATGCAAATTTCATCTCGTCTCAGGGTCAAGAACAAAAATCTTCCACAATGTAGAACTTGGACCCCACACAACAACTGTGAGTTAATGTCCCTGGGGACCTGAAGCCTAAGGTAAATTCTCAGTGTTTGTTAGTTAAGTCTGCCATAGCTCTCTTGGAAAAGAGACTCCATCAGCTGCAAAATCCAGGTTTGTACAGGCATATGAAATTCCTTGAAGTTCTTGAATAAATTTTTTTCCAGTTCTTTCTTATTTACTATTATATCACCTTACTCTCATTATATCACCTTATGTCATCTGGTGCCAGAGTTATGTTATCTAATGGGAGATACAATCACTTGTATTGATGTGGGAAAGTTCTCAGAAACTCTCTGCCCTCTATTATGTTTGTGTTCAAATTTACACAGTTGCGAGTTTTTACATATGTCACAGAATTCAGGCTTTGAGGTACATTTTTAAACTGGAAAAATTGTTAGGTAGAATTTAGAACATTTGTTTTACATGGCAACAATTAAACTATATATTGCTAGCTACGTAAAATAGTGTTCTGCCCATTCTCTCTAACAATTATAAAAACTATTTCATACTCTTTTTCCCTATAGCTTTCATCTAACCTAGGTGTCCAACAAATACACTACATTTAGGTGAACTCCAGCCCTCCTCTCTATGTTTTTCCTATACCCCAATACTTTCCCCAGCTTTCACCATAGTGTACCATTACCATACTACAATTATACCATGCACATTCACAATAACTCCAGCCTTGCTATCAGAGATTGTGCCTCTTTGATATGAAATGACCTCTTGCATATTTCCTCCCTCTAACACAAATGTTCACTTCCTTACAGTATTTCTCAGGTCAGCAACCAAATAAAATGTGATAATTCTTCTAAGGTGCTAAGGATTTAAGGGAATATTGGCATTTTTTAAAGCAGCTTTCACATGCTACACAATGTTTCAAGGAGCTAATCATTACTAGCATACATTTAGGCAAATAAATACATTACAAAGCAGATATTTGGGAATAAAGGGATCCTCACATAATATCCTCCAAGGACATACATTAAAATACTTTTTCGATAGACTGACAATATATCTTTTCTCAGTTTCCTAGGTAAGATAATACAGTGAAATGGGAAAATCTACTGGACCTCATGGTATTCCAAAGTATTGGCATTTCTATTCAGTTTTGCAATGAATAACATTTCCAGCATTTCTCTTAAACTGTTTTAATCTCAACTTTTCCATATATAAATTAAATTTTTGACATTAAATATATGATTCTATAGTATTATGTTCTTAGAACTTAGTTTATCTGATATTTGTATTGTGAAACAATGGCACTGATACAGTTTGGCTGTGTCCCCACCCAAATCTCATCTTGAAATGTAGCTCCCATAATTTCCACGTCATAGGAAGGAACCAGTGGGAAGTAATTGAATCATAGAGGCTGTTCAGATGATAGTGAATAAGTCTTATAAGACCTGATGGTTATATAAAGGGGAGTTACCCCGCACATGCTCTCTTGCCTGTCACCATGTAAGACGTGACTTTGCTCCTTATTTGCCTTCTACCATGATTGTGAGGCCTCCCCAGCCACGTGGAACTGTGAGTCAATTAAACCTCTTTCCTTTATAAATTACCCAGTCCTGGGTATGTCTTTATTAGCAGTGGGATAACAGACTATTACAGGCATAGAAGAAAAAATACAGATTAGAAGGAGAGAATTTTTTATAAAAAATGAGAATTAAGCTTTCACAAATGTAAGATAAATCAAAATATATGTACTTTAACAGAGTACATGAGTTTAGTACTGGTACAAAAACAGACATGTAGACCAATAGAACAGAATAGAGAACTCAAATAAGACTGCATACCTACACATCTAAGCCATTAAATCTTCGACAAACCTGACAAAAACAAGCAATGGGAAAAGGATTCTCTATTTCATAAATGGTGCTGGGAGAACTGGCTAGTCATATGTAGAAAATTGAAACTGGACCCTTCCCTTGTACCTTATACAAAAATTAACTCAAGATGGATTAAAGACTTAAATGAAACCCCCCAAACTATAAAAATCCTAGAAGAAAATCTAGGCAATACCTTTTAGGACATAGGCATGGGCAAAGATTTAATGACAAAAACACCAAAAACAATTGCAACAAAAGCAAAATTGACAAATGGGATCTAATTAAACTAAAGAGCTTCTGCATAGCAAAAGAAACTATCAACAGGGTGAAGAGACAACCTACAGAATGGGAGAAAATTTTTGCAATCTATCCATCTGACAAAGGTTTAATATCCAGAGTCTACAAGAAATTTAAATTTACAAGAGAAAAACGATACCATTAAAAAGTGGGCAAAGGACATGAACAGACACTTCTCAAAAGAAGACACACCTGTGGCCAAGAAACATGGAAAAAAAAGCTCAACATAACTGATCGTTAGTGAAATGAAAATCAAAACCACAATAAGATATGACCTCATGCCAGTCAGAATGACAATTATTAAGTCCAGAAGCAACAGATGCTGGTGAGGTTTCAGAGTAAAAGGAAGGCTTTTACACTGTTGGTGGGAATGTAAATTAGTTCAACCATTGTGGAATACGGTAGAGTGATTCCTCAAAGATTGAGAAGAAGCAGAAATACCACTTGACCCATATACCTAAGAAATATATACCTAAAGGAATATATATCATTATAAAGATACATGCATGCATATGTTCATTGCAGCACTATTCACAATAGCAAAGATGTGGAATCAAATGAAATGCACATCAATGATAGACTAAATAAAGAAAATGTGGTACATATACATTATGGATTAATATGCAGCCATAAAAGGAATAAGACTATGTCTTTTGCAGGGACATGGATGGAGCTGGAAGCCATTATCCTCAGCAGACTAACACAGGAACAGAAAACCAAACACTGCATGTTCTCACTTATAAGTGGGAGCTGAATGATGAGAACACAAGGACACATGGAGGGAAATAACACACACTGGGGCCTGTTGGAGAATGAGAGTAGGAGGAGGGAACGCATGAGGAAGAGTAGCTAAAGCATGCTGGGCTTAATACCTAGGTGATAGGATGATTTGTGCAGCAAACCACCATGGCACATGTTTACCTATGTAACAAACCTGAACATCCTGTAC